>NW_025814057.1:2894318-3499772 GCF_018902025.1 Drosophila willistoni
TGTTGACTAGTACTAGTACTCTCAGCTAGACGGAGGCAATTCACACATTTTTGAGATCCAAGAAGGCCTGGGATGTTTGTAAAATTCGACCTGGTCAAGGGGTACAGTACTTCAATCATTCTACTTCGTAAACTCATACAGTCAACATCAAAAATAAAACAAAAACTGCTTTAATTCTGAATATCAAAAAAAAAAAAAAAAAAAAAAAAAAAACAAAAGTGAAAATATGTTGAATTGATCCTGCAATCCGGAAAGGTTAGTAAACACGAGGATATTACTTTTCATAATCGTGACCAAGTGTTCTTTTCCAGGAATTGGTTATGAAGCTTCCGATCTCAGCTAGCATATACGAGCTTAAGACTGAGCTACAGAGTCTTCTCAATATTTAGCCGGGAACATTGGAGATTTCTGCTTCTGATGTAACGTTGGCCGATTCAGAAGTTGCTGGTCTAGGCAACAACAAACAAATTAAGCCGATTGTGTCTTGCTATGAAGGCAACAATTTTGTGTGCTTGATACGATTTTCTCTTGAGGCCGAGGATATCGCGCTTCCATTAGTCGATAATTCGGTGTCAGACTCAAATATTGAAGTTGTGTCGCTCGAAGGAAGTGAATCTTCAGTCATTGAGCTATCTTCAGGAGCTAGTAGCGAAAGAAAAGGCCAAGGACATGAAAAACTTATTGAGACCAAACGGTAAGTGTTAGAAATAGGAAATCAAAATTCAGTATGACTGAATATTCCATCATTTCAAAAATCTTTCTCGAATCCAGTGAGGAGAGCCCCTCGTATGGATGTATGGAGGAGGCATGCGGTATGGGCGATGCGATATTATATCCAGACCACGCTCAGTTAAATCTGAAATGAAAATGGAACCGGATGTTACAAATGGTCAGCAGCCCCCCTACATGCCAGAGAACAGGCCGTTTGTTGTGGTCTTTTCTTCCCCGGAATGTGTTCTTTGGGACATTTTTGGATTTCACAAACGTTCGCTGCTTAGTCACTCCGGTTACTGAATACAATGGCCGGCTTTACATCGCAGCGGCCAACGAAGACACGAGGGAGTGGCGCACAACTTATGTTTCATGGGGCTCTATGAGGGCGTTGGCTTTATAAGCTTCCTGCACCTGACAGCGGCCAGAGTTGGACAAACGTCGAGACTTGTTTCCTGCGAATTTTCACGCTCCTGGAACTGTTGAAACGGAGAAGTGAGCTGTGGTGAGCCGGGAAAATGTACCCCCTTCAGTCACAGATATTTGGGCCAACGAACGGGTTGGGGTCTGGATGGATGCTGAGAGTGTGGATATCATCAAGGGGAGATGCATCCGCCATAAACTGTTTTTGGATGATCAAGTTCGAGTTTTGCGACTAGATGACTCTTATATATTTTGATTTTATCGAATTTATATTTTGAAATTTTAACAAAAAAGTTACGATTACGGCAGACTCGGTTGCCTACCGATTACTCTGACTGGCAAAGGTCAAATATTTTATCGTAATAGAAAAATAAAATATAATTATTTATGGACGTTGCTTTACTACCGAAACGTTTCCAAGTGAATTTTCTGCTTACTGTTATTCGGGGAATAATAGTGAGTTTGAAAATTCACTTGGAAACGTTTCGGTAATAAAGCAACGTCGATAAATTATTGTATTTTATTATATTTCTACTACGATAAAAAATTTGACCGTTGCCTGTCAGAATATTCGATAGACAAATTAGTCTGCCGCAATCGTAACTTTTTTGTTAACATTTCAAAATATAATTGCGATAAAATCAAAATATATAAGCGTATTCTAATCGCAAAACTCAAACTTGATAATCCAAAAACAGTTTATGCCGGTTGCATCTTTCCTTGATGATGTCCACACTCTCAGCATCCATCCAGATCTCAACCTGTTCATTGGGCCAAATATCTGTGACTGAAGGGGGTACATTTTCCCGGCTCACCACAGTCCACTTCTCGGTCTAGGAGGAATTCGCATTGATCCAGACGGACGGACGGACGGACGGATATGGCTATTTGAACTCGTCTCGTCAGCTGATCAAGAATATATATACTTTATATGGTCGGAGATGCTTCCTTCTATGCGTTGCACACTTTTGACCAAAATTAATATACCCTTTTTGCAAGGGTATAACAAGCTTAGAAAACGAACTAATATCATGAATATTTACGAAAGCAAATGATATTTTAAAATACTTTTTCATTCTAACATAGAACAAAAATCATTGGATTTCTAATGGAAAATTTATAAAATCATTTTTATGTTTATCTTGATAGTTTTATTTGCATGAACTATTTTTGAAAAACGAAGTATTTTGATATCGTTTACTTTGATATCATGTGTCAACAATTAAAATTAGACTACATGTGTATTATTTAGTAGGCTTTTTAAAGTTCGATATGTCAATATTTAGTTTAGGTGGTTTTAGCCATCTGTCTGTCACTATAAATAGTCGGTCTTGGATTGGCAGAAGTCAGAATTCGATTCTCTCATCTGCTGAGAACAACCAAACAAAAGTAAAAACCAGCCAAGATGCGCTTCATTTGTGTCCTATTCCTTAGCTGTGTGGTGGCCTATGCTTCCGGTGCAGGCACCTCTCCGAGCACCTCCCCGAGCACCTCCCCAAGCACCTCCCCGAGCACATCCACACCAAGCACCTCGCCGGCCACCTCCACCCCAACCACCTCCACTCCAACCACTTCAACACCAAGCACTTCGACACCAACCACATCCACAGCTACCACTGCAGCTCCAGCAAGTGATGCGGCCACGACTACCACAACTGCATCATCCACAGCAACTACCACCACCGAATCGACCACACCCAAGAAGAAGAAGCACGTCACCCACTGGAAGGTTAAGCGTCATCATAAGAAGAACAACAAGAACAAGAAGAATGGTCACAACAAGAAGAAGATAATCCACAGACACCGCGCTTAGACGACCCCTTTCTACAATCTACATGTTAAGGATGCGATGACTAAATGATGACTAAATCAAGGAATATGGCTACTATATTGTTTTCTAGATATTTAAGTTTCAAAATATAACAAATAAACAAATTGCAATTCTCAAAGTATTGAAGGGTTTTACTGTTTTAGCTCTCATTATTGAGATCAGAGTGGCGACTTGAGAGTCAATTTTGATTGTTTGATTGCTTTGGTAGGTTCTTCTGTCCACTGATGCACCACAATTCTGCCAGGAAGGCCAGCAAACTGCATACCATGCCCATAAGCCACAGCATTATCAAGCCAATGAAATTATCTAGACCGAGTTTCACTGGCCCCAAATTCAAATTAAGCTTCTGTGAGCCGAGCATGCGATTCTGACGATGGGCACTCATGTAATCCGCAGCTATTTTCCATTCCCAATACTTGTCGAATCCGGATGAATGCCAGGCCAGGATGTAGTCATTGTAGACATTGAGAAATGGCCATAAACGTGGCACATATGCCACCGTTAGGGAAAAATAAATATCATCGACCATTAGCTTAAGACGGTCCAATGCATCGTTGGGTATTGGTTCACTATTTGCCAGATGGCCAAATTGCACGCGTTCCAAAACGAAAGCCATTTCCTCAGACCGGGAATATGAGGCGATTTTTGATGCCTCGTACACACGAAATTGATTCATGATACCCATAAGGACTGGCTAAATAAAATTAGAATTCAAAAATCGCATTTAGTATAAGCATATAAACATACGTTGAATCCCTTACATCAGCCGATTTTGAATCTATGGTCGTTATCCACACCTGGGAGGTGCCCGTCCAGGTGAGCTTATGTTGGTAGAGACGCTGACGCGAATCGGCAGCTTCTTCGAAGCTGGGTAATGTCAAAATAGCCGCCAATCCCCCACCATAGAGAGTGGTTAGAATAATATCAATCATATAGCTGGCCAAGAGGATAGTGCGTAGGGTATACGATACGGTTATATAAGATGTACTTTGATTCACAAAAAGTTTCAATGTGCTAACACAAGCAAATTGAATACTTTTGGCCCAACCTTGCCAACCTTGGCTTGACCCTGTTTTACCAGTCACCATTGTATCCTCAAAGCGGCGAGCGATTGCAAGAGCCAGCGACTCCATCACGAGACATAACATTACAGAGAGCCATAACATGGCCTGAAAGGGTTCCAATGGCAATGCCCAATTAATTCGACGATTTGGACTCGGCACCAGGCAGGTAACAGCCGATCGACCTAAGAAATGCGTCATATCCAAGGTCTGATAGGCCTCAAGCCTGAACATAAGAGGAAAACCCATTGAAATATAAAACAAAAGCTCTCTGTCTTAGACCTCAAGTTACCATAAATACATCCCACCAATGCCGAAGTCGTTACGTCTGTCCATGATCATGCCCACTAGACCAAGGCCAGTTGCATTTGGATAAACATAGCCCCAATCGGACGTCTCAGCTGGAATTGAAATAGATTAGTAAATAAACCCAAAGATTACAATTTTATATGTTGGCCTAAAGCCAAGCTCTGTAAATGGACAACAAAAAATAGAAATATATTTCACTTGTCCTTGTAGCCACAATTCCTGTCCTTCTAGTTTCAGTTTTCTTCTTTCTAGAATTTAGAATATTGTCTTCATTTGGGAATATATATATTTAAACAAATTTCACAACAATTGGCTTATTTGAACTTGAGATTTTAGGACTTGAAAACTATTTTTGTGTAGAATTCTTCAAATAAAAAGAACTTTGAAACTACTTTTAGACATATTAACAATTTATTATATATTATTATTGATTAACTATTAAAAGATTTAAAAAAAAAATAAAGTAAAATAAATTCTAAAATCATTCTTCATTCTATTCTTCAAAACACAAATCCTTGACTTGCTAATTTCGAATGGAAAATTTATAAAATCATTTTTATGTTTATCTTGATAGTTTTATTTGCATGAACTATTTTTGAAAAACGAAGTATTTCGATATCGTTTACTTGATATCATGTGTCAACAATTAAAATTAGACTACATGTGTATTATTTAGTAGGCTTTTTCGAGTTCGATGTGTCAATATTTAGTTTAGGTGGTCTTAGCCATCTGTCTGTCACTATAAATAGTCGGTCTTGGATTGGCAGAAGTCACAATTCGATTCTCTCATCTGCTGAGAACAACCAAACAAAAGCAAAAACTAGCCAAGATGCGTTTTATCTGTGTCCTATTCCTTAGCTGTGTGGTGGCCTATGCTTCCGGTGCAGGCACCTCCCCGAGCACGTCCCCAAGCACGTCCCCGAGCACCTCCCCGAGCACCACCCCAAGCACCTCGCCGGCCACCTCCACCCCAACCACCTCCACTCCAACCACTTCAACACCAAGCACTTCGACACCAACCACATCCACAGCTACCACTGCAGCTCCAGCAAGTGATGCCGCCACGACTACCACAACTGCATCATCCACAGCAACTACCACCACCGAATCGACCACACCCAAAAAGAAGAAGCACGTCACCCACTGGAAGGTTAAGCGTCATCATAAGAAGAACAACAAGAACAAGAAGAACGGTCACAACAAGAAGAAGATAATCCACAGACACCGCGGTTAGACGACCCCTTTCTACAATCTACATGTTAAGGATGCGATGACTAAATGATGACTAAATCAAGGAATATGGCTACTATATTGTTTTCTAGATATTTAAGAATACCATAACAAATATACATACAGTTTTCAATGCAAATGACTATTTCTTTAGTATTTTGGCTGACTGACTGAATATCTGAATGTGCCACTCATATATCTTACTTGTATCCGCTTGAATCGTACAATTATATCGTTCACAAAATATCAGCATCAGGCGAATATCAGTGCCATCGATAGCAACTTGGGGTTTATCCAGAGCTCGATCATAGAATTTCGGTTGCCCTTCCTAGTGACAAAAGTCGAAATGAAAGATGTGTCAACTCATGTTGAGCTCATTATCTTTAGCTCACATAAGTCACCACCATAAATGGTTCATAATCAAAAACTCCGATTACCATTTCACGTCCCTGAAGATTTTGTAGTTTACTACTCAATGTATCGTCACTTTGCCACATGATTTCTTGATTGAGTGCATCGTAAAGCTGCAGGGTATACAAATTGACCGATTCGGGGTTATCTTTAAAGTCTCTGGGACCCACAAAACGATTGGTTTTAATATGAAAAATGCTTGAATTCAGATACTCTGCGTTTACTAACAGTATATGGGGTTGATCTGAAAAGGATAAAGACTTTAGGCGTTTGATAGACTCAAATTATAATTATATACATATGTATTTACCATGAAATATATAGTCATTAAAGTAGACAACTTCATCTTCAAATAGTTCATTTGTGTAAGCAAAAATGAAACGACTTCGTGTTGAGCGCCAAATTGAATATATGCTGGCATTATAAAAATAATGCGCAAATTCCGATATTTGTTCTTGAAACACTATAAAGCTCTATGGAAAGAAAATTTTGAAAAATCAAAATGTGCCCAAATCTTTATCCATATGATTATATATAAGTATATATGTCGGGGCGACTTTTGTTTGGTGCCAGTGTTGCATAATATATACAAATTGAATAGAGCTTTCAGTTTAAAAGCTTACAACACCATTTCAGATTTCCATTTCGCTACGAAAATGTTTAAATTCAAAAATTCCATAGCTTTGATATTTTTGCTTTTGCTTTTCCATTGACTTTTGTCTGTTTCGCTGTATTTAACTTTGTTAAAGCTTTAGAGTGAGAAATTGTAAATGAGAACATTCTTATTTTGTTTATTGTTGTTTGGTTTTGTATATCAACAACAAAATGGATAAGTTCATTTTCGGTTGTCCTTCGTTTTCATTTCTCAGTGAGAAGCGTCAAATAAATATATTGCAATTAAATTACGATTGTTATTCCGAAATATTTTCATATTTAACTAAACTCGAGGATAAATTGAACTTTGCCCGTGTCCATCCACAATTTCGTGAGGTTTTGGCAGGGCAATTGCCACAACGTTATGCCACAATCCAAAGGAGCATGCTGAAAACCATTCCCGACTGGGAATTCTTTCTAGAATTATGCGGAGAGAAAGTGCTTAAATGTGAACTACTATACGGAGGCTATGGCGATTCCATAACCAGCGAATTTATTGGCCTCTTGAAGTTGTATTGCCCTAGTCTATGGCATATAATGGTATTATTTGTGGACTCCGAGATCGAAGTTGGAGCCATTTATGTGGATATATTGGTATTACTGAGACAACTTGAGGGTTTAAAGAGTTTGACCCTAACAGATGCCAAAGCCAATCAAAGTGAGATTTTCGAATTCAAGAGAATATCAAACATGAAATATTAAATTAATTGAACTTTTCAGTCAACAGTCAGTTGCAACATTTTGAAAATTTGGAAACTTTGGATCTAGATGGTCTTGATATACATCTATCTGATGATGATTTCCTTCAGTTGTTCCATTCCAAAGATAAATTGCGGCAATTGTCCATTCGATTTGGCCGGGGTATCAATAAATGTGGCCTAATTAATGAATTACCCAAATATTGCCCAAACCTGGAACACTTGACTCTGGAAAGATTTGCTTTAACTTTCGAAGATCTGGGTGTGTTTCATAAGCTGAGAGCATTGCATCTGATATTACGTGTCTATCTCGATATGAATGATAATCTATATAGATATATAGCTGCTAACTATATAGAACGTTTGGAACATTTGGAATTGAAAGCGATAAAGGTCAAATCCCATCAGCTACCACATATAGTTAAACTGAGAAAGTTAAAGGCATTCGCTTGCTACAAATGGCCAAGTGAATTTCTCCAGGAATTGGGTCAGTTGATACATTTGGAATGCTTATCTCTAAGATGCTGTGAATCGGTTAAAGAAATGTCCGAACAACTAATGGCTATAATCATAAATTGTCCACATCTTGAACACTTGAAACTGGGCAAACATATAGCCATGTCGATGAAGGAATTGGAAAAATTCATTAGCAATTTAAAAACCTTACGACTTAATGCTAAAAATACATTTCTCCTGAGTTTGGAATTTGTCCATTCCTTGGAATGGCAAGAGAAGGTAAATAACTTTAATAATTTGTTTTTGTCATTCCTATATTTCAAATGTTTTGTTTTTTTTTTGTTTTTGCAGTTAAGTGATCTGACTAGAAATCTAAATAATTTTACATTAACATTTCATGAAGTCAATTGTCAGCATTGTCAAACGGATGCCCATTCCCATTTTGAGTGACTTACCTCACAATGATTACGCTCTAGGGCGACAGTTAGTGTTAAGATCCAATTATTATATGGGATTCCCCGTTCTGTAAACTCTTCACGTTTCATTTTATAGATCAAATTATCATCATCATCATTGTGCCATGTCTGTGCATTCATTATAACCATGGCCAGAGGTACATAAGTATCCAATTTGAAATCAAATTCGGAATGCCATAAAATGCATGTCGTATATGTGGAATCTAAGAGATATTCTTTAGCTAATGGCCAATTGAAATCTATATGTAGTTTATAGGTGTTTATAGTAGCTTCAGTTAGTCTAATTTATGCTTACCAAGATAAGTTAGCACTGTTGACCAGTAAGTAGCCAATACCAACATGTTGAATGGTTTCAACAAAGTGCCCAAAAGATTTTCTCTTCTATTTATATAAATTATTTTAACATAGGGCTGGGGATTTTGTAAATACTTTTAATATATTTTTTTTTTACTAAATTTAAGATGTTTTAGGGGGGAAAACCAATTACTTAACGTAATAAACTTCTTAAGATTCTTTGCATTTGTATTATATTTTATATATAGGATCAATGTATTAAGTAACATCTTTTTAAACATTTTTCCAGCCCTAAACGATTTGAATGATTTTTGCCCTATTAACTGCATGCATTTTGTTTTGTAAATTTCTGTGCAAATCATCAATTGGGTTAACGTCAAAATGTTTAAATATTTATTGAAATAAATATATTATAGCCAATTCAACGGTAATTTGTAAGAATATATGTATATATATAGAAGAAGAAAAAAAAAATAAACGTACACAAATACAACTAATTACTTAACTAAACACAATTAGGAGGTGTGTTTTATGTGTGTGTGCCAGAGTGAGTGGGGAATATATATGTATGTATGTATGTAGTTCACAATTATTAAGAATAAGCAAAAGGAAATTTTGAATTAATGTGTATACCCCTCCCTGCCTCCCTCCCTTCCTCCATCGACTCATCGTTTAAGCCTTGACAGTAACACCGCCACTGCCCAATGTTTTCATCAGTTGATAGCATTCCTTAAGCTTGCGCTTATCACCAACTTTCTCCAGGGTTTTGGCTGCCTCAGCCAGCATGCCAGCACGCTCGCCAGGTGAGCATAATAGCCCAGGCGGTAGATATTTACAGGCCATATAAACGGCAGCAGCTCGTTCCCTTTCACCGGTATCGAAATTCTGATGTCGCCGATCTTTGCTACCACAAAATATCGATGAATGGGCATAGCGTGAACGTAGACTCCTATCCAATAGTTGTTGGGTAGGACACGGTGATGCGCCGGCCATTAAACGGCAAACGGCTTCATACAAATAAATTCGAGATTGGGCATTCTGCGGCGCGAGACACCAAAAAGTTATTAAGCATTAGAAAAAAACAAAGATCAAATTTATCTTACGGGTATATTTCCGACAATGCTGCGCAATGAATTCAAATCGGTTTGGAATTTTTCAAGTACCTCGCCTGGCACTTGATAATAACCATCATCCTCTATATCCATATATTCCTGTTCCCACAAAGCTGTACGAGTTTCGAGTAACCAATCACAGGTGAGCAATTGGAAAAGCTACAAAAAAAAAACGAGTAGTCATTTAACTTGACTGAGGAATTCGAGTTTGTTTCTAGTTGAGAATATCCTTTGAACCTATTTGCCGTTGCTTATAAGTCACACGAAGCTTGCACTGCAGTTGTATTGCCTGAATAGAAACTGGGGGTTTTTTTTTTTTGGAGCACAGACAATGCGACTACAATGCACCTTCGTGTAACTTCAATTTGTTTAGGTTCCGTCTACTCGATGTGATCTTTAATGTGGCTTACCAAAGCAATACCCTTGGCATTGGTAATACGATTGACTGTCAGGCATTCCTGCAATTGTCCACTTGATTCATCGCAAAGACTATTAATTGATTGCTTAAGACGTTTATCCAAAGTGTTGCCATTGTTCCTATATATACGAGAGAAGAGTTAGTTAATTAAACTCCAACTTTTCATATGTTCTTTTCACTCACATTAACAATATCATTTTGGCTCTTAGTATGGCATGCAAAGCCTTGGGTAAATGTTCGGCATGGCTATTCTGTTGCAATTGTGCTGGCAATTGTTTAATGCTATCATACAATTGTTCAGCAAGCGTGTCCTCGCCGAGTAGCCAATGTACAGAGATTTCCAAGACATTTGCCCACCAGATTACATTTGTATCCGGATCATTTTCATCATCCGCCCAGAGAGTATCACGCAAAAGTGATGTATATTTAAGGACATTGCTGACAATTGTACCAGAGTGTTGTTGTTGTTGTTGCAATTGTTCGGACTCGCCACCAGTTGAAGCTGCATTTGGGGAAGTGGGCACAGATTTATGACCACTAGCACCCACTAGACATTGTATGGCCTTGTATAACAAATGCTCACGATAATGCTAAAGAGGCGAGAGAGAAATGATTAATAAACGCGTATCAACATTTTTCCTTCATTAGATTTACCTTAATGGCATGGGAAGCAGGATCACAGGGATTCCGCAAGCGTGTAAAGAAACCATCCTGATCGGCTGTACGGAAATTGTGTGTACTGCAGTAGCGGAAACCATAAGCACTGAATGCCCAACGTAGACTCTGTGTCTCCTCAGCTGCCCGTGTGCGATTACACTCGAGCCGTGCCCTGCCCATGTAGTAGCGGGCGAAGAGCTGCTGGAACCATTTGGGGGCACTGCGTTTCATGCGCAATGCGGTCATCACGTGTATGCAAATTGTCTCGCGTGGCGTCAACAATTGATGGGCCACTTCGGCCATATTGCTGGCATATAGAGCCATCATTAAGCCATTGCCATCACTGCGTCCATTGCCGTTGCCATTACCATTGCCAGTCAAATGCAATTGATTCAAACGATTATAGAGCAAAGCCAGCTCTCGGGCCGAGGCCAAAGCCTGTTTCCGTTGGGGAGCACTGCAAAATAGACCGCCAGCACGTCGGGATAGCACACGACCCAGCCAGAGGCGATGGAAAAGAAACCGCAGAACCTGCCAAGATGTTTGCAAATAGCACTCCAAGCGTGTTGAAGGCAAACTCAAGCCGTACATGTGCAAACAATTCAGGTAGCCCGTATAGGCCTGATCACTTTGTCCTTGCATAAAATGCGTTTCGGCCCGTTGCTTGTGCTGCCAATAAGCGTCCGATTGGGAATCCAATTGGGGATCACCATAGACCAATAGTTTGATAAGACAACCAAGCATTAGAGTCAAATTCAATAGCCATAGCCAAGAGCCGTCGGCAAAGAAACCATAGCCAGAGCCACTTTCATCATCATTGACATCGTAAGACAGAATGCTGCGTCGCTGGCGACTCTGTTCATTGTCCAGGGCATCACCGAATGCTGGACCCGAATGGGACAATAAACTCTTGAAGGGGTTCACGGCCAGGACGGCGAACATAAACATGCAGAGGGCCAATCGGGAATGGCTGCCCATGCCCCGCATCGAACTGGGTGGAGGTGTCACCATCAGATCATCCTTGCTGCTGCAACTGGCCGTCGAACCACCATATGGCGATGGCGGCAATGATATATCCGAGTGCAGAGGCGATAGCGACGGATCTGAGGTATCGCTGCGTGGCGGCGTGAGACCCACTTCCGGCTCAGATATCATCGATTGCTGGCGACGCTTTTTGGACGAACTTCCGCCCAATTGAAGTAGATCCTTGACCTTGGACCCATCACGAGCCATCAGCTCACGCATGTGTTGAAGTTCACTCTTAAGCTCATAGTTCTGGCGCTGCAGATCACGGATTTTATCAATGGATTTGCGTAAAACTGCCGATTTGTTCAATTTGGCTGCCTCGCCGACGACGAGGTTCTTCAATTCGGTGATCTTGTCATTGATAGAAGTGCGATAACGTCGCTCAATGGCATTGTGGGCCGAACGTTTAACCTCCTTAACTTTGGGTTGGACACGTTGTATGGGCACCTTGGGAGCCGTCGCCGCCACCGCCGCCGACGCCGCCGCTGACGTGTCGTTGACTGAAGGGGCCAGGGGGGCACGATGTTTGTTGGACGACCTTCCGGTATGGGCTATGGGCGGTGAGGTTTTCGGACTGGCTACAGATTGAGCCGGCTGTAGTACGGGCAAACTGACTGGTGAGGGCGTGGCAATAGGAGCCAATGGGGAGGTGGTGTAAAATATAAAGGGTTGAGGATTTTGGGATTGCTGTTGTGGGGGCTGCTGTGGAGGAGATGGTGCTTGGGGTGATGCCTGATGGGCTTGTATCCTCTCCGCTGGCGGGGTAGGCGGAGTGGGAGTGGACTGATAAACCGTTGCCGTTGGCGTCGGTGTTGTATTATAGATAAGTGCTGTTGTGGGTGGCAATCGCTGATTATCCATATGATGTATGGTTGTTGTGGGTTGCAAATTATAATTAGCTGCCATCAAGGGATCCGGCTTGTATATCGGCAATGGCATTGATGGCTGCTGCTGCTGCTGCTGCTGTTGTTGCTGCTGTCCCTGTTGCATTTGCTGTTGAAGCTCTTCCTTAATATGGACTGGTGAGTTATGCTCGCTTTTAATTAGATCCTGTCCCGGCTGCTGCTGCTGCTGCTGCGGCTGCTGCTGTTGTGCCTGAGTATCCTCCATTGTGGGGCATATAATTGGCATTGGTTGTGACTCATCCAATTGCAAGGCATATTCATTCATTTGCGCCTGATCCAAGTCCATATCCATTTCACTAAAGAAGTTATCTATCATGTCTGAATCATGGAGAGCATCTCGTATGATATTAAGCGCATCCTCGTCCTTGAACAGATCCAGGCAATCGACCATTGTATCGCCTAGAGAGTCCATGGCAAAGCTATTGATTAAGCAGCATGGGGAAAAAAATAAAATTTGTTATTCTATGCCGTAATTATCTGATTTGTTTATGAAATTTCAAACGCGGCGCAATAAGTCCCGCACAGTGGTTCAAGATGTATTTATACAGTATGTTAAAAACTACACAAAGCTAAATTGAGACCACCTTAATCTTATTGGAAAAAAAAACAATAACATGAAGAATACATTTACATATATGAAAAAATAAACAATTCCCTCCATACATATATTTGTTTACTCGTTAACCACTGTGCCTATTAGTACACAAGCACACGCACATTTATATGCATATGGAAAAGCATGCAGAAGCCTAGTTGACCAATCAGAAAGCTCACATCGATCATACGATGTTGACGAGCCCATAACAACAGCACAATTACACCGACAAGAAGCCACCTTTGCCGCCACTTTCATTAACTGACAATTGCATCTTTCACAATTTCCTTGATAAGCAACTTCTTAACTAACGTGTTTTATAATATTTAGGCACCTGGAGGTATTTGTTTTATTTTTGTAGTTGTATTTCCTTTTTGTTTTTCTTCTATTTTGTTTTAAAGTTCAAGTAACTTTCAACACTGACAGCTGACCTGCCTCGATTGAAAGTTAACCAACACTGAGAAATACTGGGGAAACAAAATACTAGCAGCGTACCACCAGTGCTGATTAATTGTCGCTTTTTAGCTCTTTTTTTAGAGTTGTCAGCTGATAATTTAAATTTTAAATTTGAATTGGGCTTGTTGGTCTAACATTTATTTGCCGTTTTATTGATTAACATCTTGTTTTGTATATTGCTTCCACCAGTAATAACCATGCTCGATTATAAATCCCACCACACTGAGCAAAATGCCAACAGACCATAAATAGAAAGCACCCTGTAAAATTTCCAAAGTCAAAACCACTTTTTTCTTTGTCCTTATATCTGCTACCGCTGAGGCAGAGGGATCTCTGTCTGTATCAGATTCACCCAACCCCTCATAGTATTCCTCCGCCTGCGATGAAGTGCCAGTGCGATGAATTACATCCATTTGTCGCCAATGTTCGAAGAAACCGTGCTCATGAAATCCCGTGAAAATGGATTGAAATTTATAGAGAAAAGGTGAACCTTTTGGTAGAATATAAGTGCATAGCATGGATCTTAAATACTCTTTCACTATGTGATACGAAGGACGATCCTCCTGCGAATTATAGGTGTGAGTCAGAAAATCGCGAGCATGAAAATCTCTCATAATAAATGCAGCCCGACCAGGTTTCCAACGACTAACGGCCAATTGATAATACGAGGAAGTCAGTCCCAAAGGCAACTGACGACTTCTTTGGGTAATCAGTTGATAATGTTTTGCCGAAAGCGTTGATTGAACAGCCTCAAACATTGTGACAACAGCATAAACTTTCAGATTACTTTTATAACGACTCAGATCATCCAGTTTATCCAACGGTGCCTCATAGGTGGGATGAACAAATGCACTTTCCAGTTTGGCGAAATAAATCGAGGTAAGGACATAGCTAAAG
This sequence comes from Drosophila willistoni, assembly GCF_018902025.1. NCBI lineage: Eukaryota > Metazoa > Arthropoda > Insecta > Diptera > Drosophilidae > Drosophila > Drosophila willistoni. The sequence continues at coordinate 2,908,939 of NW_025814057.1, forward strand.
AGTATCCAAGCCATAAGAAATGCACGCAAAGAGCTGATCTGGGCAAATCCCGTGACAGGTTCACCCAAATGTGTCTTGGCAAACATGGCCATTATTTCATACCATTTCCAGGGATTAACTGGTCTTGGTATTCTGCCTAGCAGATGCTGTAGCAGCCAAAATATTAGAAAAACCAGCAGGAAATTGACAAAGAACAACAGCCAGACGGCAGGACGAAAAGTTCGTATGAATATCAGATATTCCGGTTTCAGTCCAGCTGCTGGCACAACCAAATATATAATCCTTCGGGTATGGGGATACAAAACTTCCACATGCGGCCAAATGCAATCGAGAACAAAACGAGAATTTGGTGCAAAATCTGTTCGTCCCTCTATAAGATCCTTGACGACTCCGGTAAAATTTCCATTGGGTAGACAACGGCCATAGGTTTCATTATCCTGGGGTATTAGGTAAATGGCTGTGGCATTTAAGAGTTGGGCCAATACTTTGGCTGCCGTTCCATCGAGGGCTGTGAAACCCGCCTGGGTAACCGGTTCCAATGGTATAGCCATCAATGGATCACTGAACATGGAAAATCTTAGCTGAGAGCCATGCAAGTTCCTCAATTTATCTATGAAATAAACTGATTTGTAGATCAATTTTAGCCTTATCGTATTTTTAAATGGCTGAAAATCGTAGATATTCTTTGGATTAATTATGACCAAACCGTACAACATGTGCTTGGTAAACCAAAAATCTTCAAACAATTGCTGCACTTGATCCAACGATGCCTCCGGCCAGAGGAATAGATACTTATGCATGTGTTTGCGCGGCTGTCGAGGATTAAGCATGTTTATTATGCGACGAACTAAGAATTCTCCTGAATGTCCTTTTGGTATGTGAAAGATATTCATGCTATCCGTTTGACGCATTGGCTCTAGCTCATGGATCTCTATACTTCGGGTTATGACTGGCAATTGACTGCCAATACATTGATTAAGTTCCAATTCTTGTTCTTTATATTCAACAGATAATGGGCAAGTAACACATCGGTAGATATAAGTAATCTGTGCGGACTGATTCAAAGCTATGTGGCAGGCAATTTTGGCCACAGTTATTGGTTCTTGTTTCGCTGCATTAACCGTGCTAAGAGCCAATAAAGTGAATAACCAAAAGCTGGACATGATGATAATAAACTGAATTTAGAATAATTCTTCAAAGGCATGGCTTTTGATGTGGATATATGCATAACGATTGTACCCAGGAGTATGCCAATTAGGCATTGCGTGAGCCGTTAAATAAACAAATAACTGGTAACTTAAAAAGTAGAAAATAAACGAGTTTTGTCTATTCCCAAATAAAAATTCCAAATAAAGAGCGTCTTACATACAAACATATGCATTTGATTTGACTAATATTAATACATTTATATTCATTTAAAATTTGTAAATAAAAAAGATTTAAATATTTAAATTGCCTGCTTAGTTAGCCTTTTTTTGTTATAGCTATAGCCACGTTTTATCGATTAGTCGATTTTGCTTGACAACCCTACTTTACGGCCGGGCCAAAGCAACCCTGGCCTTAGCTGTCATGTTTCACTTCCTGTGCTTGTGAACAAAATACAATCGCTAAGGCTAAGAAAACCCTGCGAGTGGCGAGTGTTTTAAGATCACACTCAACAACAACATCTAAAGTGTGGTAGTGTGGAGTGCCACCACAACTGCGACCGCGTCAGCAATAACAACAGTAACATCGAATCCCCTACCAGTCGCCCTCCTCATTAAGAACAAGGCGTAGAATAACAAAAAGTTGCGGCACCCGCCAGAGAAGAAGAAGACGAGAGGCAAAACCAAAAGCGAAGAAAAAGTGTGTTTTAGCAGGATCCAACTTGAGTTTTCTAGCTTTTCATTTTGGGGTAGAGCGCGCGTGTGTGTGTGAGAACGATGGCAGACTCGGAGAAACAGCAGCAGCTACCCATTGAACAACAGCAGCTGCAGCAGGATGAACAGCAGCAGCAGGATGATGGTCAGCAGGCGCAGGGTAAGCCAGCGCCGCCACCAAAGGAGATTATTGGTAAGCAAAAATAAGCCCATCGCTGGGTGAAAAATCATCTTAATTGTTGTAATATTCAATTTTCATTCATATGCCAAACACATGGCAGCGGCGGGCCCCAGCACCCAAAATAGCCAACGAAAAAAAAAAGGAAAGAAAAATGTGCGTGCCTGTGTGTGCATGTGTATTAGTGTATATATGTGTGTGTGTGTGTGAGTCTTAAAATATACGCGGACGCCATTTTGTATATGGAACGTACACTACGCCGGCTCCGCTGCCGCATGAAAAGCGGTCGCAAAAGAAACGAAATTGAAAATTCTGCTTTTTACCGGCGGCGGTGCCCACCCACCCCCGTTCAACCCAATTACTTGCCGCCTTTCAGCGCGCGCGCACTCTTCACCAGAGCGGCGCGGATGCGAAAGAGAGAGGGAGAGAGCAAAAGCGAGAGCATGACAGTTGTGCGTGTGTATGTGTGTGCCTATGTCTTTCTGTATGGGTGACTGTGTGTGTGTGTGTGCATTGTTTTGGTAAATTTGATTTGTATACATTCTAGAGATGGTCTCCGCCATAAGGCTAGCGATATTCTTTTCCGCTTCAAAAGCGGAACGGAGGAAATCATTTTCACAACAGAACAGAATCTCCATAAAATTTGCATCTAGAAATTGTAAATTGTAGTCATGTCAATCATGACTTGCATATTCATACAAAGATGGGTCTTCTTCTGTCAAATGAAGTGACAGCCAAGAAAATTGCTAGAATTTTCATCGAGTCTTTGCTTTGAAGCGATGATTATAGAATAGTACCCACCACTAATCATGCAACCCCTCCTCACATAAACACACCCACACACATAAAACGCATTTACACATGCAGCCATGCATTTACCTTGCGTATTGGTTTTGAATTAAATTGTATTTAGATTCTTTTTTTTATTATACTAGATTTTCCTCCTAGTCTATAACTACATATGTATATATATATATATATATATATATATACGTAAATGTTTGTTGGACCGTTTCTAACCTCAATTTAACCACCTCATTTGCTTTGGGGTTTTTTTCTTCTCGTTTTGTTTGTTTGGGTTACAGCCACTAAAGTTACCGGCACCGTGAAATGGTTCAATGTGAAGAGCGGCTATGGCTTCATCAATCGTAACGACACCAAAGAGGACGTTTTTGTACACCAGAGCGCCATTGCCCGTAACAATCCGAAGAAGGCGGTACGCTCTGTCGGAGATGGAGAGGTCGTTGAGTTTGATGTCGTCATTGGCGAGAAGGGTAATGAAGCTGCCAATGTGACCGGCCCATTGGGTGAACCAGTGCGCGGTAGCCAATTCGCTGCCGACAAACGTCGCAATTTCCGCCCCTGGATGAAGAAGAATCGCCGTAAGCAGCCCGGCGATGGTGATGAAGGCGATGATCAGCAGCAGCAATTGGCCCAATCTCCGGCCCAGCTGCAACAGCAACCGATCGATGTCCAGCAGCAGCAACAACTGCAAGGAGGGGCAGGTGGACCACGTCAACCACGTCCCAATTATCGTCGCGGTCCCGGTGGCCCACCCGGCGGTGGCCCACGCGGTGGTCCTCGTGGCGGTCCAGGTGGACCACCCGGCGGTGGCCCAGGACGTCGCTACAATAACTATTATCCGCGTCAGCAGCGTCGAGGACTGGGCGGCGGTGATGGCAGCAGTGCTGCTGATCCTGGCCAAATACATGACCAGAATCCCGATGGTGGTCAGCCACGTCGTGGTGGCCCTGGCGGCGGCCCACAGAGACGCTTCTTCCGGCGCAATTACAACAATGGACCACCACCACCACGTCGTGATGGCGGTGAGTACAGTAAGTATCTCATTTTAGCTCATATAGATAGCTAACTTCTAGGTCTATAGATATATATATCGGCCATTGCCGAGGACTTTTTTAAATTCTATATTGAATTTTTTGTTGCAATTGCAGTTCAAGGTCAAGGACCACCGCGTCAGCAGCAGCAACAGCATCGTGTGCGTCGCCCGAATCGGAAACCAAATGGCCCTGGTGGTGGTTTGGAGCAGCAGCCACAGCAGGTAATCAACTAAAAACCAAAACCAGCCATCAAGCTACAACAACAACAACAATTTAACAACAACAACCACGATAGCAACAATAACCACTATCAGCATATAGAGAAGTGCAGCGCGGTAAAAGCAGCGGCAGTAACAACAACATCTACAACAACAAACATCAACATGGTGGCGGCAACACTAACAACAAATATAAACTAAAAAAACAACTAAAACCACTAACTAAAGATGCGCATTAGGAAAAGCATTCTTAATTAAACAGACACTAACAACAACAACAACAAAAGAGTCCACTACTTACACCCTACAACCAACAACAACATCGACATACAAACACACACACAACAAATACGCCGCATGAACAAGAAGAAAAGCAGCAGGAGATAGAACCTACACCCATACAAACACAAACACACACACACATTGAACATTCATTGAGAGAGGCTTTTCGGGTCCTAATAACTCTTATCATTTCTTCTTTGATTTAACAAAACACATTAACTAAACATAATGGTAAAGACAACTTACACACAAGAGAAATTTAAATTGATTTCTTTATCTTATTTGGTTTTTGATTTGAATTATTTTTGTTTGTGTATTCTTTTAATTTGCTAAATTATTTCTTTGACAATCTACCTCCCTCTCCTTCCCCTACACCACCAATCAACCAACCAACCAACCGACCGACCAACCAACCAACTCTCCTCCACAACTTTAGAATGGCGCTCAAGAGCTGCAAAATACAACAACAGAAAGCACTGCATAAATATGGCAACAACAATATCCATCAATAACATAAAAGCAACCAGCGACAACAAACGCGGCAACATTTAATATCAACCACAACAACAACAAGATCGAAGGGGTTGCAGCATTCACAACATCAACAACAACAAACAGAAGAAGAACCGCTATAGCAGCAGAAGCAAAAGCAGCAACAACAACAACAACTACATCAACAACATCAAATACTACTACTACTACAACAACAACAACAAATTAACACAACAGCAACCAGAAGAAATACAATTTTGCTTTTTGGTTATGTTTCAAAATGTGTATTACGGGCAAGCAACACAAACAACAACAACAACATTAATGGACAAAAATTGTTAAATATCGGAAAAACCAAATTCGCAATCTCAAATTCACAATACACAATACCTGTATAAATATATATATATATTTACATATATATGTACATCAAATACATATATATTTATATATATATATATAAAATCAAATTTGAGTTGTTGCAAACTAACATAAAAGAAAAAAACACCTAAAAAAACGAGTCAGAAAAATTTGTACAAGGTTAAAATGGGAGGAGAGAACAACCAAAAACAAAACAAAAAAAATCACAAAAAAGCAAAAACGCCAATTATATCAGATCAGATTCTATATAGCCACATTTATATTTATACACTTTACAAATTATTTTTGGTTTTTTTTTTTTAAACTCTTTTAAGTAATTTGTTTTTGCAAATTTAAAAAGTATTTTTATAGTTTTTTTTTTTAATTACTATTCTTTAATTGGTTTTTTTGTGTTGTACAATTTTTGACCATAACGCGCGAGCCCCCACACATTGTGTCAGTCCCCCCTCCCCCTTACAGAATGAAAGGAAAATGTGTAAGAAACAAATAAGAAAAAGAGAGAGAGATAGAAAGCGAGAAAGAAAGAAAGAGCAGCAACCAAGTAAGGAAACAATTGCGAAAGTAAAAGTAATCTTGTAATTCACAACAAAAGCAAAACGTATAATTATATATACAATATACAACAACAACAACAACAAATGCAAAATGGCAACAAAGAAAATGCAAAGAAAAAAAACCTTTCAACAAAAAAAAAAAAACCAACAAAAGCAAAAACAAAAAAAAAACGTATTGGAAAAAATAAAAAAATTGAAAAATATTCATTGCGATTTTTCTTTTTAAATTTATGGGCAAAATGGATGGAATACGTAACATGAATAGTTGGAGTTTGGCTTCCCAATGAAGCGATTTTTTGAATAATCTCTATATGGGATTAGAGAAAAGCAAGTGGAAAGTTTTCAATTGTTGTCCACGCACATGTTTTACTTGTGGTTAGTTACAACCAATTCATCCAATTTATCTATCCACTATAGAAATAAAAATGAAACGAACCAAAATTAACTCAATATTTGGTAACAAATACAGATACAGAATATCTAAATATAATTAAGCAAATATTTAACTAACAGACTGTATGTACATATATAGTACTTCTTTTAACAATAACAACAACCCAAACTTTCAAATGGGTAAACAAAATTAGGCAAGTCGCTATTGTCGATTTCAAAAATTTTCCACTCAATGAATTGAAAACGTAAAAAGCTGTAAAGATTTCGCAGTTGCCAAAATTGTATAAATACCATGGATTCAACGAATATTGAGACACAGTTATATTCTATCTATCTCAAAGTAACTAAGTGAAGCGATGAAAGTTTTTCTGATTTTGGCAGTGACCGTAATGGTTCTCTGTGTCGCGACTTCGCGTGCAGACGACTCCTCCGATTCCAGTAGCGATGCCGATTCAACTTCAAGTACAGGAACAGGATCTGGCACCGGCACTGGCACAGGCACCTCCGGCAACACCACCGAACCAACCACAACAACAACAACCACCACAACAACAACAACAACTGAAGCTCCCGTGCATAGGCGTACACGTCATCCTCATCATCGCCGTAGACGTATTATCCGTAGGATCAATCACAGACGTTCTGAGGAGCGTGAACGTCGTCGTCGCCGCGGTTAAACTAAAAATTGGAATATACATAGTTTTCTTCTTTTAAAAATCAGATCTGTTTTCGTTTGGATCTCCAAATAAAACTATTCACGTGATTCGCAATGAAAACGTTTGCCTTTTATACTAAAAAGACTATTTGGAAATAAAAACGATTTACGTTAAAAAACAAGTAAAACAGAAATAAAAATGTTTCTTTGAAATAATGAAAATACAAGCGACCAAATTCATTTTGGAACAATTCCTAAAAGGAAAGAGAAAGGAAATCAATGTCTATCTCTTTCTAACCCATAAAATTTTCTTCTTGCCGTAGACTGACGAAAACCTTTTTGAAAGAGAATTATATTAAAACTGATTTTTAAATAAAAGACAAATAGATATTGAAGTTTTTAATGACTTATTGCAATTTTGTAATTTTGTTAACTACTTTCTTTAAGATAAAAAAAAACTATTTAACAATTTGAATCGAAAATTTAGTGGGAAATTTTAATTTGTTTGCTCTGAAAGTATTTGTCATCAATGAAAACGCAAAAGTCGACCAAATGCTTATACTTTTGCACTGTATGGGCCAATGCCATATTGGGCAATGTTGTAGTCAAAATGCTAAATAGATGGCCAAAGGCAATGGCATCCAATTCACAGGGTTGATCGCCATAAAAGAAGGGCGTTGTGGGTGACTCCTTGAGCTTATACTCGAGTGTCTCGCAGCATTTTGATACTTTTTCGATGACATGTTTAATATCCAAATCATTCCACTGATATACCTTAAGCAGTCGCAGGGCATTGCGACGCTTTGTATAGTTTTGGATTTGACTCAGTGGCCAGGGAAAGACTATGCCGTTGCGCGGAGCTGTGACCTCTTTGTAGACGCGTTCATTCTTAAAGCTTATATACAACTCGGCCATGGTGAAAATATTTTCAGCTAGAGATACATAAGTACGCATATCAGCTTTCTCATCGGGATCTTGCCAGCTGCCAATAGCCATATCCTTTTGTTCAATAAAATTGACAATAGGTTCGAACTCGGCGAAAATAAATGCGCCTGCCCGTAAGAACGGCAACTTGGTCATTCGTCCACCCGGAGACATGTTCTCTGCATTGCCGCAGCATCGAATATTGAAGGGCAAACCACACATCTTCAAATATGCCTTCACAGCCAAACAACTGGCATTCTCCGGCAAAAGGATTTGCTCTGCGTCAAATGGCTGCAGAGATCAACGGAAACGGTTGAGTATAAAGCTTCATATTTTTCGGTCTCACTCACCTGATAGAGTGTGGCATCCTCTGGCCAGGGCTCTTCGGATAATTTATCAGCTGTGTGCATTTGATTTAATAATTGTGACTGCATTTTTATGCCACAAATCCCGAATCTGAATTTTAAAAAATATATCTATAGCGATGAAGTAACAAACAGCTGTTTATCTTGTGTTACCACATAGGTTAGCAAATTGTTATTATCCTAAAAGGTGGCAACTCTATTAATTTTTATTATCGATATGTTCGATAGTTCAAGCGATGAGAAAATCGATATATAGCATTCTAGCACTGCTATCGATAGTATCGACGGTGCCATCGATTGATTTCCCAGCTCTACTATCGTTGATTGTGCACAATTCTGTTCGCTGCGTGTTTTTGGTTGTTTTTTGTTTTTTTTAATAGTTAACAATAAATTCTGGTAGTGCCTGTTAAACTAGACGTTACGCGAAATTCTAATAGGATAAAAGGTAAGTGGAAAACGTCTCTATTTCTTTCCAACAGATATACGTATGTAAAAACATACATAAAAACACACACACACACAAGCGAATAGGCATAGCCTACCATGATTAGCATTAAATTATTGCCAAAATATGTGTTTAGTATTGAACAATATGAAAGAACAAATGCTTATCGTGGAATTGCGACACTCCCTAAAAATGTGGCTGGTCAAACAACAATAAGAAATAAAAAGAAACACCAGCAGGCAGAACTTTTCATTTGCCGGCCTTAGTATCCGCGTGTGTGTGTGTGTGTGTGTGCAAGTTGGTATGCGTGATTCATTTTTTTCTTTCGTTTTTTTGGGCCATGCATATTATTTTTTTTTTTTTTATGGAACTGGCTGGCAACGCTTCATTCCTTGAATTATCCCAACACTTTGACGGGGGGTAATTTTGGAACCCCCATACCCCTTGGCTATATCAACACTCCCCTTGCCATTTAACTTGTTTCTCTTTCGCACTGCTTTAATTGTTGTTGCCTAAGCTTTTTGGTCTGCTCATTTTGCATTCACACTTAATTAATTCTATTATTTAGCTTTTCTTTTTTTTCTTTTTGTTTGTTTCGTTGTTTCTCTGCTTTTTTCATTGCCAACGCTTTTCCATTCCTTCAAACAAACGAAAAACAAAAAAAAAAATTTGGAAAAACGATAGAAAACTTGTATAAAAATACATTTTTATTATCTTGCCTCTGACCATAACATTATTTAATGTTAAAACTGAGAAAAATTAATTTGAAAGAAAGAGAAGAAATACACTCAAACAAATACGTATGTATGAATGTATTGGAAATGGTCATAAAGCAAGGCGACGTGTATTTAGATAATGGGAAAACAATAAGCAAGATAATAAAACAACAACTGCAACAACAGCCAAATAGGGAAATAGTTAAGGGAGGGGGAGGGGGTATGGGGAACGAGGGAGTGTGCTGGAGGTGGAGGAGGAGGAGGAGGTGACAACGAGTGGTGAGAAGTTTTGGATAGGGGCAAAGCAAAGCAGCTGTCAACCATTTCCATTCTGGTCAATATTATTCAATACCTTCTCACTCAGTCTAACTCTCTGTTTCCCTCATTATCTCACACTGTCTCTGTCTTACTCTTTTGTATCCCTGCATATTTCCATGGCCTTATCTGCTTTTATGGTTCCGTATTTGGTCGGACGATATAGTCGGTCGGGTCAGTCCCCCCTAACCGCCAACCCATCATCATTCCACCCAAGCCACTCGTTCGTCCACCTCGATTCACCCCCCACCCCGGATCTTCTGCCCTTCAACCGACTTTCTATCTGGTCAACAATGTGTTAATAATTGGAATTTAATCAATATTATTGAACAGAAGCATAGGCAAAGCAAGAACCAACAAAAACGACAACAAATCCTATGCTAGCTTTTGGAAACGGGTGGAACCAAAGTAAATATTAGCCACTGATTTATTGGGGTTTGGATCGTAAGGATGATAAACTGCTATTACTTTGCTAACGGACTAACTTATTGGCTACTAGGATAGATCATGTAGATATCAAAGATTCCAAGTTCTAACCATTCCCTTAGTCACATACATAGATTACTATAAGGAAAACATTGCTCTTCATTTCTTCACATCGTTTGATCTTTTTGTTTTTTATAAACTTTAGTAATTATTCTCGGCATCGTAATATTAGTTTTTATACTCAACGTCTTTCTTAATCACCCGCACATATGTACGTACCATTATGTAGAATCTCATTATCGCATACAGTGTATGTAGTATGTATGTATGTATTACTCAGCAATACTATAAATATGCCTATGACCCACATGTTGCATGAGAAAAAGAAATGTCGAAAGCGAAACCAAAGAGAAATATCTCAAACTCAAACTCACAAACAAGACACATCAGCGCGCAAGAGCAACAACGCAAAGAACAATTAAACAATTCTATTAAATTGATCGAAAATATAAACATTTCACAGCATAACAACAACAAAAGAAAAGGAAAGAAGAAAAGAGCGCCATGGCCGAAACACTGAACCAACAACATCATGCTGACGATCATCATGATGAAGATGTGCACGATGCCAACTACCAAGCACCGCCAGAAAAAACAATTGAGGAGATAATGGCTGCCGATCAGGAGGATGAGAGTTTGAGACGGTACAAAGAGGCGCTCCTTGGTGCAGCCCAAGCTGAAAAAATTATTGTTGGTAAGTACAATTAAACAAGAATCTACTTAAACTATGCTCATTTTAATGTACACTGTTCCCCTTTATAGAACCAAATGATCCTCGTAAGGTGATAGTTAAAAAATTGGCTCTTGTTGTGGAGGGACGTGATGATATGGAATTGGATTTAACCGGTGATATTAGTCAACTCAAACAGCAGGTGAAGAAAAAAAACAAACGAATTTCCAAAGGAAAAACATGTTTATTAATGGAAAATTCCTAAATCTGAATTAGGTCTTTGTCATCAAGGAGGGTGTTCAGTATAAGGTGCGCATTGATTTTATTGTTCAACGTGAAATTGTCCATGGATTAAAATATGTGCAGAAAACTTATCGTATGAGTCTTCCCGGTAAGTTTAATATATAATATCTATATTTTACTTTATGCAAATTTGTACATATTATATGCTAAGAATGACTTAGAAAGAAAGAGGACTAAGCTTAAATGTCATCAAAAGTTCTTTAGCTTATAGAATGAACCATAAATTTGTTTACTTTTTGCACATTGCGAGGGCATCTTAGTTATCTTTCATAATCTCTAGACCATTGAGTAGCTTCCACTTGTCTTAATCTTTATTATCTCTAAAGTTCATGGTCAATTTGTTATATATGTAAATGGAATCGATTAAACTGCAGCAAGAGTGAAGAAATGTGTTCCATTAGTCAATGTCAGCACTTTTAGTTCTTCATTTTGGGTTGCTTATTGGGTTCCTTCTGTAGATTTGTCAGTTGTTATTTCACTTTGGTCTGAAGCACATCGAACGCCCTTGCAAAAAAATGGGAACTAGTGGCTTTAATGGCACAGCTCTATTGTGCGGTCTCTGCAGTGTGGTTTATATATTCTTTATAACTTTTGCCATATTTACTCTAATTATGTGTTGAAATTATATATGTATATAAGGTTCAGTTTTCTTCTTACCATTTTAATTTGTTTATTTTTTTTAACTATACTTACCTATATATAATATATCTAATACGCTTGTGCCTTTAATGCACAACATATTATGGATAACTTTAATTTGCATGGCTTTAAGTTTTGGGTAAGAGGAGATTGAATTAAGATCAACAAATGGATTATATAGATATGTTAATTGCTTATTTTCAATGTGTCTTCTTGTGTGTTTTGTAATACAGTTGATAAAATGGCCCATATGGTCGGATCGTATCCTCCCAAGAAAGAAATCCAAAACTATTTGACACCACCCGAAGAGGCGCCTTCTGGTATGATCTCGCGAGGCACTTATTCCGTTTCCTCAGTATTCACGGATGATGATAAGCATATTCATTTGAAATGGGATTGGACATTTGAGATCAAAAAGGATTGGGAATAAAAGTGATGATGAATCCACCTACACTTAAAACCCCACACATACACACACACAAAAAACACACACACACACACACTCACGCGTTCGTATGTTTCATCTGTAATTATAAATTGTGAGAGATAAATTTTTCCAAAACGCAAATCATCAAGTATTTTTATTAAGCAAAATTTTTGAAATATTTTTGTAATTGTAAATTGTAATGTGTATGTAAAATGGAAACCATAGAAAGTATTTTTGATACCCATTAATAATCCAATTGATGAAATTGTGTGTTGAGAGCAAAAATCCGTTAAAAGAAACAAAACAAAACAAAAAAATTGCAAAAAACAAACAAAATGTGAAGAAATTAAATCGGTTAAATCTACGTTTTTTTTTCGTGTATAAGTCTTGTCATTTGATTTAGCACTCGCTGCGATCAATCAGACAGAAGTCAGTCAGTCAGTCAGTCAGTCATTCAGTCACTTTGAAATGCCATTGCATATGTTTAACATAAAATTTTTTGTCAATATATAAACTTTAAGAAAGTTGCCTGCATTTGCGCCAAGTATTTAAACAAATTAATTGTAAAGTTAAAGCAAGAATATTCAGCATTTGAACATTAGAATCCAAAGATGATGATTTCATTTCAACTGGAATGCATTTGATATGTAATATGTTGTTTTTTTTTTGCTCATTGGGCATTGGCATTAACTTAAATATATATATATATATCTATACATAAGTAAATCAACCAATGCTGAAAACTTGATTCTTGATTCAAACTATACGATAATTATCTGTCTTTATGTAAAATTAAACTAAACAAACAAAAACTCAAAAAAAAGAAGGAAATTGAAAAGCAATAAAAAAGTAAATATATATTTAAATATATTTCAAATTTTGTGTGTGTGTTTGTTTTTAGTATGTAATGGAAATGGAAATCAACAACAAGTTTGTGTGTGATTTTTTCTACTATTCAACCCAAATTATGATAATTGGATTAGCGATTTTTCAGTTATGCCAAAATATTTACACGAATTCCCCGCAGAAAAACGTGTTTTGGGATCCCTGAGATTTTGAAACAAATTGAAACATTTTTTGTAAATCTTTTCACACTGCGTTATTGAAAATTCTTAAAACTAAATTTACACACTCACTGATTTTGATTTTTGATGGTATAAGGAATCAGTGAGAATCAGGATTCTGACTGCCATATAATTTGTATATGGACAGTTGCCAGATCTTCCAGGCCTTGAGATATATTGAATTTGTTTGTCGTGTGTTAAGCAAACGCAGGCTATCTCGCTTACACCTATTAAACATTTTAGCTCCTAGTCTTGGACATATACATACCAACGCAATAATAAATATTGCCACGACTGTGTCATAAGCAACATGCTGCTATTGATCACTCAACATGATGCGGGCAACATGTTGTCCGTCATGAACGTCAACATTTAAGGAGCTTAAGGCAGGAAGTCTTGAAAACGCTTTCAGGAAGCCAAAAAAAAGGGAAGTCATGAGGTCGTCGAAAAGTTGCCCTAAGATCGGCCCAAGGTAGCCTTTAAGGACGTCTTAAGCAAGCGTTAGAAAGCCCTGAAAAAGCCGTAAGAAGTCAAGACAATAACAAATTAAATATTTAACTTCACATTTGTTTTAAATACGCGCATAATTGCATGAATTAATAAATATGTTTGTTTGTTTGTGTTTTTTTTTTTTACCAAAAATTGCCGGAGAACGAATCTGAAGACATTCGCTTTCCTGGGATGGGATGGGCGATGGGTGAGGTGACCTTGTTACGTACGTTAACCTTACATTAATTCGCGGAATGCGGAAATGTCATTAAGATGAAAGCGAAGAAAATTAAATTACGGCGAATGTGTATAAATGTTTGTACACTCATATCTAAATCGAATGAATGTGTGGCTGAAATTTAGTCCCAGAGTTAGTAGCCAAGTTTAGATGATTGATTTCTTTGGAAAAACTTTCTTTTATTTACTGCTAATATCAATATTTCAGAATATAGAAAATGGGTTAAAACATTTCAATCAGCCAATAAGTAGGCAACACTTTTAAAGCGGGAATAAGTGTTAACCCTTTATATGGCACCCGGTCGGATTTTGATGTAGTTTCTTTCATTAGATAGAAAAATGAAAATAAAAAATACAACTTCTTTCTTTTTTTGAAATTTTCCTTTTTTTCATATTTATTTAAGGATAAAGGGATTGTTGCATATATGCAACAGATTGGCTTGTGGTGAAAATAATTGAAGGATTTCATAGTGTTTTTCAAAGTTAATTCAAAATTATAAAAATAGTATAAAAAGTCGAGTTACTTTAAAGTAAATCAAAATTTTTGAAACAATTATTTCTTTTGTTAAAGCAGAGTGCTACGCCACATTTTTCGCACATTGTCTGTGAAAAACCAGTGCAGTTTGGATATTTGCATCTTGTTCTGTTGTCAGTCCACGTTGGCCAATGCCCAATCTGATCTTGACGCACCATCTGATTCGGTACATGTTGAGTTGGACCTCTCTGCTTTTTTTTCTGCAATTCATTTTCAACAGAATAACTTCGCTTTGCAGTTTAAGTTTTTGTGTCTACTTTTCTCAAAACTTCAGCGATGTCTAGCCGAAACTCTGATGAGCTTAAACGTTTTTTTGTCGATGCATTTTCTTTATGCACTCGTTTATACAACAACCAAGCGTTGCTGACTGTGAAGTCCAGCAGGTGATAAAAAACACGAACTTGCCAGCGTATGCTTCTTATACAAATTTTATACCTTCCAATTATGCTATCTATGAGATCAACGCCACCCATATAGCTATTATATTGTGCTATTGCAAATGGACGTTCAATATGAATATAATCCTTTTGGACTTTGTTGTAACGTCGGGCTGTGTCTTTGGGACTTATTCCAGCGTAATTGGATGCCAAAGTAACAATTTTGTTATCCACCCATGAAGTTAGCGAAATGTCCACTCCACAGTAGTCGGCAACATGTTCCACTGATGTACTGATGATGTACACATACGACAAACCCAAGACAATTTCTATGACACATAACAACATATAACCATATGTATAAACTCATAACAACATATAATATAACCACAAATATTCTATGTTGCATATATACAACAAAATAAATTCTGTAAAATATAACTTCGAATAGTTGTTTGTTGTATATCTGCAACATACCTATTTTTCAAATCTACACACAATACACAACAAGAAACATCAAAAACTTGATAGCACATGCATTTCAAATATATTTACCTTTGGTTTTTTCAAGTTTTTTGTATAGAAATACCTATAATTTTAATAAAATTTTGCAGCACAATATTTTTGGCGCACACAACTTGTGCTTCTCACAAAATTGGCGGGAAAGTGAACATATGTTTCACAAAACATCTAGAAGTGTGCCCGAACCAAATTATATATAAAATACGTATGTTTCAGATGTACAGCAAATAGCCACATTCGATTTTTTCGATTTCCATTGCGAAAAAAAACCTTTTAAAGGGTATGTTGCAGATATGC
The DNA here is from genome assembly GCF_018902025.1 of Drosophila willistoni. Lineage (NCBI taxonomy): Eukaryota > Metazoa > Arthropoda > Insecta > Diptera > Drosophilidae > Drosophila > Drosophila willistoni. The sequence continues at coordinate 2,924,600 of NW_025814057.1, forward strand.
AACACGGCCATATAAAGGGTTAAGATAAAACTATTGAGATTTTCATTGAATATGGATATGAAAATATTGGAAAATGTACGGAAATCTGCATCAAATCGTCTGTGTCTGTACGCATCTGAAGCTTTAATTGTAAGAGGATAAATGGCATCCTTGTCCGTCCATCAGCGTCGCTCTCTTTTGCTCTTTTGACTTGACTGACAGTCATCCACATTGTCCACATTGACGGCACTTGATTGTCACTGTGGATGGAGGCCATCCTGCCAACGAGATGCAGGCCATGGTCCATTGAATTCCACAAATGAGACTCAATGAAATGTGAAAAGCGAAAGAGGCACAACTGCAAAGTGTCTGTCGGTAATAAGCGTACAACTGAAACGAAATCACAAAAAGTTAAAGCATAAAAGACAATTTCAACGAGCCAAACTTAATTTACTTTTAGCTCTAGGATATACAAGCGATAAATTCGTTTCACCTTCTTTTCCAGCTGCTCCTCCCTTCTTTCTCCTTGCCTCATTTCATATGCTTCAATTTTTCATATGCCTGACAAATATGTTTATACAAAAAGAGCAACAGGCTGCAAGCTCACAAATATATATATATATATATATATATAGATGTAGACATACATAATATAGTACATAAAAATGTATATAGATATATATAAAGGGTGTTATTTTAATTCTTTATGTTTGTTTTCTAACTTTTAATAAGAGAATAATCACAAAGGCTCGAGAAAGAAGGCTAAATTAAAGAATGCTTTAAAGACTAAGACTTGAAATTGATAAAGAAAATAAATTGATTTTGCCACTATACATCCATTATATAAGCCAAATAAACAATGTTTCAGTCACCTAACCTCTTTGCCCTTTCAAATTCTTCTTAATGGTCAATTCTTTCCTACGAGTTGACAAACAAAGAAATAGTTTGTCGGTCTGTTTCTATATCAACTAATTTCTCAGTTTTCCAGCAATTGCTACAAAGCCTCAAATTAAAGTTTCTCTTTTATATATGCAGCACATTTGTTGAAATCAAACCGATCGGGTAACTATAACAAATAAAAATCGTTAAAAAATCAAAAATTCATATGAGTGCTATAAGTGTAAGAGAGAGACAAATAGCATTTCGTTGCAGTGTGTGAGCTAAGAGAGAGAGATAGCCTGCGAGTTGGAACTAAACCTCCAACTGAAACACCCTTTATGTACGTGGTCATGCAAAGGCGGCCATTTGCTGCTGTCATGTAGGTGCACTTAACTGCAGCTGTTTGCCGTATCTGCAATATACGAGTTGGCAATGTAGCCATAAATTCCATGACTCCATATGGAATAGTATCCTCGGATCCTTGCTATTCATTCTCTCCTAAACATTGTGCTCTAGGTTGAAAGTATTTCTGCTTTCATACCGTCAAAAATCAATTCTACTAGCGAAATCAGAAATTTGTTGACCAAGTCCGCTGACCGAAAGGAAGGCCATTTGAATAAATATTCGGAAATATATTCAGAAATCATGCAATTTCCTGCCTGCTATGAAATGTTCTAACCAAAAACAAAAAAATAAAGCAGAAAAGAAAATAAAGAAACGGAACGAAACGAAATGAAAAGAAAAATTCAATATAAACGCAAATTATTTTTTTGTTCGTCGAGGGAAATATCTGTTTTTTTTTTTTTTTTGTGTCCGTTGCCTTTTTTTTTTGTTTTGAAGCGAACTCTCTGGACTTTGGCTACCTTATGGTAAAGCGGTGTGTCTCTGTGTGTGTGTGTGTGTGTGTGGGTGTGTGTGTATGTTGTGAACGTGTGTGGGTGGGCGTGTCTGTTGCTTGTCTCTCAGCATGCGGAACATTTTATGGACATGGCTTTAAAGTGAGCCCCATTAAAGCGGAAACTGCTTAAAAGGGAAAATATGAGCAAAAAAGAAGCAAAAACTTATTTATATGAGAATAATATGAGGAAACTTTTATAGAAAGTGCAGCAGGAGATGAAATATAGTGGCATAAGAACACGATGTAAGTAAAGCAAGACAAAGCATGGACTGAAATGAATATCCTTGGCAAAGCTACAAATTAACATTCATGGCTTAAATATTTTTGGTCCTGGTCTAAAAATTTAATAAAAACAGGATAAACTTGATACCTCTTACTTAGTTTTAAAAGCTTTTCGAGTCCCATTTTTAATTTAATTGTCGTTTTTTGGCAGCGTTTTATGGTTTAGTTTGAAGAAGATAAACTTTAAGTAAAACGCTTTTTGTCTTTTTGCTTTAAACAAAAGATGCTCAAATCCCATCTAGAAAAATATAAAATTGTCAAATCACTCACATGAGTATATATGTACATACATATATACATATGTATATGCTTGGCACTTATTTATGTATTGTTTCAATATATTAACGTAAATTCTAATAACTGGCTGGCAGACGGCAGCTTAAATGAAATTCATCATACGCCACGTATGCCTAGTATCCTGCTGGGAAACTGAAAAACTTTTCGCACGTTTCCTTCTCATATATGCGCCTCTCGCATACCAAATGAGGCCTGCCAATGAGCTTTAGGCTGAGGGCTTGAAACAACTACATCAAACCAACAACAACAACAACAACAACAACAACAACAACAACAGACCCACAACCCTCAGAGGCAAAAGTTTGCCGAAAAATCTTTTTGTCGTATATATTCAATTAAATTTAAATAGGCTTGGGCGCCCCAAAAGCAAAATCAAGTTGAAAAAGGGACAAAACATTAGCTAGTTGATTGAAACTAATTATAATTTGGGGCCAAAAAGGACAATTTAAATGGGCGGGATTTGTAGGAATACAATAAAACACTAAAGTCCCACGTCCAACTAAATATAAAACTAGTTAATAACATTTGCAATGGTGAATTTTTGGGTTACATTTTTAAAGGGTAGCTAATTTGGTCAGTTTGCTGAAAGAAATCGATATCAAAAATGTATGCAAAGTTGTAGTTGGTCCATCTAACTGATATGCTTATCGAATTTGGGCTACAAACTTGATGTTGTTAAAAGTAGTTTAAGCAGTGGCGGATCTGGGACTGTAAAATGGGGAAACTTTAGCCCCTAAAGTATGCAATAAAAGCCCAAAGCCCACAAATCTACGAAGCAAACATTCTATATAGACAATTTTTACGATAAAAATCAAAAGTTAATGATTGGTTGGACACAATAAATACTTTTCCATTATATTGCATACTTTAAGGCGCACCTCTCACAGCCCTTGAACCGCCTATGAGCGTATGAAAAAAGAAAAGCGCAGAGAAATTAAAGAATCGAAACGAAAAAGAATCGCTTTCCAAGAATTGACAATATAAAGTCAACCTGACAACTTTTCGCTCTTGTCTTCTCTCTTCTTGTCTTTAGCCTGCAATCGAATGGTGAATGCAACCTGGGGGACTAGCCATTTGTCACTCAGTTGGGTGGGGCGGGTCATGGGGCACGGGTTACTCATTCAATGAATTCAATCCTGCATATTTAATCGGCTAAACTTTGAACTTTGCCTGCCGTAGAAGGAAAATCAATTTCTGCTTTGCAATTTTTAAACATTCGCCAATAGCAATAGTGAGGACGACAGAGTTAAGCCTAATTACGAAATGTTTCTTAATTAGCGAGCTCAACTTAATTACAAAAATGGCAAGAACAAAAAACAGAAACAAAACAACAACAAAACGAGCAACAACAAACTGCAAAGTCAACAACAACAAAGGAGCCGGGAGCACAATTAACAGTAGCCAGATGTGAGTGTGTGTGTGTGTGGGTGAACGTGTGTGTGTGTGTGTGTGCGTGTGCGGCAACAGCTTGTCATTACGTTGGTGCCTAAAAGTATGCTTTAAATTTCTGTTGGTACTTAAAGAAAAAGGTTTCAGCATAAATATTTAATTATTATCACAAATTATATTCCACCCCACACTCAATTTGCTTCGCTTTTAAATAACCAAATTCGCTGACAGAGTTAATTATTTATTATATTGCAACAAACCAAAAAAAAAAAAAAAAACGAAAAAACGAGAAACAAAAAATGACAAAAACAATGGCAACGGAAAGCCTTTTGCTGTTTTCCATTTCGGACTTTTCATTTGACTTCCGTATCAGTATTCTTGTTGATTCTGAAAATCAGCCAAACTCAAACTTATTACAAATTCAAGACCAAACAAAATAAGTAAAAAACAAAAAGCAAAACTTGGAATAATTTACAACAATTTTCCCACGGTTTTTCTTTGCAAGCAACCAACAAACAAAATGAAAGAAAGAAAAACGGTATGGAATTTGATTTAGTCCAAGGAGCTGTCCTGACACCCAGAATGAAGTGGCTGGATGGCTGCCCGCTTGCCTGTGGCCACGTTCAAGTTGCAAGTTTACTTTCTTCTTGTATACCCTGCAATCTCATGGCCATGAATGGATGTTTGACATTCGGTTTGTTTTCGATTCTCTCACACGACGAAATCTAGATATAATATATGAGGATGGCTAGACACAAAACTTGAAAAAATCAGAGAACAGTATTAACAAAAGCTCTCAGCGATTTCATCACCTGATATCTAGGGTATGGTTAAAGTCAGTTTCAGCTATTTGCTATACTGCGAGAAAGGTAAACATGTTTTGATTTCAATCGGGTAATGTATTATGCATGCCCACCTACACAAGGACAGAGAGTCAGACAGTTAGACAGGAAGTAACGAAGGAAGGAAGGAAGGAAGGACGGATGGATGGATGGATAGATGGATGTTAGGACCCAAAGGCGACCAGGCCATTACGAGCTGGCGTTTGGTGGGGGAGGAGAAGGGGAAAAAAAGTTGTGCTAGACTCACCTTGACCATGACTGTCAATTACTGTTATCGAGGGATTATTGATATATATCTCTCATATTTCTCATTCCCGATTGTTGAGCTACCGATCTCTCTTTCTCCCTCTCTCTCATTCTCTCTCTTTGTCCATTTTGAACAATTTATGCAAAACCCATTGTTAATTTGTGTGTGTCGTGTGTTTTATGAACTTTGACATTTCAGTTGGCGGCTTTTACATATTTTAAATTGGCTTTTAATGGCCTCAAATAAAGGCTTTTGGCTGACAATTTGAAATACATTAAGCGATGAAAGTTGTCAATGAGCCAATACGTAAATATTGATCAATATTCTTGGAATGTATTAAACATTGACAGTGTTTTTATTTCGAATTATTTAATTAATCTTGATTATTAAGCGGCTAAAGCCATTGCTGATGATACACAAAGAACTCTGGGAGTGCCAAATACATTCCATGTAGAAAAGTATAGCAATTGGCTTCAGTTTGACTCCTTTTCTCAAGACTACGAATATTATGGAGTCGAGTTAAGAGAATTGAATAATGAACTAACTCCAACCAATTTGAAAATGAATTAAAGCCAGCATCAGCAGCGGCAGCAGCAGCAACATCAGCATCGTTGGCATCAGCAAAGTTCATTACGTATACGCCCAGTGTTGTGTCAGTCGGAAATTGCACAAGTCAGCAAACAAAGTGCCAGAGTAGGTATATGCTATAAAGCACTTTATATATATTTCTATGTATATACTTTGTGTTTTGTTTGCTGTGGTGTTCTGTGCGTCAACAGAAATTGGAATATTTTCTTGCAAACATACATACATACGTGAGAGGCAGGAAACAACTGTTGACAATATCCTGGCTAAGCAGAAATTAACAAGTGCCAAAGTGGTGTGAAAATCTCACATCGACTTTTCTGCAAATCAAATTCAATTGAAAGGAAATTGAGGTTGAAGTGATAACTAGATATATACGAAGAGAAAACTGATACCAATTGCATTAGTTGCAGCTAGTAAATTTCATTCCCTTTCACAACAACTACAACAACAGCAAAAGAGGGAAAGTGGAAAAGTTAACCAAATAAATGTAAATCTTTTACTTGAGAGAAACGAACAGCTGACGTCTGAAGTTGAAGGAATCAATATAAACTTAAATATTTATTCAACTGTTGCTGTTGATTTCTTTATACTTTTGCTGCTTTGTTTTTTCTTTTTTTTTTTTTAGTTAATCAGTTTCGTACAGGAATTCAATTGGCAAATCATTTTAAATTCAATGCAAATTTCATGTAATATATTTGATAGTGGCTATCATTGTGAAGAAAAATCGGGTATATAAGCACTTTGGAAATGAAGAATAAATTTATATACAGAAAATTTAGATCAAACAATATTTCATATTCAACTTTTCGTATTTATTTTAAAGTGTTTTGTAATAACAAATTTTTAATTCCTAATGATTTCAACTTTAATTTCAAAGAGTTTTATATGCTAATGCTTTTATTTTCTGAATTTTTTTTCTTTTTTGCCCAAACACCATTTTAATGCAGTAAGGACTCGTTTTCTGTTAGAGTATTTGTGAGTGCTTATATGCATAGTTAAGAGTTCTACGAAAATCGTTACCAATTTTGTTTGGGTTTTTTTTTTTGTTGTTCTTTTATTGGCTTAATAATTGCCTTAAAAAACTTTATATTGATTGATTAATTGATTAAGCCCATAAATGATTGAGAAAAAAAGAAACAAACCCAAAACCAAAACAAACAAACTTTGCTATAGAAATGTATGCAAAATGTTTCAGTTGATTGGTAGCGAGACAAAATATACAAATAATTACATTTACATATACATACATATACATACATAAACATACATACATATGTAGAATATTACCCATACGCCACGTGTGTGCGAGTAACGTGAGGAAAGAGTCGCACAATTTGGGCACAATGAAATAAATGAAGGGAAGCAGGCAAGAGAAGAAGTTGAGAAAACCGGCGAAAAAGGCGCACACAATGTGTGAACCAAAACAAAACAGAGAATTAGAAAGAGTTGGGTTAGGGAGAGAGAGAGCGAACGACTCACTCCATATTATACGCGCGCTTACCGTTCTACTCTAGTGTCTCTCTCTCTGTCTCTCTACTTTTCGGTCTCTTTTTCGGTCAAGCAACATTTTGCGTTAGGCAAGGTCGGCAACATGTTGCGCAGCTTGTTGCTGGTTGCTGTCATGTTGCCAACTGTGACTCCGTTCAGGCAGCCTGTTGGACATTTCAGTTCAGTTCTGATTAGAACCTTAGCGAGAGCGGTTCTCCCACCATCAGTCGCGACGCGCTCTCACCCATTCACTCTCGCATACTATCTCATTTCGGTAGCGCTCTCACTGGCAACAAGCCGACCAACGGTTTATCGTCATCTACATACAACATCTTCTTCTTCTTCTTCTTCATTGCCTACAAATATTTTTTTTGTTGTTTTTTTGTTGTTATTATTATTATTATTGTTGTTGTTTTTTTGTGAATTTCGCGGGCTTATTTAGTGTGTGTTTGTGAATTTATTGTGCCATGTGCCCATTAAACAAAATTTTTATATACATTTCTATCTACATACATATTGAAATAAATAATTAAGAAATATACATACATATGTACATCAACATATATGTAAATATATATATACATCTATATACAACAATTAGGTATAGTATTGTATCTAGTTCACTAAAATGTTAATGTTAATTAAGGCAACAAACAAAAAAAAAATGGAAAATGAAATAAAAACCGGCAAAAAAAAACAACAACAACAACAACATCAACCAAATGTGTGTGTGATTTTTTTTTTATTTTGTTTTTCCTATAATCAAGTGTAACTAATTTTTTTTTTATTTTAGTTCAAATAGCAACAAACTAAAAGCGAAAAAAATTAAATTATTGTGTCTAAAAATAAAATAGTAAAAATTTTATTTTACTGTGATAGTGCTAATCGTCTCTGATTTCCGATTTCTGATTTCTATAATTAAAAAATTTTTCATACTTTTTTTTTTGTTTCTGTTGTTGGCGTTGCTGTTTGTTTTTTATTGTTGTTGTTGTTGTTGTTTTTTGTTATTAAATTAAATTGGATTTTTGTTTCATATATTCATACATATATATTATAATGACATAGAAAGGAAAATAGAAAGAGATTGCATGAGAGATAGACAGAGAGGGGAGAGGGGAGAAGATCGCTTAGGGAAGGGGGTGGGGGCCGCAGGGAAAAATTAATGTTGGCAGCTGGGGGACAACAGCGACACTTTGCGTCAGTGATGATCGTGTTGTGTGTAACTGTGTGAATCAGTGTCTATGTGTGTGTGTGTGTGTGTGCGATGAAAGAAATGATACAAAAACAAAAACAAAAAAAAAGCAGCTTCTTGTATAAATTTATTTAGCAGCTACATACATACATACTTTGTATGAGTAGAAATATGTATGCCAAAGAATTCGTCCCATTTGGCTTATACCCTGTAAATTATGGGGTAAAATGATTCGTCAAATGTAGCATGAAGTATAAAGATTCTAGACAGCCAGACGATCTCTAAATCGCCATAATCAGTGAATCAATTTTTTTAACTTTAAGAATATCTGAAATAAGTTTCCCGGAAAAACCCTAGAGAACTTTATAGACAAAGTTAGAGTAGACAAACGCAAACTGTTTGCATGGAATAGTCAAGGGTATGCTTTAGTCGGCTTAGCTCACTTAATGTATGTGATTCTCATTTTTGTCTTATTTTTTTTTTTTTGACTTTGGTGACTTTGACTTTATTAATATAATTAATTCCTTGGCTGACTCAAAAATTATACTAAATATATATGTATATAGTTTTTTTTTCTCTTCTTTTCTCTTTACGCTACCATCATAGAAAATCAACGAAAACGAGGTTTGTCAATATTATGTTATAAATATATAAATATAGTTAGTTAGCCGATAGAACAACGTGACGTATGAGCAATTAATAATTGTCAATGGAATGATAGGACAGCGAAAATACTTACTTTTTTTAACTGTTTCCACCTTGTTAATGGATCTATCTTTTATGGTTATTTACTCATTGAAAAAGAAGTAGAAGAAAGTTGGGTATACCTTCTCAGAATACGAACTTTTTTTTAGGAGTTTAGTTTGTCGAATGAAATTTTTATACCTAAAATGAGGGGTTGAGTTCTAAGACTTAATTAAACGTGTTAGTAATCGAACTTTACTTCTTTTACCTACCAAACGATTTCAAGCTGTTCTAATTTATGCAAGTTCTATGTGATTTTTGAATGAGAGCGAATTCCATTGCAAAATCGATCAAAGATCTCCCAACAAAGCTTGCCCGTCATTGAAAGTTTAATGTTTAAATCATTCAGCAGTAACTTAATGAGCAGATGTTATCATATCAAGGAGTTCACTTTGTGTCCTGTAGGCTTTTAGGTGAGGAGGATTACCGAATGTAAAATATAAACCTTTTCACAAAAGCCAAAAACCTTTTGGGAATTTATTTCAATTAAAATTGATTAAGATTTAAAAGAGAGAAGCCAGCAGAATTGAGTGTTCGAAGAGGTCGAGTTAGGCGAGAGTTAGAGAGCTTGAATGAAGCACAATATGTCCTTTTATAATTTTTATTAGTTTTTACTAAACAAAATATAATACATTTTAAAATGCAGTCCTCGGTAGATGAGTTGTCTAAGTGGCCCAGTCATTTAGTCAACTGAACAACGAGGATCCGGATTCGAATCCCAGGCTAGTGTATGGATGTAGTTTTCGTCTAAGCCGAAGGCCTTAGTTGCCAGTGCTTGTAAAATATAGTTAGGTTGATAGTTTACAACAATATTCTCTACTCTAAATTTTAAAATATGTGTTTCACACTCTTGAAACTAGACAACGAACTTTAATAATAGGTTTAAAAACTCTTTAAAAAAATTTTTTTTTTTTCACCTGCTTATATTTCAATCCAGTGCAAAAGTTCAAAGAAAGGGTCAACTAGAAAATCTTTTTGCACAACAAAATCCATAACATTGAACCGATTTATATAGTAATGAGGATTATAGCAACGTCTTTTCTACTTTAATGAGGTAGAAAATTTTCCTCTCATTTAGAGAAACACCAAGAGGAAAATTTGTTCATGAAAAAGTTGCCGACATTTTTGGCTTGACCTTAACCATTAGAGTTTTTTCTTTCTCTGTGTGTGTGTTTGTGTGTGTGTGTTTTGGTGTTGCCTTTTATCTATCCAGTTGGTGGGGTAAGGTGGTCGAAGGCGGAACGGAGGGGGCGATCGTTTTGCCAAATGTTTGGCTTTAAATAAATCAAGTGATAAAAGTGTTCTCACTGATTTCGTTTTGGCATTAATAAATTAACGCCCACACTTAACATTTTTCATTTTTCAGTTTCGCTTCAGTTTTTTGTTTTTGTTTTCATTTTTATTTTCATTTTCATTTTTTGTGTTTCTTTATCTTTATGGCACATAAAGAATCAGCGCCAAAATGTTGCAATTGATAAGGCCATCCAAGTGTGAAGGGGTTCGCAGTGGGATGGGTGTGGCAAATAGGGGCTGGGGGCGGTGGAGGGGGGACTTTGATGGGAATGGGGAGCGCCGCTTTAAAGTCAAAGTTGGTGCTGGCGATAAAATGTTTAGTGGAAATTGAAGACCCCAATAGGCTTTAAAATGAGACAAATTATATTTATTTTGTTCGTTTTTTTTTTTTTGAGGGATAGGTTTGCTTGTTAATATTTACACATTGATTGGTGTTTTTGCGTGATTGTGATTTTTTTTTTTTTTTGGAAATTAACTAAATTTTGTACTTTATCAATAATGAGTAATATTTTCCATTAACTGATTGAATCGGCTAGACTAGAGATCCCTTATCTTGTAGATTTTATAAATATTATATAGAATTTTGCAGTCAGCCGCATTGATAAGCATACAAATGACTCATTTCATTCATCTTTTATCGTGTTCTCCAACTTGAAAATACCCTTTAATTTACCCTAATAGGTTAGATGATTTTTACATCAGTTTCCAAAGGGAACCAACCAACTTGTTCTTTACTTCCTGATCGAATTACATCTTAGAAGTTAGCTACTCTACTTGCAGGACTCTTAAGGATCTTCCTGTGGTCATCACCAATCGTCAGCTAATTTCCTATTAAGAACTATTTATCTAAAGTTTTCTCGTTTCAATTGGTATAGAAAATGATTTTTCTCTATTTTGCTAGTTTTTTTGTTGTTGTTTCTGTTATAATGATGTTCATGAACAATCATCTCGTTTCTCTCTTTACTATATATAATGTTATACAAATTGTTGTATATATACAAAGTTTTTTTTTATATGTATATATTTCTTTCTCGTTTGAATTTAATTAAATTTGCACATTTGTGTTAAATTTCAGACACACACACACACGCAAACATATGTTGAAGTGATAATGCACATGTGTGTGTGTGTGTGTGTGTGTGTGTGTGTGTGTGAGTGTATTAGTCTCTTTGGGTGTATGCCCCCCATGTGTCAACCTAGACGCCTAATCAAACAGCAACAACAATGACAAGCCGGGCGACAGCAGCCAAACTCAAAAAAAAAAAAAATACAAAAATTCCGCACATTAGGTCACAAGAGTCGACATTGTTCATATCCTATACTAAGTGAGAGTAATTGAATTCGTTGCTCTCCAGCGGGGGACGAGAACACCAAATACAAACAATTTCACAAGTTGTTGACGACAATTTCCAAGCAATTTCAGTCATTAATTCAGTTAACTTCAGTATGTTCATGTCCATGACGGGCAATTCAAGTGCAGTTCGAACCAATATAGAGAGATAATAGTCCCAGTCCCCCTTCTCTACAGGGTATGAGAACCCTAATAGACAGAGACGGGGAGAGTGAGAGTGAGAGCGCCAGATCTAGAATGTATAATAAACATCTGTAGCAGCAATAACAACAAAAACAACAAGAATAAAACAAATTTTAAATAAAATTAAGCTGCGCGCACCAAAAAATTTATTTTTATGCGACCGCCAAAGAAAAAAAAAAAAACCAAATATAAAAGAAACGAGAAGAAAAACCAAAAAATGTTGAACAAAATTTATTTTATTCTACATTTGTGTGTGTGTGTGCGTGTGTGTATGGGTGGGCGTCTGACAAACATATAAAACAATGCATGTTTTAATTGCTTTTAATTAAACGTAATTATAAGGCTAATTTACATGATGCTCTCTGGACTCCCCAGTCTCACTTTGTTGCCTCTCTTTGGGACACTCTCTCTCTCTCTCTTTGTCTCTCTCTCTTGATGTCTCCCTCTCTCGCTTGGATGGCGGATGAAAATGATTAGATTGTAATTATTTGTGAAAATCACAAATCACATCACATTGCCTCGCAATTATTTCTAATCAAGACTAGTCTCAAATTAAGAAATTTGCAAACATTTTCTAGGAAAATGAATTCAAACATTGCAATGTTTGAAAGGAAATGTATTATGTTTCCGGTTATTAAATTTCCATTTTCATTTTGTCAAAGACAAAATGATTTTCCGTTTCCGTTAACCAAACTTGCAACTATAATTCTTGCAATTAAATAAGACTTTAATCAGTTGAACTAATATACCGAAATATTAAAGTTTCTGATATAGTTTAAAGTTTAAGTAAATCAGAAAGGCAGAGAATGGCTTAGAGGAAAGAAAGAGTGATTTTTTTTTGGAGGATTGTAATTAACTAAGGAAATGGAGTAACAATTTCGATAGGCGATGGTTAGATTAAATTTGTTAATAAACTTATGCACAATTATTTCATTTATTGGAGGTAAATAATTTTCTATAGTTGACATAGTATTAAATGTGTTTTAACCTTTTCCCTAACAGAAGTGAAAGTCATTTGTCTTAAGGGTTCCTCTTCCTGTTGTGAGCCAATGTTTCTGTCTTTTTCCTGTCTATCTGTCTCCCTCACTCGCTGTCTCTCTGCCTCTGTCTGCCTCTCTGAATGGTTGGGCATTGTGTTCAAGATACAAATTATTGAAAAAGAAAATAAAAATAGGGTTACAAATGGTTAATGTTAATAAATATTTACAATTTTAATTTGAATATGCTCAGAGTCAGGGCGATAAAATATTTGTATTGATTTATTATTGACTTTTGCTTGCTATTAAAATTGAAATTCTATAGATTTTATATACATATGTACATACTTATTATGTATGTGCATATTTATAGAATTTGTAGTTTTCAGAAAATTGTTAATATGCGCTTATTTGTGCTCATTTGTGAAATCCTACTAGATTTGTTGCACACCTTTTCACACTTTGTCAAAATCATCGATCTTACAACATTTTTCAACGCCAGCCAATTTGATTTATAGTCAGTCATAACTGAAAGGCCATAGCCAAGTCGTCCATGTCGTTGTCCGAGTCGTCCGAGTCGTCAGAGATCTGTAGACCCAAAGTTGGCAATTGCGTTTGTCCAACACAATTTGCACAAATCTTTGGGCGTATTTTCTTGGCCCACTCCACACACACAGAAACCAAAAAAAAAATGGGCGCGAAATTAGATTTTATGGCAAATCGGGTTTTGGGTCTTGCACATTGCACAAATTTTTCATTTTGACACAAAAACAAAATCAACTAAAAATTTTAAATCAATTGCCTTGTATATCAATTAAAAAACAATTGTAATAAAACAAAAACCTTAGCAGTCGATTAAGAGATACTCTTTGTATAGTCATGCATATATTAAATTGATATTAAAGTAAATTTCTTAGTGATATAATGATCTGATCTGACTGAATCTCAGACAACAATAGCAAACTTACTCCTAAATAACTGAATTCCAGCATCTAAGCACTCTAAGGGTCCAAGGGGAATAGAACTAACCTGGCTAAGTGTAGGAATTTCTCATCTTTAGATGGCGATGTCAACTCAAATTAAGATACCCTTCATTTGCAAGAGTATAAATGAGAATTTCTACTGAGATTTCACAAATTTTCGTAAACACTATGAGTCAAATGATTTATGTAAGGGAAAATAACAATGATAACAAAAAAGTGCGATATTTAACAGGCATCAAAAGTAAAACGAAAACCTTGTCATTATCTCATACTTGAATGTTCACAGAGATGTTCTCTTCACCTGTCTCCGAATAAGTTGCCCAATATACCCAACAAAACACACACACACACACACACACACAAATATGGCCTGAATGAAGGGTATGAGAAAAGAAAAACCAAATAAAGCGACCGGCATTGGTATTTAATTTTGTTTCTTTTCGCTTTTGTTTATTTCTTTTTTCTTAATTACCTGTTGTTCTTTGCTTAGCTTTTTGGTTTTTATTTTTAGATGAACGTTTTTGATGTTTTTCGCAGATTTTATGGCCCTGACGCGGAGAGGTGGGGTGCTTTTTTTGGGGGGGTGGTTGGGGGGTTCAAATGTGGGCTAGCTGGATGGATGCCTATTGGATAGGCAAGGTAATAAAAACGCTTAACACATGTTTGAAACATTTCGACCCAGAGCAATAAATATGCAATTAAAATTGCGAAAATGCCATCCCCCACATATCCCCCCCCACCCCCCCCCCCCCCCATGCCCCCATCCCAATGCCGGCTTCTTCATTGTCAACATGAGATAAAGAAATGCATTGCAAAGATCAAGGTCATTGCTCGGAAAAACATTTTTACCGTTAGATAAATATGCTTTGAATGTCAGAGGAATTTATTCTTAGATTCTTAGAATTTCAAGCATTCAAAGAAGATTCTTACAATTTCAAGATCCAAAGTGAGACAGAGAGAGAGAGAGAGAGAGAAAGTTTAAGAAGAGATTTTCAATCGTTTTTCTTGCACTTGTTGGCTTTGATATTTGTTTTTTGCGATTTAAGGTTCTCGAATTTGCATTTGAAATGACAATTTGTTTGATTTTGCTTACAGCACTTAACTGTGAAATCAGTTAAATTAAATAACATTTTCAAAAGCAAGTTAGTTGCGCGGAAGTCACGCTCTTTTGGCCAAGGCAATAGATTGTATGTGCTGCTACGTGTCTATGGTGTTCGTAAACCAAAACCGAAACCGCAACACACCAAGCCCAAAAACTACCCATACCTAACGCACTAGCTGACACGCCCACAAGACCGCCCATTTCACCCTCAAAATGAAAGTGAGTTAGAAACAGGACCGAATTTGTTCGACCTTCTAACACTTTAGGATCACGATGAATTTTTATGCCCTTTAAGATGAATCAAAAATTTTCTTGCCTAATGAAAAGTATAAGCAAAATAGCGTTTTTCGTTAATATAATAGGAAAAACATATATCAGACTTGCCAATTTTATCAGGTTTAATTCCAACTTCCCTTTCGTTTTCAAATCTTGTGGAAATCCGCTCCTGTTTTACACTAATTCAGATTGAAATGGCTGGCATAAAGATTTCTTCTTAATGAATCAGCATTCATACGCACATTGAAAATCATAGGGAAAACTTTATACACTTAACGCCCCTGCCCCCCTCCACCCACCACCACAACTTGCCACACCTCTCCACGCCCCGCACTTCATCAAGCTCTTGAGTTTTTTTTTGGCCAACAAAAAATTAGTTAGCTATTGAAAAGTTTTTTCCACTCAAAAAGAAAAAAAAAAAACGTTAACTTTCGTTGATTGCAGCAGCAACAACAGAATGCATCATGCAATATGCAACAAGCAACATGCAACATCTTGTAGCAGCATCGGTAGACGCAACAGAAGCATGCACTCAATTTAATTGCATTGCCAAGTTGAAGAGTGCAATTCCTGGCGAGAATCATCCAAAACGACTGGGTGATGGGGCGAGGGGGCGGCATGTGTGTTTCTTTTATTCTTGTTGTTGCATCGCCAATAAAAAAAAGTTTGGCAGGCAATTAAAAAAGTTAAAAGCCAAAGAGACCAGTGGCAAAGTCTTTCCATTTGGTCTTGAGTTCGATTTGTGTTCATATGGGTTTTATTTTTTTCTTTTTCGTCCACACTCTTCAGTTGTTGTGGTGAATAGTTATTATCTTTACGCAATAATACTTACAGAAAATTGCAAAAAATTTCCTTGTAATATTACACATATGAAAGTTTTATATAAGATAAACACATTCATAAGAGATGAGATGCTCAACTTGAAATATGAGACGAGCTTTTGGTGGGGAGTTTGTGTTTTTTTTTTTTTTTTATCAAAATGCACAACACCCCCAAGGCAAAAAGGAGGGAAAGAGAACTTGAAATTAAGGTGTAGTCCTTTAAATACCCTGTACAACAAAAATGTCATCGAAATTTTACATGAAACTTCAAGTCGACTTGTTTATTAGGTCGAGAAGTGTTCTAAAAGCCCTTCAGGTATTTAGTTAGTATAAAGTTTCTTATTAAGGGTTTTCCATTCCAATTTCCCCTGTCATTCTTTCCTTTTCTTTAAGGATATACAATCTGCTACCTATATTATCTAATATTTCAGCTTAAAATACATGTAATAAGTCTAAACTCTAAAATGAGTCAAATTGGTTATTTTGGCGACCTTTTTGATTCATATCAGACCTTTTTGTTTGCCAGCTTGAATTCAATGAATAAAACACAAGATTTTATTCCCTTTTTGGATTATGTCGCTATATATTTAAGGGATTAGGGACTCTATAAAATAAAATGAACAAAGAAATATAGCATATGAATTGAAAATTGCATCTCTAGGGTATAGTATTTCCTATAAGAATTATGATTGTCAGAGTTCTATAACTGCTAAACTTCATATTTTAATATCTCATCTTAGCCCATTAAGAATAATCAACGAAAATAGAGCCAACTAATTTTAAAATGTAAATTTTTTGGACATTATATAACACTGTGAGGTAAAAATTGATCCAATTCGGTTTAAAATATAAGAGTATAGTCAAGCGATGATGGTAAACTATGGTAAAGTCGATATTGTTAAATATACTTCTAGATGCAAAACGTTTGGAGGATTTATATAATCATTTATGAATCCTCTATCCTATTGAAAAACGCAGATACTCTTCCTTTTTTTTGTGGGAAAAGGAAAATATAATTTTAGAGAAATTTTTTAATATTTTCTGTAATTGTAAGCTAAACAAACTTATTTTGTTGCAAGTTGCAATGCGCTGCCAACATTTTAATGTTGTACATTTTTGTAAACAAAAGGTTCAAATTAGTCAGAGAAACTTCAATAGATCTATGACTTTATAGAAAAATTATCCACGTTTGTTATTTGTTATTTTTAATATCTTATTCGTGAAATATTTTGACTAAATTTAGTCTTTTGATAATAATTTTTGCACCCTTATTTAGATATTTATGCAGGGTATCTATAGAGGGTAGATAAAAGTTTTGTTTCGCTTTGGCGGCCCCCCAACTGTGTGTGTGTGTGTGTGTATAAGTGTGTGCGTGTAAGTGTGTTGGCAAAAGCCATAAACACAGGCGTAATCATTAATCATGCGCGATCAAAGTCAAAGATACACAGACACACACACACACACACTCACACACATACATTTATTCAATCAACTGAATGAGTGTTTGGGGAACTCGGGGCAACGCAATCAATTTCAAACAAGAAGCGTTAAAAAGAATGCAAGGTTCTTTAAGCAAATATTTATTGTATTGAAACATTTTATTTTCACAGAGAAAGACAGACAGACAGAGAGAGAGTGAGAGAGAGAAAGAGAGTGAGAGAGTGAGAGAGAGAGTGAGAGAGAGAGAGAGAGAGAGAGAGAGAGAGAGGAGGGGTAACGAAAGATATGGCAATATAGCCTGCGGCCAGCCATTAGATAACTTTTTTTTGTTTTGTTTTTTTTTCGTCAGTTTTTATTGATGGAAATAAATTAGTAAAAATGTGCAACTTTCAAATTGCAATAACCGCAACAACATCGAGCAAAACTAATAAAAAATGAAATGAAACGAATCGACTAAATTGTTGGGTTCTCAAAAAAGATCAGTCCAAAATTTATGAATGCCAATTAACTGGCGTCATTTTGCTTTTTTTTTTGTTTCTTTCTTTTTTGTTGTGTTTGTTTGTTTCTTTCCATTGCCATTTTTCTCCCCGTTTCTGTCTTTTGTTGCTATATTCGTTTAATGATAATTATATGATAATAACTGGACTACAAATTAATGATAATTGGTCAGCGTTTTTTTTTTGTAGCTTTATGTTTGGCTTTTTTGTTCTTAATTTGATCTCTGCTAACAACAGATGCTAAACATTAGATTACGCATACGCCACATGGTCTGGCGGGTGAGATCTGCATTCGAAATGCAGATAATTTATGCATTTGTTTACTTTTAAATGTGCAGTGGGCAGAAAATTCAATACATATACTAATTCTAAATAGATTTTGTGATTTGATTTTGAGAGAGATCTTTTTGAAAATATAATTTTGAACTTAGCTTTTTTGTGCTGCCCGTGGACTTTGACATTGACTTTGATTTGGCTTTTAATTAGGATTTACTTCAAAAACTTGAAATCCTTCAGCTTTAATGAGTTCAGAAGACTTTTATAGGGCGTTGAGAAGCTTTTTCAAGAGTATACGACAAAATGTGGGGTCCGATCGTAATCATTTTACGCCTACAACCTTGGCCGTAAAGAAAAACACATGAATGTGCAAATTCTCGCATCTCGCTTAGTTTGACCATGATCCTCAAAACATAATTTACTTTATTTCTCAGCTTATCTCTTACCCAGCTCGTGTTTATTTTTAGCTTCTTCAGTGATTAAACAAATTGTGAATTATAAAGAAAAGGCAACTGATTCCCAGATAGATCAGTTTTGATCGAAACTCCCTTATTTTCATTGGAGTAAAAACAAAGAGATTTTTTTCAAGCAAATCCAAGTGATTACAAAATTGTTTTAAAAAATTTAAATAAAATATTTAATTTCGCATTCCTCGTTGCTGTGGTTATTAAATTGCTGTAATGTTTAAGTTAGTTGCATGCTTCATGGTGGGCTGCGCGTTTTTTTTCTTCATACATATTTGTTTTCATTCCATTCCGAGCTCTCTAAACTGAGGTAAATGCCGCAGCGGCGGCGCCTCCGGTCATTGTGGTGCGGTGTAAACAAAACAAAGCAAAAAAACCAACAAAAAACAAAACAAAAAAATATATAATACAAAATACAACAAATACATATAAAACAAGAAAAGAAGAAAAAAAAAATTAAAAATAAAAAGAAAACACGAACCAGCCAGTGAGCAAAGCCAAACAAAACAATACAAAAAGAGGCTGAATAACAATGCCCCACTCTTAGTATCTATGTGTGTGTGTGTGGTGTGTGTGTTTGTGTGTGCCTGGGCCTGTGGCTCGGCCTTTGCCTCGCTGCCCCAGTGCAGTGCATATTTATTTATGAGTAGTTTTTGGCGAGTTTTTCCTATACCCTTTCTCAATTAAAGCACATTTACTTTTAGACCTAATAGTTGGCTTAATAAAGGTTTTCATTTAACTGAGATTGCTTACACATGTGTTTTATTATATTTATTTTTGTGTAATTTCATATGCTGACAAAATCGTTTACTAATTAGAACAATATGCAGGTCTCAGTCTGAGTTTCTTTTATAATGTAAAGACTAATCACATTAGAGTGACTATCTTCAGTTTATTATAAAGTCAGCAAAATGGAAAGATATATATATTTTAATTAAAATCTCAATAAATTTGTCTATAATTTTGAAGTAAAGAACTTAAGCTGTTTATAAAGGAAATCTCAAGTTGGATGAATCCTTTATCACTACTTGTGATACATTCTTTCTGATGCAACTAACTAAGGATATCTAGGCTATAAGTAATAACCTGCTCTCCTGCCTCTAATTAGGCATAGTTTATAGACTTTAAACTAAACTTTATATAGAATAAAGTGTATACAACATTCTGTATGAGTCAAAAGTTTCTTTCACACTTTACGTTGTTTGTGTGTAGAGGTCAAACGCGTGGCCGCCTTTCCCTCCGTTTTACTGTTCGAAATTGCGAACGAATCTACAAGTGGCGGTCGCTCCGTCAGCTGTTGATACAAAGCCTTAGGTCGGATATTATTGTGGAATATAAAATATGATTATCAACTACACAAACA
This sequence comes from Drosophila willistoni, assembly GCF_018902025.1. Classification (NCBI taxonomy): domain Eukaryota; kingdom Metazoa; phylum Arthropoda; class Insecta; order Diptera; family Drosophilidae; genus Drosophila; species Drosophila willistoni. The sequence goes on from NW_025814057.1 coordinate 2,944,451, forward strand.
TCATGTAGATGCCTACACACATACAACATATGTACATGTATGTACATGTATGTTTGGTTGAATATACATACATATATTCTGTTTTTATTTTGTATATTATAAATTTCATTCGTTTCCCGTTTTTACTTTCCAATATTTACATTCTTATTACCGTATAAAATTTTTTGTTTAGAATATTTACAAATATTTATTCATATTTGGTTATATTAGCATGTGGAAAGTCGTTTTTTATTTAGGATATGACAAGAGTCCTTGAAGTGTCATCGTCATCGTCGTTGTGTGTCATGTTTGTGGTGGTATCACTCATACGACATGTGGGCCATTTGCTCATTCTTTTTCATCATCATCATCTATTTTGCTGCTTGTTGATACTTTTGAGTTTATTTTACTTGGGCATTACTGAGAACAACTAAGATCTTCAGTTTGTTGATTGGATCGTTTAAAAGTTTGCAAAAAATTGTTTATTTCTTTGGACTACAAAGCTAAAGCTCTCGATGGAAATAATTCGAAACGTTTACATTTCGTTTAAAAAGAACTGCCAGTCAGGAGGTTGCCTTATGGCAACAGCAACTACAAATAGTTTAAATACTTTCCTAGGATATCTCACTATTCAAAAGAGGGTTACCTTAATCCTTATTGAGAGGCGTTGAAAACTATCTAATTTTTATCAAATCCTTTGTTAGTTGAAGAACAAAAGTGCAGTATTATAAATTAGTTACTTGGGGGTTCAGAAAATCAGAGTTAAAGTTGAGAAAAAAAAGACCCAACACGCTAATGATTTGGCGGCCAGTGCATTCTCTCGTATCACGTATACGCAGTGGTGTGCCATGCATTTTATTTTATCATCAATGATACAATATTCGCAATTTTTATTAGACACGCTTCAATTGAATGGCAAGTAAACGTATTTATATAGTAAAACTTAACCATTTGACACAATTTAACTTTTTTTTGAGAGAGACAGAGACAGAGAGAGCGAGAGAGAGTGAATGAACAAGGCCAAAGTCAAAGTGAAATTTGTAGCTAAAGTGTAACTAAAAAAGATGCAACTAAAAGTAAAGGGAAAAACAACTAGAACAACAAAATGAAGAAAGTAAACTTTTTACTCTTTTGTATGTGTCTATGACATGCCTGGAGGATATTTGAGATGCTCGCATCACATGCCAACATTTTCACCAAACTCATTTGAAGGCAAAACTTTTGGGCCATGGCTTTCGAATCTACTACTTTTTATATTATTTCGTATGTACAAAAGATTTTACATTCTTTACCTAGGATTAGTGGATTTTGAGATCAACCAGTTGAAGAGTTTTGAAAGAAATAGGCAATTCTTAGAAGTTTTTATTTCTTATGCAAATTTCAAAAAAGTATTTTCTCGGCTTTGTTTCTTATCTCTTTTGTTTTTTTGAATTTGGCATGTTTTGAGTTAAAGTCTCAGGTTCGGTTTAGTTTGGTGTGGTTGATGTTTGTCACCATCAAAAAAGTTGTCTTTTTATGTAATTTCTACGCCACGCCCCTCCACGTTCGCCTTCTTTTCTCTCAATCTGTCTTATTCTTTCTGCTTTTTCCTTTGTGCGTGTGTGTGTGTGTGTGTCTGTAGAGACGCCTCGTTGCTTTTGCTCAAGTGTTTTAGTGCAAAAAACTTTTCTAATTGCTGCAAAGACACTTTTACTTTAAGTGTGTGGGAGGGGAGGGGAGAGGACAAGACAAGCCAAGAGAAGAGAAGAAAGCTAGAGTCCAACACAAATTCCATCCCATTCCACCTCCTTCCCAATCTAGACCCAACTGAACTCAACCGAAAACGAAATGCTAAAGTTCAAATTCTTTAACAAAACTCTGCGAAATTCGACATCTTTTTAGCAACAGTAAACTAGTATAACTTCTTGACACTTTTGTTATTTTATGCCACAGTTAACATCTCGCCAACTGTTTGTACATATATGTATGAAAATACATATATATATAAAGTTTACATTTACAATTGATATATTTATTTAGACTTGAGCCATAAGTTACAAAGTGTTGGCCAAAGTTTCATCAGAAATCTTTTGAAGTACAAACACTTTGATTTCACAGATGTTCTTAGAATTTTTCACTTAATTAAGTTTCAAATAGTCTTCCCACGAATCTTCATTTCGGTGGTTTTTAATTGTTTTCAGCTTGGTTTTTATCCTCAAGTTTTGAGTTTAGATTTACCACTTGTTGAATTCATTTCCGTTGATGAAACATTTCTGCTTGTTGCTCTGCGAAATTTCTTCCCCAAAAAACGAGATTTTACCCCCAAAATGACAGATTTCCCTTACGAAAATCATGAGCTGGATCTGGCAGTGCATACAACTCACAGAAACTATTTTGACCAAACAATCAAGTGGAAATTTGAATTTTAAAAGTTTTCAAGCAAATGATGGCATCTATGAAATTTAACGAATTATGTTAAGATTGAGATGAAACTAATGGACAAATATAAATTGGCTAATTCTTGGCCGAAAATTTGTTATAAATCCGACTAAAACTAAGGAATTAATATAATATTGTATTATACTTTTCTTGGAATTATTATTTTACCCTTGCAAAAAGGGTATATTAATTTTGATCAGAAGTGTGCAACGCATAGAAGGAAGCATCTCCGACCATATAAAGTATATATATTCTTGATCAGCATGACGAGACGAGTTCATATAGCCATGTCCGTCCGTCCGTTCGCCCGCCTGGATCACTGCAAATTCCTCCTAGACCGAGAAGTGGGCTGTGGTGAGCCGGGAAAATGTACCCACTTCAGTCACAGATATTTGTCCCAACGAACAGGTTGAGATCTGGATGGATGCTGAGAGTGTGGACATCATCAAGGGGAGATGCAACCGGCATAAACTGTTTTTGGATTATCAAGTTTGAGTTTTGCGATTAGAATACGCTTATATATTTTGATTTTATCGCAATTATATTTTGAAATGTTAACAAAAAAGTTACGATTGCGGCAGACTAATTTGTCTATCGAATATTCTGACAGGCAACGGTCAAATTTTTTATCGTAGTAGAAATATAATAAAATATAATAATAATTTATCGACGTTGCTTTACTACCGAAACGTTTCCAAGTGAATTTTCAAACTCACTATTATTCCCCGAATAACAGTAAGCAGAAAATTCACTTGGAAACGTTTCGATAGTAAAACAACGTCCATAAATAATTATATTTTATTTTTCTATTACGATAAAATATTTGACCGTTGCCAGTCAGAGTAATCGGTAGGCAACCGAGTCTGCCGTAATCGTAACTTTTTTGTTAAAATTTCAAAATATAAATTCGATAAAATCAAAATATATAAGAGTCATCTAGTCGCAAAACTCGAACTTGATCATCCAAAAACAGTTTATGGCGGATGCATCTCCCCTTGATGATATCCACTCTCACCATCCATCCAGATCTCAACCTGTTCGTTGGGCCAAATATCTGTGACTGAAGGGGGTACATTTTCCCGGCTCACCACAGCTCACTTCTCCGTTTCAACAGTTCCAGGAGCGTGAAAATTCGCAGGAAACAAGTCTCGACGTTTGGCCAAGTAACTCTGGCCGCTGTCAGGTGCAGGAAGTTTATAAAGCCAACGCCCTCATAGAGCCCCATGGAACATAAGTTGTGCGCCACTCCCTGGTGTCTTCGTTGGCCGCTGCGATGTAAAGCCGGCCATTGTATTCAGTCACCGGAGTGACTAAGCAGCGAACGTTTGTGAAATCCAAAAATGTCCCAAAGAACACATTCCGGGGAAGAAAAGACCACAACAAACGGCCTGTTCTCTGGCAGTATGTTTATGTAGGGGGACTGCTGACCATTTGTAACATCCGGTTCCATTTTCATTTTAGATTTAACTGAGCGTGGTCTGGATATAAAATCGCATCGCCCATACCGTATGCCTCCTCCATACATCCATACGAGGGGCTCTCCTCACTGGATTCGAGAAAGATTTTTGAAATGATGGAATATTCAGTCATACTGAATTTTGATTTCCTATTTTTAACACTTACCGTTTGGTCTCAATGGGTTTTTCATGTCCTTGGCCTTTTTTTTCGCTACTAGCTCCTGAAGATAGCTCAATGACGGAAGATTCACTTCCTTCGAGCGACACAACTTCAATATTTGAGTCTGACACCGAATTATCGACTAATGGAAGCGCGATATCCTCGGCCTCAAGAGAAAATCGTATCAAGCACACAAAATTGTTGCCTTCATAGCAAGACACAATCGGCTTAATTTGTTTGTTGTTGCCTAGACCAGCAACTTCTGAATCGGCCAACGTTGCATCAGAAGGAGAAATCTCCAATGTTCCCGTCTGAATATTGAGAAGACTCTGTAGCTCTGTCTTAAGCTCGTATATGCTAGCTGAGATCGGGAGCTTCATAACCAATTGCTGGAAAAGAACACTTGGTCACGATTATGAAAAGTAATATCCTCACGTTTACTAACCTTTCCGGATTGCAGGATCAATTGAACATATTTTCACTTGTTTTTTTTTTTTTTTTTTTTTTTTTTGATATTCAGAATTAAAGCAGTTTTTGTTTTATTTTTGATGTTGACTGTATGAGTTCACGAAGTAGAATGATTGAAGTACTGTACCCCCTTGACCAGGTCGAATTTTACAAACTTCCCAGGCCTTCTGGGATCTTAAAAATATGTGAATTGCTTAGATGAAGCCACCATTGAAAATCCAAAATGTTTTTCTTTTTTTTTTTTTTTTTTTTGATATTCCGAATTAAAGCAAAGTTTTTGTTTTATTATTTATTTTTTTTTTTTTTTGATATTCAGAGTTAAAGCAAAGTTTTTGTTTTATTTTTGATGTTGACTGTATGAGTTCACGAAGTAGAATGATTGAAGTACTGTACCCCCTTGACCAGGTCGAATTTTACAAACATCGCAGGCCTTCTTGGATCTCAAAAATATGTGAATTGCTTCCGTCTAGCCGAAAGTACTAGATACTTTCGAAAATAAACTGAGCAGTATGCAATTGTCAAATATTTCTGTCTCTTTTTATACCCTTGCAAGAAGGGTATATTAATTTTGATCAGAAGTGTGCAACGCATAAAGGAAGCATCTCGGACCATATAAAGTATATATATATTCTTGATCAGCATGACGAGACGAGTTCAAATAGCCATGTCCGTCCGTCCGTCCGTCTGGATTAATGCAAATTCCTCCTAGAACGTTAGAGCTACAGAGCTGAAATTTTGCATGTAGGCTTGTATATACTGCAGGGGTTGTATATCTCGGATTCAGCCGGATCGTATCACTATATCATATAGCTCCCATACAAACGTCAAAGTCACGAACTGTGACTTTTCTCAATAACTTCGTTACTTTTTGAGCTATTGTCGTGAAATTTAATGTTAGTGAGTTTCTTACACATATAAACGACTATGCCAAATTTCATCAAGATCGGGTGACTATATCAACGGTCTTTCGAAAACAGTGACTTTTGTCAATAACTTCGTTACTTTTGACGCGATTGCTTTCAAATTAAACATTTGTTAGTTTAATATATCTGTTAATGAATGTGCCGAATTTAATAAAGATCGGTTAACTATATCATATAGCTCCCATAGGAACGATCATGGAAAACAGTGACTTTGATCAATATCTTCGTTATTTCCTATGCTAATTGTAAGATTGTAGGCCGTTCTTTCGCCGTTTTCGATAAAAATTTTTTTCAAGGGTATACAAACTTTGACGCGGTGATGAAATTTCTATTTTAAGGATATTGTCTACAGAAGGAGTATTTAAAAGGTTGGAGGGGGTTAGGGTTCCGAAATGGGAGAATTAACTTTTTATATATCTATGTACGTATAGCTTTGCATCGGTTTCGTTGAAAATTGGGTATACATAAGTATGTAAGCAATGCTCAATGAAATGCAGCATAAACTTAGTAATAATTGAAAAAAAAGGGGAGAAAATGTTATGCAAAGCAGTAAACTAAAATCGTTTCATTTTGAATTTTTGCGTTTCTTTTTTGCAGTGGCAATAATAACAACACCAACAACAAGAACAAGAACAACTACGCTAACAACGAGAACGGCAACAAGTGTTAGGACCTCCATTATCCCAACCATTCACACTGCTCTAGGCTGGCGCAGTCAATCAGCGGCAGCTGGCGGCGCACAGCATGGTAAAACACAATGCGGAAATTGTGAAAACGGAAAATGGCACCAATACGATGGCGGCGGCAACGACGACGATGTCGGTAGTAAAAGCCAGCGGAAATGCAGTGCAACCGATGAAAATGACAGCAACAACGAAAAAAATGATGGACGCATTGTCGGCGGCATCGTTGGACGATTTGAGTGAACATGAAAATGGCACAACGGGTAAGTGTGAAAAACGTTTCTAAATTTCATATATATATTTCTTTTGCCTTTCCCATCCGACAATGTTGAGAATTTGGTGTGGATGGTAGAAGGGACACGGCAATGGACACGGGGGAATGGCTAAAAGACAAGCTTGTTCAAATCAAATTAGTCTCATAAAGTGAGCAAAGAATCTTGAGCCAGAGGCAAAGTTCTATTTAGCTGTTTACTGGTTGCCTTGGCTGGCCTTTAAAAAGAGAGAGAGAGAGGGAGAGAAAAAAAATTAAATTACAAGTTTCTTTACCACCAACAGACCAGGCACCAAGTGGACTGACTGGGTGAGTGGTTAATGGGTGGCTGGTGGTGGCTGATGTAACCAAACATCCAGGCTTAATTTGGGCTTGTCACGATAACATCGAGCCACACCCCATTTCCTTTTTAGCTTTTGACCTGTCGCGCTTGTTGTTTTAATTAAATTTACCTTGGCCACGGTAGGGTTTAATCATAATTATGTTGATAATAATGTTTTAGTTTTTATTTCTATATATATTTTTCGAGATAAGTCCAATTGTTGTCTTGGTTAACTTTTGTTAACTTTCTGTCCCAACTCCAAATTGACTTTTCAACACATTTAAATTATGAACAAGAACAAAGACTCATTCAAGTTGTTGTTATTTTGAGCTTTCGCAAAAATTTATGACAAAAGTTCGTATACTCTCTTAAGATTGAATTTCGGGTTCTATTTTCTTAATTTTGTTTAACCATAAAAATTGATGAAAAAGTTTTGCCTGGCCGGCCACTACGTGACATTGGGCAATTGGGAATGGAAATTGGTAGCAGGAATAGCAAAATGCCAAAACAAAAACCATTTATCTAAGAATCAAGTCAAAAGGCATTTTTTTGTTTTAGTTTTTCTCTCTCTCGACTTTGCTTTTATGCTTTATTTGGTTTGCAAATTAGATTTTTGGTCAAGTTTAGATGGCCAAATAGATGAATGTTATAGGGAAACACATTTGCTGATCAACACCAGCCTACTGGCGCCATCTAGTGACTAAATTATATTGAGACTTGCTCAAAGAAATTCTCTTAAGAGTAATTAGCTAGCAAAATTGTTGAAATTCTTTGAAATATTTTCAACAATTTGACAAAAAATATTTGTTTTAATTGAGCTAAAAATATATTCGGGAAAATACTTTAAATACCTTTTCTTTTTTTTTTCTTTGAGCCAGCATTAAGGTTGACATTTATTGTTAGAATATAACCCAGAAATAAACATATATTTAAATATATGTATATATATCAATAAAAAATAATAAACTGACAAATATTTGGCAGACAGCCAATGCCTAAGGGTAGATGGTGGAAATTGGAAAAACCACAGAAGCAAAAAAAAAGCAAAAAGAAAATATAACAAAGAAAAAAAAGGCAACCTGTTGCCCAATGACCCCCCCACACTACCCCCTCGACTTTCAGCAACAGTAACAAGAGTAAAAATATCCGTATTTTGCCTAACTCCGATAATATAATGATTTAAACATGAGTTTCCATTGTCGTTGCTTCGGGTGGTTGATGGTGGCTGTGGTTGTGGCTGTGGCTGTGGCTGTGGCTGGGAGTGGTTTGCATTTTTTGGGTGGCTACCGAATGGACAAGCCTTGTAGCCTTTTGGGTATTTCATTTCTTCTGACAAGGATATGAAAAAGGGAGAGAGAAAGAGAGAGAAAAAATGTATGCCAAGGCATGTTTATTGATTGCCAGTTTCGTTGTATTGAAATAAAATCAAAATTTAAAATCAAAATCAAAGGCAAAAAAGCTAAGCTTATTTATACAGATTATACTAAAACGATATAGTACCTATATATACTTATGTGATTTAACTAAAAAGGATTCAATATACATAGATGATATGCCTTTGATTATATAGAAAACTTTTCCTATGTCTTATTAAAGAGTATTGAATAGAGCCTTGAATTGTTGTAAGATTTATTAACAAAAGTCCCGTATGTTGTTTTCCATGTGCTATTTAGTTTATGGTCTGCTCTTATTGATTTCTCCAAAATTATTAGCTCATCATTGGAACATCAACGGGCAACAGCAGCATCATCAGCACTTGTTCCTCGTCATTTTTGTGCAAAGCTGTCAGTTGGTCTTGACATTTCTGACACTTGCTGTTGCGTCGTGGGCGGAGGGCGGGGCCCCTGTTGAACTTCATCAGTAAGTTTAACGAATGAACCGTGTCCTTTTCGTACGTTTATCCACTCAAAACCTTTTTTTTTTTTTTAAGTTAAAAGTTGCCTTTAACCCTCATGGCCTTTCGATTAATTTTCAATACTTTTGAGCAATCGAAAAGACTTGTTCTTATACCTTTTAAGTGAAACTAGTTCAAAAGGCAGTTATAGTTGCCTTTCTTTTCCAACTTTCCAATGTTGATGTAGATGGAAAAAGTCTGTAATCAAAAATGGCTTTTATCCTTATGTTTCAAAAGGCTTTTTAGTCAGTGATTTGCTGATTTTAAACACAATATTCCCAATTCCCAAAGAAATCAGAGGTAAAAAGCCATACGGATAAAAATTTGCTTGACATTAAATACGAATTTTGTGCCAAAAGTTGATCTACGACAATATTCACATATTACGTTTTTTGCATAATTTCAATTTAAGCAATTTATATTATAGCCTCATTATCATTTGCCAAACACACACACACACACTCAAACATATATGGAGAGTGAGAGAGAATGACAGAAAGAGAGAGAGAGTTGCTGGGGGAGCCAGACGTGTTTTCCTGCAGCATGTGTGTGCCACATGATGCTTTGACTTCTCATTAAGATGCTAATGAAATTAAAATGGAAAATTGAGTCAACGATATTAACACGCTCGTCGAAGAGGAGCATCCTCTAACTTTACACCTGCTGTTGCCTTCCCTTTCCCACATAATGGAGCGACGTTATCATCTTCAGTTATAAAGCAATCAAATACAATGATTGTGTTGACTTTACAATTCGTTATTCCTGCCTCTAAAGAGGAAATCGAGTTAATCGATATAAGCTTCATTCAATCGCTAAACAATTTCCATATATTTGCTGTTAAATGTAATAATATTAATACAATTATTATGTTCCAAAGGGTATCAAAAATTGTCATATAAACTTTTTCGGCAACTTTTCTGCTAAATGTTGCCAATGTTGCTATGTTGCTAGACAGCCATGTTGCTAAGCAGCCAATGTTGCCGGGAGCAATGCTAATTTGTTTCCACACAATTGCTTCTTGGTTCTACTATAAATTATCCCATAACACTTTGTGGGCAAATCTAGGTATATTTCATTTTTAATTACTGCACTACTAAATGTAAGAAATGTAATAGTAAATACTAAAACTCAATTTAAATTTAGCTAATGAAACTTGTTTTATTTTTTGTCAAATACTATCGCAGCATGGAGCTCTAGGTGGATTGTCTAATTCTTGATAAAATGAATAGACAACGAACAGGGAATAGAGGTCCAATACTGAAAATATAAATCAAAATAGATTAACTTATGTGAAATCAGTTTAGGTTTAGGTTAAGTTATCCTACAAAATGATAATACAATAATCAACGCATAGAGTACAATATTAACTGTGCTGGTCACAAATGGATTTGATGCCATTATATTAAATATAATGTAGTACGCGATCATATGAATTAGGAACAAAACACTCCAAATCAATAAAGCTGATTTCATCGTCTAAATGGAGGAGGAAGAGGAGAGGAGAATCGATAAAAAAAAGTTTGTTCTTCTGTTCCTCTTGCTATAAACTTTTACTCAATTACCGTCAAAGTTGTAACCAATAGAAAAATAGCGGCTATAACCATTAGACTTGTGTGAAAGATATTGAACCATTTCAAAAATGCATTCGCATAGTAGGCTAAGACATAAACAAAATGGTTGTAAATTATAATTTCTATAACTTGTTCGATTCATAACTACTTACTTACTCTTGGAGTAGTGAATCTCATCGGCAATTGTGGCAGCATTGATTAATCCAGCTAATATCGTGTAGAAGGAAATTATAATGCAACCACAATATAACGAAAGGCAGAAGCAACATCGTCGCAAAACGAGCATAATATATATCTATATAATTTTCGTTTCAAATCTAATGACATTAAACGACAAAGCAAATTTCACCAAAAATTTTCGTATCTAACTAACTAATAATAATAACATCAACTACTATGTAACTGTATCTATGTCTTACAATCATCTCTAAAATCTATCTTTATATGTTTCTTTGTGTGTGTGTGTGTGTGTGTGTGTAGAGTTCAACCTTGCGGGTCACTCAAGTCCTTAAACTTGGCAACAAACTTATATTCAACTCTTCTCTTCCTTTAGATATTCTCTTGCTCTTGCCAAAAGCTCAACAAAGTCTCTGGCCTCACTTTGTCCTGTGTTCCTTGTTACTTTGTTTATTGTTTTAATTGAAGGCAGCTGCTTCTTCTCCCTCTGCTGCTTCTTCTCCGTCTTCCTTTTTCGTTTCTCCTTTTATTTTTTTTTTGTGTGGTTTTACAAATTATGCTTTCAATCAATTGGTAGAAAGGGATGAAAAATGCTGATGATTATCTCTGGCTAATGGCTGAATGGATGAATTTCAGATCCGGGGCCAGGCAAAAGATGTTGAAACATCATTTTGCACTTTTTAATTATGTTTGCTGGCGATAGACGAGCAGCTGATTAAAGTTTTGCCCCAAAATAGTTTATAAAAGAAACATAAAACTTTTTACATTGCAGACTTTGTGTGCAACGTGGGGCAGTCTTTAAAGAAAAGTGAAAAATCAAACTCAAATCAATGTTTAAAAAGAGATTGTCCAAGAAATTCAACAGGAGGAAGAGAGGAGATCTAGCTAGATCTAGATCTAGACAACCAGTAGTCATTATAATGGGTCATCAAATTTATGCAGGAAATGTTGTTTCTAAAGAAAATTATATACAACAAATTGGCAAATTCCAAAAAAGAAAGAAAAATATAAAGACACAAATTGACCAGAAGTAAAGTAAGTTAAGTGGTTCTAATCTGTGCTCAGTCACTGTCATTTTTTAAAGACCCTTCTTCTTTTTCTGTGATTCTGTGATACTCCTGAAATGTTATACACTTTAAAGTTTACACTTATGCAGGACTAATCGACATTTGCATTATTTATTCATCTATTTTGCTGCTGAGCACTTGAAGCACTTTTGGGTAAAGCTTGACTCAATATATGGGCATGATATGGGCACTCATTTGCATAATGGCCATAGAATTTATATAGTTATTTAGTTGAGCTTAATAAAATCCATGGCAATTATATTGTATGTATGCTCTGTGATATCAGAAATTGCTTTGTTTATCTTTGCTCTCCTCTTCTTGTACCAAAACAATTCAGTTTAACCCCTTTTGCTATCGAGCATTCTACATGCTCGCCTCTTCAATCAATTTACAACTTTTCAGTCAATCACAAACCAATCAAAGTGCAAAATATGAGCGCAATCACATCAAGTCAATTGTGGGTTTGGCAAAGGGAATAAATAGTATCGGTGAAATGGCATGGATGTGTTCTGTGAAGTGGTGGGGTAGGGGGAGAGAAGTCTAGGTTGACTTGGGTTATTTTGTGGCCTCGTTGGTGCCCATCATCAACAGCAACAACAGCCAACAGGAGAAAGGAGAAAGGGAAAGAGGCAGCAAAAATTGTTGAATAGCATTTCATCGACACTTTTTCATTGAATTCAATTAAAAGTGAAATTGAAAATTGAAATTCAATTAAGATGCTATAAATACGAATGGGGCAAAGGGGGGGGGGGATACTGGGATACTGTAAAAGCATTCTAGGGAGTACACAACACACAACACAATACACACATCCAGTACAGAGGAGAGGGACAGAAAGAGAGAGAGAGAGAGAGAGAGATAGAGATATGTGCAATATGTGCACATTGGCACATCCAATGATGATAGATGAGCCCCAGCTAAATGGTTGAGTGAGTGAGAAAGTGAGATTGTTCAACACCATTTTCCACTTCTCACTTTACGTTTCTGTTTCTCTCTCCCTCTCTCTCTCTCTCTCTCTCCTCGTTTTCTTTTCGATTTTTAATGGGCCATGAGCCCTTTACTTTACCCAATTTAATGTCCAAGCAACCAATATTGATGACAAATAAATTGATATTGCCATCAATCAAAAAAAAAAAAAAAAATAAAGAAGAAGAACACAAAATACTCTGCACAACATTATCAATTTTCTAAACCATATGGAGTTGTTGCTCTAATGAAGACCCAGCGCAATTCTCTAATCTGCTTAGCATCATTAGGCGAGCTTCCACATAATATTACAAGTAATTGACACTGCACACACACACACGCACACACACACACACACACACCCACACGCACACACACCCACACACACAGAAAGAGTGATAGAACGAGAGAGCAGCAAATGCCACATAATTAATATGGATTACTTATTAGTCTAAGATAAATGTATATTTTATAATTGAAAATATAATGTAGAATAGCTTATTATATGAATTAGCATCTCTTTCACATATATTTTCTTGTTTATTTCACTTGAAGTACATTAATTCTTAGCTAAAGTAATTTGATTAAGTGTGGATGACAAAAACGTCTGCATACTTTTAGGCAAATTGTAGTTTTTGCACGTGTGTTTCACGTTGTTCTCCTTGTACATTGTCATCATCCAGTCAACACTTTGCACTTTTTCATTAAAAATGCCAACACTCAGACATACACACAACCCTCATAATCTTCATGTAAAGAAGAACGAACCAAAATCACACAAATAGAAATTCAAATGAAATGCAACTTGCATACGAAATGACTCTACCTTTCACTATCTCGCTCTGTCACACACACACACAGATGGAAATAAGTGGCATATGTATTCGCATCAGCATCAGCAGTTTTTTGTTTTTCTTCTTTTTTTTTTTTTTAAGCTATCCCTCGAATATACCCAGAGCAAACCCATCACCTATCATCGCCCTCTTAACTCACAACTGCCATCTCTTTGGCCATAGAATTCCATGTAAGTTGATATGAGATTTATGCCACTCAACAGAAGAAATATTCAGACAATGATGCCGCAACACATTTGCATGTTGTAGAGGTTAAGCGCGTGAAAGCAACAAATGCAAAAAGAAAAGAAAGCAAAAACAACAAAAAGATACGTACAAAAATCATACAATAATAGTATAGAGACCGAGGCTAGAGCCCACGGCCACAACGAAGTTTATATACACTTTTTCTTTAAGACCCTTAAAAAGCTTAGACTTGATTCATGATGGCTACAGAAAGATTTTAAATGATTGAATTGGATTATATGGATTACATTTTATTGCATAAAAAGTTTAAAGTTCTTTTCTCCATGCCAAATTTTAGTAAGAAGTATTAAAGAGTCTTTAAAAACGTATTTTGAATATGTTTCAGACGTAAATTTCTTTCATTTTATAACCCTTGATGCGTTTTCAGATCTTAATTAGCTAAGATATAGAAAAGAAAATAATTAATTTAATCGGTATACATTGGATAGAATCTAAAATGAGTTTAACATTTCGACTAAGACGAAAACTTACCTCATAAGCGAGTTTTTCTTTAATATAAAAAATAAATGTTAGTATAAATTTCAACATTTTGTTAGTAGAGTATATAGAGAAATAGAGAGAAAAAAAAAACCTAAGGAAACGAGGAGAGAAAAAAAATGCAAATTGCTTTGACAGTGGAAAATGCGCCCTGAGCTCTACTTCGTGTCAACGGCGCGGCTCATTGTCAACGTTCTATTATTGAAGTATATATATGTATGTATGCGCATATATACACAGATATATACACATATATTTTGCGGAAATCGTTCGATTTGTGTGGCCTCTATGACAAGGAGTGAGATTGGGGAAATGTAGATACTTATTTCTACAATAAATCGCCCAATTTATGGTAAATTGATTTGTTGCTCATAGCGAAATTCAATTTGCATGTCACAGATTTTTCACGATTATTGTGATTTCCACACACACACACACACACACACACGCACGTTCTCACACAACTAGCTAAGTTGCTGGCCTTAGGGCAGATTATCGTTTTATGCTGATATATGCTTTAGATAGATAGAGAAACTTGGCCAATTGTTGAGTTAGTGAGTTAGATGCAGCAGATGGTTGGCACGTTTTCCACTTTTCTTTTGTTATCTCATATCATCCACGCATAGTAGCTAGGCCAATTTCGAAAATCGTATGTACTTATAGGTATACTACTTGGTTTTTTTATTTGTGCTCTCATAGTCGGTCATAATGGCTGATTGACTTGCATGACCCTTGGAGGACGCAAAAGGTAACAAGTAACAAAAATTGGGCAAGCTAAGCCAAATGGTTGGGAAAAACATCTTATGTCAATGCCAGACGATGACAATGACGACGACGACGACGACGACGACTAGCCACTGTTGATATGCCTTGGCTTTTGTCTTAGCCATGACATTATTTACGAGCCAAGTGCAAAAGACACGCACAGAAGCCAATAAACAAAAGGCAGAAAAATAGAGTTGGAGGCAGAGACAGCAAAAAGAAGAAGAAAAAACACATACACATATAAAGAGAAATAAAACGAGTAGCAGAGAGAGAGAGAGGAAAATACGTGTCCTTTAAGTGAATTCCATCACAAAAGCAACTGTAAGCCCACAAAACACGTCCTGTTGCCAATTTCGTTTCCTACTGTCCATGGCAAATTGGTAAATGGCCAAAGGGTCCAAACGCATTGACTGCACCTTGATTAATGCCAACTGCCTTGACATCAGGACTCTGGGTAAAAGGGAACACATGTCCACTGTGTCAATTCAGTTGTTTTTCCTGGGGGCCAAGTACAATTTGTTGGCATTTGTTCATATTTGGCAAATATTTTGCAGCGAATTAGCGAGGACAGGCGACGTAAAAGTAAGCCAAATCTAAGAACTTCTATCAACAGAAGTGTTGGCTCAACTTTAAGTAGTTAGATAACCATTTAGTTAAGAGAATTGAGAGCAAACACATTTCTTACCCTTCTTTTCCTAGTGTGTGTGTGTGTAGGTATGTGTGTATTAAACATTTATATTTTATAATTGGATAAATTCTCGTTGTCGATACATTGAGATAAAAGGACTTAAGTGCACTCCATAAATTTAAATGAAAAGCATTTTGCTTTCTCGTTTTCTCTCTCTAGGTTTTTAGCTTTTTGAATAAATTTTCCAGTTGCATTGCCAGGAAATTGTGTTCAACGTTTGGCATACAAATAGGCAAGCTTAAAATCTCTGTGGCAAGGCTTCTACCATCCAGGTGCTGTTTGTTGTTTCCCCCCCTGCGCCCCCCTCCCATGCACAACACGGATTGAGCGTAAAATGCTTGTAATACTTGTCTCAACTTGGTGGCATGTAATTTACAATGTTGCAGCAGCAGGTGGCAAGCATGTGGCATGGCAAAGGAGCACATCCCCACATCGAGTGGTCTTGCATTATTTTGTTGCATTTTATGTTTATGCACATATATACATGCATAGATTCGCATACGTACATACATATTTGTTGAAGCGCTTAGAGAATAGGGCTCCAACGTTGGCTGACATGGCGCATAGCATATATGTATGTGTATTTTGTCTGCCAAAAAGGCATCGCATAGTTTTGCACCTGTAACACCTTGGGTAAATTATCTAAAAAAAAAAGAAAAAAAGAGTTTTAAATAGTTACAAAAAGATTTCTGTCCTAATTTTCCAACTAATTTTATGCTGCGCGAAGGAAGGAAGAAGGAATTGCAAATAGCCATAAAATCATAAAATTAATTTAATCACTTGATCAAGTAAATTTAATACACTTTATTTTCTTATTATCAATTTGGTGAATTTTTGTTAACTATTAAAGGTTTTGTCGTTTGAAAAGTGGCCCACTGTGCGTATGAGAAATATAAGAATATTTTGCATGTGTGGCATAAAAATGTTTTGCATACTTTTAAGCTGCCAATGGTATTACGTGGGGAGCGCGCCAACGAATGTGAAAATATTAAAATGTGAAATTAAATTGAATTAATTAAGCGATATACACTCGAAAAATGTGATTGCAGAGGAATGCATTTAATTATCAAGTTATTATGGTCAACTGATTAATGCAGTGCACAAAAAAAAAAAAAATGAGGAAAAAAATTCCAGTGATTCAATTAAACGCAAATAATAGTCGAAAGGATTTCAATACATTTGACATATACAAATATATATATATATATATATGCGTCTGTGTAAATTATACAAAATTTTGTCTTCTACATATACTTATATACAATCCAATCGTATACACATTGGTTATTCAATCATTTAAATATATATTCTATATATTCTACGTGTCGATACACGAATCTTGCACACCGGACATGTGTGGGTTAAAGCCAAGGCAATGCTGAGACACTCACTACAAAACACATGCCCACAATTAGTCGCCAAAGGTCTACGCCATTCCACACTATCCAGACAGATGGGACATTTATAAAAATATGGTCTTCTTTCCACATTGTCCTTTATATGTTTCGGCCAAGCATTTGGTTTAGATGGACAATCGGTTGTGTTTTTTGCGGTTCGGAGTTCAGTTAAAAGTGCATTGTGACGCCGATGACGATTAAAAAGATTGGTTGAAACCTTATTAAAAATAGTAACATTCTCATGTTCATTTCCATCTCCATGTCCACCATAATTAACATTGTCATTAGTTAATGTGGGATACACCACAGCCTGCTCTTGATCCACATCACCTCCATCACCACCAACAGCGCCATCACCAGCCATAACACTTGAGCGATAGAAATGGAGATTTGTACGTTTCGTAACGGGATCAATACTTTTCTTTAATTTGTTGATAAATGAAGACGAAATAAAAGGCTTATCAGCTGTGTTGCCAAGATCTAAAAACAAAAAAAAAAAGTTTTTTTCCCAGGCTAAAACTCATGAACATTAACTTACCACTTAAAGAATATGGATTTAAAGCAAAATTATTCACATTTGTCGATAGTTCCTGCCGATTCGAGCTGACAATTGGGGCCGTAAAATTGAAATTACCTATATTCGCACAGGAACTATGCACTGAACAATAGAAGCAAAAAAAATGTAACAAAGTCCATGCACATTGCTTAAGATGATCATGACTTACGTTCTGCAATTTTCTTGTCCATGTTATTACCGTAAATCGTATTAAATTCTCGATAAGCTTCAAAACCTCTGCCTAAACGGCTCGCAAATGTTGATCCATATGACCCATTGAAGTTTGAGCCGTCAAATCCATTACCATAAGTCTTAATATTGTTATTAACAGAGTAAATTAATCGATTCCTCTCCGGAAATATATTGTCAAAATCGTCATACTGCAAACAATAAGATCAAGAAGTGGCCAAGATATGGAAAATTCTTTGGTCAATATACATCCGCATCTGTACCACTTACCCTTGGCGATTGCCCACCATAAGAAGGAAAGAATTTATGCGACATGGTTACGATATTTACTTTAAAAGTAAAAGGAAAAAAAATAATAAATTCGAAATAGGGAGAAAAAACCGGTAATTTTGCCTCTATGTGTGTAAACTTGTTTTAGACTAAACTGAACAGTCGAAAAACCTTGTAGTGAATGAACTAGAAGTAGTCACCTAACGAATGGGTAAACTGATAATCAAAACCAAGCAAAGACAAGGCCTACTTGATGTCTGTGTTTATGCCCAACCGGGCAACACAAGGGTTAAAGGAGGCGGAAGCTTTCACCTCGCGCCGCTCTCCCGATGGTGCCCATCGCTCTCCCCACGAAAGAACTCCCCACACTTCGCTCCAAGCGGGGCTTGGTGCCCTGCTCTTAATTAAGCTAGTTTTAGTGTCAAACTTACAAGTGAATAAAAAAGAACATTGAAGTGAGATTGCTGCAGTGCCCAATTTCTTGAAGGAAGACATTTTAAGGAAAAAATTCATTTAGCTGCCTACTTAGGAAATTCAACCCCCCTACGAATACATTTGGTCCTTCGAGCCGGATACTAAGATCCTCTCGAACCACTAGCATCGGTGGAATTTCATCCATATTTCAAGCTAAGTAATTTTTTTGCAAATTATAGGTATATGAGTACATGTACATGCCTCCAGCATCCGTACCCATACTCACATACATATAATTGTTGCCATTGATTCTCCTAATCCAAGTAAAAATTACTTTCGCGCAAATTTTTCCTCCTCAAAGGAGAGAAAATTTTGGTCCCCAAATTTTCATACATATATATGTGTCCAGTACATAAGGCGCCATATTGGTTCGCCCACTTCAAGTTTTTTCCTCGCACTTTGGCATATATAGGCCAAGTATATAAGGCGCCATATTTTATTTGCCTATTTCCAATATATATTTTTTCGCAATTTCAAAAAAATATTAACACATATGTATGTATGCAGTGAATCAAACCTACGAAAAAAGTGATCTCCTACATATAAGATATATATGTATATGCAAGCAGAGTGTGTGAATGTGACAAAAATTACAAACATATCCAGTGCTACATTAAATCCAAAAATAAAGGTTTTGTGCAAATACAGTCCACTCCTGGGAAAAGTGTGCGCGCAGTGAAAGGTGGTTTTCAACGAAGAGAAGAAAATTTTCAATACAAATAATAAAGATTTTTAAAAAAAAAAAAAACGAAAGTGAACCACCCTCTCACATATAAAAGCCACACTTAGACATTTCTGGTGACCAGACACCCTATAAAGTTGGGGGCATATCGGTTAGACACAGCAAAAGAAATCATATTAAAAAAAAAAAAAAAAAAAAAAACATTAATTTATATAAAGAAATCCGATCCATTCACACCTCTGCATATCGCCATTCCATATTTTCATATTTAAAAAAAAAGAAAAAAGAGAAAAAGAAATTTTTAAATACATATATATATACTCCAACATTTTACATATCCATACACATACATATATATACATATTTTTCCATACATAAAATTTTACATATATATATACATATCCATACACATACATATATATACATATTTTTCCATACATAAAATTTTACATATATATATTCATATCCATATACATATACATTCCACAAAATTTCTAATTTTTTCGCACACAAATATATTTTTCCACCACCGCGAACAAATCCCGCTATCCCTTGCAGCCTATATACATACATACATACGAGCATACATAAGTACCGCTTAACTGCAGTATACCAGCACAGCTGCAAGCTCATGTGCCAAAGACCGGCACAAAGCAAACGACCAAAAGTAGCTGTGCTGTATACCCTAGGTTGGCAGGCACTTTGTGGGGTATATAGGTTGAAGGGTCACGTTGAGGAAAAAAATCGAATAATATTTAATTGGTAAAAATTTGTGTTCCGCGTTTTTGTTTATTCTATTCCCACGCGTTCCAAGTCGTATTTTTTGGAGTTATATTTCAATTCCAAAATATTCCCACGTGTTCCAAGTCGTATTTTTGGAGTTCTATTTCAATTCCAAAGTATTCCCACGTATTCCAAGTCGTATTTTTGGAGTTACATTTCAAGTCCAAAATATTCCCACGTGTTCCAAGTCGTATTTTTTGGAGTTATATTTCAATTCCAAAGTATTCCCACGTGTTCCAAGTCGTATCTTTGGAGTTAGATTCCAATTCCAAAGTGTTTCCAAGCGTTTCAAGTCGTATCTTTGGTTCTATTGCAATTCCAAAGTATTCCCACACGTTCCAAGTCGCATCTTTGGAGTTATATTGCAATTCCAAAGTATTCCCACACGTTCCAAGTCGTATCTTTGGAGTTAGATTCCAATTACAAAGTGTTTCCAAGCGTTTCAAGTCTTATCTTTGGTTCGATTTCAATTCCAAAGTGTTTCCACCCGCTCCAAGTCGCATCTTTGTAGTTATATTTGAATTCCAAGGTGTTCCAAGCCGTTCCTAGGGTTTTTTGGCAGTGTTCCAAGTCATTCCAAACGTACCAGCTCGTTTTCTGGTTTTTTTTTTTCAATCTATTTCAAGGCGTTTCAAAGCCGTTCTTCAAGTGGTTTGGTAGTGTTCCAGTTTTTCCCAAACGTTCCAGTTCGTCTTTTTGGCTAATTTTCAAGCCGTGCCAAGCCAGCTCACCACTTTATAACCGCCACTCTCTGGGGTTATGAGCACGAGCCCGTCAAAAGACGAGAAAGCAGCTGAGAACACTGCAGCCCCGAGCAAATCCTCAATTGCTGCTCCAGGTCAGCGCCAGAGGAGTACCAGCCCTACTACTCCTCCTTCCCGAGCATTTCAGACCCTCTCTAGTCCACTAACTCTCAAGTCCGCACCATCGAGCACGACCTTTCAGCAAGCCACGTCAGAGCCACGACGAGCAAGCCAAAAAGAGGTCAAATCATTGGTACCACTTCCACAGATTTTGGTAACCGCCCCAAGAGTCACTCGGTCCGAGACCAAAAGGGTTTTAGCTGCTTCCACCATGGCTTTGAAGAAGTTTGGTTCCATTTGCGATAAACTAAGTCAGTTTGAAGTCGACAACCACGTCACGTCACTGTCCGAGGTCAGCGTATTTACGCTCCAAGTCCGTCGTGATCGAGTTCAAGCGTTGTGGGAGAAGGTCGAGCAGGAATATGAGAAATGCGAGGCACTCATAGATGGTAAAGACGATAACTCTGAAGATTTAGCCATCCAAGCTAAATATGACAAATGCTATCAAGTTTACGAGCGATGCACGGCTCGATTAAACGAGCTTATCCATGAAAGGTCTGCTCCGACTCCTCCGAACCGTCATGCGCCTACCTCTGCACCAGCAGAACGAGGCTGTCGATTGCCACCCATTGACACAGAAGTCTTTACGGGAGATTATTTAAAATGGCCCACGTTCCGTGACTTGTTTACAGCCATCTACATAAGCGATTCGCGAATTTCCCCTGTTGAAAAGCTGTACCATCTCCTAGCGAAAACGAGGGGTGAAGCCAACCTCATTGTAGCAAAATTCCCGCTTACAAATGATGGTTTTGAAACGGCATGGAATGCACTTAAACAGCGTTTCGAAAATAAGCGACTTATCGTGAACAGCCAATTCCGAGCACTTCTTGACCTGCCTCAAATTTCCCATGAGTCCGGAAAAGCATTACAGGATCATCAGAATGCTCTGCAGGCATCCATTCGCGCTTTTGAGCACTGTGGCCTGCCAGTAACCACTTGGGGAGGCATGTTCGTATTTTTCTGTTCCATCAAATTGCCAAAGAATACCCTTTCATTATGGGAGCAATCTCTGGGAGACAAGACTGCCATTCCAGAGTGGCAAATGATGGACGATTTCCTCACTGAGCGGTTCCGTACGCTCGAAGCGGTGGAAAATACAACTGCAATGGCTATTTCGGTTCCCACATCGAAACCTCCACGAAATCCGATTCCAGCCACCCGAAAGGCTAATACATTTGAAGCCAAGGTGACCACCAAACCAAAATCCTGTGATCTCTGTATGAAGGAGAATCACCCGGTGCGTCGATGTCCCCGCTTCCTTCAGATGACGGTGCCAGAGAGGGTGGCATACATAAAGAAAAAGTCCCTTTGTCTGAACTGTTTCGCAAGAGGACATCAAGTAAAAGATTGTCCGAGTCAGCACAATTGCTTCACGTGCAAGGGGCGTCACAATACGCTCTTGCACAAGGACGCCCGACCGGAGAATAATCCAACGTCGGTCCCAGCTCAGCCCAGTTCGCACAATATTGTCCGGACTTACTTTACCTCTGAGGCAAGGTCCTCACGAGATAAGTTGCTAGGTACAGCGATCGTGGACCTTTGGCACAAGGGCACTACTTATGCTTCACGGGCGCTATTAGACCCGGCTTCTGAAGCCAATTTCATATCCGAAAGAATGTTCCGACTCATGAAGTTACCATTCCAAACTGTCAGGGCCGAAGTGACAGGCATTAACGGAAAGGTCAATAGAACCTTGAAGGTCTGTCACATAAGCATTCGGTCATCGCATGGACCTCCAGTCCAGATCGAGATAGAAGCGTTTGTCTTGTCCCAAGTTGCTGATGATTTGCCGTCATGTACGATAGCCCAAGCCACACTGGAAGGAATGCCCAATATTCCTCTAGCCGACCCCTCCTTCAGATTAAAGGCAAAGATCGATCTACTCCTTGGCATTGATGTAATACCAGCGGTGACTCTTTCCGGCATCCAGACCGAAGTGTGCGGATCTTTAATGGCTCAAGAGACGAGATTCGGTTGGGTCATTTCAGGCCCGTTGCAAGGGTCCCCGTCAGTTCATGTGCCGCGTTCACCACGAGGGTCGCAGTTAGCAGAGAGGAGGGACTTGAAACTCTTCTCACAAGGTTTTGGGAGGTGGAGGATCTACCGGGCAAACCGGTAGAAGATTCTGACTCTGTTTGCGAGGTCAATTTCCAGAAGACCACAAGAAGAGATGTTGCGGGGAGATATACGGTCTCACTTCCGTTTCGAGATCCAACCAACATCAACCTTGGTCATTCCAGACCAGGGGCATTGGCTCAGTTCCTAAAAAACGAAAGCCGACTCCTTAAAAATATTCCGGCAAAAACTGAGTATGACGCCGTCATCCAAGAATATTTGGACTTGGGCCACATGCGTCAGGTTCCATTTGACGGCACTAATAACAATTTTTATTTGCCACACCATGCGGTTTTCAAGCCCGACAGCACCACAACAAAGGTACGGGTAGTTTTTAACGCCTCTAGCAAGTCCACCAACGGAGTAAGTCTCAACGACATACTTTACCCTGGTCCGGTACTTCAGTCCGATCTCACTACTCAGATTCTCAAGTGGCGTTTTTTCCGAGTAGTTTTCAATGCCGACATCACAAAAATGTACCGCCAAATTATGGTCGATCCAATCCACACGCCATTTCAGAGGATCCTGTTCCGAAATAAAGAGGGGCAACTTGGTGATTACGAGCTGAATACCGTCACGTTTGGCATTAACTGTGCTCCGTTCTTAGCCATCCGAGTACTTCAGCAACTCGCAAGTGATGTACAATCCAAATTTCCTTTGGCTAGCGATATTATCAAGTCCTATATGTATGTCGATGATGTCCTGGCAGGGGCTCATAATGAAACAACGGCAATCGCAATGGTCAATGAACTTCAAGACGCTCTTGGTTCAGCTGGCTTTCCCTTGCGCAAGTGGACATCGAATGTGAAGAGCGTGCTCAGTTGTATTCCAAAGAGTCATTTACTGAATGCTGATTTCCTCGACATCGAAGAGGCCAGCACAGCGAAAACACTGGGAATCCGATGGAAAGCGACTACGGATGAGTTTTATTTTGTCATCTCACCCCAAGATGTCAAGTCAGCTTATACTAAGCGAGAAGTCCTCGGGCAGATCGCCAAGCTATTCGATCCCGCTGGCTGGCTGGCTCCCTTTGTGATTCAAGCCAAGGTGTTTATGCAAGAGCTCTGGTTACAAGAGCTAGGGTGGGATGATCAATTGCCCAGTGAACTCCATCACAGGTGGCAGGATTTTACAAAGAGCTACTCCTTCCTTGACCAGATCCGAATTCCACGATGGGTTCTTCATGACCCAAATTCCGACATCCAATTCCATTGTTTTTGCGATGCGTCACAGCGGGCTTATGGTGCCGCAATTTACGTGCGCGTTAGCAATGACCAAGGCATATCATGCTGCCTTCTTGCAGCGAAATCTAGAGTCGCCCCGGTTAAAACGGTTTCATTGCCCCGCCTTGAATTATGCGGAGCTACACTTTTAGCGGAACTGGCAGCTGCAGTTCTTCCGCAACTTCCAGTTGATAATGCGGAGGCTTTTTATTGGTCAGATTCCACCGTCGTACTGTCGTGGTTAAATAAGCCACCCTGCACATGGACAACGTTTGTCGCAAATCGGGTAGCAAAGATTGTGACGGCAACAAATGACGCCCCATGGAATCACGTTCGTTCAGAGGACAACCCAGCAGATCTCCCTAGCCGCGGCCTGAGTGCGCAGGAATTGGTACACAAGGATTTGTGGTGGCACGGCCCACCATGGCTACGGGAACCACAAGAGTCCTGGCAGCGAGCGACACCACTCCCACTAGACACTGCCTTGGAGAAGCGGGTAGTGAAGGTCCACGTCGCGATCGCTAAGCCAGCCAACGAGATATTATCTCGTTTTTCCAATCTGGCACGTGCCTTACGAGTGATAGCATATGTGATCCGTTTCGGCAGAAGGTGTCGTAAACTGCCAAACGATTACTCCGGGGAGGTGACCTCTAGCGAGATCAATCAAGTACTCCAGGCGTTGATCCGAGTCACTCAGCGTGATTACTTTCCGACGGAACATCGGTGTCTACAGCAGAAGAAATCTCTGCCCACGTCTAGCACCATTCTCAATTTGAATCCTTTCATTGACGCATCAGGTGTGATCCGAGCATGTGGGCGCGTGCAACAAGCAGCGGCCCTTAGTTACGATGAGCGTAACCCCATTCTGTTGCCAGTAGTAAGTCCGTTGTCCCGGCTGTTGGTGCTTTTCACGCATCAGATCTCTCTCCATGGGGGCAGCCAACTGGTAGTCCGTCTCATCCGACAGAGATACTGGATTCCAAGACTGCGGAATCTAGTAAAATCGGTGGTCAATTCATGCAAAGTCTGTGTGATTTATAAAAGAAGGCTGCAATCACAGCTAATGGGCACCCTTCCGGCCCAGCGAACTACTTTCGCACGTCCTTTCACGACCACCGGTATAGATTTTGCAGGTCCTTTCGACATCAAGAGTTTCACCGGCCGCGCTTGCCGCATATCAAAGGGATATGTGTGTGTCTTTGTTTGCTTTTCCACCAAAGCCATTCACCTTGAGGCAACTTCGGATTTGAGTACCGAAGCATTTCTGGCAGCATTCGCTCGCTTTGTATCGAGGCGAGGGTGTCCCCAGCAAGTGCAGTCCGACAACGGGAAAAACTTCGTAGGTGCATCCAGAGTGCTTGAAAAAGATTTCCTAAATTCTACCCAGCAGAAAATATTATCCCACTACAGCCATCAGAATCTGTCCTGGCATTTCATCCCTCCCGGGGCACCACACATGGGAGGGTTGTGGGAGGCTGGAGTTAAGAGTTTTAAAACTCTGTTCTACAAGGCCACTTCCAACCAAAGGTATACTTTTGAAGAGTTCTCTACGCTGCTGGCTAAGGTAGAGGCGTGTTTGAACTCGCGGCCGATTTCTCCTATGTCTGAAGACCCCACCGACTCTTTAGCTTTGACCCCAGGCCATTTCCTAGTTGGCGGTCCATTGCTATCCGTGACGGAACCTGAAATCAAGGATCAGGTACCGTCTATCATTAACCGGTGGCAGCGTCTGAAGGCCGTGAGTCAGCATTTCTGCACCCGATGGAAAGACGAGTATCTGAAGGAGCTACATAAGCGCAATAAGTGGCGATTCCCTTCTAAAAATCTTGAAGTGGGCGATCTGGTGGTACTCAAAGACGACAATCTTCCATTTAATGAATGGCGTCTCGGGCGAATCCACCAGACACACCCTGGCAGTGACGGCAATGTCCGCGTCGTCGAACTGCTTACCGCTCGCGGTATTGTGAAGCGTCCCGTCGCAAAGTTGATCTTTCTTCCTCCAGAAGAAAGAATTCAAACCCATTACGTAAAACTACAGTAGCGTCCAGCACTTGGTCCTTCCTCCCAAGGAAGAAGGGCCGAGCTGCCAGTAGTAATATGTGTTTTATCGTCCTACATTAATCCGCTTTCTTCATTATTTGTCCCGGCAGCTTCCTGATATTCGTCAACCTAGATCCCGTTTCCATGGCTCCGAGACCGCGTTCAGTACAGGCATCGAAAGAGGAGCGCAGATGTTCGCGAGGAACTGAGTCCTTCCGTTGCCGAGTCTGTCGCGGAATCCATCCTCTGAAGCGATGCCGTCGCTTCCTGCGGCTGAACGTGGAGAAGAGGATGAGGGCAGTGCTGGCGAATAAGTACTGCGCCAATTGCCTGGCCCACCAACATTCCGGAGGAAGCTGCTTAAGCGGTGATAAGTGCCGAATCTGTGAGGAGGATCACCACACGCTGCTTCACTTCCATGAACAGCCACGTCGACGCACTCCAAGCTCCGTCGTACGCCGAGTCACCCCCGAGTCCTCCAGACGAAGGGTCGCGCCAACGCCAGCCTCCGATCCGAAACTGACCTTGACCACACTGCTGCAGCACCGCAATCCGCATCTGATGCCCACGGCGATGGTGCGCATTGAGACGGAGGGAAAAACCTTCGACGTGAAGGCCCTGGTGGACCCTTGTTCTGCGGTATCGTCGATGGCGACGTCATTGGCCACGGCCTTCAAGTTGACAGCCGTCAATATAGGGGCAGAGAAAGCGGTGGCAGCAGTGATCCGGTCCCCAATCAGTGAAGGATGGCGATTGGAGGCGATCCTGAAGGTGGTCGATGGCTTGTGCTGCCGCACTCCAAGCGCTCCGGTGGACCCACAGATCGCCAAAAAGTTTGAGGGCATCGTCCTGGCGGATGAGACGTTCTACCGACCGTCGTCAGTGTCTCTGGTCCTGGGCGCGGATGTGATCACGGAGGTCATGCTAGAAGGGAGTCTACCTGGGGTTGGCGGGCGGCCGATTGCGATGCGCACAGTTTTTGGCTGGACCCTGTCCGGAGCGTGCCATTAAACTGCCTGGGTCTTGCACTCCTGCAAGGGGGGGAGCATGTTTATGCCCAACCGGGCAACACAAGGGTTAAAGGAGGCGGAAGCTTTCACCTCGCGCCGCTCTCCCGATGGTGCCCATCGCTCTCCCCACGAAAGAACTCCCCACACTTCGCTCCAAGCGGGGCTTGGTGCCCTGCTCTTAATTAAGCTAGTTTTAGTGTCAAACTTACAAGTGAATAAAAAAGAACATTGAAGTGAGATTGCTGCAGTGCCCAATTTCTTGAAGGAAGACATTTTAAGGAAAAAATTCATTTAGCTGCCTACTTAGGAAATTCAACCCCCCTACGAATACAGTCTGAATTAGTCGATAACAAAATCATGAATTCGAAAATTGAAATCTTTAATATTAATCGAACTTTACATCAAACTCAAGTTCGATAACTTGATTGTCTGTAGAGAGGATAAAGAGGTCAAAAGAAGAAAGTTCTGAAGGTTTTTTTCTCATACCAAATGGCAGACCATTTAATAAATATTTTATTGAATTTATATGTAGTTTATTATAATAGGTTTTTGTTACTTTTTCTTGTAAATTTTACATTTAAATTCATATAGGAAATCGGCTTATGCCTTGGCTGAGAAGGTTACAAAACGGAAAGCTTGATTCTGAGTTCCGCATCCTTAATCCCGAAGACAGTGCACACACAAATTTTTGTTAGCAACCAAGCACAATCCCTTGAATCGCTTACCACTGCCGGCATTGACTGGCACCACTTTACTCTACCTTAGCTCAGCTTGGCTTGGATTGACTGGATGCTGGGTACTGGGTTCGGTTGAGCTCAACGTCTTCACCTTCTCTCCGTCAATTGCTGCTGCATGCCTTGACAATATGTCTACACATACTTAATCACTTGAAGGAGAAGTCGTTGCGGTATTCAGTTCACGACAGGATATGTGTAGAAAATCTATGGGAAAAGCTTTGCGTTCTCATCTTCAACTGTTTCACTTTAGCCGGTTTATTTTTTATGAGCCAAAGCGTTGAAATGGCCTGGCATACATATACATATATATACATATGTATATAGTATGTACTATGTACATAGAAGATGGAGCATCTGTCGCACAAACACACATAGAGAAGGCCAGAAAGAGAGAAAGACAGAGAGAGTGAGTATAGAAGAGATGGAGATATGTGAAAACGCTTTCAGTTCATGTCAAAAGAATTTCTGTTTGATTGCTGGGAATAAACAAGTGAAGGCACCAACGTCATCTATGTGCGTGTGTGTGTGTGTTTGTCTGTATTCTTCTTCGTTTTTTCCTTTTCTGTTGTCTACTGTATATTTTCACTTTGCTTGGTGGTGGTGGTGAATGAAAAATCCTTTTGCTTAATGCGTGTCGAGTTGATGGTTAAATGCGGCTTTTTCCCTTTTTTTTTTCTTCTTTTTTTTCCATTTTTCGGTTTTGGTTTTTTATGTTTATATACATTTTATATTATACTATATAAACTGTGTAATATATAAATAATCATAATGCATTATATAGTATTTTTTATGGGCTTGATTGGGTTGAGGTTGCTTAAATTGCAAAAGTTCAGATAATGGACTTCCGAATGGTAGGCCCTAAAATGTATGCTATACAAAAATGTCAGCAATTAGAGTTTGCTTTGCCCTTTCTTCTCTCTCCCCTCTCTCTCTGTGTCCATGAGCACTGACTGTATTTGCTTTTGTGTTTATTCAACGTGAGTTGTTTGCACAAGCTTTTCATTAAATACACACAAACACACACACATACATATACATATACATACAAATATACATATATATGTTTAGGAGCAGGCCCTTGGTTGTGTCCATCATAAAAGTATTTGTACTTTGTGCACTTAATTTGCCAAATTTCATTTCATTAATTAACCAGACTGTTTTGTCATAGCAATCAGGCACACTTGATCTCAGACGGAACACAGACTTGCGCCTCCTTTGACCCCTAACAAGCTGCCCCTCACCTTGGTCATTCCTTGCCTCCCACATAATTTCACACTCCTCAGCCAGTCAGCCTTCTATTGATTTATTGGCCTAAAAATACAAAAAGAAAACAAAAGCAAAAAAGTTGGAAAATCAATCGAAATTTCACCTATTAATAGTTGACGCAGGTTAGAAATAAATCATTAAAATGACTTTAAATGCCTCTATGTCAATTAGGCGAAGGCATAAATCTGTGAATATCGATTACCAAAAAGAGAGAAAGTCTGTACGGGATGCTGTCTCTGTGCGTGTGTGTGTGTGTGTGTGTGTATATGAATGGATGCTAATTTACGTGCGTGCCATATATGACACTTGCGGCTGAATTTTCCAGTGTTTGCTCGATGATTTATGAAAGTACCAGAGCATGTGTTTATACAATTTTTCACTTTACAATTTCATCATCAACATCTGCATATGATTAAGTTAATGATGAACGATGCTTTTTGCATAATGATAATGATGACGATGATGATAATGATGATTGCTATGCAAATTGTGATATTTGAGTATCTGTATTTGTTGCTGGACAAAAGGAATTTATTTGATTTGGCTTTCAATTGCAAATCAAATAAATGAAATAGGTCAAAGAATTTCATAATTGATATGAGAAACTAAATAATAGAATATTAGACATGTGTTTGGAGTGAGTGAAATTAATAATTGAAGCAACAGGGAATCCTTAAATGAGAGGAGAATTTTCTCAAATAACTCATCAATCTACAAAAGGCAAGAAAATAACTAGAATACTCTTCTACTCATCGCTTGGAATCATTTCCTTCAAACTAATAAACTTGAGTACATAAAAATTTCAATTACCATTATTTTTTGTGCCCACACATTAAATGTAATTTAATTTTTGTATTGTTAAATGTCAAATTCAAATGCCAGGAAAAGAAAAAACCTCAAAGTCGGAGGGTGAAAAGTAAAGGCAACTCACTGTATTCTTTTTATGATGATAAACACGCAACGTTAATGGCTAAGGCACTTGACTTTGTCTCACTCTCACTGTTTCTATCTCTATCTCTGGGTTATTTTGCAGCTGAGGATATACATCTGAACGATTTGTATACACGCTATCGCCAGAGGCTGCGCAAGTCGCTATTTAGATCAGGATTACTAACCTCACTCTTGGCCTGCGTGGTGTCCATAGTAATTGGCATCGTTTACGAGCAGGTAAGCTAGCTGTGTGTGTGTGTGTGTGTGTGTGTGTGATATCTGGTGGAAAGCACTCAAGCAAATCTATTGTGAGTACTAACATTGTTGTTGTTGTTGTTTTTTGTAGCACCTGGTGCAAACTTTACTCTTGGCCTTGGCTGCCTTAATCTCTGGCTCTATACTGACGGCCCTACAATTTCCGGCGGTGCTCAGTTCCCCAGCTGCTGCCTTGGCCTTTGCCATTGTCACCACCTTCTCGTTGGGCACGATTGCGGCCATTACGGGCGATGAGTTGGCTCCCCTGCCTATGTATGCATTGTTTCTGGTAAGCTGTCAACTTTCCCTATCTCTCTCTCCCTCTCTGGTGTATTTGAATTGGATTCAAAACTCACGCTCACACGCACAAACTCATGTGTGTTTGTATGTATCTTGAAATTGCATTTTACAGGGCATCCACACAATGTTGCCCATATCCTGGCCTGTCTCTGTGGTCCTCGCGTTATTTATGACGGCCATCCACATCGTTTATAGGATTGGCGCTAGTCCTGAATATACGCCCAATTTACCAATGGTAAGTGTCGACGATACCAACAAAAAAAAAATCCCCGCAGCGAAACTGAAAACCAAAACAAACAATTCATGAGGGCTTAAACAAAGAGTGATGAGTTAAGATTTAACTAAAGAGAGATTCTCTCTCACACAATTTTGTCTGGTACTTCTGGTATTTATTCTGAGTCGTTCTTGAAATCTAATTAAAATGAAATCTAATGTGACAGTAGACACAAATAGGTCATAAAATTGTGCAATTCAATTTGTTGAAAACTTAATTAAATTTTTTTTGCTTCATATGTGGTAGACTTAGTTCTCTGTTTGTCTGTTGTTTGTTTGTTGTAACTTAAAAGGAATTCATTCAAATTGAATTCCTTTTGTTTTATGCTGGTAAAGCTAATTTAAGTCTGACTCCATTAGATTTTGCATTGTGTAAGCACTTAACGTGCTGTGGCTTTGGCATTTCTTTCTTTCTTTCTATTTTTTTCCTTTTTTTTTTTTGTGTATTTTTTCAATTCTCATTCACATTTTGCCATTGCCAGGGCATTGTGGTATCGTTAATTAGCTGGGATGGCCTGAACTAGGCTGGGCTGGCAATTGCATTCTGGCATCCTGTGTCTGGTTGTCGTAATTGCTATTGCTGGCAATTGGCCCCGGCAACGGTTAGAGCCATTATTCATAGACATTTACCAAGCCTTCAAAAGTGTGTGTGTGTATTTGTGTTTGGTTTCTGATTTTTCCGCTGCGTTTCGATGTGTTGTTTTTCTTGCAGCTTTTCGGCGAGATTGTGATGCTGGCCAGCGCATCCGTTTCCGGTCTCTATTATCGCATCATGTCCGATGCTGCACACAATCGCACTGTCGATGGCACTCGGACAGGCATTGAGCAGCGCGTCAAATTGGAGTGCGAAAGGGAACAACAAGAGCAGCTGCTACTTAGCGTTATACCCGCTTATATAGCTGCCGAGGTAAGTGCCTAATTTCATCAATTCTAAAGGCCAAAAGGGTGAGAAATTATGGCTTTACTTTCATAATAGGTAAAACGCAGCATTATGCTAAAAATGGCCGATGCCTGTCAACGTGCTGGAGGTCAGGCTTCCACTTCGGCAACACGTTTCCATGAATTGCACGTGCAACGGCATACAAATGTCACCATTCTCTTTGCGGATATTGTCAACTTTACACCATTATCCTCATCACTGACTGCCAGTGATTTGGTTAAGACACTCAACGATCTCTTTGGTCGCTTCGATCAGATTGCCCAGGTGAGTCAACTGTATAATCAAAATTGTCTCGGTAAACTTAAGCCTAATGAACCCTGAATTGACAGTTTAGGCAAAGGTGACTGCAGATTCAATGTAAGGACTAGAAATGTGTTATACCCTGTAAAATACTTAAATATTTTCCCTAAACACTTTTAGCTATTTATCTTAGAAAACTTTAAGTTTTCTTAAGGCTTTGTTGAGTTTGTTTTAAGGGGAACTAAACTGAAATTAAACAAATTAGTGTGTACAGAAAGCATTTAGAATAATTTTACTTTTCTCATGATAATAATAAAGAATCTTTGTCGCCTATCCAATGCGAAAAACTGAAAAATTTGCCTAAAGTTCTTAACGATTGACGACATCTCATCTCATTCGTGCAGGAGAATCAATGTTTGCGTATCAAGATTCTGGGTGATTGCTATTACTGTGTGTCCGGTCTGCCCATATCTCGACCCCAGCATGCCAGCAATTGTGTCAACATGGGCCTCCAGATGATCGATGCCATCAGGTGAGTGAATCAACAATGTTGTCGCCACATCACGTATACCATGCCATGTTTGTGTGTTTGCATTTCAACTACGGGAGTGTTCGTTTTTCCCTTTGACTTTTCTCTCACTGGGCAATATAGTTGTTGATTCTGTGGCTGCACTGTGGCTTATGTGCACTTTTGTTTAATTTTCTGGCAAGTAACAACAAAATGAACAGTATGTAGGCGTGTACCTATATATAGACCGACTCAAAGGTTACAATATACAATATATTGAAATTGATGATCTGTATATATAGCTAAGTATTGGCTTTGTGATTGTCTGCAATTTGGTGTCCCTTTTTCTATTCATAACCTGTCTACCGCCTGCCACAGACCATAAAGGTCTGGGGTCCGCCATTAAATACATATTATGCAATAAAAATTTATACAATAGAACCAGAACCACTTGCAGGAGAAGTCAAAAGAGACTGAGACCGACAACAAAAAAAAAAATGGAAACAACATAAAATACAATAAGTACCTACATACCTACATACCTACATACATATATCGACACAAAAGGCATTTTATTACACGCGAAAATTTATATCCAAGTGGCTGACTGCCCATCAGGCAGCTTCGCATGCTCAAGGCATTTCCTTTATCATATTGTTCTCCTCTCTGATACACTTTACAATAAGAAATGTTTTAGAATGATAGATTTATCGTATGTTTTGGTTAAACCAAAAAAACAAATCGAGAAGTTCCGAAGATCTTCTTATAGATAGCTTAAAGTCACTTCGGAATAAGTATGCCATTTTCTGGTATAAAGAAAAGTGTATGCAATATTCGATATGGTGAGATTTCTGCTGGGTTTTCGTTATTTCTATTGTTGTCCTTTTTTTTTTTTGTTTCTTTTCGTTGTTTCATTTTCGCTGCCTTCGCTGTGCTTTTCTTTTATTTCGCTTGTTTGCAGGCTTTTGGCCTTTTAATCTCGAGTTTTTCTTGTTTCCTTGCTTTTTTTTTTACTTTATTCTTTTTTTTGTTGGCCAAGAAGGCAAAGGAACTGTTCGCACTTTGTGTGGTTGGCGCGGAGAATCTGAGGAGAGCGACGATTATTTAATTGTGAATTGCAGCAAAAAACAATTTTCATTATGCGCAGCAAAGTAGGCAATGTTTCTTCCATTTGGAATTTTGAAAGCCCTTTTCAGAGCATTAATAATTCAATTGTATACGAACAATTTCCAAACTTTTCACCTTACTGAAACGAATTTTCTTGCTTTCTACTTACTAAGAATGACCCACACACACACACACACACACACTTGAACGTTAAACAAAAAAACAAATAAAGGACTGAAGGGTTCCCTCGTGAATTTGCT
This sequence comes from Drosophila willistoni, assembly GCF_018902025.1. NCBI lineage: Eukaryota > Metazoa > Arthropoda > Insecta > Diptera > Drosophilidae > Drosophila > Drosophila willistoni. Next base: position 2,978,255 of record NW_025814057.1, read on the forward strand.
TTCTTCGATGCGGCTCATTTGACCCAGGCGGCACTTAAGCTAAAAAGGAATTGCTGGTTAATGTTAATAACTCAAGAACTTGTTGGTCTAGCCAGGGATTGAGTTTTAGAGCTTCCGGCGACATGGATTTGTTGCTTCATATAAACAAAGAGGGCCGCTTTAGGTATCCATGTAATGTGCATAAGCGATTAAATTTGAATGTGAATAGGATTTTCTTAATTTTGCAGCAAGTCTAATCCCTGTTCTCTTGTAATTGGTGAATCGGCTGAGTTCTTACAGCTTTGGAATAAGTCCCCTTTCAGTCATCTATAAAGTAACCCTCGCATATAATTTAGTTAGCTTGTTAGTTGGTCAGTTGGTTGGTTTAAGTCTCAACTGTATCATACATCAAGCTGACTCTATATGGCAACTCGTCTTTGGCCTGGTCGTTTGGCCTTGTTTGCTTGGCCTACAGTCGATAGTTGTAGGTCCTCCATCTCCTTGTCTCTTCCGTGTACTTTATGACCCATAAAAATTGTTAATACAACTACAAAACTAGCCCGTAGATTTGTATGAACTTAAATGCAAACACACACACACACACCCTCTCATACACACACACACACTCATACACAATTTTGTTTGCCTTTGTTTTCTTGGTGTATTATTTTCTACTCACCTCGATTCTTTACTATATAAGTATGTATATGTATATGTATTTGTGTTTGTGCCCTTCACTTTCATTCCGGCAGACACGTGCGTGAGGCGACCGGCATAAATGTTGACATGCGAATTGGCATCCACACTGGCAATGTACTCTGCGGTGTCCTTGGCCTACGCAAGTGGCAATTTGATGTTTGGAGCGATGATGTTACCCTGGCGAATCACATGGAGAGCGGCGGTGTGGCTGGGTAAGTGTGTGTTTTCAGTTCTCAAACCCTTCTGCCCCATCCAGTCCACCTACTACTCTATAGGCAGAAACAAAAAACTGAAGAAAAGTAAAACAACAAAAGGAAAGGGAAAAAAAACAAGTAACCAGCAGGTGTTTAGGTTGCGGGTTGCCCCTGAAGGCTGAGAGCTGCCACACGGGGCAATGGGCAATGTAGAATAGGGCTGGGGGGATTAACAAGCGAGTTGTAATGACAATTTAAATTAGCCTCCATGCAAGGTGCAAATTAAACGAGTTCTGTCCCCCCCCCTCCCAAGGTTGGTTGTCGGCACAATCACTACCATCCGACCCCCTGTCGACAGCCCTTACCCTTTTCCCTTGCACGTATAAGTATATGACAGCTAAAGGTTAAGAGTAAAGCGGGTAATAAGAAAATTATTTAACTATAATGTGTGGTTAAAAGTACCTCAAAATTTCATTTCAAACAAATTTTAACATACAAATAGTTACAAATTTTAAACAGAATTATTAACAAATAGGTTAAAGCAGATCTTTGAATGTCTTTAGTTGTTTTTTGAAATGTTTAGAACTCCTTCCTAATACTTTTTCAAGGAGTATACAATTTGTGGCAGTTTGTGTGATTTTTTTTCTTTAAATGACATTTGACTTACATTGGCTAACAATCTTGTTATCTTGTCTTAAGCCAAATTCAATTTGACCTTTCAAATGGTCTCTTTCAAAATGTTGGAGTATTGCCTTTAAACTTTAAAGTAATCACTTTTAAGTTAATCAAATTGTTGTCAAAACTCGTAAATATACATTTAGCCCAATGCTCACTTGAGAGGCTGAAATCAAGTAAATTTGCCCTGTTAAGTATGCTATAGATATACTACTACCAACTATAAAGTGCATTTCAAAAGTCCCAAAGTAGTTTTGTAGTTAAAGTGGCTAAAATAAATGAGATCGTACTTGCTATATATGTATATATACTCAACCTTTATGACATTTTACAACACTTATTTGTTTTGGGGATTTAATTTATTATTACTTTCTGAAAATTATAGATAAACCTTTAAATGAGACATTTCAAGTTAATATTGAATAAAACTTGGCTAAAGACTTAAGGATTTTAATTTTTAAAGTTTAAACTTAAGAAGCTTTACAACTTTGTTTAAGTGAAAACCACTAAAATTTACAAGTCATTGAGGCTAAACGTAGAAAATGGCTATGAAATACATTCACGATGTAGTTGAATGTTTCCTCAAGTCATTAAGAGACAAATGGTTTAAGCAAACAAGTTGCTTGGCTTGTCATGCTGATCAGGAATATATACGTAAGTATGTATGCCTAAAATTTGTATTTGCATATGTAGAAGAGGAGAGAGGCAAGAGAGAGAGAGAGAGAGATATGCCCTCAAGCTAGATTATTATTTCGTGTTAGATTAATGGGAATGGAACATGTTGAAATGTTTCAATAAATACAAATTCATTTCTATGAATTTTACCTTGCGGTCACACACACACGCTCACACACCCCCACACACACCCCCACACACACACACACACACACACACACTCAGACAAACGTTGAATGCAATTATTTGAAATTGAATTGAAATGTTAATCAATGAGCCGGAAAACACTCAGACGAGCTCCTATTTGTTTTTCCTTTTTCTGTCTATTTTTTCGTTTTTGCCGCTTTTCACGCACGACTACCATTTGCGGCCTAAAAAGCCAACAAAATTACAGACACAAAACTAGATGAGTGGGGACCAAATAAATAGGAATGAATGCCAGTGAGAGTGTATGTGTGTGTGAGTGTGTGTGTGTGTTTGTGCGTGTGGCATAAATAGATAAACCAACTTTGTGGCCCGCCCTACTCCCAAACAATCAGACAGAACAAAGAGAGAAAATCGAGAAAAAGGAAGAGGAAAATTTTTCAATTTGCATCATCATTTATCATGTTTTTCATTATTTATGCATAATTTTTCCTTTAGACGCGTTCATATCACAAAGCAAACTTTGGACTTTCTGGGCGACAAATTCGAGGTGGAGCAGGGCGAAGGAGGCAATCGTGATGCCTATTTGGCAGATCATAAAATTGAAACGTATCTCATTGTGCCCCCCAGGGTGAGTATATTCAAGAAGGAAAAAACTTTTATTGGTAGTCAAATGGTTCAAATGGCTAGTATTTACCTCCCTCCCTCCCTCTCTCTGCACAAAGCCCGCCTATACGTACAGTGTTCCCCGCGTTGTGGAATGCATCGAACAGAATGATCCCAGTCCCACACATGAGAATCCACACGGCAATGTGGATGTTGTCGACGGTTCGATTACTGTTTCCAGTCCGCCCAATGAACCAAACGATGTCACCGAGAAACTTTTGCCCCACGAGAAGACTGCCAGTTCTCCAGTACCGTCTATTGGGCCCCTAAATGGCCACGATGGCAGCGAGAAACTGTCACCCACCTCGATTAATAGTCAAGAGGGGGCCCCCCTGCATGCTCCGCTTGCCTCGACCGCATCCATGTCGATCAAAGAGCTATCCGAAGAGGAGGAAGACGCCGAAGCTGAAATCATAGCTGATGCCGATGCCGAGGCAGAACCTCTTGTGGTCAAAGAATTGGAAAAGGAAATGAACAACGAACAATTGGGCCAACCAAATGGCCATCATCATCAGCAGCAGCATCGTGGCAGTGGCGACTCTGCCGCCTCGGAATCTGGTGGCGTCAAATCGGCGGCTCTTTCACTGCCACCCGATGATCTGCTCAGCATGAGTGGCAGTGAAAGTGGCATATCGAATAGTGGTGCCCATCCTGGCTCAGCCAATGCGGCGAATCTCACACCCACAACTGCTGCAGCAGCTGGATACGGAGCAGGAACAACGGGCACATCAACGTCAATGGCAGGAACAGGGACAGGAACTGGGGCGAATAGTTTAATGGTAGCTGAGGCTCCCGAGCGCTCAAGGCGCAAGTTATCTGTGCAAGGTGAGTTCAGAATTCGATTCGAAAATATCCCAGACTTAGAATAACCGCAATGGGTAATCAATCAAGATCTGCGTGGAGCATTAAAGTTTCACTCGTAGCCAAGTTTCACAGCGAGGGTTGACTTCAAAAATTGTTTCAACTAATGAAATTTGAGAAGGATAAAGGCATAAAAATGTAGTTTTAATAGGACTTAATTTGGACTGAGAGTAAGGCGAAACTCCACTTTTAATCTACATGGAAAGCCGATGGAAAGCATGTATTAGAAGAAATGTTTGTGTAGCGCCCCTCATCTTAGATGGAATAGAAAATTTAATCTGTTTTAATAGCTTGGCAGGGTTAATCGCACCATTATAAAGTTTATAAAAAAGATTACGCCGAGCACTGGTTCTTGGGCTAGTTAAAGAAGGAAGGTTAATTAGTTGCAATCAACTTCAATTAGATGAAATATTAATATTTTGATCTTATTTCAAATTAGTAAAGTGCGAAAAGTAAAGAAATAAATCAACAAATTTTAAAATTGAATATCATAAAAGTCTACCTGGAAAATGATTGAAAGCAGTGGCGTATCTAGGGCTGTAAAATGGATGTTACTTTGCCCCTAAAAGTATGCAATATCCTGTCCAAGCTTTTGTTTATTGAAGCATATAAAGAAATCCTTAAACCAAATGTTGTTCATAGACAAACTGTAAGTTACAGGGTCTAAGAACATTAGTAGACTTTATGAAAACAATGATCACTTTTTCTATCTATAATCTGAGGTTATAATCTGATAAAGTCAGAGCTAATGAAATTGAATAGTTGAGCAGTCGATCAATTTATATTTTACCTAATTCGAAGAAAACATAAGTTAGTTTCAACATTTTTTCAGATGTAAATTTATACTAAATATTTCGATTAACCCGCGTATAGCAACTTTAGTTTTTGTTTTTAATTTGTTTTGCGTTTTTATTACTTTTCTCTGGTTTGGTTTTTTCTTCTACAGGTCTCATGTCCTTTGCCGACAGACGTCGCTCCTCTGGCGCCTTCATCGAGGGACGCAAACTGTCCATTCACAGCGGTGAAAGTTTTCGCAGTCATGGAGGTAGGTAAAAGAAAATACTGCCCTAGTGGTGGTTGGAATAGGATAAAGAGAGAGAGAGAGAGAGAAAGAGAGAGAGTGGGAGGGGGAGAAAAGAGAAGGAAGGAAATGGAGATGGAGGACAAACGTTAGTGTGGTGCCTATAAAAACGCAACAGTTGAAAATCACTTTCACAAATGAGCTCAGGTTATGCATAATTTTTATCGCTCGTGGAGCAACTTTTTCCTCTCTGTCTCTTTCTCTCTCTCTCTCTCTCTCTGCCTCATCCTCTCTGTGTCTCTGTCTCTTTTTGTTTGCATCGTAAATTTAAGGTTGCCTTGCATTTTGTGTGCTTTTGTGTGAAAGTTTTGCCGTCAGTAAGCACATGGACCACCATGGTTGGTCCACCTGTACTCCGGGACGGCAATAGCAATAGCAATGTCAATGGCAATTAAGCTCCTTTTGATAGCTGAAGCCTGAGCTCTGTCGCCCTTTTTTTTTTGCCTCGAATATTCGGTTTTGTGTTATTTCTTCCCTTTTTTAATACGGGGGCTTTTCAACGGATTTTTATTTGGTTAATGCTGGGCATGAGTTTGGTTTTATATCGCTTTATGAGTTTTAATTTACCAAGGACTTTAAGTGCGTCATGTGGCAGAAGTGGCAAGTGGTGTGGGTGGTGCGGGTGGTGCTGGTGCTGGTGGTGGTTAACACTGGGAAAAGCCAATTTTCATGGAATTTTTGATTTGCCCTTTTGTTTGTTAAGTGCAGTCCCGTGTCTGCCGGGCCAATTACCTAGCACTGTGTGAAAATTGTGAAAGCTGTTTGCCCAAAGTGAAAGCCATTTTCCAAAATTTGAACCAGCCATGCGGTTAGCATGTGAAAATCCTTTCACATCAATGCAAACTTTATGCTATTATAGGCACTTCTTCGATAAAGTGTTGAGGACCTGATATTTCCATGCACACATATAGACTAAATAATCTCAATGAAAGTGTATTAGGTTACAGTAAAACAAAGGAATCTTTTCGCTTATTTTGCTTACACTTTAAGAAAGTTGTCCTAGCTTTTTGGTAGAGTCTTGACTAAGAGGATGATTTCGATTCAACATGTGAATAAACAAGAATTTATCAGTTTTTAATTAAATTCAATAACTTCTTAGTAAATGCTTGTTCATTACGTTTTATGTCACAAATTATATAATTATGTATGGGAAATCCTTTGAGATATCAACATTTCTCAATTGTGCTTCAATTTCAATGGTTTGTTAAACCAAATTGTTAACAATGTTCATAAAAATGTTTCTGTTATCGAGTTTCTATTCAACGCCCACTAAATTTTGTCATAAAATGTTTGTTTGCAAGTGGATTAATTATTTCATAATTTGCTGTTTAACCATTTTATATCTATTAGATAAGATAGAGAACATTTGCTTTGATTTAATTTATTGACAGTTTATCTAATCAAACTATTATCAGAGTAGATATAGGTATAAATAAAATTATTGGCAAAGAAGAAGGCGAATGTGTGAGGGGGGGAATACGTATCTCAATTCAATCTAGAAAACCCATGAATTTTCAACCATCTTACAAGTTTCTTTATCTTGAAATCAATTCAAATGTATGTAGTGTAGATAGTGTTTTTTTTTTTTTGTTTGGTTGGAATTTGCATTTTTCACATTATGTTACTCCCTTCCAGGTCATGTCACACGTAATCGTCCCTCATCGAAGATGACAAAATATGTTGAGTGCTGGGGAGCGGATCGACCTTTTGCCAATATTGCCGAATCGAAGCTGGTGAAAAACATTGGACTGGCGGTAAGTGGGAGGGAGGGAAATCAGATTTCAAATCAAATTTCACAAACTCTATTATTTTCTCTCTCCATCTGTCTTTCTTGCCATCTCTGTAGAGTATAGCCATGATTGAATCAAATTTATTGCCACCAGAGCGTAAATGTTTCAATTTTAATTTCTTTGGACCACCAACTGAGCTGAAGCCGTTGACCATGTGGTATCGCAATACGCCCCGTGAGGCCATGTACCGTGCCCAGCCGGATACACATTTCCGTTACGATCTGATATGCGCCTTTGTCCTCTTCCTTTCGTTGGCCGTTGTGCAGCTAATTGTAATTGAATTGTAGGTAAACTTCACATGAATTTGTGCACACAAAATATTCTTAATTTCCTTCTTTTCGTATCTATATAGAAATCTGGCATTACTCGGCTCACTGTTGGCCAGTTTCATATCGTTGGCTCTGTTTCTCTATTTGAGCAATATGTCAGTGCCGGATGTTCATGCCTCGGCCACAGAACGCAATGGTCCTGGTCAGGTGGTGGCTAGTAGTCGCTACTTGAGATTGGCCATGTTTCTCATTGTCAGCATTCTTATCTCATCGTGTGCCGTATTCAGTGTGGTAAGTATTATACTTTCTCTACTCTCTCTCTCCGTCTCTAAAGTTAAACGTTTTAGATCAATTATTCGTTGCCCGAGGATGTGACATATAGGGCCGACAATGGCTCAATTATTGCCAGCAATTTTACCAATGATTTTAATAATACATCTGACATATTGGAGGATCAGCAACCGGCGTATATTGCCCGTGCCATACCAATAGCTCCAATATTTCTATGCTGCTGTGCGGTCAGTTTGGCTGCCATTTCGGCATTTCTGCGTTCGGGTTTTATACTGAAACTAATTGCCATGCTAATCGCATTGATTGGACAAGTCACAGTGCTTAGCTACAGTGATCTATATACTCAATATAATCTAAAAGAGATTGAATATGGGTAAAAAATAAGCAGTTGCTCAGTAGCTGGTTCCTCTGCTGACTCGAGTTCTTTTCTCCTTTAGCCTACCATTGGAAATTAAAGGTTTTCTCTTACTTTTGGTGGTCATCTTGGTACTACACACTTTGGATCGTCAGGGTGAGTATGTGGCACGTACTGATTTCCTATGGAAGGCCAAGCTCAAGGTCGAACAAGAGGAGGTGGAGACAATGCGGGGAATTAATAAGGTAAAAAATTATAACAAAGAATAAAAACATATAAATTGAATAATTATCCACTGTATACATAGATCCTTCTTGAGAACATTCTACCTGCTCATGTGGCAACACATTTTCTGCATTTGGAGCGGTCAACAGAATTGTATCATGAAAGTTATTCCTGTGTGGCAGTTATGTTTGCTTCTATACCCAATTATAAGGAGTTTTACGATGAGACCGATGTCAATAAACAGGGTCTAGAGTGTTTGCGTTTATTGAATGAAATCATTTGTGATTTTGATAAGGTAAAAAGTTACTCTTAACATTCATTTCAAGGCTGATTCATTTCCCCTTTACCGATTGCAGTTACTTTTGAAACCAAAGTTTAGTGGCATTGAAAAGATCAAGACTATAGCCAGCACATATATGTGTGCATCTGGTTTGAGGCCTGGAAAAGAGGATGGTGCCACGGTAATTATAATTATGCCCAACGTTTTTAAAAAAGAATATATATATATAAACACAGCTATAATTTCTCTATATATTTCAATTAATATTTCACATTATTGCTTTTACTAATCCTGTAAATAACAATCGTATAGACCCGTAGCTTTGCGGTAAGTTTTCTATATCAACATTTACTTTGATTATATTACAAATGTTTTTAAATTTTGCAAAAATTTTCCAAATAATAGAAATAGAATATAGATAAAAGGGTAAAATCTGGGGATAAATCTGTTGTGCTTCATTGCAATTCTAAAGTTCTCCCAAGAAGTTTCAGCATTTTAAAGCTGAATATGGCCAAGAAGATTACATGTTAACTGTTGCCTATAAGCTGATAATTCTTCAGAGAATTAACCAATTTAACCAATGTAATTGAATACGTTGAAGTTTTGCTTGAATCCTTCCTGCAATCTGTTTTCATTTAATGCCAACCCAATCACACACATTCTTAATGTTATTTACTGTTCAAATGCTTTTTAATCGCCGCTTAGAAGTTTAATTAAATTTTTATAACTAGCAAAACAGAAAAAGGGAATTTTCGGGTAAACACAGAAAGAAGCGGCAAAAAAAAAAAAAACGAAAATAAATAAAGGGACCCTACTAAATGAGGGTTGACCATTTGGGCAGGGATTTAGGATTAGCTAAGGTCAAAAAAAAAAAGGGAGATATTAAAGGAGAAAAGGAGAAGGAGGAGTAGTAGTGAGGGGGTGGGTGGGTGCACGCTCAATTGGTTTTTCTGCGCACAGAGCAATAAACAAAAGTACAGATAAAAGCCAACTAAAGCAATTTCTATTTCGTTCTTTCTTTTCTTTCCCTTCCTTTATTTTATTTTTTTTTTTTTGTTTTGCGTTGTTGTTTTCTTGCCAAACAAAAGGATGAGAAACGCACTGAGGAGCACAACGTTGTCATATTGGTTGAATTTGCAATTGCTTTGATGTCCATATTGGATTCAATTAATCGCGAATCATTCCAACGATTCCGTTTACGCATTGGTCTCAATCACGGCCCAGTAATTGCCGGAGTTATTGGAGCACAAAAGCCGCAATATGACATTTGGAGTAATACCGTAAATGTTGCCTCCCGCATGGATTCCTGCGGTGTAATGGGAAGACTTCAGGTGAGATTATCATTATTATTATTATTATGATTATGGGGCGTATGAGTAATAAACAATTTCGTGTCATATTTCATTGGAATTTATAGACCACAGAGAATACTGCAAAGATATTGATGGCCGCTGGCTATGAATGCGAATGCCGTGGCCTCACCTACGTTAAGGGCAAAGGCAATCTAGTCACTTACTTCGTAAAGACACCATTTGATGGCAAATTGTAAATTCATGCAAATTGTTTCTAACTAGCCAGAAGAACTTATTTACTCTGGACTCGCGTTTCCTTAAATCGGCTACTTTCTTGATGTCAAATATCGATAATTTAGTGGTCTGTAAATTAACTAGAAAGAGCAACTTCTAGCTCTTTTTGAGCAAATTGAGAGATCTTCATTGGTGAGATCCTTTAGCCATGATGATCGTTATGGTTGCCTTTTCTAGTTAACGCACACACACACACCTACATACATACATACATATGTATATCAAAACTATGATATTTATGCCAGCTTAAAATAGATAACCAAAAAAAGAAGAAGAAAAAACACACTCACACATACATACATACATACATGCATACATTTTGAGACATCTTGTTATTTATTTTAACAGCTTTTCATTTTAGTTGTAAAAGAAAATTTTTGTGCAAGCATTTAAGCATATTAAGTATTTGGTTTTAAATTAGTTAATAGCATAAATTTACTGAATAATTCACCAACAGCGAATAATTTATACATTATACATAATTACTGCATATATACATACATAATTATATATATATATATATATACATATTATATTTAATAGTTAAACAAACAAAGAAAAAAAAACACTAGCCCACCCTAAAATCAATATAAAAAGTTATATAATCCAGCTTAAAATAAAACAAAAATCAAATTACGATATATGTAGCGAAAATTTAAAAAAGAAAATTTACATAATGATAATTATTGTTATTTATTTATTAAAATTTGTTGTTATTTTATAAAAAAAAAAAAATGATTTACCGCTTACCAATTTTTTTTTTTTTTTTTACCCCAAACAATTGTGTGCCATGAAAGCTCTTTGAAACAATTAAACAAATTCTATATATATATTTTCTTACTACAAATGTTGTTAATTTTTTAATGGTGACTATACGACTTAATGGATCTGGCCAAAGTTCCAAACTAAACTAAACTAAACTATATACATATATACACACATACATTTACATACATACATACAAGAAATGTCTATTTAGCTCAATAATAATTATAATCTAATATGTATAATGTATGTGTACAATAATAATAGCTATGTATGTATATCTCTGGTACCTAACATATCCCAAAAAAAAACAATGTTACTACTCTATACCTCCGATAAATGAAATTTACCTGCTTTTGAATGCAAATCTCTCAACTTGTCTATATATCAAGTCGAACAATTTATGTTTATACGACTCTTACACATTGTGTTTATGCCAAGAACAATACAAACAAAATAATAAACAGCAAAAATATACAAACATATTTAAATAGAATACCCAACGTATTTAATTAGAATTTGATTTGAAATCTGTATTTAAATATGCATTGATGAATAAACCAATAAATAAAGTTGATCACATTGAAAATCGTTGGTCTCTTATTTGTCGATTATCGAAAAGGTAACGGTAACGGGATCATACCCAGCTTGCCTCCCACACTCTTACTCTCAAGAGAGTGAGTGCGCTCTCTTTATTCTTATTTGACAGCTCGCTACGTTTGCATGTTTCGCGCGTCAATACGAGTAATATATTTTTTTTCAGGTGTTTAAAGTGCATATTTTTGAAAATAAATTACATCAAGATGAAGATTAAGACAAGATCTTTCTAATGAATCTATTCACATTAAAATCGGTTAAGTAATTGCGAAAATAAATCTTTTAGAAAAGAATGCGAATGAGAAGAACGAAGAAGACCGCAAAAAGAGGCGCCCAACACATGCATACATCCATATGTACGAGTGCGACAGAGATAAATAGTGCGCATGTGGTCCTTTCTGCTTGGAATTGATAATTAATTCAGTGACTAAATAATAAAGACTACAAATCTACAGGTAATTACAAGAATTTCCCCAATATATAAGCAAACTAGTTAATTTCCACATTTATACAAATACAATGGTAAATGTAATATATATATTTTACTATGTATATTTAATGTACAAAAAACCTTACAAAACTAGGAATATTCGAATTGGGCTTATAATAGGACGGGAGAGTGTCATGGGAGAAATACTAAATTCAAAAACAATAAAAAAAAAAAACAATCACAGAGTCAAAAAATAACTGAAAAGCCTGAAATTCCTACAAATTTATAGTATTTAAAAGTGTGGCAGACAAACTTTCCCCGCAAACAGTTCCGAGACAACAGTTATCCATAGGGCGAGAACAAACATAATGTAGGAGATGCCAATCTTAAAGGTATTAGGCAATTGGTAAGCCTGACCGCCAATCTCCTCGATGTGGAAGCCCAGGGGAAAGACAACAGCGGCCATGCAAAATAGGACCATGGCGGTGAAGCCCACCCAGCGGGCGTAGGGTATTACATTTCTGTTGCATGATGAGGAGGCCAACAAAATAACGGTAGTTGTAATGCATATGCAGCCGGTGAAGATGCAGATTAAAGCAATCAGCCATTCAGGTTGCAGGTCTGGGGTATAGCACACCTGGGGACGATTATACAGTGTCATGCAGGTCCACATCAAACCGAGACGTATGTCACCTGGAATGTGGAATATTGAAAATCAGTGCAGCTCACTAGATTACCACCAAGTCTAGTGACAAACAGGAAGTGTTTGTAAGAAAACATCTGCTTTTGTCACTAATTCTTCTGTTGCTTCATTTTTTTCTCACCAGCCTCTTCGGTTATTATCCAATCTGGTAGGGCCAAACTGACAATGGCAAAGACATCGGCAGCCATGAATAGCGTAGCACTTATTGTAGTTAATTTATCCATTTCTCAGAGCAGTCAGCAATACCTTTTATTATTGTTTATTTCTCTTTCCCGTTTGTTGTTCTTGGAATTACTATTAGTGGCTGTGATATGTTATCGATAGTACTATCGATGGTTTGCAGCATTTGCAGTATTTTCTTCAGCACAGTGGCAGCCCTTAAATTAAAACGATAGATTCGTAGATGTTGTTTTTCCCCAGATCTGGCAACGCCGAGTTCAGCTCATTCAAACAGAAAATGCCCGTTACTTTCCGTCACAGAAAGTACTACTTAAATTGAAACTAAATTATATTTCTTTTGCTTGTTATATTTTAAAGATTATATTTGATTAATTAAAGTAGTAGATTTAAAAATGATTTGCTCTTATATACAATACAGAATATCCGTTAGAACCAATAGATGTTACATTAATACATATAAAACTTTATTTTTATTTGACTACCGCAAGCACAGAAATTATACAAAAAGCGATTACGGAAAGCGCGAGAACTAAAGCTTGATTTTGAAATTTTAATATTAGCTTTCTGTTTTGATTATTGATTCTTTTGGCCGATAGTCTTCACGAAAGGTAAAATTATTTATATACATACATATATTACGTTTTTATCCCACGCGTGTTTGGGCCTTAGTCACGGAGTCTGTTTAGGTCGAAATTATTTGACTAACATTTACTACATTGACCTTGAACTTTTACATTAAGTTTTATTGTTCGTCAGCTGTTGCTTACTTGTTGTTCTTTCTTTTTTTTTTTATTGCATCCAATACAAGTCAAAACCCAGTCAAACTAGACTGCAAACTTTGTAAGCGAAAATAATAAAATAGTAATAGTTAAAAATACCTAGATGATCATCAACATGACGAAGGAACAGATAGATTCTTGTTGTTGTTGTTTTTTTTACAAAAATATGTTAAATAACAGTCACTTTCCAACACTTAACGATAACGTTTACTTATGAGTATTTAGCTATTCGATTTGTTATTCACCTTCTGGCGCCTTCGCACTTGCTGTATCTGCTTCACCTGGCAGATCAGTTCAATATCCTTTATATGGACCGTTAATGGCTGCCGTTTCGACCAATGGCTACGTCTCAATTTTCTAATGCGCAACTGTCGACTGCAATGCAATTTGAATCTCAAATTCAATGGATGGAAATTTAAATTCCAGTGACTGCCATTGCCACGATTTCTAGTGACACATTTATAGGCGTATTGCCACCATAAGCGGACACCTTGCTTCGAACTGTGCTATAATATGAACAGAAAAAAAAAGCACAAAAAAATTATGATTATTACCCATATTAAATATGACGAATTTTCGAATCATTTATGATGGGCTAAAACGACGAGATTGACTACAACGACGACGACGACGACGAAGTAGACGACTCACCATGTAGATGGGTAAAACGTAGAAGCGTTTGCACTCGCGTTGACGAAAATTGAATGTAATAACTTGGCGCTGCGTTGCCGACACCTTGGTCAGGTGTGAGCGTATGGCGCTGGCACTTGTCGAGCGTTGAAGACGTTGAAGCTGCAAAAGGCACGAGCACGTAATTAGTTTTTCCACACGGCGAAACAGAAAACAATTGAGCATATTCCAAACGAATAAAATAAATGAAAAACATTAAATATTTTGGTATTATGAAAAAAAAAAATCAACACTAAAACCAGTTGAACGAATCCCTTAATACCTATTAAAAGCACAAAATAATCTTGAAGCGCTTTAAAATGTGATTCATGTGAAACCACAAGACAATCAATCATGTCAATTCGGTACTCAACCCCAAAAACCCCATCCAAGTCTTCTTTTTATCATCTTAAAATGGTTGTGCATATATGAATCTATCTAATCTCATATTGTCCTAGGTCAAATGAAATGACATGACAGTGTACGGTTGGAATAGACACAAAGGAGAGATTACTTTTTAAATTGACTAAGCCCAATATACTCTTTGTATATTAGTATAGAGTATGAAAATATTTAAAAAGAATTCGCGCCAAATTTGGCTTGCAAATGATTCAAATCGAAGCTTAAGCTTTGTTTGCACTCCCTCCGACTGCTTGGCTGAGAGACTGACTGAAGAAAATAAGCGAAGGTGGAGTTAAAGTGGCGTCAAGAGGTGGGCGTTGGGTAGAGGGGGAGCGGGAACTAACCCTGAACTTGCTTATCAAAGCGTATTGTTTGTTGTTTTTTTCATAATTACTGTAAATACAACAAACACAAAAAGCACACACACACACACACAAACACAGAGACACAATCTACAGTTGTAAGTTGGCTGTAAATTGATTTTAATGACTTATGCGGTTTGAGCAAAATTCGATGCGACAACTTCAAGTCAAAGTCGAAGTTGAGATAGCAATTAAGTCCGCTTATCAGTTTAGAGCCCTGGCTCAAATTAGCACACCATCCCCCTCCCGCCCTCCCCTTGTTTCACCCCCTCTCTCTTATTCTAACCACCAGTCGCCCCCCTGCTTACCCTCAAGTAATATTGTTGTTCATTCGCGTCCTCGATAGCTACGATGACTTTTGCTATTATTAAACATTTTTTTTACAAGCCGCTAACATTCGGAAATTGCTGCTAATTAGCTGAACCGCCGCACGCCGGCGCAATACAGACCTTAAAAACGCGACCCGAGAATCCAACCGGGTTAGATACTCAGACCCCGAATCAGAGAACCCAAAGACAATCAGAGACAGAACAGCAGAGGCAGAGCTAAAGCTAGAGCTAGAACTAAAAGTGTGTGTCATACCCAGCGACTGCGATTGGAATTGGAAGCAATCGACATGAATTAGATGCAGCTCAGGTTAAGGTTGATTGAGAGCATTAGATTGAACGATGACTACAATGAGTTCATTTCTGTTTTTCTATTTTTTGGGGTGCAGCAGTTCAAGATGACGCTAGAAAATAAGAATTTCCTTTTATACCATGCACACAGAAGGTGAGATTGTATATCAAAGACCTCCAAAAGTTGTATATATTCTTGATTAGCAGCAACATATGAGGCTATATAGGTCTCGAAGACGTCTGAGTTTTGCTTCCGTAGTTTTATAAAGAATATTGCTTTTCTCTCTTAATACTTGTTCTTGGGATATCAAAATTCAAACATTAATTATTGTTGTAAATATGCAACAGTTCTCCAAATTTCATAAAAATCGTAACGAAAGTGGCCAAGTTATGCCTCAAACGTTTTTCAATAGAAGAAACGAATGACCAAAATTGCCGTTTTTTATAAGTGCTTATGAGAGTAAGCGAGGCAGTGTAATTTATATGATATTGCAAAGGACTTAATAGATTTTTCGAGTAAAATCTATAAATTTAAGGTAAAATATTCTTAAGGTGAAATTTTTTCTTCATTTCTCCCTCTGTATTCGGGTTCAACTGGACTCAATAGTCTTTTGATTTATAGTTGTTTCACTTTGTGCATGGTATACTAAAGTCGGTGCGATACATTACTTACTTCATTTTGTTTTTCTTAAAGCAATTTTCTTTAGATAAATATGGAGATGTTGCCTCTGCTCGTGCTCACCCTTAAAGTATGCAACGATAATTTGGTTCAAGGCCAACGGTTTTTGCACTCAAATTTTGTTGTATTTTGAAAAGATTGATGGTACTATATGATTGATTATTCAAATTAAACATTCGATCATTTTCAATCTTTGCATTATTTGATAATCCCCGATCTGAAGTGCTTTGAGAATGTCAACTTTCACTATCATTTTTATTGTTTTGTTTTTGGGTTCATTCCTCATTCCTTTTAGTCGTAATTGCTGCTAGGCAGCCCTTAATTCTATCAAACTTTCAATATTTGCATGACAATATAAAGTCGGTATACCTCACCCAACGATTCTTCTACCCGGTTGCCCCCCGTTTGCCAACATTTTCATCGATTCAAACGATTTGTGCGCGCTTTTCTACTAACTATATTGTTGATTTTGATGTAGTACCGTATGTGCGTGCTGTTGTCGCACCGCTGTGTGTGTGTGTGTTTGTGTGCATGTGAGTGTGTCACTATCTCTATCTGCCTGGGTATATCTGCTCGATCGGTATATGTATGCATGTATATTTTGTGTCTGTGATTCAGCCAGTGGGTACACAAAACAACTCCCACAATGAATGGCGTTCAGTTCTGTTGGGAACGCTCGACCGTTCGTTTGGTTGCCTATTTCTTGTTGTGTTTTTGTTTTTTTTTTGTTGTTATTCCCGTACGGTAGAGTTAACTCTTTCGAAAAGCGAAATTCGCGCGCGTCGCCTGCCGTCGCCTAGTCAGTCAGTCAGTCAGTTGTTGTCAGTCAGTCGACGGTAGTAGTAAAAAATTCATGTTAATGAATGTTAATTTATACATTTGTAAGAATCGACAAAAATCCACAACAACAACAACAACAACATCCAAAACAACAATAAAAGAAATATAAAAAAAAATCTCTGCGTTTTCCACACACACACACACATAGACATTGGCAAAACGGACAATAGAATTATTATTGAAACGATTCTGTGAAACGGAACGCTACGGATTCCAGTCGTTGGATAGAACTCTGTGGCACACAACATACAAAACACCACACAACATCCTCTCAATTCGATCATGGATCCTGAATTTGTGAATAAATATAATCAGGTGCTCAGCCGTTTGAAGCAAGTGGAGAATTTCGATGGTACCGATCCCGGAAAGTTACCACAATTTTTAAATAAAATCGAAGCACTTATGCCGGCCATTAATAGTTTTGATGAATTTTATAAAACTCAATTGATTGGCCATATTAAAAATAAATGTACTGACCGTGCCCGAGATGCCGTATTCACACGCCAAATGAGTGCTCCAGCGGGGCCGGCCAATGGTCATGGTGGTGGAGCACATCGCACCGAATCCTGGCTGAAAATCAAGGATCAATTGCTACACAATTATGCGGAAAGGGAGAGTAGCTATGCCCTGATTCATAAGTTACGCAGTGCCGTCTTGGACTCAAATATTGAATTGTATTATCAAAAGATATCGAAATTGAAGCATCGCCTAATTAATCGCAAATTGACCCACAATGACACACTATACTCGTTGGAGGACATCGAAAGGATAACACTGCAAGTGTTTCGCGATCATTTGCCAGAGCCAACGCATTCAATGATATTGCGCCGCAATCCCAAATCCATGGAGGAGGCCTACAGATACATAGTGGAAGTCCAGCAGCAATTCTACACGCAAAGTGGATCCCTTGGCCTGGATCAGGGGGCAACATTCAGCACTAGCCACAAGCAGACCTACGGAGGTATCGGCAGTGGCGTGGGTGTGGGCATGGGTGGTGTGGGCATCAGCACCGTGGGCCTGGGCATTGGCGTGGCCAGCTGCAGTGGCGGCGGCGGTGGCATCGGAGTCGGTGGCAATGGGGGCAACTCCTACTCCTCATCATACCAGAGGCAAATGTCTGATAGGGGCTTGCAAAATAAAAACTATTACAATCAATCTGCCCCCTTGGTGGGTGCTGGCAAATCGAATCCCATGTTCAAAAGTATTGGCGGTAATCCGGCATTCAAATCGAGTTTTAGTTATAATGGATCGAGCAGCAGCAGCAGCAACAATAGTTTTATGGGCTTAGATAAAAACAAATCCAAGGATAATTCCGCCAATAATAAGAATAAAAATATGAAGATGACCAGCGGTTGGCGAAAGTGAATCGACTTGAGTTGAGCTGGGTTGAAGTGAAGTGAAGTGAAGTGGGATTGATACGTTGAATTTGGTTTTGATTTGTTATGATTTGGTTGGATTAAGTCATAGGTGTATACAAATTATCGCTAATGGCATGACCTAAGCCTATGACTAAGAAAAGTGCAACCACAGCCAGCAACAAACAGCATCAACCTAATGCTAATTGCCCACCACGCTACCAAGTCAATCCAGTCAACCAGTCGCCCAGTCACCCAGTCGCCCAAGTCACCCCAGTCACCAATCTCCAATCTAATAAGAATACACAAATTAGTCAGGTGAATGCCGCCATCGATGATAATGATAATGATGATGATGATGATGATGATAATAATGCTGATGATGATCGCAGTACCGACATGTTAATTATTAGCTCATAGCTTCCAAATGTACATAAAGACCCCCACCAAAATGCCCCAATCCTATTTCTATTGCTATTTCTTTCTTCTTTTTTTTTTTGTTTTTTGTTGTTTTTGTTTCTTCTTTCCTCTTTCAAACTTATTTACAATAAACTGTAAAATCTAACACTATCCCATAATGGGGTTGAGTTTTATTTTTGGACTCAAAAGATAAGAGGTAAAAAAAGATGCCAGTAGATACTCACCGTTTGCTGAGCACTTGACCGTGTGCCCGAATGGCCACGACTCAGGTCATAGGTCATGTCCAGGGGCGGCGGTTCAGCAACCTCCGATTGTAATTTCACAGTCTTCGGTTTCGATTTATCCTTCTCCTTGTCATTCGGCTTGCCAAAGAGTCCACGTTGCTCGGCCCGACGAATCAGATACTTCTCATTCAGATGAGTCAAGGTTTTGCGACGCACAAGGGAAAGAAAACTGCCCGTCGATTGTTGGCGTATGCAATTATCCTGATTAATGCAAATATCAGGTACTTGATCCTCAACGAATTCATCAATATCGGGAGTAACTATCAGATCGATGCTATCCACACGGGGCAATTGTTGTTGCGGCTGTGCCGCAGCGGCATTCGATGAAGGATTTGTTGCTGTGGTGGTGCCCACCTCTGGCTTATCCTTTTTCCTAGGCGACTCCTTGGTGCTTGCCATGGCCGCAGCTGGTATATTCGCTGCCTCCGCCTCGGCAATGGCCTCCAATCGTTTTTGCTCCCTATACGCATTTCGATGCTTCTCCAGGGCCAATTTATTGATCAACTGAATGACATGCTTTACCATCAGTTGATTTTCGGTATCGACTATCGAGTGCGTTTGATAGAGAACAAATTGCACCTGAGGTCGTGACATTGACATCGTTAGGGTTAGGAGTTGCTCCTCCAATATCAATGCCACTCGCTGGCGACCTTCGTCCGAGACTTCGGACTCGGTTAGCACCTCCAGCATACTAAGATCACCGCCTCGCGAACATATCAAATCGATTGGATCTGAGATGGCACTAAATGAATTCGGGGGCGTGGCAAAGATGCCAACAACAGTGCGAAAGCGATTCGATTCCATGGGAAATGAGGTGAAGGCATCGGCAAACAGTCGAATATTATTGACCCCAATCGATTCCATATACTTGCGATAGTCCTTGAGACTAGCTCCTGCTCCATAGACATAGAAATTATTAACCCGATTGATCGAATAGAATAGAGCAGCCAAATAGGCTGTGGACCGAGGTGATCCAATGTGAGTTTGCAATATGTCACCATCAAGTTCAAAGTAATCTGTCAGTTTGGACATTATGGCCGGACCGAATGTAAAGTTTTTATCCTATAAGCAAACAGAGAGTTGGGTTGAATTTAAATACCCTTTACATATTATTGTTTCCATTAAAAATTAATTTTTTCGTCCAATTGTTCTCATGGGAACTATATGATATAGTCATCTGAACCTTATGAAATTCAGCATACTAATTAATGAGCATATTCAACAGACAAATATTAATTTTTAGAACGATTTAATGGAAAACAAAATAGTAATTGATAAAAGTCACGATCGTTAATGGCTTAGGAGTATTTGTGTTGATCTAGACAAACGGGCAAGTCTATATGAACTCGGCCCTTCGTGCTGATCGTTTTAGGATTTAAGATAAATCCTTCGGTTTATTTTTTACATCGAGCACAAATTAATAAACGCTTTTTGCAAGGATATAAAAGGAAAAATCAAAATGTCAAGCAACAATTAACTAAAAATCTCTTTCCTTTTCTCTCACCTGCATTATAAAATAGTGTTTAGTCATAAGCTTTGATTTCGTGAATTCACTTCGATCCTTGGGTATACAGGATATGACCAACGGGCAGATATTATCCCATTTGCAATGTTGCACCAAAAGCGGTTGCTCATCTTCCGGGCCATGAATGGTGAAACCCATTTCGGTGAGAATTTGATCGGCCTCGGCCTTGGAGCGAATCAAAAAAGGATTAATCCAACCAGTTACCACAGGATTGGCTGCTGCTATGGCCACTTTTTCGTTCTGCAAGTGAATGGGCAGCAGTTGGGATAGCCGTAGAGCTCCTACCCGTATACGCATACGCGAAATGGATGCAGCTAGACGTATGCGATGTTGCCACAACACATTGGCGATTTCTACAGGATCATTCACTACCTTGAAATATTAGGGAAATCTTTATTATTTACTTGCCTGTTACTTGGGATTCCTTGTAGAGTTGAAGCTGCAATGGTTGATCCTCCGAGTTGCGACCCTTGAATTGACGATCGTATAGCTCAAAAAGCATTAACCAAATTCGTTGCTCATCCTCAACATATTCCTTATGCTGATTGAAGAAACCAATGTCATCCAGTGCATTCGCCAAAACAACCTTATCTAAGGGAATGAAGATATTAACAACTTTTTAGTATCCAAATGGCGGGAAAGGGGGGGTTTCACCCACAACGAAAGACATCGTAGATCAGGGAATAAGCCAATCGCATTTCATGCTCATTCTGAAAATCCACCAATATCGGTGGCTTCCTCAACAATTTGGCTCCATTGGCAATAGTGGGCAGAGTCCAACGTGGTCCAGTGCCCTCGGCTTTGAGTTTAATTTTCACTGTGGTTGAATGACATAATTTCAAGGCCCGACTACGACGTCCATTCGTAGGACTTATGCCAGGCGATATGATTTTCATGATGCGATCCGGATCGAACATTGGTTTATTCTTTTTATTAATGTCCTGCAGTGATAGGTTCACATCACCCGAGTCATTCACTTGTCGTTGAATCTCCAGCAACATGTAGTACATCTTATCGAGCCATTCCTCATCGCTGGGCAGATAAATGTGTTTGGTCTTTTTCAGTTTTTTACTTTGCTCTTTAAATATGGCCGGATAGACGGAGAATATGTCGGCCAAACTTAGAAAGAATAACTGATTCGACATGGCTGATAAAGATATTGATAATAATAATTATGATGATGATGATAATGATGGGTGAGTGATAAGGATGATGATGATGACTGGGAGGCAACTGAAACTAAACTGAGCTTCCGTTTAGATTGACAATTGCTGATTTTCCATTTTCATTTCCCATTTCCATTTTCATTTCATTTCATTCCGTTCGTGCTTAACACCAATTCCAATTCAATGTCTGGCATCGACTGCTGCTGCTGCTGCTTCTGCTTCTGCTGCTCCTTGCAATAGTTATCTATTTCCTCGGCTAACCCCACCATTCCCATCATATACCCCTCATCCCCACATTCTTAACGTTTTCAGCTGTCGCGCACATTGGGACGGATTTCAAAATGACAAATGGCTATAATGACCGTTATATTCAAAAGTCATGCAAACAAAAATGCAGAAAATGAAAACAAAGACTTCCCCCCCCCCACTCTCTTTCTCTATTTCTTCAGCTTTCTTTAGGTTTTCTATAGTTTTAAGACAGTTTTATTGCCGATTTCTTAAGGAATATCAATATTTTGGATTAATTGTTGTTGCCAGTGGATTTAAAAGGGTTTCCCATCAGAGGGCAAAACTTTTCTTTTGAATTGCATTTTGTTCCACTGTGCATGCGATTCCGCATGCAATGCTGCCACAAAGGACAAACGTTTCGCCTCCTTTCGCTTGCTCCGTTTTGGGTTTGGGTTTGGGTTTGAGTTTTGGTTGGCTTGTTTCGGTTTCGGTTTGAATTGGATTGAAGCGGAGCGGATAGATACGTATCATCACAATCACACTTACCTTTTATTTTTTACGTTCCTCTGTGCACGCGGCCATAAATTCCGTTTGCCATATTAGGCCACATTCCCCCCACCAAATAAAAACAAAAGAGCGAGAGGGGGAGAGGGGAGGGCGGTTGGCATAAAGTTAGGCTTCGCATGATTTGCTGCTGATTGGAATTCGTCTTCGTCTTCAATAAATTGCCAAATGTCACAACTGCCGCATTTCTTTCAATGTGTTGGCTTTGATTAGGCAAATTTCCACCCACCTCCCACCCAAACCAATCTCCACCCACTATACACCCCCCCATTCATTCAACTTGCTAACCTTTTGCACACCTCCCTCGCCCTTCCCTCTCCTTTATCCTTCATTGATAGTAGGTTGCCATTTCGAAACGATTTAGCGTAACATCAAATTAGTTGTCGATTATCTAGAGTTCGTATTTGTAGAAAGGGAGGGATGGAAAGTTGGGAGTTTATTTTGTTCTATG
Source organism: Drosophila willistoni (assembly GCF_018902025.1). Lineage (NCBI taxonomy): Eukaryota > Metazoa > Arthropoda > Insecta > Diptera > Drosophilidae > Drosophila > Drosophila willistoni. The sequence continues at coordinate 3,001,041 of NW_025814057.1, forward strand.
TATATATTGGCCTAGGTCAAATATCGATTAGGTCAACTTGAATTGAATGTCAAATTGATTGGCATATCTGGGACTAACAATATAAGACACGTTCGACCTGGCCTTGGTAAGGCAAACTATAAAATAAATCAACTAACTTTGCCAGTTTTTATAGCCAATCATTGCCAAAATGTCAGAGACAAAAGTTTCATTTCGCTTACCTCCTTTTGTTTTTGGCCAAATTAAACCCAAACAAAATATATCTAAAGATAAAAATTTAAAAATTCTCAAGCTGCTTGCCAACATAAGTTTTCGAAAATTCCTGTTAGAGATTTAAAAAAAAAAAAAACAAAATATTAAAACGTAGCTCAATTTTTTGTGAATATTATGATGAAATGCTATTTTTATGATATGTCAGTTCCGGGTGTTATTCCAGCCACTTTAACTTTGATCTATAATTCTAATTGAATTTACTGGTCATATCTCTCTTGGCATTATATCTGATTCATCTATATTTATGACTCGTCAACCATGACGCGTCCAGAAGTCCATCAGCAAGCAACTAGCCACCTAGTAAGGCTAGCCATTATCCATATATACCCCCATATCTAAACATTATATGGCCTGAACTTGGACTGCGCGAATGCTATCTATAGAAAGAACAACTTCTTGGGCCTAGCCCCAAAAAGAGTCAGTAAAATGAAAACAATGAGACACAAATCAATTTCAATATGAACTTTAGGCAACGACTACGAGTTATCCATTATGATCGAGAAAAATGAGAATAATGTCATCTAAAAAATGAATATCCCAAGAGATGGCTCACCCAAGAGCAAAGACTGAAAGAGACTCATGAATGGGGCCAAATGATATGCTTGGTTGGGCTTACCCGTTCGATCAATGATTACAGGGTATGAGTAAAGATAATTTAATTATCAGGAGAAGCCACACGTCAAAGATAAGTTCAAGTATCATAATTAAATTTTTCTTTCCTTAAATTTTAAGGTAAGCCAGGGTGGCTTTACTTTTACCATATGTATAGAGTTATCGGTTGACAAGAGAATTCACCCACAATGGGTGAGTGGGTGGGTGGGTGTGTGGGTGGTTGGTGGTGACGCCGCTTTGCAACTAGTTGAAGAGGATTTTCCTTATAAACATTATAAATTATTTGAAGTAAAGTGTATAATTTGGGTTTTTTGTTTTTTTTTTTTTTTTGTTTTTTATTTAAGAAGCATATTTATTTTTATATATAAGATGTATGTAATACAATAATTTTTGTTGTTGGTTTTGTTCTTGTTGTTAATATCTGTCCGGTTGGTTGGTTTCGGGTTGGGTTTTCTTTTTTGTTTTTCTTTTGTTCTGATTCTTCATTCTTTTCTTTTCGTTTTATGCAGTTTTCAATACACACATACATATATATATATATATATATATATATATATAAATATATAGAAATATATATATACATATATATATATATATATATATATATATATATAATCCATATAAAACACTGAGCTACAATACAAATATTGTGATAAAAACTTACAACATAACCTTTAATACATAAAAATACTTGCATAGTCTACAAATCGTATCGTTTTTCTTTTCATTTTCTTTCGTTTTTTTTGTTTGTTTGTTTGTTTTGTTTTGTTTTGTTTTATTAAGAGATTTCATCCATTTCTTTCATCATCATCATCTTTTCTACTTCATCATCTTCTTCTTCTTCTGCATCATCTTCTTCTTCTTCTTCTTCTTGCTCTTGTGTGTGTTTTTTTTTTTGTGTGTGTGTGTGTGTGGTTTGCCTTTGCTCTTGACCTTCTTCTAAATTGTTTGCCGTCATCTTTGTCGCGTCGTTGCGCCCCATTTAGCGCTCTATTCGGTTAGTGATTTAGCCTATTAAAAAAATCTTTCATTCTTTTTATTTTAATATTTTTCTCTCATTTCTTCATTGTTTTCTTTTGTATCTTTGCTCGCTTGGCGGGGGGGGTGGATGTTTGGTGTAGAGAAGAAGTTTATGAAGACAGACAGAGAGAGAGAAACAGAGAGAAAGTGAGTTAGATAGAGAGACAGAGCGAAAGAGCGAGAGAGAGAGAAAGAGAGATAGACAGAGAAAGAGGATAGAATTCGAAATCGAAAGTTTTTTTTTTGATTAAGAAATGTAATCGCCAATAATTTGCATGAGTTTCGTGTTTTCTTTCTCTTATGTTTGAATGATGTTGCTGAGGGGGGCCGGGGGCCACGGGGGGGTATCGATCACTTATCATTCAGGACCACCACGTACACCGCTTAACGGTAAACCGGGTGGTGGTAAACGGTTGAGCCATTCCGAAGCAGTTGATTGATTTGAAAATTCTTGTGGAAAAGTTAACGGTCTTTGTTTTTTTTATGGTTTTTGTTCTTGTTGTTTGCAGCGTTAATTACAAATAGAAATTATGCTTAGACCCCAGGAGGCTGGACGCAACGAAACGAATAACCGATACCCCGATATCGGTAACAAACGGTTACAATCAGTTCAAAGAAATAAAAATAAATGAAACAATGCTACCCAGCAAAAAATTCAAAGTTTTTCGCCACAAATCGGCATCTGGCATTCCATTTTGTTGCGCGCATCCCTGGTTATAAATATATATTCATATATATATATATCGATATACATACATATATTTGTCAATTATATATAAAAAAAAGTGTAAAAGTATATAATATATATATATATATATAAAAAACATAATGTGTAAAAAAAAAAAAGTACAGACTACACACAAAATTTTGTTGGTTCCTAACGAAAAATTTTCGATTGGCCGAGAGTATTTCGTTTTTGTTTTTTCTTGATTTGGTTCGAATTTTGGAGTTTTTTTTTGTTTTTGTTTTTGTTTGTTCTCGAAGTTAAAGCAATCAATAATACACAATTGAATTATAATAATATATAAGTAATATAAAAAAGATCCAACATACAAAAGTTTTTGTTAGGCTTTCCTTTTTTTTGTTTTGTTTTTTTTTTTTTTGTTTTTTGTTCTTTTTGTTCCTATACACGTATATATATACATATATATATAGCAGGGCTACTTGTGCTTAATAAAATGCTTCATTTTGGGTTCCATATTCAAAAAACCGATCCGAAACTATATTCTCCTTGGATAAAGAATATAAATTCGAATCGGTTATTTGAACGGAACCGAAATAAACAGAAAACTTTGCACAACTCCGTGATATATATATATATAGTATACATATATGATGTAATTTATAAGTAATGAATTTTTGTTTGTTTTTGTTTTTTCCCATTATTTGCACACATGAATCAAAAAAAGTTACTATTTGCAATCATATATATATAAAAAATAAACTTAATTGCCAGCTAAAGGGGAGGGAGGGCGGCGGTCGGGGGCATTCCCATCCATCCATCTATTCCATGCATCCTTTTCTTTTCGCTTCGCATTTGCATATCCTTCTTGCTACACATTCATCACTATATCATCATTATATATATATATATATATATACACATATATATATATATCATTCTGGCTCAATTTTTTCCCCAATTTCTTTATCTTTTTGTTCTCGGTTTTCTCCACGTTGGTTTTTTTTTTTCATTTTTTTGTTTTGCTTTTATCTTTTCTTTTTTTTTCTTTTTTGTTTGTTTGTTTTGTTTTACATTATTTTAAGCTTAATAAATGTTGGAAGAGAGTAAACAATACCATCGAGTTGCAATTGTTGCTGCATATATGCTATGTATATGTAGGTGTAGATGTGTGTATGTGTGTGTGTGTGTGTTGTTTTGTTGTTCGTATGGCTGTATGCGTGTGAGTGGGTGTAGGTGTAGTGTATTTATATAGATCGCATGATTTGAATGAAAACTAATGGTTAATGCTTGTATTTAGATGCTGTTCTACACCTTCCTTTTCTCTTTTTCTTCTGCTGCTTCTTTTCCTCTCGCATTCTTCTTCTTTTTTTCAGCTTCGTCCTCTTCTCATATCATTCGAGTTCTTTTAACTAATTTTTTGTTTTTTTTATAATATTTATCTCCGTTTTTTTTCTTCTTATTTAATATTTATACGTATAAACTTTTATAATTTTATACTAAATGTTTTTACCGTTTTTCTTTTCTTTTTCATTTTTTCTTTGTCATTGTGTATATATATAAAAAAAAGATGTCCAAAGTTTTTTTTTACTTTACGTTATTGTATATACGTTTTTTTTTTCATTTTAGTGGATCGTTTCTTTTTGCCTGTTTTTTGTTTCTTTTTTTTTTTGTCATTTTTTTATGTTTTTCTTTTTTGCTTTACAGTTGTCCTATGTTGTAAATGGGTTTATGCTTTTCTGATTTTCTGAATGCTTATATATGAGCTCAGCGCCTAGCTATATAGGGCCTTACTATATAGTATCGTACTACATATGTATATATATATAATGTGTATGTGGGGTGTTTTTTTTTTACTTTCTTTCCTTCTTCCTTTTTCATATATATATATATATACTATATATGTAGATATATGTATATATATATATTTGAGTATATATATATATATATACTATATATATATATAACTCCAACGGCGACCGCTTTACTTTGTCTCCTCCTTTTCTTTATTCTCCTCGGTCGACTCCTTCTCGTTCGACTGCAAAAGAGAGGGAAGAGAAATAGTCGATTAGATAAAATTCAATTAAAGGATCATACAAGTGGAAATCCTTTAGCGTTTGGCTTTCCATTTGCATATCCAATGAAATATGATTCCCACTTACCTTGTCCTTCTCCAATTCCTTCTCGATCTTATCGCCATCTGGTCCTTCCTGCTCATTTGACTTCTCCTGTTCGCCACCTTCCTTGCCCTCCTTTGTCTCTGGCCTGAAAGAGAGAGATTTGCGATTAGTATACACTTGAAATATCTGTGGATAGTGGTTATCAACTGGGACTTACTCTGGCTTGGGAATGTGGGCATTCAGATCGAGCTTCGTGCAAATCTCATCCCAATCGGGGAAGCACTTGTCCTTCATGCGGGAGACATGACCAATCAAATTGGGACATTTCTCAGTCATATAATCGCGCAATGGATACGCAATATCCTTGGACAGATAGTGAAGCTGCGATAGCACCGCAAAGGCAACCACATCCAATGTGGTTGGCTCATCGCCAAAGAAGAATGGCTTGCAGTCCAACATCTCGCTAAGGACCTTCAGATCATTTTTGCCAAACTCCTCAATTTCCTCGGCGCTGTGTACGCCAATGCCATGAGCCTTGAGCTTTTTCGTACCCTGGAACCACTTGTTGTGTTAAGATTGTGTTGGATTCGCCCAAAAAATGTGTTTTCCAAAGAAATTACGAACAAAATGCAGGAGAGGGAATACGGGATAGATGGATGGATGGATTGGTTGGGTTCGTTGGATGCACAACAATGGAGATGTTAGGGAAAAGATTTGGTAGTTTGTGGGGGATACACAACAATTTTACAGTTAGAGTTATAGTCGGGAGCGGGGGGTAAAAAAAAACGACAACAACAAAAAAACGGAAAAAAAGAAAAAAGAGAAAAACCATGCAAGAGTTAGTGATAATGTATGAGTAGTAGCAGTTTTTGTTTTTTTAGATTTCTTTTGTTTTTTTAAACCGATTTCGATTCGGTACGGAGTGGTGTGGTGGGGGGGTATACATCTTTTGTGTTTATTATTTTTTAATTGGGTTACATATGAGTAGAGGTGGAGTGGGGGGGTTGAATACTCTATGTTATGTGTTTTGTGTATAAATATATCGAATTTTCTGTTATAGCATAAACAACAAGTATTTTCAGAGTTCTCTTGGGATGGATATTTTTGTTTATTCTACAAATGTGTTTGTCTGTATGTCTGTCTGTCTGTCTGTCGGCGTCGTCGGGTTGGGATTGAAACCCAGCAGAAGTAGAAGAATAATAATATAGGTGCAACATAATACTTCATCGATTTCAGGACGGGAATGAATGAGTGAGTGAGTGAGTGTGGGAATGGGTTGAGAAAAATAACCAGAAAATAGAAACAGAAAACTGTTTATTTACTCTAAACTAAACTAAACTAAAGAAAAACCCATCGATAATTCCACAAAGCCAGCAACTTCACTCAACGGCAATAACAATCTTCTCCAGTTACTTTAAACAAAAATAGGCAAAGAAAAAGGGAAAATATATCTCCCCCCACCGGAAACTGAGTTTCAGTATACAAAAATCATTCGATTTTGACAAAAACTCCATCTAAGCTATGTATCTATAATTTTCCATCAATCTTAGATACCTCATTACCCAACCAAGTTCACTTCCTTTCACCGCAAATTTGGTTAGGACATAGTTTCATTATAAACAAATAAGAAAATTTTATGAATTTTATTGATTAAACTTCTTTATTCCAATGAATTTGATCGAGTTCAATAGAAAACTTGTTGATTCTAAAATGTAGTTCCCAGTTTTCGATATCGTATCGATGCCGGCTTTATGATACTAATTACGAATCAATTAATTACATTCTACTTAAAACTTGGTTAATAAAAATTATAAAGTTGTCAACATTATCTTTCTTTTTACTACCTTTTTCTACTTGTTTAATAATATGAAGAAAAAAACACTACGGGGGTAAAGAGGACTACGTTTGTTCTGTGTAGATGTAGTTACGTGTATTTTTTGTTTTTGGTTTTTTTTTTTTTTTTTTTGACTATAAATAATTACCTTGCGACCGAATGTGATTTTGAAAAAGAAATTCAAAATCGAGTTGGGCAAACGTAGACCCAATGCATGCTGCAAATTGACCTTATAGCCCTTGAGCACATTGTCGGGATACTTGGCACGCCAGTAGAAGATAATCCAAATCAAATGATTCTCCAACATGGCAATGGTTGCGTACGATACATTCCGTTGTTCAGCCGTTAATCCGGAATCCAAATTCTTCTCATATTTGGCTGATAGTTCCTTGATAATAATGGCCGAATCGGCAATTTCCTCGCCATTCAGCTCAATGAAAGGCAATTGACCTTTCTTGGAACGGAAACGCATCTTATGATCGACATTCTGTAATAATAATAATGAAAGAAAGAAACCACCGCAGAATGATGTGATGAGTAATTGTGCTAAAGTGAACAACAACACAGAATGTGAGTGTGGGATGGGTGGCTGGTTGTCAAGTGGGCGGGGGAGGGAGGGTATGAGAGTCGAGGCAGGCTGAATGGTATTCATTGGGATGGGTTGGGTCTGGTCGTTTATCTCGGACATTCCAATTCATGACTAATCCTTAATGTTATTTTTTTTTCTTTACACAAAATGTAGTTCAAATCCAGAACGCTAGATGCCGCTCATGACACACATCTAGCTAGCCTAGCTAAGGGGGGTGTTGGTGGTGGGGGAGGGAGAGAAAAGAGAAGGTGATGCTGAGGGAAAAATCAACCACTAACACCACCACCACCAGCAGCAGGAACGTGCACCACCACCACTGCCTCAAAATACTGTACTTAAACTCTACTCTCTCTCTTTGTCTCTCTCTCTGCCCTCTCGTATCCTAACTAAGTGGAACCAACACCCAACTACCCCCAAAAAAGGAACTCCGGGAACAACTCGGGGGAAACTCACGCTCGAACGCACACACACACACATACACATACACTTGGAGGAGTATTCCAATTGTATATTTTTGACATATTCCAGTTCCACAATTTCCATTCCAGTGCGAGTGTGTGTACCGTACCGTACCGTTAGCTATAAAAACGGTTAATGGACAAAAAGTGACAGTTATGCCTCATATGCTGCGTTTTGACATTTCCCTTTTCCCTTTTTATATTCAAATTTTAGCGCGCCCAGCACATAAAGAGAATTTCTAATTAGAAATTTCCATTAATAAGTTTTATAAGTTTTTGAATGCTTTTTATGCAGAGGAGGCAGGGTGTGGTTCCGCAACCAATACAAGAGAGTACAAGAGAGCGGGAAAGACACAAATAGGAAGTGAGGGACAAAGAGAGAGAGAAAGAGCAAGTAAGAGAGATGATGAGAGAGAGCCGGGGCATGTTATAGAGAGATTTCCAGCAGCAGCATCGCTGCTCTGTTGTCCAGGCTAAAAAGGGTGGAGTCGGCAGCCACCGCCACCGACATTGCCGCCAACGCATTTAATTCCAATGATCCACAAAAAAAGCTGCCTACTCCAACGCATAACGGTTCGTCGCTGTCAACGCAGCAGACAACAGTAACAGTAACAACAACCACAACAACTAGGAGAGGAGACGGGATGAAATTGGACAAGAGATGAGAGATGAAAGATGGACTTGGACTCGAACTCGAACTCGGACTCGGCTTTATGCTTGCGCCTATACACAAAGCAAATGTTTATTTTTTTATTAAATCATTATGCCAATTAAGGCGTCGGCTTTATACCATCGCCCTGCCCCTCCCCCACTGTCCCTCGCCCAATTTGGTTCTGTTCCTTTCCCCGCTGATGTTTACCGCCTGCCTGCTATTTGCTTTAGGGCTCAATTTTCGCTTCAGTATGAAACACATGCAATTATGCAGTTATGTGTGTGAGTGTGTATCCACACCCTGCCTGTGTTTCTCAGAGAGAGAGAGACACAAATGGAAAGAGAGAGAGCGGCGAGAGGATGACTGAGAGACGATTGAGTGAACACTAACAAAAGCCTGCGTTGTTTTAAATGCAAATATGCGGTTTATTAATTAAAACAAAAGCAAAAAGCAAAAAGAAGCTGTTTTTTGTTGTTCTTGTTGTGTGTTGTCTTGCAAACCGAAACTTCATTTCCTTTCATGTACACACACTCATACACCGCTGCACACATACATATGCATGTATGCGTACAGTTTTGCAGCAAAGTCAGTCAGTCATGGCGTTGCCAGACTGACTTGCCATATGCGAGAAATGAATGGCGCGACATATTTGAATTTGAATTTAAATTTGAATTAATGAATAATTGTAATTGGATTTATTTATTGTTTGTTGTAATGGCTTATACGGAAAAACAAAAGCCGAAAACCAACATCAGCAGCAGCAGCGGCAGCGGCAGCAGTAGTAATAACAATAACAACAACAACAACAACAAAATGTGAATTAATTGCACAATCTATAAAAGCGGGCGACAGTTTGGTATGCCAACTATGCGGGCCACCGCCTTGCCTTGCCCCTGCCCCTGTCGTTTGCCTGCTGCCCGACCCTGCCCTACCCTGCTGCTGCTGCTTGCCTGGCTTTGGCTTTGCTTTGCTTTGCCGAGTAAATGTTGTTGCAGTTGTTTTTAATGGGCGCCGCTGCCGTCGTCTCGGCTTGTGGTGTGAAAAAAATATGCATTTGGTTTATCGTTCGTCTCGCTTAAATGTATACAAACTGCACTCAAGCCACATGCAGAGGGAAAACGGGGAGTGTGGTAAAAGGGGATGAGGGGCATGGGACGGGACAGAAAGACAGACGGACGGACGAACGGGAGTGATTAATGGAAATAAAATGTCAAAGGTCTATAGTGTAATGAACTCTTTTTCAGTTGCCTTTTCTTCTCTCAATCTGTCGCTCTGTCTCTTATCAGAATGGTAAAAATTGAAAGTAAATGCGGGACTTGTCAATCATGCACACATACACACACACAATTACATATGCATGTATGTGTGAACCATATGGTTGAGCAGCAGCTACTGTTCTACTTAACTGATTAGATCAGATCTCATCTTCAATTAAAATTCCTGGACGGCAGCATTCGGGGCTCATTTTCCATTTAACCAAATTGTAATTAATAAGTTTGTAAAATTAACAATTGCGTTGTTTGTTAAAGCCAGAGAGACCGCACCCATTTCTTCTGACTCCTTCCCCACCACTTTCCTCACCCTTCAATTTATCTACATATACACATACATATATATCAATAATGTACATAAATATATGTATGTATGTATGTATGTATGCGCATAAAGAAAAATAATTTTTCATATGCAAACCGCATAGCCAGCCGCGCTTTTTGTTTTTTTTTCTGTCTTTTCTTTTTAAAGCAAAAGCTCAAATAGCAGCCGCCCCCCTCACCGCACCACCCACCCATCGAACCAAACCGCCGGCTCACCCAATGGAAGTCGTTGACAGTTTACATACTTCCTTCTCCTCTACTGCCGCCGCCCCCGGCCTGCTCTTTAATATATGTATTACAGCTACTTAACGGTCTTCGAGAAGATAAGGCAAACAAAAAAAAGAAAAGGAAAAAGAGCCCAAGACTTGAAGTTTGATTTTTTTTTTCCTTTAAGCGAGCGAAAGGGGAAAAGAGCGAACGAGTTAGTTCGTTGCTGTCGCGGGGTGCAAGCGGGGGGTAAACTGCATTTATTTTTATTAAAAGCAATTACAAGGCTGAAAAGAAAAAGGAAAATGAAAACTGCATTCGAAGACAAAGAGCAACAGAGAGAAAACTCACTCTTCCGCTCTCGCTCCATTGCTCGCTCCTCTCTTTCTTGGCAAGTGCAAAAAAATTTTTTTTTTTTGTTAAAACCGACAGCGGCGTTAGCGTTGCGTCGGCGCAGACCGAAATTTTATGTATACTTTGGTTTTAGGTCCAGGCTACAGGTTCACTGGAAGAGAACGTGAGAGCCAGCAAGAAAGATAGAGAGAGAGAGAGAGAGAGAAAGAGTGGCAGCAAAATGTATCCCTTAGAAGTGAAGGCAGGGCAGGGCAGGGCAGGGCAGGTCACACACACACACACACGTATACATATATATAAAAACACACCATACGCACACGCGGAGAAACAAAGACAGGCAGGCTTAGAGAAAATCATGGCGGGTTTTCTCTCTCTCTCTCTCGCTCCTCGCTCTCCTTTCTGAAGGAGTTTTTTTTTCTGTACTTGGAAATTTTCAAAATGTGTGTGGGAAATTTTGTAGGAATTTTCTTCTGGGTTTTCTATAAATTTCATATTCTTTTTCTTTCTTTTACCTCGTATTTAAGTCCCACCAGACGCAGCCAGGTCTCAACTTTCAAACAATATGGTGACAATGATGGCAGCAATGGAGTCCTCGAGAACTGATATAGATAGATGATGTCCTTTTCGAAATTGGCTTTATGCACATTGAATTTTTGGGCTGGCGGCGCTGGCTCCGCTTTAGCTGGGGCAGCAGCGGCAGCGGCATCGTCTTTCTTTGCCTCCCCATCGGCTGCTGCACCGGCCGTGGCATTTTCCTGGCTTTTGCCGCCCTCCTCTTTGTTAGCTGCTGGGGCGTTTTCATTCTCCTGCTGCTTGTTGGCAGCGGCATCTTCTTTGTTAGTAGCGGCCGCTTGGGCGTTTTCCTCGGCCGCTGCAGGTTTTTCCTGCTCAGCAGCGGCTGCTGTTGGGTTTTCTGTCGACGCTGCGACTGCAGCAGGCGTTTCCTCGGAGGGTATTTGGGCCACTTCGCTTGCCATTTTTAATTTTTTGTTAGATTTTCTATTAACTTTTACTTTTGTTACTTTTTGCTAGCTAACTTGCTTGACTCTTTTTTTTTTTTTGCTGTTTTCTTGTTTCTTTAAAGTTGCTCTTCGCACTCGAAAGCAGAGATTTTTCTTCTTCTATTGACACTTTTCCTTGTTCGCAAAATGCACATACACAAACAGACACTCGCACGAATACAGAAACAGAGAGCTACACACACAGAGAGCAATCCACCACTACAAATGAATTTCTTCAAAAAAATGCACCACAGGATACTACTCTCGTCGAGGACTTCACCAAATTCTTCCGCAAAGAACAACCAGTCGCAACCGCTCTCAAAAATAGACTGTTATTTTAAAAAAGGTTCGCCGTACCTTTTGGCCAATTCGTCGACACTTTGGCCAATTCGCCGTAACTTTTTGCCCATTCGCCGTAACTTGTTTCCCATTCGCCTGTGTTATTTAACAGGATGTATTCGACAGACTCAGATGCATTTGCCTACAATATTGCAGTTTTTTGCATTATTAAAGTCCTCTTAATTATTTTAAAGCACATTATAAGAAATATTTAGCTTCTTTTTGTTGAAAAGCTGATAATTCGCTAATTTATTTTGTGGTTAACAGCCGGTGTGTATGCAGTCTGTTAATTTTAACAGCATAATGTTAGATCTGTTAATGACTGTAATTGACTCACGATGAGTCTAGCAAGTTTTTGTAATAATTTTGATTTTTCTCTGTGATCTGTTGCATTATAGAAGCTAGCGAAGTGACTTGCACACTCCTGATAAAAAGATTTTTATGTATTCATTCATGATACACCCTGTATAACAGATCTCTGTTAAGCCGATGCTGCTGCAAGTTAACAGAATGACTCAGAATGATAGCGTGAAAAATCGATAAATATCGATTTTCTGATGTTGCCAATTACAGAGACCTGAATTGGTTTGCTATACAACACTGCATTTTTGTCATCCCCTGAGCTTAGTGTTGACTAGTGTTTTCAGTGTGGGGAATATTTGCTTGAAGAGTATATTTATTTAAAGATAAATTTTAAGTGGATATTGGATAGAAGTGAATAGAATTGACTGCCTCAACCTCTCGCGTTTGTTTAACCAAGATTGTCGTCAAGATAAGGGACAATCCACAAATACCATTGTTGGCAAGAAGATTTTGTTAATCCCGCCAATAGCTAAAACGCAATAAGATATAACGTAGTCACTTAGGCTCTGCAATTGGAAAATGGGAGCTGCTTTGGGTCTTTGTTCGGCTGCCCAGGTGAGTATTTTTGGCAGGATGAGAAGGAAGTGAAGTTCATTGAGAGCAAACAAATTGGTCAAGCAACAAATGAAAGTCATTGACTTCAAGTTTTTGTTTTTTTGTTTTGGCAACAAATCAATAACAATAACAAAATCAAAAAAACAACAAGCTAAACAACTCTGACCATATGTTTCAGATTTACATTTGCCCCTTCATATCCCGCTCCGTAATTAAATTGGTAAAATGCATTTTTTTTTTTTTAATTAATTACAGTGCGCCCTTTGCTGCGGCGGAACTGCAGCCAGCATGTGCTGCTCGGCCTGCCCCACCTGTAAGAACTCCTCATCCTCCCGGTTCATGTATGCCTTCATGTTGCTGGTGGGCACTGTGCTGGGAGCCATTGCCCTATCGCCGGGTCTACAGGATACACTAAAGAAATTACCCTTTTGCATCAATTCGACCTCAACCATAAGCGGCAAGGCAGTTGACGCCTTATCTCTGGGACAATGGGATTGCCAATATGCCTTGGGCTACATGGCCGTTTATCGTCTATGCTTTGGTTTGGCCTGCTTCTTTACCCTAATGGCCTTGATAATGATAGGAGTGAAGTCCTCTCGTGATCCGCGCTCTCATATACAAAACGCATTTTGGCCACTGAAATTTTTGATTTTGTTTGGAGCTGCCATTGGTGCAATCTTTATACCAGATGGTTCCTTTGGTCCTGCCATGATGTGGGTGGGCTTAATTGGTGGCTTGGCTTTCATATTGATTCAATTGGTCATTATTGTGGATTTTGCCCATAGCTTGGCGGAGAATTGGATCGGTAAGTTAAGCAAAGAGTTGAGTCACAAATACATCATGTGAAAGAATACTTAACCAAATGATGCTGATAAAGATGATTCATCATTTTGATAAATCTTTTTTTTTTTTTCTTTTTCAGAGGGCGCCGAAAATAATCGTGGCTATTATTATGCTCTGGCTGGAGTCACCCTTCTAGGCTATATATTGTCTCTCACTGGCATAACCTTGCTCTACATTTACTTTACCACAGTGAGTAACAAGTTTTTATATAGAATATATATTTAATACGTATCAGAGATGTCTTGTATGTGGGAGAAATCGTTATGCCGACAACTCCATTTGTTCAAAATGGGAAGCTTTAAAGATACATATATGTATGTAAATATGTTTTAATGTTGGTAACTTTTCATTGTTTGAGGACATCATGAGACGAGATGATTAATGTTAGCACAAATGTGAGCGAGATGGCATGCTTTTTAAAGAGCATTCAGAAGAGGTCCACATGCCATGGCGCATCAACTATGATTATTCCTTTTAAAGTTCTTTTCTATAGTATAACTCTTAACTTTGTTCTTTACTTTCATTCAAGTGTCATTGATATTTAATTGTTTTTCTCTCCATTTTAGTCTACTGGTTGCGGCATCAATAAATTCTTTATTTCGTTCAATATGATCCTCTGTCTGGCTATCAGTATCATATCGGTTTTGCCCGCTGTCCAGGAACGTCTGCCTCATTCGGGTCTCTTGCAGAGTTCATTGGTCACTTTGTATACCGTCTATTTGACTTGGTCGGCTGTGGCCAATAATCCTGAAAAGGAATGCAATCCGGGAATGTTTGGCGCAATGCAAGGCAATCTATCGACAACAGCATTGATGACAACAACAACTTTGGCTCCACCCACACCGAATCAGCAGTCGAAAGTGACTTTTGATACAACCAATATCATTGGATTGATTGTTTGGTTGCTCTGCATTCTCTACAATTGCATCAGTTCCGCTGTCGAAGTGTCCAAGATCAATAATGATCACAGTGAGAAACGTGGTAGGTTTTATTTCGTTCCATATGCTGAAAGTGCATCATCGCTCTGTCTCTCTCGCTCTATTTCACTCACACTTACACAAAATCTTTTTCATATCGCTTTAATTCGCATTCATTTGGTTTTCTTTTGGGTAGATTTGTTATTATTGGGCTATAACTATAATTTGTTTTTATCTCTTTTGGCACCTTCTTTTTCTTGGTTTAATTCAACTAATTAACTAACCAACCAACCAACCAACTAACCCGTTGAGTGACCCATTGACCCTTGACTAATATAGTTCTAACAGAAGCTCTATCAGACACAGAAGCGGGCCCTGATGCGGATGGCAAACCATCAACCGACAATGAAACGGAAGGCGTCTCATACTCCTGGTCCATGTTCCATATAGTATTTGTCTGCGCCTCGCTATATGTCATGATGACCCTAACCAATTGGTACAAGTAAGTTGTCTCGTCACCCCTCCCTCGCTTCAAATGGAACTCGTTAATTGATTTGTTGTCTCTTCTCTCTATCTCAGACCCAATTCCAATATTGAACTCTTCAATGGCAATGAGGCTTCGATGTGGGTTAAAATCATTTCCAGCTGGCTAGGTATCTTCATCTATGGATGGAGTCTTGCTGCTCCCATTGTATTAACTAATCGCGATTTTAGTTAAGCGTATTGCCATTAACTCTCCATATACATACATACATACATACTTTATTATATCTAGGATTGGTGCTTAAAACGAAACGATGGAAACAAAGAATAGATTTGCCAAATTTGGCTAGAGCTGGACAAGATTACTCAAGATTCAAAAGATTACTCATCGTATATACAATACAATTTTGATTCTTTATGTTTTCGGTGTTTACTCAAGTTATAAAAAAAAAAAACTATCTAGGAACAATATCAATATATAATCTGCAAGTATTCGATTTATATATGTATGTATGACTGCAAATACCAAACAAAAACGTTGCGGAAAAACGAAAGACAAAGTCGGATCCAGTCAGTACCTGGGATTGATCCCTGACAAGAGATATACATATGACGCAAACTTGTATTATTCTATTATTAAACAAAATGTCCTTGCATCGGATTGAAGGCTTCTTTTCATATATAAACTGAATGCTTGTTAATATATACTTATTACATATATATATGTACACTTAGTAAACTTTACTTTAATCACAAATGTGTTTGCTGTTTTCCTGTTGCCTCTGGGAGAAAACTCTTCTGAAGACGATCAATAACAACAGTTTTTCCCAGAATTTCCATCATCTCAGCCACGCCAGGACCCTCGTTGAGACCACTTAGAGCTCCTCTCAGGGTGCGCATAAGAAGTGGAAATTTCATATTTTGCGATTTGGCAAACATTTTCAATTGCTCATTTAAATGATCTTTCTGGTAATCCTCAACAGAGTTTAAAAGCTCGAGGAGATGCTCAGTTTGTTGGCTAGTTAAGTTTTTGGTTTGTGAATTGGAATTGGGCTTTACCCAAAGGAAACTTAATTTACTAGACGTTAAATCCTGGAGAACAGATAATCGTTGCGACGACCACTTTAGTATGGCCAGTATGTGAGGCTCTGCCAGATCCAGATTGGAACTACAATGAGAAGATGTGGAATTTGCAATGATTACGCCATTAAAAAACAGGACTCTGTTTTTCTCTTACTGATCTGGATATGCCTGTTTGACCAGATAATGGACTTGATTGACCAATTCCTTTTGTTTATCTTTTTCTTGAAGGTTCTTCTGAATCTCCATGCGATTGAAATCGTTTAACAATTCAGGATTAAGACGACTGGGATGCGAATTAACCCTTTCCAAACGAAACGTGTCAATTAGTTGTTTCATCGATTGTAGTTCTGGCTTTGCATTTGCCTTGGTATCGAAGCCTCCACCGGCAGAAACCACATAGTTGACCAAGCTAAGAGGAAAGTAGCCACGTTGGCGAAAATTCTGGATTCCTATATCACCCTGACGTTTGCTTAGCTTTGTGCCATCGGCATTGACCAGAAGCGGAAGATGACCGAAGCGTGGTGGTTGCCAGCCAAATGCTCTGAAAGGATCACCAAAAAGCTATTAGAACTTGGGATTTATTTTTGCCTGTCCGCTCTGTTCACTCACTTGTAGAGCAGCAAATGCTTTGTGGTTGAGATTTGCCATTCCACACCTCGCAGGACATGGGTTATGCCCATCATGTGATCGTCGACTACATTGGCAAAGTGGTAAGTGGGATACTGATCGGATTTCATTATAACCGGATCGCCTTCATTTTCACTAACATTATGCTGCACTTGGCCATAGATAAGATCATCCAAAGGATCCTCGTGCTCCTCCAGTTTAAAGCGTATGCAGTGATCTTGTCCCTTGTCCAAAAGCTGTTGCACTTCATCTGGTTTAAGATGGCGACATTTATTGTCATATCGTGGTATCTGGCGCGTGCGAAGCGCCTCCTTACGCAATAGTTCCAGACGCCGCTCCGTGCAAAAGCAGCGATAAGCGGTTCCATTTTCCAGCAGCTTCTCAACGGCATTACTGTCGGTTAGGAAAAGGTATTTAATTATAGATAGTAGAATTTCTTAGGAACTTGGACTCACCTGTAGATCTCACGGCGTTCACTTTGGACATAGGGTCCATGTTTTCCTTGATATATGCCAGGACCCTCATCGATTTCAATTCCAGCCCATAGCAAATCTTCTACCAATTGCTCACTGGCTCCAGGTATTATTCTTGTCTGGTCTGTATCCTCAATTCTTAGTAAAAATTTTCCACCCAAATGCCGGGCATAGAGAAAATTGTACAAAGCCGTACGTAGTCCACCCAAATGAAGGAATCCTGTGGGACTAGGTGCAAATCGGACTCGTACCTCTGCAGAGGGAGAAGAGGAGCTGTGGCAAAAGCGTTTCCATTGAAGATGCCGCAGAATGTTGAGGCAGTGCCTCCTCTTAAGCAAACTTTCCCACATTTTGAATGAAACAGCTGAGCAGCAACTTGTCATTTTCGATAACGTGTTTATCGATTATTCCAAGACTTATCTTGGCGCGCCTTTTAAAAAAAACCCTGGAAGGTGGAGGACAAGGTTCTCGAATTTTTTAAAGAATATAGAATGTTGATTTCGGTTTTTTTGCTTTAAGCCCGCTTTATTTGAAAAATGCAAAAAGAGTGTTAATAAGTTATTTGTTTTTGTAGTTTTCTGTCTAAAGAATAGTATTACATAGGCTCAGGTAGTCTGGCTAAGAAGTTGTGTTCATTTAATGCTGCAATTGGCCAATTTGCTGGAAAGTTTGTCGCCTTCGGTGGTAAGCAGGAAACTGTCTTTCCAGACAGCCTGACCATCTGCGTTTGTCTTAAGGTCCACAGAAAGTTTCTCCCAAACCTTTTTCTTGGGATTCAATAGCTCATCGGGTGTGCCAGAGAAGCCTTCAAATGCTAATCTGCTGCCAGGCGTAGCTGTTGAGGGCAATACGATGGGCTCCACTACTGTATGGTCGGCACTAAAAACAAACAATAAGCAATGCGTTAGAAAAAGGACCCCAACAGCGGAAAGCAAACTTACTTTGAGGTACAGAGAACCATGCCCTCAGATAGGATGCCCCTCATTTTGGATGGCTTCAGATTGCATAACACAGCGACAAGTCGTTGGTCCAATTCCTCTTGGGTGACAAATTTCACCAGACCACTGATTATAGTACGCGGCTGAGCCTCAGCCAGATCAATCTTCAGAACATACAAAGTGTCTGCATCAGGATGGCGTGCGACTTCCAAGACTTTACCCACGCGTATATCCAGGCGAGCTGGTGAATCCTCATCTACTGCAGAACCAGCAGCAGGAGCAGCAGCAGCGCCGCCTTTAACCTTTGCTGGCGGAGGATAAGCAGCTAGACTGAGTTTTCTAAACGAAATCGAACAAACATATAGATCACAATGAATCAAATGTTTAGCAATTCAACTTACTGCAATTCTGGCTTCTCAAAGTCCTTTCGAATGGGATCTAGCAAACGGTTAATGTACTTCTCCACAGATGCTTTCAGGTCACCGGGGTGTAGCTTGTTCTCGGCATAATATTGCTCCAAATCGGCATAGTTGAGGAAAGTAACATCGCCACCATGATCTGGCACACGTTTCACCTCAAATCCCTCGCCTTCTGCGAACAAGGAGAACAGGACATGTTTGACAAACGACAGAAGACCATTGTCGGCAATGTTTCCAGGCTCACAGAAGGCCTTCTTCAGTTTCTTCTTGAGATTGGCTGGCGAGTCGAGCAAATCAATTTTCGAATCCTCTTCCGAGGATGACATTTTGCCACCAGCAAGGCCGGGAACCATGGGATTCATGAAATGGATTCTCTTCTCATAGCCCAATTGTGGTAAATATTTCTCCGAAAAGGTGAAAATCTTTCTTTGATCAACGCCTCCAAATTGAGCGTCAACCTTCAAGTATTCCTCATCTAGAGCCTGCAATCCTGGGTAGAGTAAACCAGACAGCAAAGGATATTCAACTTGTTTGACCACTTCGGCTCCTGCCTTTTTCGCATCATGCTGAGTCACCACCGAAGTTAGCTTGTAGACATCCAAAGTGTATTCCTTGGACAACTGATAGTCACTGCCTTTGACGAAACGTAACTTCTCCAGGGGAACTCCAATAGATCTCAGCATGGATTTAATCACTTGCTCATAGTATTGTGTTCTGAGCTCGAGCAATGACCACGGCGCCTTCATATTATCCAAATAGGCATGAAGATCGGCAAACAGAATGGTCACTTCACATCCGGCCTTCAGGAAATCAGCAATCTTAGACATGGGAACAAAGTAAGCCACATGGGGCTTGCCGGTGGTGGCAGTGCCCCAATAGATTTTCAAATCCCGCTCCTTAAGGATGGCATTGAGCTTATCCTCGCCCAGAGTCTCCTGCAGGTTGCGAGTGATCAGCTCTTTCTTTTCTTCGGGTGTGAGTTCAACCATTTTTCCGCCTATAAATTGCTTCACAAGATTCGGTAGGAGCGGTTGGTAAGAGGAAGAGATATGGAAAATGCATGCGTGGTTGTCAGCTGTTTGCTTGTGAAACAGAGTTGCCAGACAGCTGCAAATTGTAAAAAATGTATCGATTAATCGACATTCCGGAGCAAAACCTATCGATTATTCACTTGTTGCACCAGCTGACGATATACATTTATCGATAACAATTTTGCATTGCCTTGCGAAATTAGCCGCGTGCAGCTTTCGGTTTCGGTTTTGTTTATAAAGCAGCGCCCATGCCAATTGGCCATTGAATTGGAATTTAATTGTTATTGTGAAATTCTAATATTTAAAATTGGCACAAACATGGCTGTGGTAGAGACTCAACTGGATCTGAAGGACCTACAGCGCCGCCAACAACAAGTGCGCAATATATGCATCTTGGCCCATGTGGATCATGGTAAGACGACACTGGCTGATTCCCTGGTGGCCAGCAATGGCATCATTTCTCAACGTATGGCCGGCAAATTGCGTTACATGGATAATCGTGAGGATGAGCAGGCACGCGGGATAACTATGAAGAGCAGCAGCATTTCCCTTCATTATCATGATAATAAGGATGAAAGTGATTACCTGATCAATCTAATTGATTCACCTGGACATGTGGATTTCTCCAGCGAAGTTTCAACAGCAGTGCGTCTCTGTGATGGAGCTATTGTGGTGGTCGATGTGGTTGAAGGAGTTGGTCCACAGACAAGAGCCTGCCTCAGGCAAATCTATGAGGAACAATTGAAGCCGGTTCTGGTTCTCAATAAGCTTGATCGTTTGATATTAGAGAAACAGATGACTCCCCTTGATGCCTATGGACATTTGCAGCAATTGCTCGAACAGGTCAATGCCGTTTTGGGGTCAATCTTTGCCTCCGACGTTTTGGCCCGTGAGGATATCACACAGAAAGATAACCAAGAGAGCGCTTTGGAGGATGTAGATGATTCTGAATTGTATTTTTCTCCCGAACAGGGAAATGTGATATTTTCCTCTGCCTATGATGGCTGGGCATTTGCTATACAGGATTTTGCCAAATTCTATACGGATCGCTTGGAAATCTCTACATCAGAATTGAATAAAGTTCTCTGGGGAGATTATTTTTACAATAGTAAGAAGAAGCAATGTCTGCCCAAAGCTCAGGAAAAGGCCAAGAAGCCGATGTTTGTACAATTTGTCTTGGATAACATTTGGGCAATGTACGAGATCATAGCCATACGGAAAGATAAAGATAAATTGCCGGGCATAGCCGAGAAATTGGGCCTTAAATTGGCAACTAGAGATCTACGGCTGACGGATCCAAAATTGCTTATTAAAGCCGTAATGGGTCAATGGTTGCCCATAGACAAAAGTGTGCTCCATATGGTGGTGGAGCATGTGCCGCCACCACATCAAATTAGCGAAGAACGAGCCCAGAGATTACTTTATCCAGCTGGTTTGGATATCAAGACACTGCCCACAGAGTCATTGGATCTAAAGAAGAGTTTCAAAGACTGCAAGGCAGAGGATCCGAATGTTATAGCCTTTGTGTCCAAAATGATGCCGGTGCATATATCCCATTTGCCACAGAATCGTCCCAAACGACTCACTGAACAGGAGCTACAGGATCGCCGAGATGAGGTAAAACGAAGAATAGAGGAAAGAAAACAACAGCAGCAGAGTCAAACCGATCCACAAGTGGAGCTTGAGAAGCTAAGTCAAGGCATGGTCCAGCTAAACACTAAAGCCAATGATGAGACACAAGTAGGAACTGAGACAGCGGAGGCAGCTAGTGAATATGTCTTTATAGCATTTGCTCGAGTGTTCAGTGGCACTTTGAAACCTGGCATGGAACTGTTTAATCTCTCTCCAAAACATGATCCTCGTCAGCCCCAGCATCGGCTGCCAGATGAAGCACCCTTCGCCTCTAGAGTTGTTCTAGGCAATTTGTATATGTTTATGGGTGGCGAATTGGCACTTCTAGATGAAGTTCCAGCTGGTAATATAGTTGGCATTGCCGGTTTGGACTCGTCCATTGTCAAGACGGCAACATTGAGTAGTACATTGGCTTGCTCATCTTTCAGTGAACTAAGCATTATGGCCACGCCCATTTTGCGTGTGGCCATTGAACCGGAGCTTCCCCAAGATATGCCCAAACTAATCAAGGGACTGAAGCTGCTCAATCAGGCGGATGCATGTGTACAGGTTTCAGTTGCCCCAACTGGTGAGCATGTGATTACCACTCTGGGTGAAGTGCATGTGGAGAAATGTGTTCATGATCTGGAGCAGAGCTATGCCAAATGCAAAGTCAATGTCTCCAAGCCGATTGTGTCCTTTAGAGAGACCATTGTGCCAGCTGCCACCATAGATATGGTCAATGAAGTCATAGTAAAGACGGCAGAGGACAAGGATGTGGGTAAGAAGATAGCTATCCAACAGACGCTCAATAAAATGGGCCAACTGCGTATGCTAGCTGTTCCCCTGCCAAGTAAAGCTGTGGAACTGCTCGAGACCTATGCGGATTTCTTTAAGGTAATTGCTAAAATTCTCTCAACACTTTTGAGAAAGTTTTTCTAATAGTTTGTGAATTCTGTTTTACAGGAACTTTCACTTACCCAGCGTCGCCAGGAATTGCTCTCGGAAAAGTCATCCTCACGTTTGGCTAGCATTAAGATTCAGTTAATTGCTGCTCTGGAGGATCTCGAGCTATTTGGCTTTACGTCTCTAGAGCCAAATGAACTGGTTGAACGTGTCTGGTGTTTGGGTCCCAGAAATTGTGGCTCCAATATATTACTCAATTTAACTGATTATCAACAACCTGATTTCTGGTCTGATGGCACTTCATCCTCGTCCTCGGTCTCCTCTGTGGATATACGAAAAGATTTCAGTAGCTCTCTTATCAATGGCTTTCAATTGACCACAGCGGCAGGACCACTGTGTGAAGAGCCCATGCAGGGTGTTTGCTTTGCCTTACTCGAATGGTCCTTGTCCACAGCCAATCATGAGGAATTGAATTCTCGTGGTCCTTTCTCTGGTGAGTACAAACTTATAAAAATGTAATAGAAGTTTATTTCTAAATCCGCTCTTTCTCTCTCTGTCTTAGGACAAGTATTGACTGCCGCCAAGGAGGTAACGCGTCAAGCCTTTCAGAATCAGCCACAGCGTTTGGTTACTCCAATGTATAGCTGCAGCATAGTGGTTAATGCTGAAATGTTAGGTAAGTCCAAATATAATTTCATAGTGTTTTGAGTAGGTTTTATTGATAGTTATAACTCCTTAGGGTTCATTTTCCTCCCCCCTTTTGTAAGAAATGTGAAAACAATTGAAAGTGCAATTTGCAATTTGTTTATTTTTTATATTATGTATTATAATTTATTACATTTTTCATTTACGAATTGCGTTTTCGATATCGATGTTCGAGTTCGAATAGGTTCTTTAACTACTAGTAAATGCAACTTAAATCTAAACATAAATAAGCAACTAATTTTAGTTAAGAAATGTTTTGTTTTCGTCTATATTTTAGTTGTTGCCACAAAATTATATTTTTCGATCCGGGTGCTTTTCTTTTTTAATGTCGTACAAAAAAATTAAATACAAAAAAAAAAAAAATAGATCAGTTGAGGCCTTTATTAAGAAATTGCAAAACAAATTAATTAAATAATTAATGTGGGCGTGTCTCTCAACGCCTTAATTGTTTAATTAATTCGTAAATGTTTGTTTTTTTTTTGTTTTGTTTTCTTCTTTTTTATCATAATTATATGTTTAATAAATATATAAATGTTAAGTTTAGGGCAAAGGTCGGGCGATGGGCGTGGGGGAGGATGAGTTCGAATACTTAAACTTTATACGTTTCTCTTAAACCGCTAAATGTTGTCCTTTTTTTTTGTTTGTTTGTTGTTTTTCCGTTTTGCAACGTGATAATTTTTAAACTTCTCGCGTCTCAGTCATAGTTTATTGACAAAAAAAAAAAAATTATAATAAGTTGATGAAATTTTGTGGGTGTTGGGTGTGGTTGGGTGCTAGTTTTCAATATTATTCAGTATTTTTTGCGATTGTCTAGTAAACCTAATCCCAGACAATTGTCTGCTGGAACTCTAGGACACGATCCCAGGGGAATTCTGGCTCATCACCTGTGTCCAGGGAGCGCTTGGAGCGACTCTCCTCTTGCATCGACTGCTCCTGCTGCAAAGTTGTTAGCTCCGATTCCGTTTGCTCCGATTGCGTCGTTCTGGCCTCCTCACTGGGTTGAGTGGTGCTGCTGCTTGACTGAGGCTCTGCCTCAATGGGCGGCTCATTGCCGCGCCTCTCATTGTTGCGACCATAGTTGCTGCCAGGGAAATTATTGATTGAGAACTGATCGGGTCGGAAATTGGCAGACGAACTGCTGTGGATTTGGCTGCTCTCGGGACGATTTAGATATTGATAGGAGCTGCTGCCACCATTCGAGAAGCTCTGATCCTGTGGCTGATAGTTGGAACTAATTGCTGACGATGATGATGAAGATAACGGTGAAGAGGGATTGCCGCCGTTACCGTTGCCATATATGGGTCTGCCGTAGCTATCCTTTTGCACATTGCTCAACGATGAAGATCCACCGAACTGATTGCTACCGATGCTGCTGCTGCTGCCTGGACGATAGAAGGGTTTCTGTAGCTGGTAACGCTTTGGTGGCTGGGCACTGGGTTTCCGTACTGAGTAACCGGGCTTGACGCACATCATTCCAAACACACGAATGCCGGGCACACTTGCATATGTGGGCTGATCATGAGCCATAGGTCCCTCTGCGAAACGAAATGCATATGGATTAGGGTTGAGATCCAAGACATTTGTCATTGTTAACTGTCACTAAAACTATCCTCTTTATCATTTAACATATTCGACTTAAAGTCCATACTTTCATTAGTCTAAAATATACTTTTGACTCTCCCTTTTATCACTAGGTAATCTCAATAGTCTTTAGCCCATTCTCTCTCTCTAATAGTTAAATAAATAGCCAACTTTGGTTACTTACCCATTTTGAAATGATCGGGACAACGGCATATAACCAGATAATGAGATTTGCCAGTGCGTGTATTTTGTAGTGCCAGCAGGGACCAATCCTTGGGTGATCGGCATTCTCTCATTTCGGTGGTGGCCTCGCAGGTCTTGGCTAGCGTGATGGCCTGGCAAAACGAACGAACGAGAGAAAAAAAAAGGAAAAAAACCATGAAAACAGATCGGTTAATGTGTCTAGACTGGAATAATGGGGAAGGGTAACAGATGCTGCTGCTGCTGCTGCTGCTGTTGTCAGGAGGTGTCTAATCGACATTCACTTTGACTTCAATGTCTGTTAAATGGCCCACAGGGCTTTTAGAAGAAAGTTAAACCTCTCTCGCTCTGTCTCCAACCATCTCCTTTGGCCTTGCGCTTGTCCTGCTGATCATCTGTGGTGTTAGCTCTAAATTGAAAGCTAACATGCAAGTCAGGGTAGCCGGTTAATCGTTGCACTGGCTGTCACAGGCACCGCCCAAAGCTCGAGACTACCAAATTGCTGCCACCAACCAAGTCCAAGTCAGGAGGCAAGTCGCCTAGGTCTTGGAGCATGCTTGTGCCACATTAGTAGCTTTGGCTAACTTTTGCTACGCTTTCAATTTGCCCCTGACATGATTGTTGTTGTCCTTTAACTGATTTACCGACTTGAGCTACTGTCTCTTGGTCTCTTTCTCGCTGTCTCACTGTCACTCTGTCTCTTCTCGGTCTCCGTCTGTCTATAATTTGATTGACTTGCGGCTGTATTTTGCATGTTTCCCGCCCGCTTGTCCGCTCCATTGGCTGCCAATTGACTGCCATTCAGGTTAATGTGGCCTGCCAGTTACCCCAGTTGCTGTGCCAGTTTTCCACTGCTCCAGCTCTCCTAGCTCTTGTTTTTTTTTTATTATTTTTTTTCTTTTTGCTGCTGCTGCTGTTAAACGCATTTTCATAATTTGCTGTACAGTTCCGGCAAAAGCAACCAACCAACAAGTGTTGCATTTAACGGTAAATTGAAGTTGTAATTATGACAATGTGTTGCTGCTGCTGCTGCCTTTTTTCTCTCATTTTTTTCTCCATCTCTCACTTTGTCTCTGTCCATTTTTGTTTAACCACAGCAGCAGCAGCAGCCCACACTGAAGTGGACACCTCCGAGTGGACCGGGGGCTTGACCATTAAACTATTAGAAAATGTTTTATTATTTAATTTATTTGCAACGTTCCATGCGAACAGTTTTCGCTCCATCTCCACATCTTTCTTTGTCAGGCCAAATGGGTGGAATTTATAACTCAATTATCCTCGATGGCGTTGGAAAATTTGAAAAATTTGCACAAAAGTGCCAAAAGGTGAGTGTGCAACGTTTATTGGTTGATCAATTGGACTGATCTTTGGAAATTGAGTGATCGTTATAACTAAATCGATCATGATCAATAAGTGGATCTTTTCGTTGAGATATTTGTATGATTTTGTCAGTCCTCTACATTAATCATAAGTTTGCTTTTAGCCAAGAATCTATAAATCTGATGTCAGTTCTTTACTGATTAAAGCAAAACTCTGATTTATATTTTTCAACAAATCTTGGGATCAATAAGTTTTAAGCAACATCTAGTTAAAACATTTCCTGAGTCTTCGTCAGTCTTTCTTCTTAGTTGGAACTTGATCTGTAATCTAAACTTCACCATTTTTAAAGACTAGGCTACGCCTAGTTAGAGTAATTTGCCTTTTTGTATACCTATCTCTTGCCCTATGTATTTAATTTTTCATAGCTAGAAGCTACTTAAAGTACTTATACTACTAGTTACTGTTTGATGTTAGGAGGAGGAGGACTTACCTTCTTTTTATTATCACCAACCAATTTAGTGGTGTGCTGATCATCTTCATTTAAGCTGGCTGAGCAGGGATCACGATATCTGGCGAAACGAGAAAGGGTTTAATTAGAAACCGAGAAGCTTAGCTTTTCTGCCCCCGAGTGACAAGTTGAGTGAGTTATCCTATGTGCTGCTGCACTAAGGCAATAACTTTACCTTGATGGACAGGCGCACAATGGTTGGGTATAGTTGAGTCTAACATAGACAGCATTGCAGACTTGTTGAATGGCGCATTCGGGCAGCAGATAGATGTGCTGATTGTGTGGATAATAATGATATTTTGTTGGTTTCGCTGTGGCCGTTTTCTGCAATAAAATAAAACAAACCAAACCACAAAAAAGGAAAATAAATAAATAAATAAAAACAAATCAAAGCCAAATGTGGAAGGATTAGTTGAGTGATTGGTATGTGATGGGTTTGTAATTAAAGTGTGAACGATGATCATTTCAACTATAAATCTAGTTCCTTTCACAAATATTTGCTTTCAACCTAAAGTGTTTCTGCTAGAGTTGAAGTGTGAACTCCCTGAGAGATGCAGAGAGAATTGCTTCTTTTTTTTTTTTTAACACCCTGCACACTGATTTATAAGGGGCATATTAATATTGTTAGAATTCTTGGTAAACTGTGAGCATTTTAGCTCTTGCCTGAAGAAAAGAATGGATTATGAATGATTTGACAAGGTTCTTACATCAATCTAACTAAAGTCTTAAGCCTTTAGGCGACAGTAAAGTTATTAGAGATGAAACTAGTGAGTAAGGTAATTCAAAGTCGTATTGTAATACAACTAAAAAGTGCGGAATTTTTGAGGAATTGAAAACGGTTACGACTTTGGCCTTCTTCTTTCGTGTCGTCGTCGTCGTCGTCGTCGTTCTACCTGGTGCAATGGTGTTGCATTCAAAGCAGGTTAATGGCAAACGAGACCCTCACATAATGCCACACAAAATTGCTTTGGCTGCACTTTGCCTTGCTCTCATCAGCTGAAGTTGCAGTTGCAGTTGCAGTCAGAGAGATGGAGATGGAGATGGCGATGGCGATGGAGTTGGAGTTGGCCTTTTCCGTTCCATCCCAACCCTGCTGACAACATTGCCCTTCCTCTTGGTACCAACTATTCCTTACCCTAGTCAACGGAAGACTACAACCAACCAACTACTAAGAAATGAAAAGTTATTAAGAAATTGATGCTATGCAACACACAACAACACAAGGGGGAGAGGGAGAGAGAAGGAGGAGAGTGAGTGGAGTAGACTAGAATGAGTGTAGAGTGGAGTGGAGTAAAGATGAGCAACTCGAGTGGGTAACTGCCAAACGCACTTTTACTTATACCATGTTCTTTGATGCTTCCTCTTCGATGTTCGTCTTCTTCTTCTTCTACATCTACTTCTACTTCTACTTCTTTATAATGCCTTCCCCCCTCTAACTATTTCGCTGCCCTCAACCTGCCCTGAACCTTTCAGTCACTTCCTTCCTGAGCAAAGCGAACGTTTCCCTGTTGTTCGCTTTGTAAAGTTTTCTTTTTTTTTCCCATTTTTTTTTTTTTTTTTATAAATATGCCAACGCATCTAATTGTCGGGTAGAAAATGGGGTGGTGGGCTATCATCTGGGTTCCCGGGGGATTGCTTTGTGAAGGGGCAGTGGAAGTTATTAGAGTGGGGCCCTTTGTTTAGCTATTAAAAAGTTTTCCCCTCTATAGTTTTTACATCAAAAGTTCCTTTCATTTTGTCTAGTTGTTGATTTTTTTTGTATTTTGCACCTTTTCCCTTTTATTTATTTATTTTTGTTTTCGCAAACTGAGTTGAGAGTTTGCATTTAATTTTGTTGTTTTTCCCTTTCGGCATTTCAATAATGTTAATTGAAACCATCGAGGTAGAAACCACTTACAAGAACTAATTTTAATAAAGTGCAACTTAATGATTCAATTTGGCCCACTTTGCCAAAGTTTTTTAGTTTTAAATCTATGCCAATAACAATTTGATAAAAAGGAGGCAATGCATCAAATGACAATTAGACTGGTATTTTCAGCAATTTCGTCCTAAAATGGTAGGATCTATGCGAAAGTCTATTGCTTTTCCATGTTCAAATGGAATGTCATAAAGGTAATTTCCACTTTAGTTTGTTTGTTTTCGAATTTCGCTTATTTTGTCCAATTGTAAACTAATGAAACGCTCAGCTTGAGCGTCACGGCATTTCGAGTGGTTGTCAATTGCGTATCAAATTTCATGGTAAATTTCCTTTTTCGCGAATAGAGTTCATTAGGCGGTCAGCGGGGAACAGGTAATCAATGTATGCGAATATCAAGTATACGCCGTGTTAAACAAAAACAAACAAACAAACAATGAAAATACAAAGCTTGTCAAAGTCAAATACGAAATTAGCAAATAGCTTAAAAGAAAAAAAAAAACAAATTGCAAATAGAAAAACCAAACGAAACGAAAAATGGGGAAAACTTGGAAAACTGGTAAAACTGAAATGGAAAGAACCATAAAAGGTCTCAATAAACAAAACAGACAGAAAAAAAAAGGAAAACTTTTGCTGCTGCTGCTGCATAGAAAATCAACATAGAAACAGAAAATGCAAGCTGCAAAAGAAGTCAACGGAAATGTCACTTTCTTTTCAATCAAAACGCAATTCATGGCACTCGAATACAACAACAACAATAACAAGAAGAGGAACAAAAAAAAGAAACAAGGAAAAACAACCAGGAAAAACAACTAGGAAAAACTCAACATGAAGCAAGGCCCGTGAAAGGTCGAGTCAAGCTTCAAATTGCAGTCAAAGCGGAAAGGTAGCCCAAGCAAAGAGTCAGAAGAAACACGATTTTCAAGTGATAGACACACACACACACACATAGACAGTGAGGCAGGCAAAAAGATGGGTGCTAGGATGGGGCTAGGTGGAGGAGGAGGGTGGTGTCGGGTGGAATGAGAGATATGCTAACTGCCACTGACTGAACTTTAACCCTGAATGCAACATAAGAAACCAAATTTAAACTGACTAAAAGAGAAGACAAAAAAATAAAAACAGCAAAAAGCAACCGCTTTAATTTGCGATTCGTGGAAAACTACAAAAGAAAAGCCTAGTTAGTCGGCCGCCCATTGCCCTCAAACCCTTCCCGCTTTTGCAAAAAATTTCAGTTGCTGCTGCTACATGGTAAATATTTAAAAATGTACTTAGCCAAAGTGAAAGAGACAGGCAAATTCGTATAAACCTCCTGCCTGCCCCTCCACCTTTAACAGACAGAAAGGGAGTGAGCTGGAGAGAGAGAGAGAGAGAGAGAATGCCATGCGGCGACAGTTTGGACAACCAGCTGACGCCAACAACAAAGGCAAGGGGCAAGTTGCAGAGAAGTGTATTTGATCCTAAGAAGGTCTTAAAACCGAAACATACAAAAAATAATTCAATAATAATGCCAAATTCAGTGTAAATCACCAACTGGCAACATGGCAACTTAGGCTAACCAAGTTGAACTTAAACTTGGTAGGTGGCTGGCCAACTGACTGACTGTCCAACTGACTGTCTAACTGACTGACTGACTAG
This sequence comes from Drosophila willistoni, assembly GCF_018902025.1. NCBI lineage: Eukaryota > Metazoa > Arthropoda > Insecta > Diptera > Drosophilidae > Drosophila > Drosophila willistoni. The sequence continues at coordinate 3,030,873 of NW_025814057.1, forward strand.
TTCCAGTTGATTTACGTACCGCAAAATGATTGGCATGGGAAGGCTTGTTCAGCCGCGGCAACAATTTGTAGCTCCACAACTAAATGAAGTTGAGTTTAATTTTATGGTTAAAAAGGCGGCCTAACAACCAACAATTAACAAATAAAATGCAATAAAACAGAAGCGGTGGATTTACAGAGAGGGGAGGGAGAAGGAGGTGGACTAATAGATGCAAGATAAATTGTCTAAAGATCTATTCAAATGTCCTAACTACAATATTTCATTAAAGTTTTCTATCCTAACGCTTTGTCTTTCTATAAATACTTATGTAAATCATTTTATTTTTGTTTTGTTGTTTTTTTTATAAATTTCTCTTTCTATTTTGTTAACTAATCTTCTTTGCATCTATTGTTCTAGGCCTTTTGTTTTGCTATTAATGCATTTTACGTTCTTCTTAAGGCATTTAAGCTCAAAGTCATATGTCAGGGCAGTTTCGGTTTATATTCAAAAATCCATTTTAATATACGTTTTATCTTTTATGCTATTTAGTTCAGTCTAAGCTAAGCTGCTACTTTTTATATTTATAGGTAAAATGCTTTAAGACAAAATTAAAGTTAAAGAAAAAATAGGTTGAATTGGTTTAAAGATAAATGCTTGGCCCACCTATTGACCTGAAATTATGTTTAGTTGTTTCTTTGAGATAAATGCAAAGGTGAAATCTTGCATGGCTATTATAATTTGCCATTATAAGGATCATGTCATGTTCCTACTCTTTGCTTTAGTCCTCTAGCTCCATATCCGTCCACTTTACTGTGTCCGTCTTTGTCTCAGTTTTCAGTTTCAGTCATAAAGATGATGTAGATGAGCATTCGCCACACTTTTCAAAATTTTAAAGAGTGCCTGACTAGCTGTAGGCACTTGAATGTAAAGGAAGGCATCAGAAGCAGCAGCAGCAGAATATATATGTAATATATCCTCGTTATATATGTGCATATATCTTATAGCTTGTATCTCAAAGTCTTCACTTAGAGTCTTGATTTATATGCCAGCAGCAGGAGCAGCAGCAGCAGCAGCAGCAAATTTACTTTTAATGAGCGACAGCCAACCAACAGCTAATGTTAAACGCATGTAACTGACAGCGCAGCTTGTGCGTATCTGTGTGTATCTTATAGATGCGAATCCTCGACATTTGTTTTGCAACGACCAAAAAAAAAAAGGTAAACAAAAAACGTAGAATCAGGCCAACTGCGCCCTATGCGAATTCTCATTTTGAAGAGTCTGAATCTCTAGTCTATTGATATGGATTATCCCCGATTTAAACCCTTAGAAAAGTCTAAATTACCTACTAAGCGAAAGAAGTTCTTTTAAGTTTCTTTAACCTAACTATATAGTCTAATCAAATCGATATATGAAGACTAAGGCATTGCAAATCAAAAGGTGTATTCGAATCCAAGTGAATATACCTCTTCTTTGCAATGGGTATGATAAAAAAAATTTGCATAGTTATAGTCATGAGATATAGTAATTCCACCCACGTTGTCTTTAGAGAGCCGCATTCCCTTGAATAATTTTATCATTTCATTTTCATTTGAAATCCAATTTAATTATGTGAAAGTGAAAAAGAACAGAAAATTAGTTGCCATTATAATTTTGTTGTTAGTTTGTTGTTGTTGTTGTTGTTGCCTGTTTGTTATTTAATTCAAGTGAAAATGAAATTTATTTCTCAAGTCAAGTCAAGTATTTTTTTCGTTTTTGTTGTTGTGTGTGTGTGTGAGAGTGTGTGTGTTTATTTCCTCCTCTTCATGTTCTTCGGGCTATGTGCTCTTTCTTTATTGTTGTAGTTTATAAAGCGTGAAATTTCAAGTAGTTTGTCTACTCACGACTACCGAAAAATAAAGCCCCAACCCCTCCTCATCTTGAGCCTCCAGCTAGGTAGGTAACCTACCTCCCCCTCCTGCCCCATTCTCAATTTTAAAGACCAACCAAGCAAACACACTCACACACACACACACACACACACACACTTTTCACTTGAAGCTGTTGTTGTTGCAAGTTTCTCATGCAAATCCCGGCAATTCATTTTGTTTATTTGTTTGTTTGCTCATTCATTTCTGGGCAATTGATCGCAAGTACAAGTAAAAGTTCATTTCAAGTGTTAAATATTGTGTTGTTGCAGCTGGTCTTTTTTTTATCCATTTCTCTCTCTCTCTCTCTGTCTCACAATCTCTATCTGTTACTTTTTAACTAGCCTCCAGGGTACATTCAACACTCTAAAGTTGATTATGTCCGCGGGTTGTAATTAAAATGTTCAATAAATTGTTCAAGAAAATGAAAAGTGAAGGCATAGATAGCAGCTGCTCTCTTAACGGATGTTTGCCAGTGATTCGGCGGATGATTGAAAGGGAGGGGAGACCCAAAAAAAAAAAAAGTAAACAATTCTCTCCTCTTTTTCCTCACTTTTACCAATTTGTTGAGTTCAAAGTGCAATAGGTAGGAATATTGAGGAAGCTTTTGAATCTGATTGAAAACTTATTCTTTTAGTCAGTTTTTGCGTTTCAATTGCTCGTTTCCTATGGGATATAGCTTGGAGATTTCAATTAATAATTTCTGATCTTGACATGACGTCATTTATATCCACATGGGATACACATGCTAACTGCATTCAAAGGATGAACTACTTTAAGTTTTTAAATAACGAATTGAAAGTTGCTTAGAAAGTTGAAGAATTGTTTTGGCTATAAGTAAGTGGCTATGTTTCATTACTACAAATTTTGTTGGTGTATAAACAGTCGTGAAATGACCGAAAAGCGGACAGCATCCGCTCATCATGTGGCATCATCTATCATCTAATGTTCAACTTCCTCACTGTTTGTCTCTCTCTCTCTCTGTCTCTATCTGTCTTTCTCCTTTCATCTAATAGCTTAACATTAACTCTGTCCCAAAAATAAATGTCTCCTAAAATGAGAGTATAAAACTTGGTAATTGTACATTAAAAACCATATCATACTCCGCATTTAAACTCATTAAAAGACATAAAAAAAAATTTAAAAAAAAAAAAGGTTCAACAAACCCGAAAAAAAGAACTGTTAACAAATAAGTAGCCGGGGGGGACCACCGACCGAACCTTAAGGCCACAAAACTAGAACAATAAACTCGGCCAACAAAAAGGCAAAGTACTTAGTCATAACTAAGAGAAATATTACGGCATTGCAAGGTGGTGAAGTGACAGGGGGGGAAGGGGCATTATAAGAACCAAAACCGTAGCATAGCAAAGTCGTTGTACAAACAACAACAACAACAAAACCCACGTTGCTACAACATCATCACTGTAATTCTGGCAAGTCACAAGCCGAAAAGAAGAACGTTGCTTGGTCAAAAGAAATTAGTACAAATTAATGTTTAGGCCCGACAACAAACAACAAACAGCAACATTTGACACATTTAAACGGATTTCCCATTTTGGTTCGAACTGGACTTGGCGATCGGAATGTTGCTGACCATGTTGCATGTTGTCCATCCATTTGGATTATTCAATCAGTTTGCTCAGTTTGATGCAATCTTTCTTCTTCAGATTTGCTCTGCTTTGCACACACACGCACACACCTTATATTTACTTGCCACTCCCCGTATCCCCCCCTCTCTCTCTCTCTCTCTCTCTCTCTATCAGACTTGACCATATCTCTGTTGGCCTATTGCTTTGACTTTGGTTGCGGCTGTTTGACAAGTTATGCCAAAGATCGCAAAAAACATGATGCATATATGCATGAATGGTGGAAATGTTGCCTGGAATGGTCTATTAGTTTAGCCAGTGGCATAAGATCATTACTCTAAACAAGTAAAGTAATGAAGTTTCATTCTTGGATATAAGAAACATTGAGTTGCTTAGGCAGCAGTTTAATTTTAAGTTCCAAGACTAAATTTAAGCAGTGAGCAAGCATACTATGTTTAAGATCTGGAAGATAATAGTTTGGAATAACTTCGAATTCTGCTAAAGATATAGGTTTTATTCAATTATGCTACAAATAACGCTAATGCGAATGAGCCTAGCTAAGTCTGTGTCAAAATTATATTTTCCTAAGCTGACCTCGTTCCCATACATTTCACCTGAGAAATGAAAATATTTAATCAATACAATGTCTTTGAATTTAAATTCTTAATCCGTTAATTCTTCAAACAAAATTCACTTTCCATTTGATCTCTTCGTCGGTTGACTTTCTTCTGCCTCCTCTTCTGTTCCCCCTCCTCTTTCATATTTACTCAAAGCAAACACATTGAAGGGCGGAGGGAGGGTGGAGGAGTTGAAAAAAATCGAATCCGTAACCGCATGATGATGATAATGATTTTGTTGATGGTCATTTACCTCAAACAAATGGCCAGGCCAACAAAACGGTCAAAATGTTTATATTTGTTTTACTTGAAAATCTCTGCTAAAGCAGCAGCAACCGAACCCCCCGCCTACTCCCCTCCACACCCTACCTTCAATTCCTTTCTTTACCCTTTACTCACTCGCTCACGTAAATTTGTGGTCATTGTTATGGAAGGCGGCAACCGACAAAGCTTACCTGCAAAAAAAAAAACGAAAGAAAAATGGTTAAAAATTGTTAACAAACGAAAAAAATCAAAATAAATGGTAAATGTTAAAGAAAGCGAAATTAGTGAAAAGAATTTCCTTATGTTGTGTTTTGTTTTTTTTTCTTTTTTGGCTTAAAACTCAACGATTTGGCTTTTTAATTTAAATTTCAATCGAGATTTCGCAATTGAAATTTAAACAAGAGATTAGACCCACAATAAAGACTTTTCTCTCTCTTGGCTCAATTGTATTCGCGGGAATGGCTTTAATGGCATCATTGTAATCATCATCGTTGTCTGGCCATATCTTGCTACAATTTCAATTAAAGTCTTAAAAGTTTTGCCTTGATCTCGCATCATCATCTATATATATGTATACTATATATGTAGCAATCTACAAATTTTGCCTTCATCTGCTGCTTCTCTAATTATTGCATTTGTTTTCATTGTCTTTGTCTATGGTCGCATTTTTTCTGAAATATTTTTGCGCCCCCCCATCCCCATAAGCGACACCGCCTGTTGCTGGCGCTGTTAGCTTTGTCTTTGTCTTTGCCATTATAATATGCATTTGTACGTTTGGTGGAAAGCCTTGAGGCCAAACACTTTCTTCTCATTGGTGGCGGCGGGGACTTTCTTTTGAATTTCATATCAAACTAGCGCACAGTGCATCTCATCTCATTCACATCTCTCCCCCGCCACGACCATCACCACCCCATTCTACGTCTCCTCATCTAGTAGTTTTGTCAAATTCTCCTTTCCTGTGTTATCTTTGCCCTTGCGGCTACATTTTGGCCTTTGTTTGGCTTGCTCTTTTTTCGCATGAAAAATCTAGACTCTGCGGCTAAAGAGAGTGGGTAAATATGTATATATAGAAAATGCCAACATTACGCGCTTTGCATTTTCATCTTCTGGTTTTTCCTATTATATTTTCCAACATTTTTCCTTTCCTCCCTCCATTCGCGCTACGCAACCTCTTGTATTTTTTCTTCATCTTCTTCTTTTATTTTCTTTTCTATGTTAATTATAAATTTCCGCTTGGAATGCAGTTGGAACTTGCATTGCCCAAGGAGAAAGAGAGATGCAGGGCAACTCTTAATGTCTCCATAATATTAGTTGATTGGCAAAACACTTGCCTCGACATCATTAGAGAAAGAAACAAAGAGACAGACAACAGGGAGAGTGAGAAAGAACAGAAGAAAAGGCCATGTAAGGGCCATAAAATGTGTTGCTGAAATAGCTTAGTCTAGCAACATGTAGCCAAGCTTCAGCAACATTCGAGTTGGAAAAAAAAAGTGATTTCGATATGCCTGCCCTTCACCTGTTGCACACTTTTATAGGGTAAGCTATGAATAATTTTAAATGCATTCGACTAATGTACATGCAAATGTTCACCTAAGGGCATGATTTCTTTTTCATGAGGAAATTATCATTAGGCTACAGATTTCCGTATAGATAGGTACATACTTATGTACATGTAATTGTGTTTTTTATTTTCGACTACATTTGAAGTTTATAAACTATTTCAATTTGGTTCTAAATTTCCTTTATTGTTAGCAAAGAAAGCATAAATCGTCATTTTTTCTGATTACACATTGATATGTTGCTATAAGTCTCTTGTATGTCTTTAGTTATCAGACATATTTAACAACTATGTTACGAATCTAAAAACATTCCCAGTCTACATTTTATTGGTAAGAAACTCATCTAGGCTAAGTCCTACAAGATGTCCTTGAGTAGAAGTGGTGGTTTTGATGATAATTGGGGATTAGATGTAAATAATTCGGTCATGATTAAGGTCAGGACAAAATTTAAATTCAAATCGTCCTTATGAAGAAGCTTAAATCATTAGATACTCATTTTGGGGTTTTTTATGTAGGGCAACAAATTGTCGGCGTAACCAAAAAAGAAAATGTCAAGTGTTTTCAATGTTTTTTGTAAGTGCTTTTTCTTTTCTTGGTGGGAAGACGACAGGAAAGATTTGACTTACAGATGAAATTCCTTGCCTTTTCAAAAATCTATGGGAATTTCCTTTTTTTGGCATGATTATTCAGACTTGGGACACTGAAATATGCTGTTTGCTGTTGCTGTTGCTGTTGTTGTTGTTGTTGCTGCCGCCTGAAGATGAAGTTTCGTCACAGTAGTTTCACATTAAATTGACTAGGACTGTGAAAAATTGTTGATTTTGGCGAAGAAATCGCACAAAGAGGAAGAGTTGAATGCTGACCATTTTCAGCTAAATTCGCTCTCTCTTGCTCTATCTGTTTCTCTGTTTCTCTTGCTCTCTGTCTGTCTCCCTATCTGTGTGTTAGCTGTGAGTAACCTCAATTTGCATTTAACTGAATATGGTCAGATAGTGGCAGTTGTTTTCCACTCTTTTGATTTGATAGAGAGAAAGAGATTCGTTAACAGTAAAATCAATCGGCGTATAGAATGTATCTAATAGATACAACTCTCAGCTATCTCAGCATTTACAGCTATCAATCATAATTAAGTGAATGATAATCAAAATGGACAGCATTATGAATGCTGCAGCATCCCAATCGGCATTGTTCGTTGCGGTCGCCGTCTGTGTTATTAGAGTTAATGATAAACTCTAAAAGAGAAACAGAGAAAGATGAGAGAGAGAGAGAGAGATACGCCAAGAGAATGAAGGTGAAGCAGCAACAAAGTCAGATCGAGCGAATCGGAATCGGTGGTTTCTGAGTTCAGTTTCGTTGCGGCACCGTTATGCAGGTCAGGCTCCTCCAACTGCAACTCTAACTTCAACTTGAAGCTCATCTTGTATGCAAACGTAACATCAGCAACATTCTTCCTCTATATGTATGTGTGTGTGTGTAACGTAGGATGGGGAAATGGCAATGTTTCTCATCTTCTCTTTCTCTCAATTGACATGCCAACTTATCGTTGGCAAATTTAGCACGCCCAGAGACAGAAACCGAGAGGTAGTGCAAGGAGGAAGCTGGTGAAAGAGAGCAGCGACGGCGGCGGCGGCGGCGGCGGTGCTAACCAAGGAAAGGAGGTGATGCTCTACGCGAAGAGCTTTCATTTTACTTGGCAGCATCTCATTCTATGAGTAGTTTACATGGCCCAACTGGCTTTGGCTGCCAGCCACATTAATTTATTAGTCGCACTTGCTGCCTGCTTGCACTGTAAAAGATATATACACACACAAGCACACACACACACACTCACACACACCTTGAGATACTTTTTACCTGACACTGGCTAGTTGTCGCCTATCAAATTACCAACCAGCAGCAGCAGCAGCAGCAACAGCAACAGCAACAACAACGTCGTAAAATATCTGGCATTTTTTTTTTGCACAAACTAACTAACCCAACCAGCATCAAATAATATACATATAGGCAAAAACTTGATGTTTATGCGTTGGTAATTATAATGAATTTCTTTAAAAAATAAATATATACCTTAACTAAACCATTAAAACTTTCTTTATTTGAATTAACTGCACATTAGGTCAATTCAAAATGCAATATTTTTTTGGAAAAGTTTTTGGCATAAACATCTAATGGAATTAAGTTATAAGCTCTAAAAAAAAAAAAAACATGTTAATCAAGTCTATTTAAATCATAATTAGCATAAACATTATGTTAATCAGCAGTCATGATTAAAATTATGATCAATACAGGAGTATATCTGTGTTTAACACGCATAAACCTGTCACATTTCTCATTTCACAATTATTTTTCTTCTATCCTCAAGCTCATGCCACATGGAGCTGCTACTTTGTTGCTTCTGGGGCCCATCATCTACGAATATCTCTCTCACTTCCAATCCAATCCTCCCCTTCCTCCCCCTTTTGTGGCAGTATGTAAAATGTCTAGGGCAAAATATTTGCTCATTAATTTTCGCGATTTTGCTGCTGCTGCTGCTCTTCGGGTTTCTATACCAGGTATCTAGAGTCATAGAGTTGGAGGGGTCCTAGTCCTAGTCTAGCCTTGACGTTGATTGAAGATGCGGTCGTGTTATGGGTGCATGGGAATTTTTACCACTAAACCACTAAAGCTACCAACCACCAAACACACCAGCACCACCAACCACCGACCGACCGACCGCGTCCGACCATTGAGCAGCCAAGATGATTAATAAAACTGGCAGCCAATTGTCTGAAAATGAAGTTCCACTGAATTCGCAGCAGGCAAGCTGGCAGTCAGCTTTCCACTTTTCCATGTGCGATCTTTGAACTCAATTAGTGTTGTCTGGCATCTCTCTCGCTCTCTCTCTCTCTCTCTCTCTCTCTGTCTCTCTCTCTGTGTCTGTCTCTTTCGTTCGAGGAGCCTAGCGAATTGGAGGTTGGCTGTTCCCAAAGAAGGCCTGCAAAATGACACATATAACCATTGGTAGAGACTGCCACGCCCTATCCACACGCTTTTAGCCTAGAAAAAAACTTTTGCTTTTTTTTTTCTCTTCATACATTTTGGTTTCTTTGATGAAACTTGATAAACTTTGATGACTTTGTGATAGTCTTGGACTTCGATTTGAAAATATGTATTTCTCTAGTTTTCTGAGGCCTCTAATAATTGCTTTTTTAGCTTGCATTTTTCATCTGCACTAAAAGAAATATATTATAGCTGAGATATTCTTAATCTAAGAAGTGTATCAAAGAAATCATCATTTCTCTGAGTGTATCTCGATTTCGTTGAACCATTTACGTTTGCGGTTTTTGGCCCCCTTTTGCCAAGCCTTGATCTTTAGTCCTCGACTTTTCCCTATACACGATGCGATCGTTCAATCGATCTTTACTGCTTATTCGGTTTTATTTGGTTTTAGTTTTTTTTTTTTTTTTTGCGGTTTTCCCCATTTTTATTGCGTGTTTTCGTGCTCAATTTGTTATATCGAATGATTCTTACTAAAAGAGAAGCGAAAAGTTCGGGAAGAGAATCTTCTGCAAATATATAATTGAGTTGGCTTCGTGACTGACTGACTCACAGTGTAAAAGAGATGGCAATAAATACTTCTGTTTGAGTGTTTTTCATTTTCTTCCTCGGTTTTTTTCTCCTTTTTTTTTGTTGGCGGGGGAGGGTGTGGGAGAAAGTTTCTATTCAAATGCAAAAAAGCAAATTTCAAAATAAAAAACAAACCTACAAATTTCTTGGCCTTGGTCAACCACACAAACAAAGCAAAAGGAAAAACACTCTTCAAACACACACAAACACACACACACACACACACAGTAGTTGACACCAACTTCAATTTCAATTTGAACCTCAACTTAGACTTGAATTACAATGCTAAATCAATATTTATCTATGGTAAGGAAAACCTTTCAACTATTCGAAACTTGACAGAAATCAGTTTTACTTATGTATATGCACAGATAGATAGATAGATATATGTATGAATGTGTGTATATAAACAGATAGTTATACATATTTGTCTGTAGGGCAAAAAACCAGCATCGAGTTTGAGTCATTGTTAGATGGATGCCTCATTGTTTGGTTGTTGTGTGTGGCTTTTCCTTGTTTATGGAAATTGACACTTTTCCTTGCCAGCGCCCCACTCACACACACTCACAACCACACACACACACACACACACACACTCACTCACTTCTGTCTCTCAGTCTATCTCTCTGCTTTTCTTCTTATTAAAATTTGTGTCAAGTTGTCAGCAACAACAATCATCATGGATATACATATACGTAGATATGTCTGCTATTTGATGGCCTAAAAACTGACCACACTTGTTCAACTTGACGACGACGACGACGACGACGACGATGATGATAATAATGATGTAGTCTCCTTCAAAATGCAATTTATGTGGGTTAAAGAAATGTTGAGAAATGAAAAGTGTTTGGATTTCGGAAAACAGATAATTGTGAGAAACGATTGAGAGTAGAAGAGTGAATGAAGTGAGTGAATACCTTAATCTTAGTCTAAGATTCTGTCGAACAACAAATCCATTGACAATTTGCTAACGGTAACCATTCAAATGGTAAATACTTTCCAGTTGAATAGAAAACACACAAAACTTTTGTATAAAAATCGTTGATTTGTTCTCAACTAAGCCAAAAAAAAAATCATGATTTTGAATTGGCAGAAAGTTTCTAATCTGTTCTACATAAGAAAATAGTTTGAAGTAGTTATTTTTCCTGATTGGTTGATTGCATTTCTGAAACGTTTTCAACTATTTTCTATTATGCAGTTTTTCGAGTATTACTTTCATATGCTGGCCATAAAATTATTATGCACTCCCTCCGACCATTAGTCGAGCAACTATTCATCCCATCGATGTGGGGACAGGAATTTACAATTTATACGCAAAAAGGCACAAGGCACATAAATAAATGCATAAAGGAAGACGGGAAAAGGCAGCTGCTTGGTTATGCTTGGTTATATACATATATATATATATGTATATGGTCCTTCACCAAAAAGGCGGCCAGCCACACCCCCAAATTAGCAATTCAAAATAATGATGACCATCCGCAAGAGACAACAAAACGTGAAAAAATAAGGAAAAAAAAAAACGTCAGTCTAGGCAACAAAGTTGCTGCCGATCGCCAGAAAGTTATGAGCGCATTCCCATTGCCAAAATGGTGTCAATGCTTTTAGCTTACTACATGTCCACGCCCACTTTATCGCCCACTTTGCACTTTCTTTTGTATTAGAAACAGAAATAAGAAGAAAGATACAAAAAAAAAAAACAAAAATTGGAGTAAAAGTTGTTAAGCCACAACCAGAAGATGAAGACAAAATTATTAACGTTTTCAGTTTGGCAAACATCTTTGATTGCATTCACCTGACTGCCAAGTCTGCCAGCCCCTTCCCCCCTGCCGTTTGCCTCGCTTTTGGTGGAGTGCCCCCGCAAAGTGAGTTGAAAATGTTGCATGTCGAAGAAAGGCTCTTTAAGATTTGTATCTTCCTTCTTCAGTGCTCTCTTCAGCTTTGTCTTTAATTGCTGAATTAAGTTTTGGCTTGGCCCACAGACCTTTTGTTTACCAAAAACATTGCCTCCTTCTCCACTCAATTGAAGGTCAAAGGTTCATTCACAAATTCAAGTGAAATGCATTGAATCTACCACAAATTGCTGATCTCTACTTGGGGCTTTTCTATTTTTTGACCTCCCCTCAATAATATATGCTAAATATCGATATATCTAAGATCTATACAAATCAGTTGAATATAAGGATAGAAAGGATATGCATATGAAAACTGGATTAATGTAGTTTTGATTGCATCTAGTTATGTTGGTGGTTATAATTAGATCTTGGCTTTATTAATCTCTAACTGTATTCAATTTCGAAATGGCAAACCGCAAATTGATCTTCTTTTATTTCTCTCAGATTTTTCTCTATTTTTATGTTGTCTCCCCATTTCTTGCGCACTCTCTAGTAATAATTCGTTGATTGTGATGTTTCGCGTTTTTATTGTTTGCTTAGAAAGTACCGAAAATGTTTATTAAATTTATAGACCATAAATGTACAAATAGCGGCTCTTCGTTTTTTTTTGTTTTCCACTTCTCTATAAATTATTTATCAATTTTGATTGTCTAAAGGCAACAAAAACAAAAAGAAGCCAACAGCAGTCAGCGGTAAAAACCAATTGAATTAGCCATCAACAAGAGAACAGAACCGAGAAGAGAAGAGTAGTTGGAGGAGAATAGAAGAAACAAAAGCAAAAATGTGATTTAAATGCAATTGGTTTTTCTTTTTTTTGTTGGAGTTGCTATATAAGACAATTACACGACCTAGAAAGCTAAAGCAGCAGAAAGTCGAAAACCGAATCAAAATGCAAAAGAAAGCCAAAGTCAAAGACGAGACTCAACTTTGCGGGGGATCTTCTATGTGGCTTCAAGTCTAACTTTATCTCCTCCTCCATTTATTTGTAGGGTCGTTTGTAATGCAAATAGTTGCAGCTCAACTCAGACTTCCACTTGGAGTTGGTTTTTTTTTTTGTGTTTTTGGTGTCTTGTCGGAAGACTTGGAACTTGGGACTTGGACTTGGAGGTAGAAGATCGAGCGAGAGGTCGACAACAACATTGTAGATACATTTGTGCAATTAGTTTGCCAAATGCTCTGTGAGATCTTAATTTTGGGTCGTGAAGTCGTGTGAGTCGCAGCGGGTGTAGCAGTCATCTGCTACCCAATGTCTTCCCCCAAGAGGAATGCGGGTGTTTAAGGCTCTACTTAGGGATATATAGTAAGCATAATTAGTCCTCGATTCTTTCTCTCAAGAATTATGTGAGTTAAACTTATGAGAAAACTTATAGAAATCTTCAGTTTTGCCATTTACAGGGTATCTTTTGGTCTACACTTGACTTTAAGTGTCGTTTTTTTTTTGTTTTTTGGGTTATTTTTTTGTTTTAGTTAAGGTGTCAGGTTTGTTTTAGTTGAACTTGATGTAGTTTGTTTTTGGCAGTCCCTTGCACTAACGATTATTTACACTCTCACTCTCTTTGTCTCTCTCTCTCTCTCTCTTTCTCTTTCTCTGTCTGTCTCTGTCAGTCAATCGCAGTAGGCACTCTAGGCAAGTGCTGTGGCGGTGGTGGGTGGAAGGAGGGAACGTTTAACGTTGTTTAATGGAAAGTGCTCTCAAGCTCATTAGTACATCAATGTCGATCGGTCGGTTGGTCGGCCATTTGGCCTTTTGCACGATCTTTGGGTAATCATTTACTCGCTAAAAATCTGTGGTAAAACTCTGGCATTTTCAAGTCATTCCCATAAATTGCGTATAAATTATGGCAAAATGAAGAAAAATAAAAAGCACACTCAGTCACTGGGCAATCTTCAGGATACACACACTGAAACACACACGGGCTACTTTTAGATACAAGTTCTTTAATTGAAATGCTGGCATTTTTCCACATTCATCAGCGGATGTCATAGCATGAGGCTAAGGTACACAAGAGTTGATCGCTTTCAACTAGGAATACTTACATACATATATCATTGAAAATTCTGTAATCTAGTGCGTTTCTTAAAAAGTAAGAATTGTCAGTCATATGTTTCAGTGTCTCCAAAGATTAACAGTTCAAATAAACCAAGAAAGCTTTAGTTGATGCTAGATAAGTGGATCTTTTTACTTTTAGTTATACCCAAAGCACTTCAATTTCTTCTATGTGATCAATCAAAGAAATATCTACAAACGTTTTAGTTAAAGAAGAGTCTTCGATAATTATATAGTACCACATTCAATCATGTTCTACTACTTTGATATTAGTTTCTGGCCAAATTTCTGGTCTGGCGTTTCATTTGGTTGCCTTTGTTAAGAGTTTGTTTTGTTTTTGGCTTCTTTTTTTTTGTGTGTTGGGGAGGGCTTTAAAAATTTCACTTTTATAATTTCTTGCTGATTTTTGCTTGTTTGTTTGTTGTTGTTGTTGTTGTTTATACGCGAGCCCAAAACCAAAATATAAATATATAAATTACGGTTATTATTAGTGTGGGAGATTGTCTAGCAAGCAACAATCTGCCCGGTTACCATCCCCCTTTTTGTTTTGTTTGTTCCCCTCACTCTAATTGCTAGTAAAAGTTTTAATAAATCATTGCAGAAAAGAGCTAAAACCATAGAAACAACAGAGAGAAAGAAAAGAAGTGGAGAGAAAACCCTTTCCAAAAAAAAAAAAAAAAAAAAAAAAAAAAAAAAAACAGCAGCAACAATAACGAAATTGCTTAAGTTAGAAAGCCAGACAAAGTCGCTGTAAATTCTCTCTATCTCTATCTCTTTCTCGCTGTCTCTCTGCTTGTGTGTGTGTGTGTGTGTGTGTGTTAGTCTCTCTCTCTCTCTCTCTCTCTCTCTCTGTCTCTTCTCAATGGCTTTCTTTGGCTCATTGTTCGATTTTTCCTAATCATATGAATAATGTCGACGGTTCCCTTACACCGCCGCCTAAACCCCGCTCGCTAGGCCTTTCTCTCTGGCTTTCTGCTTCATTGCTTTCATTTGCATTTGCTTGCAGCTTCCGCTAGAAAAGCAAACCACAAACTACACACACACACACACACACCACAGCAACAACAACTTGTTGTAAGTGCTGCCAGTTTTCCCTGGAATCATCATCATCATCTCGTTTTTTTTTTTTGCCTTTCGGTTTGAGAAAAAATTAGCATAACTTTGGGCCATCTAATGTCGCTTGTTTGAAGTTGGGAAAAACTAACGGTCAAGCCTAACAAGCAATTGATAAAACAAAGCGGTAAATGTTTGAGGAAAAAATATTTAACCAACTTATGCAATCGAGTTTCCATTCCACAGCTACCAAAAACAAAAAGAAGAAAAGAAAACTACTCACATTAGTGTGAAGACCTCAAGACTGGTCAAGTAATCTTTTAAGCTAATTGGTTACAAACACAATAGATACATTTAGTTGCTACAGTAGAGCTCTTAATTCTCGGCTAATCAGGTTATATTCTAAGCCAACCGGACCTACATCATGCCATCAATTTGATGTTCTTTAGTTTTCCGAAATGATTGCACACACAGTTTACTTATAAAATTAACAAAAGTCAAGCGAATAAACACAAAATCATTCTATCTGCAAATTTTTGTTAAATTTTTATGTATTCTCTAGAGAAAGCGATTTTTTTTTTGTCTTTATTGCCATTCATAACAAAATATATCAGAAGACTTCAGACTTTTAAAAAGTACGCAGTACACTCAGATTTCAATCGAATTGGCGAATGAAAGAAGCTCAAGGGTAAGTTTGGAGTCTAAACAAAGTTAGACTAGTTGAAGTTGCTGCCCTCTTAACCAAATCATTAACACTCGGCCCACACACAAACCAACACAAACACTCACACACACCAGGTGTGTATAGGTGATCATTATGTTGAAACAAGTTCCAACAATTGCTGACCAGTCGTCACGCCTTTTCGCGTCAATCCTTCTCCTTCAGATGTTTGAAAGGCTGTCAATGTCTGACAAATTGTTTCAATGTGAGGAATTTTCACACTTTTTCATTGGAAATTTTTGGCCTTTGATTTGGCACCGCCTGCTACACCGCCCCCTCCTACGGCTGCATCTCCCCTTCCCCACAGATCGAATGGTCTGTATGTCTTTTACTTTGTGTTTTTTTGTTAACCTTCTTATGTATGTTTTATGATTTGTGTTAGAAAATTACCTTAACTGCAATTCACTTTTTGTTTTGTTTTTTTGGATCAACCTTCTTTCCCCTGCAAGTTTCTTTTTTTCTCTCTCTCCCTCTCTCTATATATGTATGTATATTCCACTTGGGGTCTATGATTATATGCTCTATGGCTTATAAAATTGTTGGGTGTCATTGTTGGCTGGTTGGTTGGTTGGATGGTTGGCAGCCAGCAAGTAAAAGGTAAAGAAGGCACGAACTAGGCACGAGTGAAACTTGTGTTTCTTCTGTCTGTTTCTTCTTCTTCGACGGCTACTTTTTCTACACCCCAAGTAATTAATTTAAGCATTAATTAGTTGCAGAATGAAGAAATAGAAAAAAAAGTCTCCTCAATGGCAAGAAACATTGCATCACAATCATGTAAACGAAAGAGTAAGAGAGAGAGAAAGAGAGATGCGAGAAATGAGATTGCAATTCTCTATGCATAGTTCTATCTCTCTCTCTCTTTCTCATCTTCGCGCCATTCATAATATGCAAATTTACAATTTCAAAGCCAACTAACGGCATATTGGCCTCTATAATTAAAAGCCATGAGGTATCAATGAAGCCAAAAGAATTCATTTATGATCTTTTGAAAGTTCTTAAAGTTGAAAGAAAGCGTGTAAATTATATATTTGACTCTTGGTGGCAAGCGAAAGTCTTTCTCTTTATTATTGTTATTATTATTTCCATGTAAATTAGCAAAAGTTTAACAATTATGCTTTCTTTTGTTGATAGCCGATTGTCGATTGTTTGTATGTGTGTCCGTGTGTGTGTGTGTTTGTTTTTTGCCAAAAATATAAGAAAGAAGCAAAAACACACACACGGACACAGTAACTCATACTCTTGGTATATATTTTAACAATGTGTTAATTACTTCTTTTTCAACATTTTTTGTTTTGTGTGCTTCTGCTTTAACTTTATCGCGTTATTCTAAATGCAAAAGGGGTGGTGCTTAGGAGGAGGAGGAGGAGGAGTTAAGAGGTGTGTGTGTGTGTGTGTGTGTGTGTGGAGGGCACCTATATAAACCGTACAACAAATCTGCGCTTAATCGTTAATTTATGTTATTTCTAGCGGTAACCGACAGCATAGAACACAGACAATCAAAAGACTTCTTCTTCTTCATCATCAGCTTTAAAGCTCAACCCGCAATGCTTCGATGACTTTCTGACCATGATCATATGGCCATCAAGATCATCATCATCATCATCATCATCATCACTATCATCATAATCGTCATACAAACATCATGGGTAGCTCATAGAGTTTCGACTTGATTTGATTTTATGACCATTTCCAAAGATCATTTACATTCTCTAAAACCTTTTGGCTATTGAAAAATCTAGTAATTAATGATCTTGATTTTCTTGTGACTTTAAGTAAACATTTATCAGTTTTCATGTTTACTTTTTCCTATATTGTTCTTTCTCAACAATAGCTTTTGGGGTGTTGGGCTTTCATCGTGACCCTACAACAGGTGCTTTATTTTTTACCTTTAGAATTTTTATTGGGGTCACATGGCGAAAACAGAAAAGTGTAAGCAAACCAAAAGAATATGTATTCTAGTTTAAAATGTTTGTTCTATAGACAATCTTTTGAGTGTTGAAAATAATCACTTAATTATATAAAGATAAGCTCTAGATATATGCCATTTTTTCAAAGACAATCCAAATGTAAGGTCTTCTAGGGTTCTATCAAACATTACAAATGATTTTGTCAATCAAGGATGTGAATAAAAATTCTTGTAATACCATTCGCTTTAGTTAAAGGTAAAACAAAAGCAAAAGGCATTCAAGTTCGAGCTTTAAATGGCACCGAACACTGAATCAATGAATGGATGAGCACTGCAATTAAAGACTTCATTAGACAAGCCATTGTGAAGCCAATTTAGGTGCGGTTATGTGACTGTAATTTTAATTAACCATTTTACAATATATATGTATGTATATACAAAATATATATAGATAGATATTTAATTCTCTATTTTCTCTATTGTCTATTTGCAGGTAAGTCAAGTATAGAACATACTTAAGAATCAAGTCAGAAATGGATTCCGACTAGTAGTCGTAGTCCATGTTGGAGTCAACCTGTTGTGGATTGGAATTATATGTTTGTGTGTCACACATATGTATGGACAGCGGCAAAAGGGGCAAAGAGAGAAGGCTAAAAATGAGAAGATGAAGGAGTTGTTTGTACATACAAGAAGGAAGAGTAGTAGTCATTGGAGTTGCCTAACCTGTCGATGGATATTGGTTAGCCAATTGGACTAGCTAGGTATGTGTGTCGTCGCCGTCATCGTTGTCTTCGTTGTCGTCGTCGACGTCGTTGTCGTTGCCGCCGTTGAGGAATCATCGCAAGAGTCGATGGCTGTGGCCATAAATTATGTCGTCGTTGTTGTTGTTGTTGTTGTTGCTATTCTGTTGGTGTTTCTGGTTACCTCTGTTCAACTCCAACTCCAACTCTAAAGTTGCCTCCAATCATCATCCATAGTTAGGTGCACATCAAAAATTTATAGGTCAGTAGTGGCAACAAATTGCCAAGTATTTCTACTTCAATCGAGATGATCATAATGATGATGTCCACGATCATCGTCATCATCATCATCATCATCATCAGCAGCATCCTCATCATCATGATCGTCATGATCATTGTAGATGAGAGACTTTTTGGACTTGGAACTTCAATTCTCTTGTCTTCAGTTTTAAAAAGGCACCCCCCCCCACCCAAAAAACGAAACACCAGCAACTAAAAATACTGACCCAGTCTAACAATCGTTCGTTCACCAAGCCAACAACCGCCAACCACCAACTTATGACAATCGATTTGCAATGGGAAAGCTTCAACTTTATATCTCCAAGCGGCCTGAAGGCCTTCACTTGGATTTCATTTATAACAAGTGACCAGCGGATCAGGCTAACCATTTCCCCAACTGTCTCCTCAAACTCTGAACTCTTTCTTTCCCCTCCCTTCACCTTTCAACGATATCTCTTGTCTCTTTGTCTCTGTTGTTATTGTTGTTGGTGTTGTCGCTTGTGGCTTTTCTTGTTACAGTTTTTAACAGAGTCGAGTTGTTCCAATATTTTTCTGCATTTGACATTCAAACGGTTTAGTGTTGTGTGTGTGTGTGTGTTTTTTTTTGTCTTCTCTGTTTTTTTTTCTTCGTCGTCTAGTTCCAAAACGGTTTTCCTTTAAGCCATTGTCTTGGGAAAATCGTAAATGACAGCAAGCTGTATTACGAACACAAAGAAAAAAAAAAAAGAGTAGAAACAATTGTGGTTTTTCGGTGGTCTTTCGGCTAATTAGTTGCACCCAAAGATGTCAAAGTCAAAGCAAAGACACTGTCTCCGAATCGCAGAGTCATTGGCATTAGAAAGAAAAAACCAAACAAGAAGCAAAAATGGGCAATGAATTTCCATTTTGACAACTGAATAAAGTAAGGAATTTCCTTGGGTTCGAATTTCAATTAGGTGAAACAGATTGCACAGAAGCGCAGACGTTGACAAGTTGATTGGCAATGCTTTCTTTTCTACAATCCAATAAAATGGAGTTTGAAGTGGAATGACATAAATAATATCCATAAATATTAATAAATAGTTCTTTCTATCATGGATTCTCTCATTATTTCGATTTGAAGTGAAATCCCAAAGACATTTTCACTTAATGATAATGAACATTTTGTTTGAAACTTGGTAAATGTGAAAGGATGTTCGAAAGGATTTACTCACCTTGTTATCCTTATTGCCATTGGCTGCCAATTTCTGCTGATAATACTCCTCCCGGGCATGTGTATTGAGGCTATCAATCAAAGCTGAGGCATTCACATGACCATCATAGACCATAGAATCCTGCTGTTGTTGTTGTTGTTGCTGTTGGTTGCTGTAGGTTGTGGCTGCAACTCCAGCTGCTCCTGCTGCTGCAGCGGCAGAAGAGGAAGATGCTGCTGCTGCTGCCACACTCAATGGAATATTCGCCTGTGGTGTACGTGTATACAACTGTTCGATGGGCAAAGATGGTGTGGCAGCCGATGCTGGATTTGTGACACCCGAAGACAACGATGCAGTGCCGCCTCCTCCGCCACCACCAGCGGCTGGTGATGTTACCTTCTGTTGTTGCTTGGTGGCTTGCTGTGCGATTTTCTGTTGCAACTTTTGCTTTTGAATGGCGGCAGTGGTGCTGGTGCTGGAACTGGTGCTAGCCGTGCTGGGTTTGGAATTGGCTGCTGCCAAAGCAGCGGCAGGACGTTGTCCACCACGTTTGAGGGCCGCTGTTACCTTGTGACCAAAAGGACGTTTGGTGGCGCGATTCTTTAGCTTGCCCATGTGAGTGGTTAATGTGCGCTGCTGGCTGCCAGCTGTTGCTGCTGACGATGATGATGATGAGGCGGATGTTGTAGCCGTACTCGGAGGATCTGCATCGGCAGCTGTGATTGCTGCAATATTGTTATTCGAACGGGCGGCCACAAACTGATCATCTTCTTCATCTTCCGTTGATGAGGTTATTGCGGAATCGGTCAATGTGTCAACACTAAATGTCGAAGATTCTTCAGTTTCGTCCTCAGCCGTTTCATCGCTCTGTTTGGTGGCCTCCGATTCGGCAGTGGTAGGCTGTGGTATGCTGGTCGTCTCCTGGCTATCCCGGTTAGTTCCTGCCAAATTCAAATCTGTTGTCGTGGGTATATTATCCTCTTTCATTAGCATCGTTTGAGCTGTTACGGCTGCCTGCTGTATGGCTGCCTGTTCGTTCATGGTATTTTGTAATTCCAGCAAGGTAGTTTCATCTAGGAGAAGGGTGGGATCGGTTTCCGTTTCCGTTGAACCTGTAGGCGGTAGAGTACTCTGCTCCATTTCCGTTTCAGCTTCGGTCTCTTGTGTTGTCTTACTTCTTGCCGATGAGCTGGACGAACTGGCGGCCTCCTGTTGGATTAGCTGTTGCTCTTCAATATCCAACGACTCCTTAAGCCTGGCCACACGCTCCACGATTCTCGCAAGCATATCCTTTTGCTGTTCGGGTAGATTTTTCGTATCCAATTCCAAGAGGCGATCATATTTTTTCATATTCCTCTTCACCGTCTCAATGTCCGCTCGGGTTTTCGATGCCGGTGGAGTCAGGGTTGGCGCCTCGTTGACAAAGTATGTCCTAGCACGGCGATTGCTATAGCCCACCAACTCAATGACTCCCGGATATTCGGCATTGCTTAAACTAAAGCAGCAACAACAACACAACAAGAATATTGTTGTAATTGCCAGAAATGCCAGCGAATAGCTCCGCATCATTATTTTTGTGGACTAACACTCCAACTAGAATTTGCGCACTGGGTGTAAATTGTAAATTTGAGAATTCTCTGCTTTTCGACTTTTTTTTATTTTTTGGTTTTATTTGGTTTATTCACACAATTCACGTTTACGAGGTTGTTTGTCTCGCTCGCTCGCAATCTCTCTCTCTTTCTCTTTCTAGTCGTATTAATGTCAACTAACTGTAACTTCACTTCAAGTCCCACTCCCAGTTTCTTTTTCGTACTCAAAAAAAAAAAAAAAAAAAAATAATGTCCAAGGAGTCCCACTCTTTTTTTTCGGTTCTTGTTTTTTGTATATTTCTTTATTATTTGTTATTTGTATATTATTTTTTTTTATTTTTTGCACTGTCGTTTTTCTGCTGTGGTAGTATATTTTTGTTTGCTGCTTTGTTTTTTTTTTTACACACAATACTCACAGCGTTTACGATCCGCAGACTTCTAATATCAAAGTACAAATGTTCCAGGCCAACGAGTTGCAGCGTCTTTTAAAAATTTTCTCCCAACCGACCAGCCAACCAACCGACTAACCCATCATCATCATCTGCAACTTCTCTTCTTTCACCAAGTTCACGGCCAGGCCGGATCAGAGATGCTCATGATTTTTGTGCTCTCAAAAAAAGCTACATTGAAAAAAGGCTAAATAGATTGGCTAATAAAGAATATTTTTTGCTAGTCTATGCTTAAGAGAATCTATTTATTTCTCTGGAAATTTGTAATACTAAAAGCTATAAAAAGGTTGACCATTTTAAAAGGTCTGCTCTATAGAAAGAAATAATGCAGTTAAAATTAATAGGGACAAATTCAAGTTGATTAACTTCTTTTTTTTCTACTTTTTTAATCAAATTGTGCATAAACCTTCATTTCTATTCATCATATATGATATAATTTTCAATTCCATTCAAAAAAAAGCTAGTTTTCCCTCAATGTAGCCAGAAAATTGATCAGCACTTTCTAAGCCCAGAGACCGGTTTGAAGCCGAACATGTTGCAGAGCTTAAAAGAGAGTTAAACACTCTCTTGCTCTGGCAGTCAACATGTTGTCAAGCTTAGCAAAATGTTGCCAAGCTTAAAATGTTGTAAATCTTTGTTGAAAATGACGACAAATAAATGCTTTTAATTAGCAACATGTTGTCTTGGGCTTGCCTTGGCCTAGGCACACGTTTACCTACATAAATATATATGTATGTATATAAATATGTACTACATACAGACTATTCAATTAGTCATTCCACGCACACACACATACACACACACACACAGAGCATAACACACCTGACATTTTTCTAATTCTCAACAATTCGGCCAGATTCTACATCGACTTTGCTTTCGCTTCAATGTCAACTTGCTGCATTTAAACTGTCATCGATTTGGACGACTAACACCTTGGACTATCTGAAGAAAATGTTTAATCTCTCCGTTTCACTCACTCTTTGGTTTCTCTCTTAGCCATTTTCTTTCTCATTCTGTCTCTTTCAATTTAGTTAAATACTTTAAGGATATTAAGTATAATTTGTTGTTAGTTTTCTTAATTGCTAGATACCTTTTCATAAAAGACAGGGTAGATGTATTCCTGCAATGCCGAATAGCAGATATTTTTGGAAAGATAAAATTAACTCAATCATGTTGTATTTGAAAGCGTTAATTATACGCGTTGTAGGCTAAGCCACACTATGAATTTATGTCTTAATGAAAAAAAATTTAATGAATATTCAAAGATTGTCCAACTGTTAACTGAAATTAGAAAGAATTAGACTAATTCTCATTGTTTTGAAGATGATGTTTTCTATCAGTGATCTATTGGCCGAATAGCAGGAACGTGCCCTAATGAAGGAAATTTATATTCTTGTGTGCTGCTCTTCGTTATGGGATACTCCATTCGCCTAATAAAACAATAAGAAACCTCGAAGCAAATACGGCTCCAAGTATGAGAGAGTACAAGGCAATAAAAGCAACTGAGCGTTAATTAAAAAACTAGCCATAGATCAATGCACCTGATAGATGCGGGAAATGTTTGTTCTCTCCGCACCACCACACCACCACATGCCTCTCCTCTTGGGTTGTTGCCATGAATCTAGCGCTGCTGCTGCACAAAATTTGCCCGCTGGCAAATGTGTCTATAATTTGTGAGAAAATGAACTTTTTTTTAGGGTCTCTCCCCCCTACTAATTGAGCTCAAATTCGCCCCAAGGGGTTTACTAAAACAAAAAATATAAGTAAAATGCAAGAGAGAGAGAAAGGAAATGGCAAGACAGAGACAGAGAGAGAGAGAGAGAGATAGAGGTAGCGAATGTTGACAAGGCTAAAGGCTTTGCTTCATTAGCATATGGGGAAACGGGTTATAGAAAAGATCAAGAAATGTGACTTGACACACATAAAAGGCGTTTATAATGATTATGGCATAAAAATATGTTAAAAAGAAGGCTGTAACTGCAACTGCCGGCAACTGTTACCTCCTTTTTGCCAGTTGAGTGGGTGCTGGTCATGTTGCGTGGCTAAATGTTGCTAGAACGGCAGCAGCAGCCATAGTAATAGCAACAGCAACAGCAACATTTGGGGCCAACTTTCTTCTGTCTGTCTTATCTTTTATGCATATGCAACAGGCAAAAAGGCAGCGGCAGCGGCAGTGGCGGCGTCTGCATTCTTTTTTTGTTTTCGTTTTGGCCTGGCCATAAAAATATGCAACCCAACTGCAACTGCAACTACAACAGCAACGACGACGGCGACAGCGACAGCAACAGCAACGACGATCATCTCTAAAGTACAAGCAGCATCTAGCAAGCAAAGTAACTAGCAAACAGCAACCAGCTATAGCTTAGACTTAGCACTAGCAACTCTTGAACTTTACTAGGCACTGGAAAATGCTTTTTGCCCTTTTTTTTCTCCTCGCTCTGTGGTGGTGGTGGTGGTGGTGCTGCTGTTGCCTTTTTAGTTTTTTTTATTTTGTCCATGCTTTTTCTTTGCCTCAGAAGAAGACGCCGCACGAAGTTGCTGCTGTTCAAGTGCCAATGGCAATCTTCTTATTTTATTCCTCTTTATTGCCATCTCTTTTTCTCTCGGTTTGCTGCTGCTGCCGCCGCTGCTGCTGCTGCTGTTGCTGTGGTTTGTAGTTTATTTCCCTCTGGTTTGATCTTTTGGTCTTTGGCGGTAATTTTTCCTCAACTTTGGATTCTTTTTTCTCCTTTGCTGGTTTTTGTCTTTATTTTTATTCTAATAGTGATCTTGATAGGAAAAATAGCTTACTCTCTATCTAGGTATATCTCTCTCTCCCGCTGTTTCTCTCTCGCTCTCTCTCTTTCTCTCAGTCTCTGGCATTCTTTCCTAATGCTCTCCCCGAAATTAATTTGAATTATTAGCTTGATTATTGGTTATGGACTTTATTTGAGAGTGTTCACTGTTCATGGCAAAAATGTTGTGATAAGCATGAAGAAAGCAGCTTTAGTTCTTACATTGGCAACAACAATTGCTTGTACGGCAGCAACATGGCAACAATTGCTGTTAAGCCTGACTACAATTACCAATTGTTGTTGCTGTTAGCTGGTCACATTTAAATTTATTAAAACTGCATTCAACTGCTAACGGAGATGTTGCTGTAGTTGGCTGCGGCTGCGACGGTTGCTGCTGCTGCTGTTGCTGTTGGAATGTTGGTGGCGCCATTTTCCTTGCAATTTGATGCCATTTGTCATTTGCTTAATTGTGCCCAAGTTGTTCTTGGTTGAATTTCCTGCCTCCTGCATTAACCGTTTCTAATTGTGGTCAAGCACGCAAAAGGAGCAGTTGCATCTGATGGCAGTTGTAGTTGCAGTTGCCATTGCCATTGCCAGCCCCCATCTCTACCCCAAGTTGCATTTAGTTACAATTAATCAAATTGTCGCTATGTCTATTGGCTGTTTATGACATATGATGGCGCCTTGGGGCGCTCATTAGCTAAGATTTCCTACCCATTCCAACAGCCACTTCTACTCCTATTTATACACTAAAAAACCTACTCCTTCATTATTCACTCCTTTTGGTTATTCTTTTTCCTCTTTTTTTTTTTTTTGGTTTATTTTATTAAGAATACATTTTCTCAAGGCAATTGGCCCGCTACTAGCTGCAGGTCATGAGGGTTCTTCTGGTTGGTTTTTTTTTGTTTTGTTTTGTTTTGTTTTTCGGCTTGTTAATGTTCCCCTTTTGGGTCTTAATACCGTTGCATATGCGATTGCTTAACCAAGTTACTGTCCAGTCTATCCATCTATCTGTCTGTCTGTCTGTCTGCCAGTCTGTCTGTCACAGGTTCGTTGACTTGAGTTTGGGTGTTGAAACAATCAAGTCCCGTCCAGTTGACGTGACGCTACTATTGCATAATCTTTTTAGTAGGCACCACCACCACCTAGAGCACCACCACCACCACACCACCATCATCACCAGCAGTCAGACAGCTCTCTCTTTCTCTTTCTCTCTCTCTCTCTCTCTCTGTCTTTCTTTCTTGCTATTGCAGTGGATAGTAATTACCCAGCGACTGCAAATTGATTTTGAAATGCTTAAAAGTCAGCAATTTTCGGTGGCTAGATGAGGATGTGTTGCAGTTGCATAGAGGATCGCCCAGCTCACTTTCTAGGTCATCAACAATATGCTATGGCTTGATGAGACTCCTCGATGCCAGCTGGTGATGGAGTTAAAATTCTTTTCCCAAATTGATTCTAGTACTGGCAATCAGCTGGTTGAATGTTTAGCTAAATGATTACTTCATGGAGATCACTAACTAAGATTTTTCCCCAGGCAACAGCTGCCAGTTGCAATTGAAGTTACGACGGCATTGCATATGCTAAATTTTTAGCTAATATAACAGTCAGACAAGTATCTCGACGATTGCCTATTGACTTTAGAGTTGTAACCATCAGTGGATGAGAATCTCTAGCTAGTTGCCAATTCCATTTATTTGTTTTAGCTTATATCGATCATAAATAGTTTTTATCTCTTTTTTTATTAATGCTAAAGGATAATGAATGGAATCGATTAACCATATGAAATTCAAGAAAACTATTCACCTAGCTTGATTCGGTTTACCTATATGATCATCATATATTTATTTCACTTATTTCTCAATTTTTTTTCTTCTTCTTCTTCTTCTCGTTCTGCATTTGTGAGTTCTGCGAGTTCTCTTGGCATGTGAAAGCTACCAAACTTGTATTTTATCTCAATGAAATTTATATATGATGTCCATTAGATAAGCCGCCTCCTGCTGTAGCTAGGCTTGCCTAGGTGCTAGGTGCTAGGCGAACCAGTTCGTCGTCTGCATCTTCTTCCTATACGTATATTCATATACATATGTATATATATTTCTGTGTATATAAATATATATATTGAAAAAAGAAGGAGGAGAAGAACCCCCCACGACTAATTGCTGCATCTCATTTCCATTTATCGTTCCGTCCCTCCAAATGAATTACAAGCACTAAAAACAAATTAAAAATTGTGGCAAATGTGAGGAAGAATAAACATTTCATGCTGCAACGGCAACGGCAACGGCAGCAACAGGTTGCAGACTTTACCTCAATCTTTACCCTCCTCATTGTCGTCTCTTTTCATATTAAGTTTCTAATTTAATGTCATGCGTTTGCCAGAGATTCGCAATTCGCGTGTTTTTCGTTCCTTTTGGCTTATCTTCACTTGGTTTGCCAAATGCAATTAAATGTGTGTCGTGCCACCAACTGATGCCACAAACTGCATCTGCAGCAACAGCAATTGTTACTGGCAATGGCATACAATAATTGTGCCAAATGAATTTGTAATTATGCATTTGGTTTGTGTCTTTTGGCATGCCAACTTAAAGCCATGAACATGAACTCCAGCTCTCCAGCCCCATCTTTAGTTTCAGCTCCAGCTCGAGCTCCTCTCCTTCAATTGGCCTGATCAGACTAGCCGGTTTCTGTTGTGTTTGTCTTGTGTCTTGCCTGTTTGTTTGTTATTGCTGCTGCTGCTGCTGCTGCTGTTGTTGCTGTTGTGAGTGACATCACACACCAAGTCATTGTCAACATTGTCAGGCCTCTGGCCATGACATTACACAAACCAAAAAAAAAAAAAAAAAAAAAAAACAGTAGCAAACTGACAAAATTTAATTAAAGCGCATGACAACACACAAAAAAAAGAAGAAAAAAAAGAAACAATAAAACAACTCACTAGAAGCGTTGAAAAAAAATTCTATGAAAAATGTTTAGAAAAACGACGACAAGACCGAAAATTAATGACATTGATAGGCTAGAAGATTAGATACTCTATAAGGATTAGAAGGACACAAAAAAGTTGTCAATAAGAAGTTGCTTTTGTTGGAAAAGCTTTTGCCAATTTGTATAGAAATTTTTTTATATTTTTAAGTTTTAGGGAAAGTGAATGAGAAACAGAATCCTATATCTTATCAACCCAACAATAAATACTTCCGTATGTGAAATCAACTATTTGTTAAATTTTGCACTAGATCAAAGGGGGCAACCATTTAGATAAGTAATTAACTTATTTGGCAGTCGATATTTAAACTCCATTATCTACTTTCCAGCAGTTTTGAAATCTGGTTATCGCGATAGGCTTCAAGATCAGATAATGTACAATGACAGATGATTTCAATCATTAATCATTTCAATGCCTTGGAATCTTTTATGATCGCTTTCATAGTGACTAAATACCTAGAGCATTCCGTGAGTTATTTTACCTCTTAGTAGAAAGAACCTATTAAAGGGTATTCTAGTATAAAGAAAATGCCGACGATAAAGTTACGCAGTCTTTTGTTGTTGTTTTTGCTGTTTGATGACTTTGACACTTTGCTTCATACGCGAAGTATTTGGCAAAAAAATAGAAAAAAGAAGGAAGGCATTCAGGCAGGCAGGCAGACAGCTCTGCAACTACTTCACACGAAGCCAATTAAATGGCAACACGTTACAGAACATGGACCATCATCATCATCATCATCATCATCATCTTCATCTTCATCGTCATTATTATCATCATCATCAGGGGCATCATCAGCATCGTCATCATCCTTCTCGTCGAGCAATAGAATTCCCCAAGTGAGTGTGAAAAAATGGGTCAATGATGGCTTAAATTGTGGCCAGATAGAAGAAGGTTCAGTTGAAGATTTTGTGATGATGGGGTATAAGGTAAGTAAGGTAAGGTATAAGGTAGGTTTGTAGGTGGGGCAGGAGAAATGTTTTGAGGTGTGTGGGGGTCCACTGACATTTGATCGCACCTGGGTTAGATACTCCTCGCACTACAGATGATTGGTGATTGGTATCTCTCTAGCTCGGTATTGGTATTGGAATCTTTGTACTAACCTATGCGGTTTTATTGGCAAACATTTGATTTATGATCCTCTGTGTGGGCAGAAAATGTGTTGATATTTCAACTGCGGTTGGGTTATTGAGATGTATCTACCATCAGCTCAGCTCTCAAGATGAGCAGATCGATGTGGATGAAGTTTGGTGAGCGGAAGCGGTATCATGCAGATGGAAATGCAGATGGAGTTCGAGTCAAAGTCGAGGCAAGAGCCAAGAGCTGGAGTTGCGAATGGCTACAATTTGTCTAATGTGCCAATTTGATTGCTGACTTCTTCTAGCAAATGGCAAATCAGTTGCTGAGATTGGTAACTGATGATGGTTTTACCTCTCTCACTTGCTCTTCTTTAAAGTAGAGTAACAGAAGGGCATATTAGTTTACAAATAATGGCATATTTATTGTGTACAAAGCAACATACAAAATTTAAATGTAAAAAAAAACTATATATAACAAAAGGCTATGAGATTATTAGACATTTCATTATCTAAGGGCATTTTTGAAGTCGTTTAGACAAACCCTTTAAGATTTTTAACTAAATCAATGACAAGCAACGACGAAAGAGGAGGCCCTATAATTTCCCTCTTACTCGGCTATCTCTTTCTCTTTCGCTCTGTCTCTATTTATCGTTTGTGAGGCTCACTTGTCCCATTTATTTATTTTGTTTAAATTTAATTCACGATTTTCTATCGAACAAAAGAGACGACCGACGGCCGTCGGAGGGAAAGGAATAGAGATGGTTTTAGTATGGAAAATTTCCCCCTTTCAATGACTGCAATTTTTCTTCTTCTTAACAAGGCAGACACACAACACACACACACACATACCACTAAAATGAACTTTTCCTTCTTTCTTTTCTTTCTCTCCTTTTGATTTTACTCTTTCTATTTCCATATCAATGTGTTTGTTGTTGTTATCTTGCTTACTTTCCGATTTTCCGAAAATTTTCTTTCGTACTTAACCGCAATAATTTCTGCTCATTTGAGTGTCGTGGAAATGAGTTAAAGTCTCGCCACTTGGCAGCATATCGCATCTTTGTAATGTGAACATTACTTATTTCCATTTCCATTTTCCATTTTTTTTCTCCTCACTCTCCCTCTCCCTCTCTTGTTGTTGTCTTTTACCATTTTCCTCTTATTTTTGCCGCCGCCAAACAGTAGACGCGCAAAGAAGACGACTCTTTGCTTAATTCATTAATTTCCCACACCAACAATCCAACCAACAACAGCAACAGCAACAACAGAAACAGCAGCAACATCAACATCAGCAACAGTCACCAAATGTAATTTCCAATGTGAAACCGTTGAAAGTTATCACCTTCCAGACCGTGTGTGGTGATAGTGTGAGAGGGAGAGAGAGGGTAGCAAAAGCGGGAAAATTAAGTGGTTCCTGTGCCATTCTAAACAGTTATCCAACAAGAAAAACAAAACAAAAAAAAAAAACCGAGCCTAATTATGACATTTTTTATAATTTGGTATAACAAACCAAAATTTCAACCAAATTGCTTTCGCTTCTTGGTAAGACGTTTATGGCAGCACACAGTCATTTCGTCTTAACCAGAATCACTTTTTAACCCAAGGGTCAAGCTAATACGCTCTTTAACTTTTTACTTAAACATATTTGCATCTAAAAAAGAGATAGTTCCAATATTAAACAAAAGTTCAAAAACAATCTGTCACAAGAAATATTTCATCGAAAACATATTAGAATGTAAAATCAGCAAAACAAATCATTATATTCCGAAAAATTATATTCTTTAATTTCTATTAGTTGTAATTAGTTTTAATAATCCTTTCATGTTTATTGATTTTCACATATACATAGGAGACATAAAGCAACAGTTGAAACACATACAAAAAACAATATCTGTAACATTGACTATATAACTAATGGCTTAAAGGAACAATCAGTTTCCAATGCGCCTATTGGAACTGAACGTTTTCACTTTATTTCAATGTTACTTAATTTTTTAGTTGAAGCATTGAGCAAAGAGGTTGAATCTTGGATTTATGGGTCACTTTTTGTTGTTGTTGCTCATGACAGTTACCTTTGGATAGAGAACTGAGAGAACTAAACCTAAAAAAACTGGGTTAGTTGCAGCTGACCGACCAAACCAATCGAAAAGGTGTCAAACGTTATGACCCACAACAACATCTACATCTACATACAAACATACAACAAACAGGCAACAGCAATATCTTGTTGGCCTTTTGTTTGGGCCTTATCTTTTGTACGCAAGTCGTAGAGGCATTTGCATTTTGTTTATAAAGTTATTTTAACTCTTTTTTGGCCTCTTGGTTCTTCTCACTGTTCTCGATCTTCTTTTTTTCCAAAAGAAGAATATGCTAAACGAAATTTCCAATCATAATTCAAGCATTCTTATGTTAACTAGAAAATTGCCAGATATATATATACATATCAAAAACATACACCATACCATTCGTTCGTGCATGTATGAAGAAAGTGTTTTTCCTGTCCTCATTTTGGGAAACTATTCAAATTCAGTTAGAGCAAAAGTAACAGAGAGAGAGAGACAGAAAGAGAGACCTCGTGGCTATGTGTAGGTACATCATCTCTTTGCTTGTAAAAATGTTCGCATATTTATCATATTTCATGATTTTCCTTTTTACTTTTTTCTATTTTCGCATCGGTTTGAACTTCATCCCACGCTCTTAATTACCCTCAGACTTCATCTCAAACTTCCATCTGCAACTCTGACTCTGAAGCCATCTTCGTCTGTATAGTTTAGACTCAGGCACTTGAGTTTTCCATCTTCTTCAATCTGTGAAAATTTTTGGTCGACATGGCAGTTGTTGTTGCATTTGTGGCTGTTTTTAGTTGCTTTTTTGGGCTTTTGTTGGTGTCCTTCTTAAATTTGTCGTCTCTTTCGTTCTGTGACTGCGGTTTGCCATTTCTAATATCTTAAATGGCATTAATTCAATTTAAAAAGTGACAGCAAACAGCAAAAGAACACACACACAGAAATATTTTGTTAATTATGGCCAATGGTCTTAATGTGAAAAGTTTTCTAAAAAGGCTTATTGATTCCTATTTATCAAACGGATTAAACTGAGAAAATGTTCATAAAACAAATGACCTTCTCTCCGCCTTTTCTAACGCTCTCATTGATTGTAAAGACATTTATCTTAAGATTAGAGACTTGAAAATTTATATTTTCCCAGCCCAACAATGAAAATTAGAGAAAAGCAATTTGGAAAGCGTTAGCAACACATTATTTAATTGAAATTGCCTAAAACCAACTAAAGAGAGCATCTTAAAGAATTTCACATGTTCTTTCTCTGTGTTTATTTAATCATTCTTTTAATTTTCTGATATAAGCCAGAGGAGATTAAGTTTAATAAAGAGTTCGACATGTAATAAGATGTTCAGCTTCGAAAATTTTAAAGAAAGAAATTGCTATTGAGGTATTGAGAATAACGTTTTGGTTTTGTATTTAATATTAAGATATCAAATTCCAGATAAATAATAGAGTTCAATCTGTCAACGGCAACTAGATCTGTCATTTTGCCATTTCTCAGCCAGTCAGTCATCCAGACCACACACACACACACACACACACACACATATGTATACACACTCACCATACACACTCACCAGAGATGACTACAAGACATGCAAGCTCTCTAAGAAGGGGAGAAGGAGAGATTCATTAAAAATGTATTTAAAAAGTTGGTTTATTTATGAGGCAAAGTTGCAGCAGCTATGCAATGTTCGGGTTGACAACATAATGCAATTATTTTGATGCATTTGCATTAAATTATTGAAGCATTTTTCTGGGTGCCAAGAAGATGTCGCCTTCATTTTTTTTTGTTCATTGTTTGCGGCAGCTTCATTAAATGCAATACACCAAACCACCTACTATAAAGCTACTCCATGTCGATCTCCGGCCTTTCGTCACATAAGGCTGTCAGTCAGACAGCCAGACAGACAGACAGACAGATAGTCAGTCAGACAGTCACGGTGGCTCCACAGCAACACCCTCAACTTGGTGGCAGCATTGAAAGTGTTGGCAACTTTGGCAGCAGCATTAACTTTGCCATTGCTTTTACTGATGATGATGATGATGATGTTTTGGTGCTGCTGCCTCCGGACTACGGATGATGAGGCCGATGCCAGATGCCAGTTGCCTGATGGTTATGCTGATGCTGCTGTTGCTGATGATGCCTGCCAACGCGTATTCATCATCATTTATGTCAAACAGTGAGCCAAGAGGGTGAGATAGGGTAAACAGGGGGAACTTTCCTCTACTCCTCCATATGTAATTCGTCGTTTGATTTTCTCTGCTTTTAAATTGTGTTTCCACCTTTTTTTTTGTTTTTTTTTTTGGGGGGTTTTTGCCTGTCAATATATCAATTTGATTTTTTTTTTTGCCAATTTTTTTTATTGTAGTATTGAAAATGGAAAGTTATGATTTGAATTTTTTTTGTTGTGTTTTTTCTTCTTCTTTAGATTTTCAAATTCAATTTTCCCTTCATTCTCGCCTCTATTAACTACTCAGCATGACCACTTGGACACGATCTCCTCCAACTGTATGATCAAGTGGCTTTTTTTTTTTTTTTTGGCTGTTGGCCAAATTGTTCGGTTCATGCCTGAGTAGCAACTCCCTGGGATTCTTCACGTACTTTCTTCCAAAAATTCGCCCATGCTTGAGGGAGGCAACTTTAACTTTGTTTTTTTTTTTCTTCTTATTTAAATTTCAATTTCCCATGGTCCGTTGCGTCTTTTTAGACATTCGGCCAATTCTTTGAGAAGAAGTAGAAACAACAGTCAACCCGCCGCATTGCCAAATGGAATTCGCATGACCAAAAAAAGAAATAGTTGAAAAAACAGCTAAATAAGTTTTATTTGTTTGTTGTTTGCACTAAATTGTAACTACTTTGTCTATACCCATTAGCTGAAATGAGCCCAAAACAGGGTCTACGATTAAGAGAGACGAATAGATAGATGGATTTTGGTAAGGTATTAGCTTTCAGATAAATCCCCAACTGTGAAATCAAGTCTTATTTTGTAGCCTTTATTTTGCTGCTTGCTCAACATATGTATACTCGATCCCTAGCTAACCCAACAGGGTATCATTCGCCCCGTTGGCCCCATTGAATGCTAAATGTGTATGTACCTTTTTTTTTTCTTTTAGTTTGGTTAGTCTGCGTTTTGTTTGTAGATCCCAAGTAAATACTAGCACTAAACAAAATGAGAGAAGAGAGGAAGGAAAGAAGTTGATGGAGAAAATGAGAATGAGTAGAAACAAGTAAATAAATATAGCACACACTTTAAATTGCCATTGTGTGTGCTGATACTTATTTGTGTAGCGAAAGTAAAATTTTAGTGCTAAAAAAACCAAAAAAAAAAAAAAAAAGTAAAATTCATTTACGCTTACGGAAGTGCTAAATCTCAATTTGAAATTAAAGTTGGCCTTTAGTTGCTTTGAAATCTAACACCGCGACCCCCCACAATCATCCTCGAATGAATCGTATGGAATTCTACAAGTGTTTACAGTGCGGTTTGACTGCAGCTTTGCCTTGTAATGAAACTCAATTACAACATCAATACGACGACTATGAACTATGTACGATTGTTCGCTCCTCTTCGACGGATTCGATTAGGAGCGGCCAGCAAAAAAAAAAAAAAGAAAGAAAGAAAACAAAGATAAAGTTGCTAAAAACATTTGCTAGCTAAACTCTAAGTAGAGAAAGTACTTTGGGGAGTTGTTGGTCTTTGAGCATGTAAAAGTATCTGAAAGATGCGAATCTGCCTGAGAGGTCAAATCGCTAGCTAACTTTTACCACAGTAAAGCTTTCGATGAGGCACATTTTTGGCTGGATGGCTGGCCTTTTTTTTCTCTTTTGGATTTAAGGGAGCCGCCACCGCCTACGTGGATCATGTAAAGATGATCGTCATCACGATGAAGATGGAGATGATGACAATGATGCTGATGATGATGATGATGATAATGATGGGTTTTGTAAATATTACAACACATAACTTTGTAGTCTGTTGCATTCGGTTGTCATTTGCATACTTAACACCTTCGAGTGAGTTGAGTAGACGTCAAATTGGAAAAATTCATGTTGAATTTTCATGGCAAAGGCACAATGACGATGGCAAAGGCACTTGAGAGACGACGACGACGGCGACGACGACGACGACGACGACTATGGACCTGAGCTTGGGTTGATGGATGTGCCTCAGTGTCTCTCTTGGTCGGGATGCAGGCGCGGGCCCAAAGTCTCTGGCTGCTAAATGAGATTTGCTTTTGTAATTAGAAAATAATCGAGTGAGGAGAGCTGAACTGAGCTGAGAGGCAGTCCGAGCCATCGCATCGTCGTTACTTTCAATTTCATTGCATTTGCTTGGCGGCCTCTTGTGCTTTTTTTTCTTCTCTTCTTCTTCTTCTTCTGTGTGTGTTTTGTGTTATGCATGATTTGTATCTTTTAGGCTTTCTTTTGAAGCCGCACCTTGGCAGCAACTTGGTTGTCTGATGACTCTGCATTGCAGTTTAACTATTACCATTACAATTATTGTTATTGTTATTGTTATTGCCAGCTTTTTTTTTATGGCTTTATTGTTGCAATTTATGGCCGAGATTCGGACCAACTTTGTTATCGCATGCTTAGAAATCCATTAATAATGGCGTCTTTTTTTCTTTTCTTTTTTGCATATACCATGGTCTATATATATATATATATACATACATACTTTCACTTTGCCTGCATAAATCGTTTTTTGTATAGTCCAAAAAATATGAGAAATTCTTGTGTCTTATGCACTCAACAAGACCACTTAATTCTAACATAATTTCTTCAAAGGCCAAGATTTTCTCTCAATTAACAAATTCCCAGTCTAAGAAGCAAATTATTTCTTTATTTTGATTATTAGAAGAGAGAAAGCAAATCGAAATAATAAATTTGTTTTGAATTTTTGGTTTTTTTTTTTTTAGCAAAAATTTGGCAATTAATTTCACATATATTTCTTCTGAAAGAAGAAAGAAAGAACATATATAATTGTTCAGTTTGTTAGATAATTGATAAATAACCAGAGGGCCGGGGCTAACTTCGACCGCGTCAAAGTTTGTATACCCTTGCAACTTTTTTGGTAACTCTTTCCTTATATGGATGGCTATAGCCATCAAAGTGGAAAAACGTTTTAGCTACAAAGGCTAATGTTTGCGAAAGAATGGGCTACAATTTTAGCATAGGAAATAACGAAAGAAATATTTGACAATTGCATACTGCTCAGCTTATTTTCGAAAGTATCTAGTACTTTCGGCTAGACGGAAGCAATTCACATATTTTTGAGATCCAAGAAGGCCTGGGATGTTTGTAAAATTCGACCAGGTAAAGGGGGTACAGTACTTCAATCATTCTACTTCGTGAACTCATACAGTCAACATCAAAAATAAAACAAAAACTTTGCTCTAATTCTGAATATAAAAAAAAAAAAAAAAAAAAAAAGAAAAACGCAAAACATTTTGGATTTTCAATTGTGGCTTCATCTAAGCAATTCACATATTTTTGAGATCCCAGAAGGCCTGGGAAGTTTGTAAAATTCGACCTGGTCAAGGGGGTACAGTAATTCAATCATTCTACTTCGTGAACTCATACAGTCAACATCAAAAATAAAACAAAAATAAAACAAAAACTTTGCTTTAAGTCGGAATATAAAAAAAAAAAAAAAAAAAAAAAACATTTTGGATTTTCAATTGTGGCTTCATCTAAGCAATTCAAATATTTTTGAGATCCAAGAAGGCCTGGGATGCTTGTAAAATTCGACCTGGTCAAGGGGGTACAGTACTTCAATCATTCTACTTCGTGAACTCATACAGTCAACATCAAAAATAAAACAAACTTTGCTATAATTCTGAATATCAAAAAAAAAAAAAAAAAAAAAAAAAGAAAAACATTTTGGATTTTCGATTGTGGCTTCATCTAAGCAATTCACATATTTTTGAGATCCAAGAAGGCCTGGGATGATTGTAAAATTCGACCTGGTCAAGGGGGTACAGTACTTCAATCATTCTACTTCGTGAACTCATACAGTCAACATCAAAAATAAAACAAAAACTTTGCTTTAATTCTGAATATCAAAAAAAAAAAAAAAAAAACCAAAATAAAACAAAAACTTTGCTATAATTCTGAATATCAAAAAAAAAAAAAAAAAAAAAAAAGAAAAACATTTTGGATTTTCGATTGTGGCTTCATCTAAGCAATTCACATATTTTTGAGATCCAAGAAGGCCTGGGATGATTGTAAAATTCGACCTGGTCAAGGGGGTACAGTACTTCAATCATTCTACTTCGTGAACTCATACAGTCAACATCAAAAATAAAACAAAAAGTTTACTTCTGAAAATCAAAAAAGAGAAAAACAAAAGTGAAAATCTGTTGACTGTTCAATTGATCCTGCAATCCGGAAAGGTTAGTAAACGTGAGGATATTACTTTTCATAATCGTGACCAAGTGTTCTTTTCCAGCAATTGGTTATGAAGCTCCCGATCTAAGCTAGCATATACGAGCTTAAGACATAGCTACAGAGTCTTCTCAATATTCAGACGGGAACATTGGAGATTTCTGCTTCTGATGTAACGTTGGCCGATTCAGAAGTTGCTGGTCTAGGCAACAACAAACAAATTAAGCCGATTGTGTCTTGCTATGAAGGCAACAATTTTGTGTGCTTGATACGATTTTCTCTTCAGGCCGAGGATATCGCGCTTCCATTAGTCGATAATACGGTGTCAGACTCAAATATTGGAGTTGTGTCGCTCGAAGGAAGTGAATCTTCCGTCATTGAGCTATCTTCAGGAGCTAGTAGCGAAAGAAAAGGCCAAGGACATGAAAAACCCATTGAGACCAAACGGTAAGTGTTAGAAATAGGAAATCAAAATTCAGTATGACTGAATATTCCATCATTTCAAAAATCTTTCTCGAATCCAGTGAGGAGAGCCCCTCGTATGGATGTATGGAGGAGGCATACGGTATGGGCGATGCGATATTATATCCAGACCACGCTCAGTTAAATCTGAAATGAAAATGGAACCGGATGTTACAAATGGTCAGCAGCCCCCCTACATAAACATACTGCCAGAGAAGAGGCCGTTTCTTGTGGTCTTTTCTTCCCCGGAATGTGTTCTTTGGGACATTTTTGGATTTCACAAACGTTCGCTGCTTAGTCACTCCGGTGACTGAATACAATGGCCGGCTTTACATCGCAGCGGCCAACGAAGACCCCAGGGAATGGGTGGCGCACAACGTATGTTCCATGGGGCTCTATGAGGGCGTTGGCTTTATAAACTTCCTGCACCTGACAGCGGCCAGAGTTGGCCAAACGTCGAGACTTGTTTCCTGCGAATTTTTACGCTCCTGGAACTGTTGAAACGGAGAAGTGAGCTGTGGTGAGCCGGGAAAATGTACCCCCTTCAGTCACAGATATTTGGCCCAATGGACGGGTTGGGATCTGGATGGATGCTGAGAGTGTGGATATCATCAAGGGGAGATGCAACCGCCATAAACTGTTTTTGGATGATCGAATGTGAGTTTTGCGATTAGATGACTCTTATATATTTTGATTTTATCGAATTTATATTTTGAAATTTTAACAAAAAAGTTACGATTACGGCAGACTCGGTTGCCTACCGATTACTCTGACTGGCAAAGGTCAAATATTTTATCGTAATAGAAAAATAAAATATAATTATTTATGGACGTTGCTTTACTACCGAAACGTTTCCAAGTGAATTTTCTGCTTACTGTTATTCGGGGAATAATAGTGAGTTTGAAAATTTACTTGGAAACGTTTCGGTAATAAAGCAACGTCGATAAATTATTGTATTTTATTATATTTCTACTACGATAAAAAATTTGACCGTTGCCTGTCAGAATATTCGATAGACAAATTAGTCTGCCGCAATCGTAACTTTTTTGTTAACATTTCAAAATATAATTGCGATAAAATCAAAATATATAAGCGTATTCTAATCGCAAAACTCATTTGATAATCCAAAAACAGTTTATGCCGGTTGCATCTCCCCTTGATGATGTCCACACTCTCACCATCCATCCAGATCTCAACCTGTTCATTGGGCCAAATATCTGTGACTGAAGGGGGTACATTTTCCCGGCTCACCACAGTCCACTTCTCGGTCTAGGAGGAATTCGCATTGATCCAGGCGGGCGGACGGACGGACGGACGGACGGACATGGCTATATGAACTCGTCTCGTCATGCTGATCAAGAATATATATACTTTATATGGTCGGAGATGCTTCTTTTTTTGCAAGGGTATAATAAGTAGACATTATAGTAAAAAAATATTGTAAACAACTTAAACGACCAAAACATTTGAATAATCAGTGTGAAATTCAAAAGTTTATTTGCCTCTTATCAACTTTGAAGAAGAATAACTTGAACATTTTGTATGACTTTGCTAATGAGCATATAAATTTTAACTAGGAGTATGCCATAAGTTTAATCTGTAATTGTAGGTACTTTAAATTCAAACATCTGTGCCAAGTTTTATAAAGATGGATGCACTATTTCATATAGCTTACATAGATAAGTTACAACTTTATAATGGTCTAGACTCTAGAAGGAGTTTTAGTAAATCCAAAGAAAAGGATTGACAAGGCTATTGGGTCTCGAGTCCTTAGTCTTATTATTAAATCAAATCGGAATTTCCTAAAGACTTTGGAAAGAACTTGACCTAAAAATTGATAAGATTAACTTATTTGTTTAAGTGCAACGGTTAATCGTTATTTGTAAACTAGTCGAGTGCAGTAATTGCTGTATAATTTATCGGTAATCAGTAGTACTAAAAATACTTAGCATTGATTAATGTCTTATCGCATTAAAATGATCGCATTTTGAACCGAACAGTAAACAAAAAGTACAAGCCAAATTACAAATTGCCTAGCAAATGGCCTAAAATAAGAAAAAAAAAGTTTCACTTTCTATCAAAATGAAGAAGAAACTACAAACAGATATATAAATAAAAAAAAAAAACAGACAGGTGAAATCTGTATAGCTTCCTGTTATGATATAGATGAAGTCGAGGAGAAAGGTATATAAAAATCCAAATTAAATATTAAGAATAATTATAGTTGAGAGCGGGGCTACCTTTTTTTTTTTTTTTGTATTTTGTATTTTGTAGGTTTTTTTCTGCTTCTTGCTCATTTTGTTCGGTTGATAAGACCTTCCCCACCATTTGCCATAATGTTGCTCAATTAAATTCATGTAGATGCATAAGCACCTCATAATTATGCAGATGTGGTGGAGCCGGAGCTGGAGATGGAGATGGAGATGATGCCTGCCTGCCACCCCTTTTCCTCGGACTTTTCCCTCAGCATTTCTTTTTTGTTGAATTTGATTGCATGTCAGTTCACTTCAGTTCAGTTCAGCCTCAACCTCGCACAAATCGCTTCTAATTAGTGAGGGGCAAAATGAAGAAATTTGTTGTAACCGAAAAATTTCTTCTTGAATTCTTAGGGTCTTGAGGTTGTTGTTGTTGTTGTTGTTGCTCTCTGCGTTCAGCTCTGTGACCTCTCATGGACATTGTCATGCTGTCTAATTTGTTTGTTGGCTATTTGTTGGCTGTTTGTTAGCTGTTGATTTTAATGATGTGAAAGAAAGTTGTATTTTCTAATGACGCTTATAAATCTTTTTCAACACACATACACACACACACACACAGCAGACAACACCAAAATTATTTGTTAGATGATATACTAGGCACCCGCTCACCCACCTCGTCCACCCCAGTGGACTAGTCACCGTCACCCGCCCTCTCTCTAACTACACAGCATCATGCAAATCTTTGCCAGCGGCTACTCATTGATCCCCAAGCTAATCAATCAATATCTGTTGTCTTCTCAGATGAAGGAACAGTAGCTAGGTTTTTTTTTTGTGTAGATTCGAACAACCAAAGTCATCATAATGGGACAAGTTAACAGCTCTCAAGAAGAGAGCCAAGTTATGCATACATATATGGTAATAATTAACTATCTATCTATCGGATCGAATAGCATTTGGCTAAAACAGTAGCACAATTTTCCATCATAAAGCCGTTTAAGACTTTCGCCAAAAAATTCGGCAAACGAAACTAATGATCAAAGTGGTGGTGAATCAATGGATGAAATCGATTGTTGTTCGATTAGATATGCTAAGTAGGTGACTATGTAGTAGGTGGTAAAAACTGAAACTGAAATAATATTATGATATCTGCCTCCAAGATGGAGACTAAAATAACGAGAAATCAGTCAATCGAATTAGTGAAAATCTGCAAATCCAATAGCCAATAATTTTCTAATGATGGCAGCAATGTAAAACGGTGACGCAGCTCTTGAAGTCTTTGCAAATAATAAGGATTGAGACATTTTGAAATTCGCATCAGTTTAAAATAGTCATTAAAATCCTCAAATGTATTATTTTGCTCTTTTGTCTTAATAAAATTAGAATAATGTTTATTTCTGTGATAGAACATTACGATTAGTAACTATTCGTTAAAAGCAAAGCCTTCCATTTGACACTAAATGTGTTCTTAGTTTTTTTGCTTGTACCAATCTTTATTCTTGTGTCTATGGATTCAGTCTCTCCTTATTGTTGTTAACCTGAAACCTTATAGTCACCCACTTTTTGTCTACTTAGCTCCTGGATGAAAATTGTCAACGGTTAACAACTAAAATTGCTTCTTAACCCCAATATCGTTCGAATGGAGTGGAAAGAGAGTGAGTGGTGGGGTGTGGAGAGGATAGGAAGAGAGTGGAAGAGATTGCTGCTGGCTGGCTGGCTGGCTGGCTGGCTGGCTGGCTGGCTGGCTGGCTGACTGACTGACTGAATGAATTATTTTCCTTTCCTACCTAACTATTGCAATTTGTGGCGGCAAATTTCTTGAGTAGGTACGGGTACGAGGTCGAGAGTCTTCCTCTCTGTTCCCCTTCCAAAAACCTAATGAAAAATGTGTCGGCTGCTGTTGCCGCTGATGCTGCTTAAACTCTAATTAACGTTTCATGTGTTTTGCTGGGCTGCTTCTTAAGAAAAAGAGTTGATTCAAGTTGAATTTCAGTTTAGTTGGTCTCCTATAAACTGACTAGTCAATGTGCCCATTCTGTCTCTCTTACATTCTGTCGCTCCGACAGTTTGTTGTTTGGGAGATATGTATTTTTTTTCTTTCTTTCTTTTTTTTGGGATTTAACAGCTTTTTCTTTAAGATTCAAGATGCTGTCGCCTAATTAGTCGCTTAATAAGATTTTTATGATTTTCTTATGATGAATAATTCCAGCTTACATAGCTCGTTTTAATGCACTTGTAAGTGCAGGTCTTAACATTCATAATTCTATGTTTCTTCACCTCTTTGCCGTCATCGCCCTCCCTTCCCCCTCCGTCAACTAACTCGCCTGAGAGCCAACAATTCTTTTTGGTCTGCTCTTGTTGCCGTGGCCGCTGCCACTGCCACTGCCACTGGCTTCCGGTTAAAGCCATAAAAAGAAGATCTTCTTTTGACTATACTTTTACGATTCGTACTTATTTTTTTCTCTGCATTACTTTTGAGGTTTGTTTTTTTTTTTTTTTTTTTTATGCCTTGATTAGAGTCGTTTTTATATTTATGTTTTGGAATTATCATTATTTTTTGTTTTTTATACTTATCATATTATTTTTTGTTGTTTTTTACTCTCTTTGGCGTTAATTGAATTTGTGGCATGCCACAACCAAACTCCTCTGCTCCGCTGTCGCCCTGTATCCACTCCGCCTCCTTCTCTGCAGCTTTGGCATTTATTTAATTATATTGCCGTCGAGTTTGACTTCTACTTTGGCCTGCTGCCGCTTTCTAATCAACATTGCTCCAATGATTTGCATTTTCAGCTGGCTTAATCATTGTTTCTTTGGTTCTTTGTTTTTTTTGCCTCAGTTTTAATTGTTTTTGGTTGAGCAGAGATTAGCAAAAGATGTACAAATAAATGTTAGAATTTTTTGCTTGAATAATTTTGAATAGTAAATAGGAAGGAAGACTAGATGGTGAAGGCAGGTGCCAAAAGAGATTTTACCTATCTATAGTCATAAAGTGGCAAATGTCATTGAAATCAAATAGTAATGATCGACTTTAGTTCAGTTCAGATACATATATAGCTGTGAAAGGGGCAATGATCGCGCCCCTTAACGTATGCAAAATTTACTCACTGCTTACAGCAAAATAATAACTATATATTTTGTATGTCTTATAACTTCAAATGCTAAGAAAAATGTCTGCTTCGAGGATAATTTTTTTATGCACAGGACAAAATATTCTTTTCGACAAATTATTGCTTAACAAGTTTTCTGAGATTCTCATTATCTATACTCTGGGCTTATAGCTATTCAAATGGAACTCTAAACCAGGTTTTTAAAACGTTCTCTTCCAGTTGTCATAAGTTAACAGCCAGCTAACAGAGCTCTGTTAATAGTATTAAACATAATGTGCATACTTTTAGGCATTCTCTTTTACTTTTTGCTTACAACTTTGGGAAAATTTAGGCACATACTTTTAGCCTGCAGAGGTATAACTAACAAAACTGAACTAACAGATATAAAGATGATATAGATATAGAAAAAGTTCCAAGTTATAGCAATCCAAGTTCAGTAAAAGACCAAAAGATCTTTGTGAATGCATTTCTAGGCAAATTAAACATATCCCATCAAAAAAAGACTCACTTATGCTGCTTTTGTTTCATTCGATAGTTTATATTTTAAAACACAAAATGAATTTGTCTTGGATTTTCGTTGCTCTTTAAATAATATTAAACATAATTTGAGGGATATACAAAAAATATAGTAATATGTGATATATGTATTTTGTTTTTTTTTTTTTTTTTTGGGAGGAAGGTTACAAAAAAGCTAAGTGCATTTCCATCTGCTTGACAATTCAAAATTCTTAAAGAGAGTGCACATAAGTTTTCTTTTACACTTTCAATTAATGTTATGCTTGTTTTATTATTTTTCTTCTTTTTGTATTATTTTTGTTTTTTTTTTTTGTTTGTTTATATAAAATTGCACTAAATACATCTGTCAGAGAGCCAAACTCGAAACAGTTTCAAACTGTCTTTCTCTCGTTCTGTCAAGTTAATGAAATATACAAAAGGCGTATATAGTTATATATGTATATATATATATAAAACTTAAAGATAAGACAAAAAAAAGGTTCTAAATAAAAAAAAAAAAAAAAAAAAAACAAATGGAAATGGGATAAGAAAGGATAGGAAACTGCACCCCAGTTTGGCACACATTGGGTTGGGTTTTTGTTAAGTTCTTTCTTCCTTCGGTGTTTAGCTGGTAATTTTTTGCTCTTTGAAGTTTGCTGTTTTCTTTGCTTGTTGCTTTTTGTTTTTGTTTTTTTCTTTTCTTTTTTTTTTTACACAAATTAAAATTACAAATTGAACCTGGCTTAGTAGTATATACAATTTATAAAAGAAAGTACATATATTACATATACACACACATACACACTCGCACGCACACGCGCACGCACACGCACACACACACACACACTCACATAATATTAGAGAAATTCTTGCATAAATATTCATAACGAAAAGGAAATGCTTTATGCTCTTTGCGTTACAATTGTTAATTTAGTTTCTGTCACTCTGCTTAAAACTAATTA
Organism: Drosophila willistoni; assembly: GCF_018902025.1. Lineage (NCBI taxonomy): Eukaryota > Metazoa > Arthropoda > Insecta > Diptera > Drosophilidae > Drosophila > Drosophila willistoni. The sequence continues at coordinate 3,074,738 of NW_025814057.1, forward strand.
AAACACTCCACTCTAATGACATAAAATTAGTAAAAAAAAAAAAAATATATATATATTAATTCTTCTTTTAGTTGAAGGTTTTATGCTGCTCGTTTTCTTATGATTTTTTATTTGTTTTGTTTTTTTCTTTTAGTTGCTAAATTTGTTAACTTGGCGAGACTCAATTGGCTCAGTCGATATATATTTATATATATACTCGTCTATATACGATATACATAGTAGCTGCTCCTAAATCCTTTTTGCTTCCTTTACAAAATTGCTGTGTGTGTGTTGGAATTATTATTTTCGTTTCGTTTTTGTTTTCTTTTCAATTGTTTGTGTTTTTGTTTTGGAATGCTCTCTTGGTCTGCTGGAGGTTTTCAATCATTGGCCATACAATAGCCCGAATAGGTCTGTATATTATCCTCCAAGAAGCTTTCACCAGCTATAACACTCGACTGTGTATGATGGCTGGGACAATGATGGCCCTTTGGGCATTGGCAGAGTGAATTGATGTTGACCTCGTCCAGAAATTCTTGACGTTTTCGTACTGTGAACAATTTGCATGGTTGCTTACGCTGACAGCGAAGGCGCTAAAAGACAAACAGGGAGCAAACCGAGATCGATTAGTATCTAATGGAAATGTTTGTCGTCCAAAGACTTACCGTCAATGGGGAGCAGGCAAAGAGATATCTATAGCCTGGACTGCCATCTCCAATGGGTTCACGTTTGGTCAGATAAGTCACCGAATTCTTAGGACAACGACAATGGACAATTTGCTCGGTGACATTCAGCTCTGTGGCAGTTGTCAATGTCCAAGTATAATCACGGAAATGTCTAGAAAATAGAAAGCATTTATTGAGTTTTGTTTGTTAATAAATTGAAGAGATGGCAAACGCACTTGCAAACTGGCAACTTGTGAACTGGCTGACACATTTTGTAGTGCCTCGTCTTATCCGCTATGGTGTGGCCATCCTCAACACCCAGACTGCTGGGGCAGCCGCCAATAAAGCTCATGGTCTCCTTCAAACCCCTGTGACCCGAGTGACGCATATGGGCATTGCCTCGTGGAAATTCATTATCCGCCACCTCCTCGTAGGTCTGAGCTGCCGGCAGGGCATCATTGTACTCCATGTTGTTGTAATCCATCGATGATGGCAATTGCAAATCATCTTCATAGACAGCTCCAAGTTTCTGCATTAATTTCTTCATATGCAGACTTTCGAATTTCTTATCCTGAAATTCACCGAGCAGCAAACGTTTATGCTGCATCATCAGCTTCTCTTTCATCCAATTCGAAGAGGATGATGATGAGGATGAATGTCTGTCGCCTCCCTGATGATTGCTGTGATAGTGCAGGATCACATTATTGGGCATGCGATTCGATTCCGGGCAACGACATTGCCGCTCAATCCAAGGCGTCTCATAGAGATCGATCTTGGAGCAAACTGCATTTGGCGCACAAATTGGGAGATCATCTTCGGAGTCCTGCAATTGAATGGAAAATCACATTAATTTCTGATGAATCCTTAAGCGTTTATTCATAGTTTTCTGATTGTTTGGTTTATTTAGAATTCTACTCAAGGCTAACTCAAAACGATGCGCTTCCGTTTCCGTTTCGGTGTTGTGTCCTTGTGAATAATAAACGTATTAATAGTTTCAGCTATTGTAAAGTCATTGGGCATATGTATAGAACCATTTGCATATGAAATTAGGCATCTCAATGGCCTTCTAGCTTCCATCTATTGTCTATTATAACAAAATTGGCAATAGAGCAAACACTTAAAATCCCATCCCTGAAACCTATTTCAATTTCAATACCAATCTGAATCCAAGCCTAAAACCCTTAACCTTAACTTGGCGAGAGGCTGTTTGACTGGCTACTCGTCTTTTCCATGTTGTTCACATGTCCAAACAAAAACTTGAATAACATATCTTTAGAAGGATATCGGTTTTGCTCTTGTGTGTGTGTCTGTGTGTGTGTGTGTGTTTGTTTAGATTTTGGGTCTACTTTTCATTAATTGAATTCGTTAAAAGAAAAGGGGAGGGAGGGGAAATGTGCGAAATGTTTACTTAAATCCTTTGCAATAAAAACTGATGTTATCCTTGACTCTCTTTCTACTGTGTTGCCTGGTGTTGGCCATAACATAAAATCCTACTACTACTAGCAACTTGAGGGCTTCATCTTTTCTGTATCTTGCCATCTGTATCTGTGTATTTGTGTTTGTATCTCTCCACCTTTCTGTCATTCGATTTTATTGGCAGCGATAACAACAACAACAACAACAACGAGACCAACTACAACAACAGGTTTCCCATGAAATTATCGAAAAGCAATCAATTTTTTAAGTGGAACTGTCGCTTTACCTTTTCTCTTTCTGTATTTTCTTGTTGTGGATTGATCCTTGTTTTTTTTTTTGTTTGGTTTCAATTTCAATTTTGAAAATTTCATTCAAATAAATGAGGGGGAACAGAAAGAAAGAAAGGTTTTTTTTTTCGATTTTGCACCTGCTGCTGCTGCTGCTGCTGGTTGACGGTTCCTACTCATACATGGCATTTCTGTGCTGTCTTAAAACCGGAAGTCCGGAAGTGATTTAGTGCAAAGGCGTCGGTCGGCTAAAGCGGAAGTAAATAAATAAGTGAACGCCGAGAAACATGTGTGTGTGTGTGTGTGTGTGTGTGTGAAAGAGACAGCAAGCAAGGGATTAGCCTAAGAACGTTCAGGATGGAACTGTGGCAGGAATAACAGAAACAGGAAGTAATCCAAACCAAAAAAACAGGTTGCCTGCTTCTTTTCTCCCTTCCTCCTACCTCCTTCTTATCCATCTCTCCTTTTACTTCTTCGTCGTCATCGTCGTCGTGACCTTTTACCTTTTTGTTGTTGCCTTTGCCTTTGCTTTTACTTTTGCTTACGCGGAAGTAGTCTGCCGGCTTCCTTGTTGTTGTTCTTGCTTTATTAGTTTTATTTACTTCCGCTTTTGGTGTTTCTATCCCCGATACCCCGCCATCCCCCAGCGTCACTGCCCCCCCCCCCCCCCATTCCAATCATTTTCGCTTCCCACAATACACTTTTTGACCTAGTTTATTGTATTCCCGGTGCTAACACCTGCTTTCTTTCTTTCTTTTCTTGCATTCGTTCGTTTTCGGTTTTGGGTTTTTTTTTTATCTCCGTTTCTTTAGGGTAGTTCCTGTCACTACTCCACTTTAACCCTTTCATTGCCGACAAGTTTGCTTTGATTATTCAGATTTCAAGCTCCATACTCTCGACATTATTGAGATTCCTTTGTAGTGACAGGATATGAGGAGAGTCCCTCTCTTTCTCTGTTTCGATATTCGATGTAAGCAGCGTGAGAAATTCTTTGAAATTCGAGCTCTTTCTCTCTCACTCTGTGATAAAAAGGGGAAAAACTTCAAAGAAAAATCGAACGTTACACTATATAAGTTGAAAATGCTAAGTATTTTACCAAAAGTTTGCCAAAAATCCATGAAAGAACAAAACAGTTTAAGCCAAACACGAAATGGAAAATAAAAGTTGCCACGTAGCACAATTTTTGTACTCTTGCGAGATAGAAATCGTAGTATTTAATCGATGATTGTTTGATCCAAAAATAGTCTCCTCTCGAATGAGAATCTAAACGATCGCCAGCGCATAATGAGTATGATATGGTTAATGGATTCCTAGAATCGTACAGCTTTATACATGTGAACAAAAATTTGGCAAGAGTATAACAGAATTTACGAGAGAAAAGAATTTAAGAAACAGACTTTAAGCGGATATCCGGTTTAACAGCATCTCAGCCAGCCAGTCAGTCAGTCAGTCAGTTAGTCAGTGTGAAGGGAAGAAGAAGGAGGGTACGGGCATGGGGTGGGGGCTGGAATTGCGGCAAAGAATGGTGTGATGATGACGATGATGATAATAATGATGATGATGATGGAAGCTGGTGGTGCCACACTTTATAATTTGCTTTTGGGGTTCCATTGCCCGTACCGACCATTGCTGTTGATGCCGACGCCGATGCGGACTAACCCCCTTATTTGCCTGGCGATGTGTCAAAGTTTAAGACCCCAACGGAAGTTGAGAACGCGCCAAAGACAATGGACTGGCAATGCTCCATCTCTTTGCCTTCTTCCCCTTTGCCCCTTTGCCTTGGCATTTACAAGTCGTTTGGACAAAACGTGAGTCGGCAAGCATTGAAGAACTCTTTTGACTTTTGATTTCAATGAAAAGCTCTAGTTGTCTCTTTTTTTGCACTCTCTCGCTCTCTGTCTCGCTCTGGTTAATTGAATCGAATTAACCCCATGGAACCCATTGGACAAACGGCGGCTTCATGTGGTGGCATCTTCATTCCTCATTGTTGCCTCATGACTGGAATTCTTTCTTGCCCCCCCTCCCCGCCTCCGTAACAACCTCTTCTTATGTGTTGACTTGAACGGAACGGAAGTTTTGTGCTTGACAATGACTGGGCAGAATTCCATGCTGAGATGGGGGAGACTAAGAGTGGTCGGAGAGGGGGCCGAGGGGAGGGGGGCAATCAATCAAAGGAAAATGGATCTAACTGCATCTTGCACCTGCCCATGCTATCAATTACACACAAAAAAAGAAGAGAAAAACAACTACAATTTTCATTTTATATTTTGCCAATCAGTGACATAAATTTCCATCCAAACACACACAAAAAAAAAAAAAATGAAAAAAATGAAAAAAGAAAAAAAAATGAGAACAGAAAAGATAGAAGTGAAAGGAAAACGAGAAAACCCGGAAGATGTCAGTTGTTAGGCTCAACAGTTGGTCTCTGGATCGCTTGGATTCGTTTGGTGCTTCTCTTCTCCCTCTCTCTCTCTCGCTCGCCCTCGCTCTCTCTCACCCATTTTAGGTTCCCATGAGGGCGTTGACGCACAAAAGACAACGACAAGGGGCAAGGGCATGGGCATGGGTAAGGGTAAGACTATTATGGGTAGGGGTAGTCGATATGGTAGAAGATCTGCCGTTAGATGAGTTGATGGCAGCCGCCTGGCACAAGTGTGTGCAGCAGCAGGTAGAAGCTATTGCCCCTACCCCGGTCCCTGGCCCCGGCTCTGGCTCTGGCTCTGGCCCTTCCCTTCCCTTCGTTTGCTGCTGCTGTTATCTTTTGTCTGTGCGTTAATGATTTTTCTATACATTTCCTTTTCACATTGTTTTTTTTTTCATCTTCTTTTTTTTCCCTTCATCTTTTTTTCCCCCTACCCCTTGCTGCCACCTCTCACACAGTTGTTTAACAATAAGCAAGAAGAATTATGCAATCTGGCGTCGTCGTAGTCGTTGTTGTTGTTGTTGTTGTTGTTGTTGGGCACATGTGGCCGTAGGCCAAGGCGGAAGTACTCTGCTATATGTAGATGCCCGGGATCAGCCTTAGCCTCAGACTCAGACTCTGGACACCAATCATCTTTCGTTTCTCCTACCCCCAAAAAACTCTCCGCTACCTTCTTAACTCCTCTCTGTTTACACGAAAATTCAATTAAATTTTTAACAATTTCTTCTAGTTGTTGTTGTTGTTGCTGTTGCTGTTGCTGTTAGAAAACGGAAGTTGAAAGAAGAGAGAAGAAAACAAAAAACACAAGATGAAGAAGAAGCTTCGCATCGCTCGCTGTTGTTGCTGCGGAAGTCACACGGAAGTTGTTACGTCACTCAAAATTCTAGTAAAAATTTCTCTCTAAAGATCTAGAGACAGGGAGATGGAGAGAGGAAAGGAGAGAGAGCCAGCCGGAAGTTAAAACATTTCAAAATATTTTGCATAGCCTTCAGGCATAAGAATTGAATTGGGAACAGCTTGAGTTTGGATCTGAGAGAGAGAGACTGGAAACTGGGAACTGGCAACTGGCAACTGAGAACTGCGAACTGAAACTGGCCGTGCCACTTTTGCTCAGCCTTAACGGAAATATGCCAACCGCAGCAGCAGCAACAACAACAACAACCACCACAACGGGGCAAAAATTTCATTCATAAAAGTGCAAAAATGCTAAAAGGAAGCAGCCAGCAGCAGCAACAAAGAAGTTGAATTAAGTTATAGCCAAAGATTAGATACTCTACTTTGCTTAAAGAAAGAAAAAAATGAAATTATTTAGATCTAAACATCATGGAAACTAATTGATTATTAAGATTGAGTTGAAAAGGAAATCTTTTCAAAAATAATTTTAAACTATTTCATCGCTTAGAGTCAACTTATTTTTTCATATTTTCCAGGATATTAGTACAATTTTGTAAACATTGTCAACAACACAAATGGATGGCTCAATTTCTCTAAAAATGTCCTATATACCCATTGAATGAAACACAAAGAGTATATCCATAATATGAAAACAAACTAAAGGCAAAACAAAAAAAAAAAGCAGTTGATGCAAAAGCTAGGAGGGAGCTGAAAGCGGAGTTAGTAGTAGGGGATTGTTTGTTGCATTGGCTTGGCAAACTGGTTTGCCTCAATACAAACATACTCTACCTATGTATACATATATATAAATATATACACATACATACATATATATTTGTGTATAAATATATAAATATATATTTGTGCCCCGATAGCAGGCAATTGCAGTTAAAGCAACAGCGGCAGCAGCAACAACTTCCCCAGTGTTGTTTTTTTTTTCTTTTTTTTTTTTTGCGTAGCTTGTTGATTGTCACAATTAATGAACGTCGTTGTTGTTGTTGTAGTCTACGCACACGGACATCCACTAACCACAGCCACATCCACATCCTCTCCATCCTCAACGGAAAAAAGCAATTCATTCATTCATTCATTCATCCAACCATCCATCCATCCATCCATCCATTCGTTCGTTCGCTCGTTCAGTCACTCATTCACTAACTCATTCAACAAACAACGTGGCCGTTTTTTTCTTCTGCTTCTTCTTGTATATGCTGCTGTTGTAATTGTTGCTTTGGCCAAAAAAAAAAAAAAAAAAAACCGCAAAATGTTGCAGCAGCAACAGTTGCTGCTGTGTTGTGTTTCTTGCCGTTGTTGCTGTCGTCTCCTTTTACAGTGGAAGCCGCCAAATAAATAAATCTTGACTACAATGCCGACAACAACAATGACGACGACGACGACGACTACGACTTGTTGCTGTTGTAGCCAATGTTGCTGATGTTGCTGCTGCTGCCGTTGATGTTGCTGAGGTGATTTTTTTTTTCTTCTCTTTTTTTTATGAATGAAATGCTTAATGGTTAGCTAGCTGAAACCTAAATGAAAACTGGGCTGTGTATAAAGTAAATGAATGTGTGTATGTGTGTGTGTGTGTGTTGCTGCGTCTTTTTTGTTTTGCCTCATGCGTTTTTTGTTGCTAATTACGATCAAGTTGCCCGTCTGTACGACTCCATTCCCCCCCTCGATCACCCCTTGAGTGGCCTGTTGTTGTTTACTCACTGACTGACTGGGCTGGCTGCAGCGCGTGAGTTTTATGAATGAAACTGCAACGACAACAACAACAACAACAACAACAACAGCAGCAGCAGCAACAATTCATAGTCTATCTCGTTTCTTCTCTTTATTTATAGTTTTAATTTATTTTGTGCTTCGCCATCGGTTTTTATTTTTTCTCTTTTTGCTCTCTGTTTGTTCATTTTGTGTTATTGTAAACAAATTGCGCCTTTGGGGCACGTAATTAGCACACTTATACACGATGGTCCCCTCCCCTCCCATCTTGCCGATTCCCCCCCCTACCCCACAGCCACTTCAAATTGGAACGTGTCCATCAATACCAAAAAAAAAAAAAAAAAAAAAAGAAAAAAAAAAACAACTGTAACAAGGTCTTCCAGTCAGTCGAAGCGAACTATCTGGGGTCTATCTCTTTTACGAACGGAAACATTTCCGGGAGAAAGAAAAATAAGCTTCCCAGCCCCCCCCACCCCTTCTCCGAATTCAATAAGAAGTTCCCATTGACATATACAAGACACACACACACACATATACACAGAGAGATACAGATATGGATATATAATTTATAAATATTTTATATATTTCCAAAAACTAACACACTAAAAAAAAACCAAAAAAAAAAGTAAATAAATAAATGTCTATAAAAAGTCTAAAAGTTGAGACGAGGCGCGCGCCAGTCACAAAAAAAAAAAAGACATAAAAAGTGGGCAAACTAGTTTTTTGGTATCCAAGCATCCGTTGGTCGGCTCAGGTTGTTGTTGTTGTTGTTGTTGTTGCTGCTGCTGGTTTGAGGCATTTTTCTCAATGGGGAGACTTGAAAAGTATTCAATACTGTTGTTGTTGTTGTTGTTGTCTGTTTATGCTAATATTCCAACCCAGACATACATACTTAACCGATATTGATGCGATATTGCCAGTTGCTGCTGTTGTTGTTGTTGTTGTTGTTCTACTCTCTTCTAACCATTCCGCTGTTCGAATTGAATAATTTCTAAATTTAGCATAAAAATTCCATAGCGGAAAGGAGAGGCGAAGAAAGAACAAAAAATTAAATACAAAAATATTTAATTATGGAAAAGAAAGAAAGAAATATGCAAAAATCTTAATAAAAAACTCTCCAATGCCAAGACTTTGATATACCCTGCACTTTTTGTCTCGTTTGTTTTGCCTAACCATTGGCACATTTAAAAAGGGAGCTCTTCTTTCTATTTGAACCAATATACCCTTTCATTTAGAGGTGTCTATTGGGTATGCCAAAATTAAAGCTAGCGATCAGTCAAGTTTGTGAATGGCTTGAATGAAATGCCCTACAAATATGTATACACAATACATATAGAGAAAGGAGACACACTTGGAGATGAAGATTGAGAATACTATTTGTTTCTTGTTATCTTCCGTTGTCGTCGTTTCACATTAAATTTATTGCTTATTGATCGATATTCTCATATTGCTTTCAACTTCCCCTTTGAATCTACTCAAAATTCATTTTGACATTTGATTTTACATCCAAATCCAATTTCAATTTGTCAAAAACAAAAAAAAAAAAAACCTTTTTGATTGAAAAAGTTCAGCTTCAATCTCATATTATTTATGCTGATTTTATGATTTCCTGGAACTTGAATTTGATATTAATGAAAAGAAAGGAAATCTAATTCGTAGAATTGATTTTCATAAACAAACAACAAACATTAAATGAGAGTTGTCAAGACTTGAGATAGTGTAAATAAAATATAATTCAATGGCAAGAAACATTAATGGCAAATCTATGTGATCTAAATAGAAGTCATTTGTCTTAATTTGCAAACGTAGATCAAAAATTGGTTACAAAAACCGAAAACGAAAATTGAATTCATTTGGCATTACGCATACGTCTAGTGCGCCCACATAAAGATAGACCCTTTGCAGTGCCGTTGTTGCTGTTTGTTAATGGAGAAACCATTTTCACACCTGGCTGCAGCTGGTTGCAATACCAACAAGAACAAATTCCAACCAAACTTGGCCAACAAAGACAGCCAGATAGAGATAGAGACAGAGAGAGAGATAGAGAGAGAAGTGATGGAGCTGGAGAGAAGAGATGAGACTGGGAAGTTGTTTATGCTATAGGCCATGCTTGATTTGTTTATGCATTTTTCAGTCAATTGGAATTTCTAGCAGTCTTCTGACTTCTTTCTACCACTTTGATTTCATCGTCATCATCATCATCATCATCACAACCCCATTCCCCATTCCTCATTCCCCTCTCTATCTATAGATTGCTTTTGGCCATGCCACGCGCACTCAGACAACATCGACAACGACGACGACGATGACGGCGTTGAGGAGGAGATGATGTTTAGGCCAAATATGCGTAGAGAGGAGCTGATCTGTTTGTATATGGCCAACAAATTGCTGATGTTGCTAGCTGTCTGTCTATCTATCTATTTGTATCTGTCTGTCTGTCTGTCTGTCCGTTCGTCTGTCTGTCTATCTGTCTGTCTTTCTGTTGTTGGCTTTATCCATTCATACAAATATTTGAATGGTCTGTCGCTTTGCCATTCATTCATAGATTGACTTGCCCAGCCAAGCGAAAAGTTCCAAGTTGAAGTCGTCATTACGACGTCGCTGCCACTGCCGCTGCCGATGCCGCTGCTCTCTGCCTTTAGCCTCTGCTCATCCAGCATTTTACGTTTTCATTCATTCCTCCTATATATTGCCCCTCCCCCCCCTTTCCCCTCGCCACCCTCCATCCCACCACACATCTCCTCTAACCAGCACCACTCCCCCATTCTTCTACTCCGCACTTCTCATTCATTCTCGTCTCCCATCATCTTCATCTCGTTGTCGTGGTCGTATTTCATTCATGAATTTTCTTTCATTCAGCTTTGGCTGAATGCTCCTCCCTCCCTTCCTCCCTGCAGCCTGCCACCGCCTCCCTTTTCCTCTCTCTCTTCTCTCTGTCCTCTTCGTCTCCCTGACTGGCGGGGCAACGTTTTTAAATACCGGAACTGAATGTTTAGCGCTTTTAAGCATGGGAACTTTTTGTTTTTTGTGTTTTTTTTTTCTAAAAGAAAACAAAAAACAACAACAACAAACTTTTCTCCTTTTCTCACTCTCTCGGTCTTGGTTTTATTGCAAGTTCCTACAAAACATTAGAAATTTGTTTTCGGTTTTTTGTTGTCTATTTTAGGTGTTGTTGTTCTTTTTCAGTGTGTGAATGTGTCTGTGTGTGTGTGTGTGTGAATGTGCGTGTGTTTTATGTCTTTAAAATTTATTGCAGACATTTGGATTTCAAAATTTATGAGCCACACCAAAAAACTGATGGGTTTTAGAGCAAAGCAGAGCAGAAAACCGATCTATAAGCATATTTTTTGTGTTTTTTTTTTCTTCTGTTATTATTATGCTGAGGTGTGGTGAAGCTATTAATGGATATTGATCGGCGTATTGGGACAGTTAGTGCAAAAGATCACAAATATGATATATACAAAATCTTGATTAACAATATCCAAATGAAATAGAGATTAAGGATTGAAATTTGAGGGGGGATTTCTTTTCACTTTTATCTCTGCATCAATTCGAGGGTATTTTCATGTCGATTCTAATTTCATAATTAGCCCCAATTCATACTTGTGTTTATATGTTGTCAATATTTTCATTTTGATTGTTGTTGATATTTCACGCCTTTGCGACTCGCAGCAACAACAACAACAACACCAGCAACACAAATAACGTATATGTCTAGGGCGTTTTTGCTGCTGCTGTTGTTGTTGCTGCTTTTATTTATTTGTCATTAGACATAATAGATTTTTGATCTATGATATGTTGGTCGTCTGACTCTCCCTTTAACATGAACATATAAGACTATTTTATAGTCACTTGATTTATGTCTTATAAAAAAATGACTTGACCTATGTATGTGTGAGTGTGTGTATTTAGTAAGAACAAACTGATCTTATCATCATCATCTTGCCCATTATATTCCCATATAAACATTCATTCATGATCCATGATCCATGATCGTGTTAGTCATAAGTTTTCTTGGGCTATTCGTCTGTTCGTGCTGCTGCCAAGTCATAAAACGAAGCGAAACGAAAAAGAAACAAAAACAAAAAGCAACCAACAACAAAAAGAATAAGACCACATTGAACTCTTGACCTGCCCGAGAGACCAGCTAATTGGTTTAGGTATCGCCCGACTGACTTTAATTGATCAAATGCGGTTCAACTAAGGCTGACCTGATGCTGCTGCTGCAAAACAACTTTCATTTTTCATCTACATCAAAAGTGCAATTAAATGTTGCCATATGCTGCTCTCCTCTTGTTGTGGTTGTTGTTATTGTTGTTGTTTATCCGATTTGTGGGTGTCAAGTGTAATAATTCCAATAGGGCGGCATCTAAATATAGCCACAGCCCAAAAACAGAGACCAAAGAAATCCAAAAACCAAAATCAAATAACAACAAATATATATATATATATATATATATATGTATATAATAAACGTTGCATTAAGGCACAAAACCTGCTGGCAATAATATTGTTGTTGTTGCTGCTGTTATTATTGGTGTTGCTGGCGTGTGGGTCTTACAAATGGCAACAACTACAAACTTGCCTGAGCAGGTGTCGACTTATACATTATGCAACCTGCTGCCCATTGCCATGCCAAGTTGTTTGCATAGATCAATATACACATACATGGGTAGGAAAATAATAATAAAAAAAAAATGGAGAGAAATAAATAAATGTTGCTGCGGTGTCAGCAGCAACATTTGTAATTAACCATATTCAAAGTCTTGCCTAGAAGCTATTCAATTAAGAATCTATGAAACTTACCCCCACTTGATATAATATACGCAAATCCTTTTGACCATGTCCATGCTTAATATTGTTAGCAATGAGATGATGTTGCTGCTGCTGCTGCTGTTGCTGCAACATTTGCCTTGATCTTCGTCCTAATTCAGTTTGCTCCTGCTCTTCGGCTGAGAGACTGACTACACTCGTTATATGCTCAGTTGTTGTAGGTTTAACGGTTGATAAAGTCTCTGTTAATGCTGCACCTGCAACTGTTGCAACTGTGGCTGCTGCCGTCGCTGCTGCTGCCGCTGTTGTTGATGGTTTATTATCTTTGGCATCATAGATATAATATTCCAAGTTCTTATGCTTATCTCTAGTCAATGTTGCTGTCGTTGTGGTTTTTGTTGTTGCGGTTAATGCCGCTAACGATGACGATGCTGCGGCTGCTGTTGCTGTTGCTGCTGCTGCTGCTGCGGCTGCTTGTTGTGCTGATGTTGATGTTGCTGTTGTTGCTGCTGCTGCTGTTGCTGTCAGTTCATATATCTCTAAGGGTAAACGCGTGCTGTGAGCTTGAACTATTAACACCAGCAACATCAACGTTTGTATTTGCAGAGACGACGGCAACATCTTGGTAATTGACACTTTTTTTTTTTTTTTGTATAGTTGTTTTTTGTGTTGTGGTCAATATAGGTTTTCTTCTTCTTGCTTTACTATTTTGCAATTGTAAATGTATTGGAAGTAGTGTTTAGTTGCTGTTGTTGTTGTTGTTGTATTATTTGCTTTGCCTACTATTACAGTAGATGCCTAGAACTTGGCCCATGGCTTAACATGATCGACACACAGGCAACACAACGAAAAAAATAAAACAAATCAGGTTTCCGATATTGATATACGATTCGTATTCGGGTGAATGTAACTAGGTATGTATAGATATATATATATATATATATAGAAATATAAATATATATATAAATATACGATATTGTGGTTGATTTTTTTTTTTTGCTTTCTTGGCTTTTGTTGTTGCTGTTGCTGCTGTTAGTATTATTATTATTAATATACATATAGTATATATTATTATTATTATGATTTTTCTTTTTTTACAAGACTTTTACACTCTCGCGTTTTCAGTTCTTAACGTTTTCAGTTTACGCGTTGCCGTTGCCGTTGTCGTCGTTGTCGTTGTCTGCGCTCAACAAACTCACTTTTCGAACTGATCAAACAGAACGAGAGAGCGACGACGACGACGACGACGACGTTGCCTTAATGCTTGTCAGAGCAGACACTGGGATGTATGTGTGTGTGTGTCTGCTTATGTGTGTGTGTGTGTGTGTGAGAGAGGTAGAGGGACTGCTTGTGGTGTGCGTGTGTGTGACGTAGTCAGGCCATGAATGAATGAACATGTTCGGCCTGTGGTTGCTAATGTTGCTGGCGTACAGCATCCAATTGCTCATTGTATAGGTGAGTATCTATGTAGCAAACGTCTTTGTATCTGTGTGTGCCGATATGCGTAAGTATCTGTGTGTGTCTCTATGTATGTGTGTGTGTGTGTGTGTTTTTTTCGGCTTGCTGCTCGCGTGCTAGACCCTTCATTGCTTCCGCTGTGCTGGACAACTGCATCCTTTGGGACCTTTTTGCTGCTGCTGCTGGTGCTGCGGCTGCGGCTGCGCCTCTTCGCCTTCGCCTTTGCCTAGTGATGTTTATTTTGTATAGTTTTTTAGTGACCGGAAACTAATTCCTGCCTCTTCTGGTCTCTCTCTGTCTCTCTCCTGTTGCCGCCAATGTGTTTATAGCGCATGCCACAAAAAAAAAAAAAAACCCAAACTGAAACAGAAAACAACAAAAAATATAACAACAACAACAACTTCCAGCGAAGCTACTCCAGTTCAGTTGAGTTCAGTTTATACGTTTCCTCGGAAAGCGCGCCAATTTTTTTTTTTTTTTTGGTTTGTTGGTTTTCTTTTTTTTTTCGCTCGTTCTCTCTCTTATTTTTAGCGATAAGGTTTCACATCGTTTTTTCCAGTTTTACCTTGAGACCCATTATGATGAAGGGCTTTACTTTGTGTTCTTCTGTTCTCTAGCTGAAGAAATCAGCTGATATTTTTAAAATTCAACTCTCTTTTTCATTTCTTTTTCATTATACCATACACCCATAGGGTGAAATGGTATATTAAAGTCGCCAAAATGTATGTAACAGGCAGAAGGAAGCATCTCCGACCCCACAAAGTATATATATTCTTGATCAGGATCAACAACCGAGTCGATCTAGCCATGTCCGTCTGTCCGTCCGTCTGTCCGTCCGTCCGTCTGTCCGTCCGTCCGTCTGTCCGTCTGTCCGACCGTCCGTCTGTCCGTCTGTCCGTATGAACACCTAGATCTCGGAGACTGTAAGAGCTAGAGCCACCAAATTTGGTATGTAGACTCGTGTAGTATGTAGAGTGAACAAGTTTATTTCAAATTTTTGCCACGCCCCTTTCCGCCCCCGCAATTTAAAAAAAGCGTTTATCTCAAAAACTAGTTCAGCTAGAGACACCATATTTGGTATGTATATTCGCTTAGTAAATGCACACATTTTGTATGTATAAAAATTTTGCCACGCCCTTTTCCGCACCCGTAATTTGAAAAACTTGATTATCTTCCGTATTTTTTTACCTTATGCAATCACACTTGGCACACTTAAATTTAATACTAATATCTAGCAAAATACCAAATTTGATCAAAATCGGACAGAAAACAGTCGAGTTATGCATATAAACGTTTTTGCATAAGGCCGGAGTTGGCCGTTGGCTGGTGGGGGCGCTAGGGTGCTCGTATGATCGAGTGAGCGAGATACTAAGATATGCTTGTAAAAAGCATGTGAAAATGCATTTGTTTAATAAAGTTGAAATATTTGCTTTACTGGTGTATGGTATACCTTAGTCGGCGAGACGACTTACTTACTTCATTTTATTTCATTTTTTTTTTATCGTTTCCAGGCAAAATGTATGCGGTAATTGGACGCAGACATGGCAAAATCTTATCCGGTGACCTCACCCAAGGCAGTGGGAACTTTGCTGTAACCTGCCTCTTGCCCGTCATTGAATCATTCAACTTTGCCCAGGAGATGCGCAAACAAACATCTGGCCTGGCCTGTCCGCAGTTGATGTTCAGTCATTGGGAGGTAAGTAGCCTCAGTTGGACTATGATGGGAACAATTTCCAATGGGGGAGCAATAGTACTCACTTTTTTGCCAATTGAAAGGGGGAAGGAGGGGACATTTAAAAGATCCCTAGAATTCACAGAACAAAATGTTGTAAGATTTCTTGTGAATGTGATTTTCAAATGGCCCTAAAATGTTTCCTAATATCAAGTTTTAGTTGCACATTTAAGGATCATCGCTCGATTTTAAGCTTTAGTCTTTGTCATTAAAAGATCAAATAACTTGAACCTAAAGAGATAAGTTCTTGGCCACACTCACCCAAAAATATTGTATGAAATTTTATAAAGTTTTTTTATTTGTGCCTTTTTTTTTTTTGATGTTCTTGCTGCTGTTTTGTTTCTACGCCCCTGGGGAGCTATCTTCGATTCTGACTTTAATTTTGACTGACTGACTCGCTGTCTCTGGCTCCAGCTGTTGGCACAAGTGCCATGTGCGTGCCCTGGCTGTGATCTGTTGCTGCGGTCACCTCTCTCTCTCTTTCTCTCTCTCTCTTCCTCTATCTCTGTCTCTTGCCTCTCTTTTCTTCTAGCTGCTTGGTCAGCGCTAAAGAAAAAAAAAAAAAAAACAACCGAGAGAAAAAAAATCTCAGTTTACCTTCTGTCTGAAGTCTTATAAGCAAAAACCACAACCGGCAGCCAACAGCAGCAGCAGCAGCAGCAGCAACAGTTGGACTGAAAGTTATATGGTCCATTTGAGGCTTGCAGCTGTGTGCAATATTTCAACGAAGAAGAGTAACCTGAAGCCAACAGCAACAGCCACAGCCAACAAACTAACCATCCAGCCAACCGACCGACCGACCGACCGACCAGCAAACCAACTCCTCCCGCCCTTCCATTTGAAGATGAGACGTCGGTCAAACGAACAGAGGGACAGACATTTGGTTTTTGTTTTTGTAATTTTTAATTTTTATATATTTTTTGGTTTGGTTTTCTACATTTTCTGACCTTGCCGCCATCGTCGTCGTCGTCATCGTCGTCGTCCGTCGTTGCCATAATTCGGCGCGGGCCACAATTAAGAGTTAAGAGTGGAGAGTTGGGACGTCGACGACGACACTAAAAACCAACTTCAAACGCTTTCAGACTGTAAGCCAAACAGCTAAGAGCAGCAGCAGCAACAGCAGCAGCAACGGATGAGCCCAGGGCTCAAAAGAAAAGAAAAAAAAAAACACCAACAAATAACAAAAAGAATGAAAAATGATTAATATTGTTTGAGCAGGCGACAAATGTTTCAATAATGAGTTCACTAAAAGAAATGGTCAATATAAATCAAATAATCTTCATCTTCATTTCTCAATCTAGCCAAATCGTTGAAATGTTTCAATTTGTTAGAAATATTATTGAGTACTTACATAGAATGAGTTGATTTTTGTTGTATTTGATCATTTTGAAATTGAACTTTGATGTAAACCATAATTCTTCTCCATAATGTAGGCGATGTTCAAATCGATCGGGGTCCGATTTAAGAATTATTTATCTGGTATTATTCTTAATAATGATCTTTCAAAGGATCCTTTCCTTCTCAACTGTTTGGTATTTGCAGATGTTAGAGTTTCCCTCTAATAGAAACTTTTGGCACTTTCAATTTGATTTGTCTTTATTCTTTTTTCAAAATTTAATAATCTATTGTCGGGTGTACGAATTGTACATATGTCTTATGTATGTATATAGGTATATGCGTGTGTGTGTGTGTGTGAGTGTGTGTTAGTGTATAGAGTATATATCGCTTAACCAATCGATAACAACAAGTTTTTGTATAATGACTTCCGGCGATTTTCTATTTGCCGGCGTCGTTCGTTGTCGACAACGTTGCATTTGTTGTTGTTGTTGTTGCTGTTTGCTTCTGTTGTTGAAGTTGTTGTACGCATTTCCAGTGAGGGAAATGAGGAAACTGGGGAACTAGACCCCCGCCAACCCCCCATCCCCTCGACAACCAGCCTGTCCGCCATCTCTTACTCACTTCTATCTCTCGATCTCTTGGTTATATATATATATATATATATATATATATCTGTTGTAGAAATCTTAACTGGCAACTTGTTTTTACTAGAGGAACGACGATGAAAACAAAAAATAAAACAAGATATTTCTCTTTATTTGTTGTTGTCGCAGGCTAAAAGCAATTAGGATTTGCTTTAGCGTGAACAATTAAAACAGTTAAGTTTCTTGACACTGGACATCGCCCACTGTCTCTCTCTCTCCCTCTCTTTCTATGTCTCTCTATCTCTGTCTCTGTCTCTGCGTGGCATGCCTCCACTTCCCACCCATCATTTTTAAGATTTCAGGGGATTGTGTGGGCAATCGGTAGGACCGTGGGCGCAGCAGTTGTCACGTGCCCATAATAACAAAACGAAGGCGTCTCTCTCTCTCTCCCTCTCCCACTCTCTCTCTCTCTCTCTCTCTATCTTTTTCTTTGGCCAAGTGGCCATCGAGGCCATTGGGGCCATACGTCGGCCCAATGGGATGGGCCACAAAAGGAAATGGACACAAGAATTTCAAAATTTTCTTGCCGCATCATGGCCTACAATAAGTTCGTTAAGTTGCAGCAAAATAATACCAACAATTTCCCCCGCCCCCGCCCTTGGCCCCTTCCTTCACTTTGATGCAAATTACCAAAAGCTACAACTGAAAATAATTATGAGAAACAAATGAAATTATCAGAGTTTACATAAAACTTAAGTGCGAAGAATGAAACGAGGTTAACTAAAAAAGTTAACAGGAACAGGAAGTAATCTGGTGGATCCAAGAGAGATCGAGGTGGGGAAGTTCCCCGCCCCAATAAAATGAACAAGCTTTGATTGATTTATTGTACGATTAAGTGAGAGAACAATTCTAGCACTTTCTCCCGATTTCACTGAGATTCCCTGTCTCACTTAACTGCCCGCACTCTTTTATTTCTCTCCATTCTAATCTGTTGTTTCTCTGTTTTTTCTCTTAGTAATTCTCACACCTTATCTTGCTTGTTATCTATAGGAGACATAGACATGCATTGCCTAGTCCTTAGATCCGTCATTGTCAACGAATTATATAGTCAGAAATGTTGTTAACATTGGCTATATATCGATGTCTTTGGAGCTGAAATTCCCAAAAAGTCATGCGATTTCTACTTAGTTTTAGCTGTCTGTCTTTGATGATTATTATATCAAATGCACATAGAAAATTTAGTGATCTTTCAGACAAATATTGTTCATTTTAAGGGAGATTTGAGTTTGGAGAGTTTTATTCGTTAAATGAAACGATATTCAATTTTTAAATCTTTCATATAGTCCTTTAAAAGGGATTACTGGCTCATGTGTTGCATCTAATATGTTAAACCGATTTCATTTGATGTTTGTGCTTCGATAATCGATATTTATCCTTACTTTTGCACTTTATTGGACATTCAGTTGTAGTTACAAGATGGAATATCCTTTACAGAAAAATGAGACTGTTGCTGTTCCTTTCTTTATTGGCCTTATATATGTAGATATATGTGGATGCACTTGCTGATGCTGAAGATTGATATTAGATTGGTTAGAGTAGGCGATGTGGTTAGATGATGGAGTTATGTGAAGTTACAGAGGACAGGAAGAGGTTCAAGCAACCGACCTCGACCCCAAAGCTAAAGCCAAACATAAACCCAATTCTAAGTTGCCCCCCTCCCCCCGCCCAACACCAACACCAACTCCAGCTCTAACTTCAAACACAAACACATCAACAGCAACACACACACACACACGCACAACAACAAAAAAAAAAAAAAAACAAAACTGAACAACGAAATGTTGTTGGCTACTGGTCTTACTTCTCTTCCTACAGTGGAGTGAGCTGATGGTTGGTAGAAAGAGCGTGGTGCTGGCGGTGGCGGTGGTTGTGGTGGTTGGGGGGTTATAGAGAGGGAACTTTTGGCTTGTTCTTGTTTGGAGTGTTTATCATTAACGCGTTGCATATGATTGTTGTTGCTGTTGGTTGTTTGTTTGGTTGTTGTTGTCGCACTTTGCATGCAGGGCACAACTTCAGAAAACTACTTCAAAAACAACAACAACAACAACAACGAAGAACAAATAATCTGATAACTCGTTTTGTACCTGACCCCGCACCTCCTCCTACTCCTCCACCCGCCATTTCATCCTACCCCTTCCCCCGACACGCTATAGCCCACAATCCGTAATCCCCCACCAAAGGGAAAGTCCCAAGTGGCCATGGCTTGGAGAAAGAGAGCTGAGAGATGAGATAGTGGGAAACGAGGGAAACGAAGAGGGGTAAAGAAGAAGTCGTAGAGAAGAAGGCAAAGAAGAAGAAGGGCGACGAGTGGAAGTGGAGAGTAAATGCCCTAAAGTCTGCCTGGTTCCATCTGTGTGTGTATGTGTCTGCGTCGGTGTGTGTACATATATATCGAGGGTTTCTTTCAAAGTTCAGCCAAAAAGAACACTCAATTCCAAGTCTACCAGGCCAAATCAAGCAATTGATCTGTACCTCCAAGAGAAAAGGATTTGATTATTATCTTTAATTGAATTGATTTTAAAAGTGAGGAGGAGAATCATGCCCATGGCTTATGCTCACTTCTTGTTTAATCCTTTATCCTTCTGAGATTGGCTTGGAATCACAGATTTGCTCAGAGTTGCAACTGAATACTCGACAAATTGTTCAAGTAACCCTCGTTTACTCGGTATATATGCATATATCCAGCCGGCAAGTGTTTATCCAAGTGACTATGCTAAAGGATTTTCTCGACATTGTTGTTGTTGTTGTTGTTGTCTCTTAAGTGGAACGTGGTTTGCATTGTGGTGCCTGTCAAAATGATGCTCGTCCGTTGCTCGTCGCCTCCCCTCCATCTGCCCTGCTTCCCTTCCCCACCATTTGTGGCCTATCGACTCTTATTTCGAACGTCGTTTCGTCGACTCGAGTCGAGTCGACTCTGCGCGCATGCGCAACGCCCAAACGGACCGACAGCCGATCGGCCAGCCATTTGTGGTTTGGCTCTGTTTCTGGCGCGCGATAATAATCTCAACTTCGTCTTGGTCTTGGCTGGGACGGACGGAGGGACAGACGGACGGACGGATGGATGGATGGGCAAATGGACTGTCGTTTGGACGGCCGCTTTGGAGGTACAGAGCAGGCGACGACGACGACGACGACGACGTCAGCGTATTTCGGTAGCTGCCGCGTAAATTACCTGCATACAAACCGCGTACTGTTGGACAGGTAAACACACACACACACAGACACATACACCCAGCCATGTGAGACATGTGTGTGTGTTTGTGTCCATGTGTGTTTGTGTTTATGTCACGTCGTTTTGCTTTTTGGATTTTGTTTTGGTTTCGCGGCTGCTTCAATATTATTTTTTCCCTCTTAATATTTCTTTTGCTATCCCCTCGCACTTGGCTCTGTTTTCCACTCTGCACTGTGATGCTCGGAATCGAAGTTGGAGTTGGAGCTGGAGAGACTCAGTCTCTCGACTTGTCTGCAATCTGGAGCATGGTGTGGATAACAACCTTTGAGTGTGTGTTTTTTATGGGCCTACCTTGAGGGGAACTTAGTTGCCAGCCAGAAGTTCACTGCCAGAAATCAGAAACAGAAGTTTAAACTGATATTCCATAGCCAATGGATCCAATGACTAACAAAATGGTTTATATCAATGAGTAATAATGAAGATCAATTGATGTTTAGAGACTCAATTTACTTGGATTTTCTATTATATGATCTATGTACATATATTTCAAAGGTGAGCAGGACAAACGATTCAATCGACTCTTCATTTTGGGAAAGGGAAATTTGTAACCTCATTCTCTCCATTTCTATTTCTCTGGCACTCTCTCTGGTGCACTTGATTTTTTGCAGTGCATTTGCATATCGACAACGAATGCGGCTGCTCATTTGTCTGGTCTGGCTCAGACGCAAGCTTTGCGCACTTCTGGAACACTTCAGCTGCCAAAAAGGGTTCCTGCCATATTATATACATACATACACAAGTATATACAGATACATGTGGTGTGTGTGTGTGTTGGTATGGCTAACCGTTGTGCGTAGATGCCATTTGAAGAAGAGTAAGAAGAAGCTGACGATGAAAAAGCATGCAGAAAGCTGTTGCGCATGCTCAGTCCAAAAGGATAGCAAACTATCCTCGGATGAGAAACCTTTGTCGAAAATGTGAGGAGCGAGCGGGTGGTTAGGGGAAAGGCGATTTTGCCTCTGTTAGCATTGTTAGTTGTTGTTAAACAAGCGAAACGTTAAGCCCGATAATCATCTACATGAAGGCTGTAGGAGAATTCCGGGAGGAGGCTGGCAGCGGGGGCGGGTGGAGAAGCCCGCAGTTTAGCGTACTGCGAACAGATGGCACATACAGAGTAAAGTACACGAAAACACGAAAACAACAACAAAAAATCATGATGATGATGATGAAGAAGTAAAAAAAAAGGAGGTGGAACAAAGAGCAGAAGAGAAAAAAAAGTTTCCCCAGTTGCGCGTAGAAACAAAATCCTGTGCTCGACAAAAGGGCAACTCAATCAAAGGTAGGGGGAAACACAAGAAAAAAGTTCCAACGTGTCCATTGATGGTTAAAAGTGAACGAAGCAAAAAGGAATGATAATGAAACGAACTCTGAGGGTTTCCAATGAACGGAGGCTGCGAAGCACGCCTGACACCCGCCCGCTGTGTGTGTGTGTGTGTGTGTGAGTGTGTGTCTCAAGTGCTTCGAACGCGTCCTTTTCCACAACAGAACACAACAATGGCAACTAAGGGAGCAAAGGGAGACATACATACATACATACATGTGTATCATCAATCACTAGGCAAAGCAGAAAGCAGTAAACAATTTTCACGCCATTCACGAAAAATAACAAAATTCCACGTATCCCGTTGTGCCTTATCACGCATTGCGTGTCGTCGTCCTCGTCGTCGTCGTCGTCGTCGTTGTCGATGTCGTCCTTCTGCCTCATAAAAGTCATTAAAGAACAGAAAACCATTTGAATGTCCTGTTCAGTTCGACACAATGAAGATGTGAAAATGCACGCTTTCCCTGATTGCCCAAAACGACGACGACGACGACGACGACAGGAACAACAATAGCCTTAAATCGCATCGCCATCGCTTCGCATCGCACTCGAGGCGGTGGCGGAGGCGGAGGCGCAGGCGCAGGCGCATAGACCTAGCGACGCCTCTTTGCCAGTCAGTCTGCCCATTGTCCTGGCTCAAGTGGCCGCCTGCTTTGGCCCTATTGTTTGACTAAATGATTTCCAGGAAGAAAGGTTCTGTCTTGGCTCACAACTCAAAACACTAAACTCGCCACCCCTCATGTTCTTCCCTTCTCTCAACTATTCTGTTCGTTTTCTCTTTCGCCTCCTACAGGTGATTGATATAGATCCCTTCTGGTTGCCCACAACCGAAGAGGAATTGATGCACTTTGGCGAGAAGGCCGACTCAGCCAATCGGGCCAAACTCTATATGGACAGTGTACGTCGACGCAAAGGACTCTTTGTCGATGAGCAAGTGGTGGAACACGCTGAAAAGCAAAGGACTCTATCCAAAAACAAATAGAATGCGGTAAGTTTAAGAAATTTCTCTCTTTCTCTGTCTCTCTCTGTTTAATATATATGTATATGTAAATTTCAAGATGTCTTTTTATGTTTTCACAAGTCTTATCATTAAGTAGAAGGGGGAAGAAAAAAAAAACACTTTGAATAACAATTTCATGCTTGGTTTGATAAAAAAAAAAAATGTATATAAAATATAGGAAATCATTCGAATCATTCTGTTGTCTCTGCTTGGAGTGTTCTTTGGGCCATCGACTCGACGTCATTGGTGATTAGTCCATTCTCTTTTTCGGTAATCTCTGCCACTTCCAAGGAATTGCCACCAAGCTTAATGTGTATGCAGCTGAAAGTAGTCATAGATTGGGATTGCATTCTCTTACCAGCCAAGAGTTAGTTAGTTGTACTCACAGTATCAAGAAAAAGACAATCATTTGCGAGACAATGGTCAGCAGGAAGACAAGTCCACCGTAATTGATATTGATAGTGGCCTGATAGATTTGCGAATAGCAAACGGCACTAATGAAAGGCACCGCATTATCGCAAACCGATAGCAGGGCAAACACCTTGCCACGCTCCGAAGTGGGAACGATTTTGGAAGTCATGGCTCGCAACATGGGACCCACAATGGGACCCAGACTGCAGACGACGGCGCCAGCATAAAGTAGTTTTGGTGTCTCGGCGAAATAGAAGAATACACGGGCAATCGAATGAGCCCAGGTTCCTATGAAAATGAGCGTCTGCCGAAAGAGGAGGAGACCACAAAGGATCAAAGATATAGCAGATCGGGTTTTATGTTTTGGTTTCTTAAATTACTTTACCGTATCGCGCCAACCGAAGAGCTTATTCATTATGGGTACACCCAGGAGCATGGCAATAACATAGGCTGACGATTTGAATGTCTTGAAGGTGCTATACAAATCAACATCCCAGTCGAACTTGGCCAGCGTGTAGAAATATAGATAAGTGCCCTCATCTCGTTGGAATGTATAGTAGATCATGGACACAAGCAGAATGATCAAAAAGCCACGACGATGGCCACTGCGGGGCTTGATCATAACATTGAATGAATCAATCACATGTTGCTTATCAAAGAAGTCTGGCCAAAAGCCACACAAGCCCAATTCTCGCAATGATCGTTGCCGATCATTGGTTTGCCACTACGAAAACAAAATGGATGGATTAGCTTCTGCACACTTGCAAACTCTTCTCGGCCTCACCTTGAGGGCAATCAGTGTATAGACTATGGCCAGAGCCAACAGCGATGCATTCACCATAAACATATCGGCATACGATTGATTGAAGGCATGATAGAACAGATAGGAGCCCAATGCCACACCAGTGGGCATGGCACTCAGATAGATGGCATCCAATATGGTCACCCTTATGGTCCGCTTCTCCACGGTGGATATGTCCGCTATGTAGGCAAAGCATGAGGCAAATATGGCCACATCGGCTCCAGTCAGAGCCGAGGGTAAAGTGGCCGTATAGATGATATACTCCACTGGCCAAGTTTCCATCTTGGCATTGACCACAATCATAACGGAGTAAATCAGTTTGCCCGTCAAACCCATTAGAAGTGGCAATTTGCGTCCACGACGATCTGAGAATGAGCCCAGAAACAAGGCCAAAATGATGGGAAATATGTGGGCCGAAATGTTCTCCCATTGATGAAACCAAGCGGTGGTCACCAGCACCTGGAGCTTGTAATCATTGTACTCCGCCTTGTTGATGTTGATGCAGATTTCCTCACTGAAATTATTGTTCACACGGCACGCCTTGTAGACGAAGAAATTCTGCTCCACCACCGAGGTGATCATGAAGGCAGACATATATAGGAACATGGTCGGCTCCACCGATATGGATGTGATGACATGCCAAAGCCATTGCCATAGGGAAAAGGAACTTGGCTCTTGGTTGGTCTGCATGGCATCCTCATGGCTAATTTGACTGGCCGTATGACTGCCCTGACTTGAACGTCTGTGTCGTGTATTTCCATCGGCAGCCTGAAAGTAGACAATGCATTTTGTCGAGGAATGTTTTTTTTTTTTTGTTGGAAACCGGCTTTGAAAGCTTTTTCTCTCTTGCTCTCTATCTCTCACTCTCTCTTTGCCCCCCTCTTAACGCCCCGTTTTTTCTCTCTCACACACTCTCACAAGTGCTCTCTGTATTTGTTTTGTCACTTATTTATATAAACTATTCTATGAATATACCGTGGAAAACACTTGAAATTAAATGCTCAACTGATTGCAATTCATTCGTTTAGAAATAATGTCATTAAATGTGTAATTCACGAAACAATAGCGAATAAGACGATCTAAATCCCATATTTAAACATTTATGTGTTTCTTTTAAGCTAATAACAACAAATTCTCTTACTGGGTAACCAAAAGTCGCGACACTCTATCAACAAATGGATCGTTTTTCTGTTTTCAAACGAGGGAAATGCATTCGCATTTCTCACGAGCATATCAAGTTCTTCTGTAATTCAATTTCGCTTTAACCACTCATATCACTGCCGTCGGTCTGTGATTCGTTTATTTAGTTCAGTTTTGTTTACTGGAAATCTGCACTAAATAGTGCACAACAGTTGGTTTCTAGGCAGTAAACAAAACTGATAAGAGATTTAAATCAGAAATCTACATATGTAATCAATTTGAGAATATTGTCATGTTTGCCTTTACATTATTAGTTGGTATTTCACTATACATGGTTAGCAGTGGATTGGGCCAAAATATGTTGACCTTCGACCGTGTTAGATGTGCTGCTTGTGATGGTCAAGGTCACCGGCGGAATGCTCTGACAATGTGCTTTATTTCGGTTACTGTACGACGATGATTCTTTGGTTCTGTTTGTGCTTCTGGTTTTTGTTTTCTTCTTGTCTTTTTGTTGTTTTCGCCGGCGCTTTTTATACGTAATCAATGAGACAACGCGGCATCGTCTCTTATTATGTTATTTCTGTCGATTTGATTTATTTCGCGTGCCTCAGTTCTAAATTGACTAGTCACAATGAATTGAATGTTGCTTTCGCGGCGCTATTTGGCGTGTTTGTTAAATTTAGCACATTACTTTCAAGTAAACAACAACAACAAAAAATAAAATAAAATAAAATAAAAATAATAACCAACTAACTAAACGCACACACACAAGCACACGCACACGATGGTTGAAGAAAAAACCAAAACTAATATGTTTTTTGGCGGCATTTGGCGATATTACCTCTGAGGCAGCGTTGGCACTCATTTTCTGCGCAGTCGCTACACTCGGTTTCTCGGTTTCACTCTCACGGCGCGAACCAAATCCAAAAACCAAAACCAATGTGGTCTGCCAGTGGATGAGTTAGTAGGGGGTGAATTCGGGCTCTTTACGCTCTGGGCTCTGTGCTCTGTTTGTGCATGTGTTTTTGTTATTCTTATTTTGGGTCACAGAGCAAGAGCTTTTCGTTTCTGCTCTCACACAAGTCGGAGTAGCTTGGGGTTTAAAGCTTTTTCAAATGTTCGTTACAAGTCTGAAATGATTTGAAAAATACAGTTGAACATCTTTCACACTTGCCCATTTGCCCATTTGCTGTGGCTGGCTGTTAAATTTGATTTGACTCAACAGAAGCGTTTTCTGGTTTCTTTTATAATTGTTTTGTTTTCCCTCTCCTTAATTAGCTCTGGCCGGCATTTTTATGATGGGTTTTTAGTCGCCGCCTATTAAAAGCTTATCTTGCCTTAGCCTGCACACGTACTGGAGCACCTTATCCGCTCAAGATCAATATTTGTGGCCGTAACATTGGGTAATATTTCGAGTTGAGATTCATATATATTAAATTGCCGACTAATTGATTGAGATAACCGCACGTTGTCGCCGCCTATCTAGGGGTAATTTCATTTACACTGATTTGAACACAAATTAACGATGTTTATTTTAAAAAACATCCTCAACATTTACTCGACAAAAAACTGTTTGAAATATTAAAATTTTTTCCGCTTGCATGTAAATCTCATCCCTTTTTTGGGATCCGCGCCTATATACTGAAATCGACCTCATCTGTCAGAGGGCTCTCCATATACTGACTACAATAGCTACATTTTACTGCCCCCTTCCAGACACGCCGTTTCTTATCAGTGACAACTGATATTGAAATTCTGAAGTGCTTTAATTCAACTCAGTAATAGCCTTACGATTTTGAAAAAAATATATGTAATCGTTTTGTGATAGTTTATGTGGTACATCTACTAATGTATAAATATTCTGTTTTTTTTATTTCCAGGTTTGCCAAAAGTGACATGGTTTTTTTTTATTTCAACTTAGCTTAAAATAGTCAAAATTTATGGTATAATAAAATAAATATATATTTTGTCATAGTTTTTGAAATACCGTGTACATTGTTATTTGATGCTCTCATCGAAAGTAAAATTCGTCAAAGAATTCTGAGACTAGGGACTGTTTGGAGACAATGGCTAAGTATAATTTGTTTTGTTGGGGTTTTTCTGGATAATTCGCGTCGATCAACAAATGCCAAAATATACAAAAATTAACTATCCTTAAAAGTTTTTTTATTCTGTTTATTTTTGTTATTTTCAAAGGTAGTTTCCTATTTTAGCAAACAAATGGCAAATATCTCGCGAGTCCTGTGAAGGATCAGGACGAAAGTGGTGTCATAAGAACGGTGTAAAGAACATTTCAGTAGTCCTGTGGAGAGCTGAGATATTAAGGATTTTATGGTTTTTGTCCATTTTTTTGGCTACTTGGTTCAATTTGGGACTTTGAAAAAATTACAAGTCCAAAAAAACTGAAAGGGTGCTCATAACTCTGTCATTTTAAGGACGATTGGAATATCCTTTGGCCAGCTTAAGGTCCTTGTCCATGCCTATCAATTGACATCATCAGGTCATGGAATGTCCTTTGAGTAGCTGAGAAAAAAGACGTTTTTGGAATATTGCATGTCCTGCATCCTTAGATGACCCTAACTTTTTTTCATGCCAATCTGTAGAGCTCGTCAAGGACATCTTAGGAAACCATGTCTTTTTGTCCTGCGGCACGATTTGTCGACTCTAGAGCTAAAAAACGAAAAAAGGATATTTTTCTCGAGACCATATCTCCGCAGGACATTCACCGATTTTGATAGGAAATCCTTTTTTGGATCCTTCAGGATCAGGACTACCGATCTGCATTCAAGGATATTCAATAGCCTGCCAAAAATATTGCTCGAATTTTTGTAAGGGGGTTAGTCAGAAAAATGGCCAAAAATCGCAAAAAAACCATAAATGTCCTTATAACTCAGCCATTACAAGGACGACGAGGATGTCCTTTGGTCAGATGATAGTCTTTGATGACCCGCTTCGACTGACACTTACAGATCCTGGAAAGTCCTTCAGGAAACTGAGATAAAAGGACTTTTCTGTTTGACGAAAAAAGGCAAATATCTCGAGAGTCCTTTGAAGGATCAGGACGAAATTGGTGTCATAAGACTCCAACCATCAAGTTCTACCTCCGGTGTAAAGGACATTTCAGTAGTCCTGCGGAGAGCTGAGATATTAAGGATTTTATGGTTTTTGTCCATTTTTTTGGCTACTTGGTTCAATTTGGGACTTGGAAAAAATTACAAGTCCAAAAAGCAGTTGTAATTGTTGTTGTTGCTGTAATTTTTGTTGTTGTTGTTGTAATTGTTGTTGTTGTTGTAATTTTTGTTGTTGTTGTTGTTGTAATTTTTGTTGTTGTTGTAATTGTTGTTGTTGTAATTTTTGTTGTTGTTGTTGTTGTAATGTTTGTTGTTGTAATGTTTGTTGTTGTAATGTTTGTTGTTGTAATGTTTGTTGTTGTTGTTGTTGTAATGTTTGTTGTTGTTGTTGTTGTAATGTTTGTTGTTGTTGTTGTTGTAATGTTTGTTGTTGTAATGTTTGTTGTTGTAATGTTTGTTGTTGTAATGTTTGTTGTTGTAATGTTTGTTGTTGTAATATTTGTTGTTGTTGTTGTTGTAATGTTTGTTGTTGTTGTTGTTGTAATTTTTGTTCTCGTTGTTGTAATGTTTGTTGTTGTAATGTTTGTTGTTGTTGTTGTTGTTGTAATTGTTGTTGTTGTTGTAATGTTTGTTGTTGTAATTTTTGTTATTGTTGTTGTTGTAATTTTTGTTGTTGTTGT
This sequence comes from Drosophila willistoni, assembly GCF_018902025.1. Taxonomy (NCBI): domain Eukaryota; kingdom Metazoa; phylum Arthropoda; class Insecta; order Diptera; family Drosophilidae; genus Drosophila; species Drosophila willistoni. The sequence goes on from NW_025814057.1 coordinate 3,103,725, forward strand.
TGTTGCAATTTTTGTTGTTGTTGTTGTTGTTGTAATTTTTGTTGTTGTTGTTGTAATTGTTGTTGTAATTTTCTACAACAACAACAACAACAACAACAATTACAACAACAACTACAACAAAAATTACAACAACAACAACAACAATTACAACAACAACAACAACAAACATTACAACAACAAACATTACAACAACAAACATTACAACAACAAACATTACAACAACAAACATTACAACAACAAACATTACAACAACAAACATTACAACAACAACAACAACAAAAATTACAACAACAACAATTACAACAACAACAAAAATTACAACAACAACAACAACAAAAATTACAACAACAACAACAATTACAACAACAACAACAAAAATTACAGCAACAACAACAATTACAACTGCTTTTTGGACTTGTAATTTTTTCCAAGTCCCAAATTGAACCAAGTAGCCAAAAAAATGGACAAAAACCATAAAATCCTTAATATCTCAGCTCTCCGCAGGACTACTGAAATGTCCTTTACACCGGAGGTAGAACTTGATGGTTGGAGTCTTATGACACCAATTTCGTCCTGATCCTTCAAAGGACTCTCGAGATATTTGCCTTTTTTCGTCAAACAGAAAAGTCCTTTTATCTCAGTTTCCTGAAGGACTTTCCAGGATCTGTAAGTGTCAGTCGAAGCGGGTCATCAAAGACTATCATCTGACCAAAGGACATCCTCGTCGTCCTTGTAATGGCTGAGTTATAAGGACATTTATGGTTTTTTTGCGATTTTTGGCCATTTTTCTGACTAACCCCCTTACAAAAATTCGAGCAATATTTTTGGCAGGCTATTGAATATCCTTGAATGCAGATCGGTAGTCCTGATCCTGAAGGATCCAAAAAAGGATTTCCTATCAAAATCGGTGAATGTCCTGCGGAGATATGGTCTCGAGAAAAATATCCTTTTTTCGTTTTTTAGCTCTAGAGTCGACAAATCGTGCCGCAGGACAAAAAGACATGGTTTCCTAAGATGTCCTTGACGAGCTCTACAGATTGGCATGAAAAAAAGTTAGGGTCATCTAAGGATGCAGGACATGCAATATTCCAAAAACGTCTTTTTTCTCAGCTACTCAAAGGACATTCCATGACCTGATGATGTCAATTGATAGGCATGGACAAGGACCTTAAGCTGGCCAAAGGATATTCCAATCGTCCTTAAAATGACAGAGTTATGAGCACCCTTTCAGTTTTTTTGGACTTGTAATTTTTTCCAAGTCCCAAAGTGAACCAAGTAGCCAAAAAACTGGACCAAAACCATATAATCCCTAATACCTCAGCTCTCCACAGGACTACTGAAATGTTCTTTACACCGGTGATAGACCTTGATTGTTGGAGAAATATTACATCCGGAGCCTCCAAAGGATATTCGAAATTTTTTAATATTCCATTTGTCCACCCCCAATTAGTAGGCAACACTTTTGAAAAAATTCATATTATTCACCCTAAAAGTATGCTTTATAAATTATATACTTAATAATATTCTACATTTAGAATTCTACTATTAGAATTCCAAAAATCACAAAACTGTTTATAACTCGGCTATTTGAAGGTTGATCGGGATGTCCTTTGGCCAGGTGGAAGTCCTTGTTCGTCTGCATCGACTGAGCTCACCAGGTCCTGGAATGTCCTTCGGAAAGCTGCAATAACGGACATTTGCAGCCATAATTTTTATGACCTGCATCCTTAGAAAGCCCCAACTTTTCTCGTAGATATCATCAAGAGCACTTTCTGACAATAACATTAAAACAAGAAAAAATGACAAAATGACAGATTAGCAAGGTGCTTAGTTCTTTAGTAGCTAATCAGGATTTTCCTTTTATAGGCAACAGTTCTTAAGAATATAACTTATTTGACAAATTGATTAATTTCCATTTTTTCTTCATTTGTGGGCAAAACATGCAAAAGATTCTCGATAACCATGTTACCAAGAACTGGACAGTGGCAGCAGTTTTAGTCCTTGTTCTGTTAATGGCCATGGTCAACCCAAAGAGTGCAACATCGTAATGTTAGTGGTTGCCCTATGGCCATTTGGCGAATAGACAGAGCAAAACAAAAAACAAGCAATCAGCTTTTCCAGCTAGCTGCTGCGAAGCTTTCCCATTATTGCGGCGGCTGGCCGTTTGCTGGTTCGATGCCTCATTCGATGGCTTGGAGGGCTTCCCTCTGGATGGGCCGATGGCAATGGTAATTGGAGACATTTGAAGCTTATGTCTGCCACTACACTCTTCTCGTCCACTTCTGGCTGAGGGCCACCCTAAAAGAGCCGGTTCCATCTCTCCTCCTCTATGTTGGTGTTTATGTTTGCATTTGCATTTGCCGTCTGTCTACTAGCAACTTCTCTGATTATACTGACAATGGTCGGTTAGTTGCCCTCTAGCTATCGCCCACAACGGTTCGCAGACGCGCACCTTTTGGTTGTTTTCGTTTTTTTTTTTTTTTGACTAGGCAAGATATTGTTTATAGTTGCATTAATCCACTGTAGATAATGTCAGATTCTGAAATAAAACTTGTGGATATAGAGGCTAGCCAACCGCAGGAACATCATGAGCTCCAATTGGTTAGCACCAGCGACATACCCAGTCTGGATAGTACACCGAAACTATCCAAAAGGAATAGTTCAGAACGCAGCTTACCTCTGAGAAGCTACAGCAAATGGTCGCCCAGCGAGCAGGGCGCCACTCTGGTATGGCGCGACCTTTGTGTCTACACAAATGTCGGCGGATCGGGCAGGAATATGAAGCGTATTATAAACAACTCTACAGGAGCCATTCAGGCGGGTACATTGATGGCCCTAATGGGGGCCAGGTAAGTTCTGTGGCAACGATGTGTACATACTTGGATGCTACTCTAGATTTTTCTTCTCGACCTCTTGTTCTCTGTAATTGAGGGCGAGAAACTTATATGCTACAGTCAGTCAAGTGGAAACTATCAAAAAATAATAATAAAAAACTATTGTCCAACGTCGGTTTAAATTACTTTATCTCTTTCTCACTCCCCACACGCATTAACGCATACCATTCCATTCCATTCCATTCACAGTGGCTCGGGCAAGACAACGTTAATGTCAACACTTGCCTACAGGCAGCCAGGTAGGTGATGATGGTGATGATGGCATTGATAAGATAACATCAGATCAGTTTTAGATTAGTTTACCTCTCAATCTCTGCCTCTCTCTCTCTCTCTCCTTCTCCCTTCAGCTGGCACTGTGGTTCAAGGTGATATCTTGATAAATGGTCGTCGGATTGGTCCATTTATGCATCGTATTAGCGGTTATGTCTATCAGGATGATCTCTTCATTGGCGCCCTCACCGTAATGGAGCATCTCAATTTTATGGCCCACCTGCGTTTGGATCGTCGTGTTTCGGGTGAGGAGCGACGTTTGATTATCAATGAGCTGCTGGAACGCACGGGATTGATATCGGCTGCCCACACACGCATCGGGAGTGGCGATGACAAGAAGGTTCTGTCGGGGGGCGAACGCAAACGCTTGGCCTTTGCCGTGGAGCTGCTAAACAATCCGGTCATACTCTTCTGCGATGAGCCCACCACCGGACTGGACTCGTTCAGTGCCCAACAATTGGTAGCCACGCTCTATGAGTTGGCCCAGAAGGGAACCACCATATTGTGTACCATCCATCAGCCGAGTTCCCAGTTGTTTGACAACTTCAATAATGTCATGCTATTGGCCGATGGGCGGGTGGCCTTCACCGGATCCCCGCAGCATGCGTTGAGCTTCTTTGCCAATCATGGCTATTATTGCCCAGAGGCGTATAACCCAGCTGATTTTCTAATTGGTGTCCTGGCCACTGATCCGGGCTATGAGCAGGCCTCGCAGAGATCGGCTCAGCATTTGTGCGATCAGTTCGCAGTGAGTTCGGCGGCCAAGCAGCGGGATATGCTGGTGAATCTGGAAATTCACATGGCTCAGTCGGGTAATTTTCCATTCGATACCGAAGTCGAGTCTTTCCGCAGTGTTCCCTGGTATAAGCGTTTCCATGTCGTCTGGCTGCGAGCCACTTTGACCCTGCTAAGAGATCCGACCATCCAATGGATGAGATTCCTACAGAAGATTGCGATGGCCTTTATCATAGGCATTTGCTTTGCCGGCACTACCGAGTTAACCCAATTGGGTGTACAGGCCGTACAGGGTGCCTTGTTCATAATGATATCGGAGAATACGTATCATCCCATGTATTCGGTATTGAATGTATTCCCTCAGGGATTCCCTCTATTCATGAGAGAAACACGTTCGGGTCTCTATTCAACGGCCCAATATTATGTGGCAAATATTTTGGCCATGGTAAGTGTGCATTTTCTTTTTCTCCCACTCTCTTTCGCTCCACTCCTTCTCTCCTTCTATCTGTGTCGCTTTTTAACCCTTGTCTCTTGTTTCAGTTGCCCGGAATGATAATTGAACCTTTACTCTTTGTCATCATTTGTTACTGGTTAACGGGTCTGAGGTCTACCTTCCATGCCTTTGGCGTCACAGCAATTTGTGTGGTTTTGGTTATGAATGTGGCCACGGCCTGTGGTTGCTTTTTCTCCACTGCCTTCAATTCTGTGCCCCTGGCCATGGCCTATTTGGTGCCACTTGATTATATATTCATGATAACATCGGGCATCTTTATTAAAATTAGGTGAGTGCCAAAAATTAACAACAACAAGAACAATGAAAACCAAACAAACAAAAAAGGCAAGAAAAGACGCCGCTAGACGGGGGGATATGAGAAAAATTTGCCCCCAAAAGTATGCAATAAGCAGTTAAAGAGTTTGCTTTTACAAAACATGTAACAAAGTTTTGAAATACTCTGTGGATAAAACAAAAGATTCTCATAGCACGCATTGCTTGTACACAGTTTTTAAGTTACAAGGCATACTACAAATAATAATTGCATACCTCAAGGGGCAAATATCATATTCATTTCATAAATGGCTTACCAATGCCCTTGTCATACTCTTTTAGTCAATTGAAACTTGAGAGAAACTTTACTTAGCTTGGATTTGCTTAAGGAAAATCGTTCGAATAGTACTTACTTGGCTATAGGTTTCCTTGATTTGGTTATTCAGTTCGGTGATCCTGCCACAGACATCTGATATTGAATATCTATTATATATCTTAAGGAAACAGAAGAGAGTAATATGTTGACGATTCTTTGTTTGGCCTAAAAGTTAAAGTACTCTGACTTTTTCTCTCCATTTCATTTACCTGTCCGATGCAGTTCCTTGCCGTTGGCCTTTTACTGGACACAGTTTCTCTCCTGGATGCTATACGCCAACGAGGCCATGACAATTGCCCAATGGTCTGGAGTGCAAAACATCAGTGAGTACTGAAACTTAAAACCCTCGAGCATTTCAATACACTTTCGATGCTCTCTCTCTCTCTCTGTCTCTGTCTCCACTTTTCCAGCTTGCTTCGAGGAGAGCGCCGACTTGCCATGCTTTCACACCGGCCAGGATGTCCTGGATAAATATAGCTTCAATGAGGATAATCTGTATAGGAATATATTGGCCATTATGGGTCTATATTTAGGCTTCCATCTAATGGCCTACTACTGTCTGTGGCGACGAGCCCATAAAATTTAAACATAAAAGAGGCAAATGAATAAAATGTTTTTGTAACTTTTTAAGATTTCAAATAATTTACTTAACACATTTTGCATTTCTTATTTAATATTTGAGTTTGCTTGATACATTTAATTCGGATTATGGTTTTTGTTTATTTCTTTTATTCTTTTTTTTTGGGATGGTTTTTTGTTGATTTCTATTGAACTCTCTTTTGTTTGAACTCAACATCAAAGCTACTTAACGACAAATCTTTTGCTTTTACTTATAAATTCATTGTACACATCAATTTTTTGTTTTGTTTTATTGTTATGTTGTAGAGAAAACTCAGTGGAAATGACAAGTGAAAAGAAAACGTTTTCATATACATATATGTATATGTGTGTACTTGTATATGTCTGTGTATGTAATTGGGCATGGATAGTTTATAACTAAGCAACAAAAAGCAAGTTTAGTTTAGTCCATTATGCAATTATTACATTTTTTTTTTGCAATGAACAGAAAATTAAGTTTTGTTCATTATTTTTTTTTTTTTTGGTTTTGTTTTTGTTTTTCATAGAAATCACAGCGAGAATTGTTTGTTTTTCTTTTGTAATTTTTAATTTAAATTTTAAATTTTTCTTTTGTTTTTCTTTTTAATGTTTTTTGTTTCATTTTTGTTTTGTGTTGATTTTTCAGCAACATTGAGACACATACACACGCAATTCGAAATAATTTGCTTGTTTATATATTGTTGTAACATTACACATAAAACAACAACTTGACGACAATTAACATTTAAGTTTTCAAATATGTTTTTTTGTTTTGCACAACAAACACAAAAAAAAAAAACAAAAAAAAATATATATATATATTTATTTTCATATTTTCTATTTCGTATTTGTTGTATATATATATGTAAATATTCTTCTAGACTGTATTCCTTCTTCTTCTGTGTTCTTGTCGACAGCCTCAAATTGACAGAGTTCTTTGGTTTAGTTCGAGAAAGAGATCAATCATTTATGATTAAGTTAAGACCAGGCCCAGAAGCAGATGTTGTAGATAAAGCCTGGTTTTAGTAGGTTGGCCAACATAATTGGCCTTAAGACATGAACTAGAATAGGCGACAACTTATAACTAAGCAGATGCAACTACAATATGAGAAAGTTATACTAAACTGCCAGAGAGAGGGAGAGGGAGAAAAAGAGAGAGAGAGAGAGATAGAGAGGGAGGGAGATGCAGGTATATGTTTGCCTTCTTTTAACTTTAATATTTAAAATAAAAAGCTTTGTTTAAACATTTTAAATTTGAATTTTTGTTTTTCTTTAACTTAACTTTTTCTCTCTATGTCTCGGTCACACTTCTTTCCTCTCTCTCTCTTTCTCTCACTTTCGAGGCTTCTTCACAAGTTTCTCTTTCTCATTTTGTAGTATTAACTTTTTTCTTTATATATGTATAATTGCCTGCTTAACACATTTATAGTATTTATATATAGTATTATTTTTATCAAGAGATTTCTTTTCTTTGCTTTGCTTTGCTTTAGTTTTGTTTTTATCTCTCTCTCTCTCTTGATTTTTCGTTAGATTTTTTAAATTCGTTTTCTTTTTCTGTTCGGTTCTTTTGTTCACACTTAATGCAAAGGACAAAAAAAAAAAGTAAGTTAAGTAAATAACTAACAAACATATTTAGTAGGAACCTTAATCACCTAAATTGCACATTCCTTACAAAACTATCTGCTATACATACATACATTTCAGATATACATATATAGCCCTCTATATCCATCGTCTGCCAGTTTATCTATCATCTATCGTATATATCCCTATAGCCTATAATTCTCTTTCTATTTTTCATTTTGGTACCCATTTGAAGTGCAAATTGCCTTACTCCTCCCTTCACTTGTGATATGAAACTCTGGAACAAACACGTAAAGCTCTATATATATGTATGTATGTATGTGTATATAAGTATACAGTATGTATAGTATATATAGGTATATATTAAATGCGAGATCTAGTAAGAGAAGGACTAGCTTCTGATATTATTTATACATATGTACACATATTTTAGTGGATATAGACAGCTAATTGTAAGAGAGACTGAGGGGGAGAGAGAGAGAACTCGATGGGAGATCACTCTATGTGCTAACATCTTGCAAGAGACCCGATCTTGGACTACTTGCATTGCTATTGTGATTGCTGCTGCTGATCAATATCATGCTCCGACTATTGGGTATAACGAAAACCTCTGTGGTCAGCCCAATGGGACTCATGGACTGCGATGTCTTGATGGGACTGCGATTCGGTTCCAGGCTGGCCGTTCGATTGGGCTGCCAATCTTGTTGCTGGACACTCGTCGTTGTCTCCAGTGTTCCGGGGGCCGTTTGGGTCGAACTTTGACTCTCATTCGATAGCAGACGCATGGTGGTTGTCGTTGTTGTTGTGGTGCTGCTGCCCGTTGTGGTGCTGGTGGTGCAAGTGGTGGTGCTGCTGCTGCTGCTGTTGTTGCTATTGGTGTTGCTGTTGCAAGTGCTGGCTGTGGCCATGGTGGCCACTATGGAGCGACGCTTCTTCGTGGTCAGAGTTGTGGCTGTCGATGTATTTGTCAGAGATTCGGTGACATTGAAACTCACAATGGTGTCCCGTTTCCTTAGAGTGGAGGAGGCGGTGGATGTGCCTCCGGAAATCACCATTTCGCCACGTAGATTCTGTTGCTGTTTGTTACTCAAATCGGATAGGCTGATGTTATTCTTGAGGAGTATCTCTAGATTCTCAATGGAATCCTTGAGATTACTTTTCTCATCGCGGGCTATCTCATCTTTCAGATCGGCCACCAAAGTTCGTGCTGGCACCGTAGTGGTGGGTGTCAGGACACACTTGTTTGGCCCACAATCGGAGCAGCTGTCATTGTTGTTCGGGGCATTATTCGCGTTGCGCAGCAGGGCGGGCAGGGTGCCAATGGTGACCACACTGGAACTGTTCGAGATCGAGGGTGTTATGCCGGTGGAGCTGCTGACATTGGTGCCAAAGGATGAGGATATATTATGCTGCCTGCACAAAGATTTTCGACGCTGAGCTGTCAGATTTTGCATATTCGAGTTGAGATCGATGTCATCTTCATCCTCTGTGTCAGCTTTGGTGTCCTCTTTGGAAGGATCAGGCGTGGATTTCGTTTCCGTTTCGCTCTCATTTTTAAGCTTCTGTTCCTCTTCCTTTTTTTCATCCTCGTGAGATTTCGTTTCATTGGCCAGGCTGAGAGTTTTGGGTGGTTCTATCTCGATTTTGGTCAAATCTTCCAATGGCGTCTTGGCCTTGCCCTTCAGGAAATAGGTGATCATGGAACCCTTACCCTTGACATTGACACTGCCGCGGCAGGTGAGCTCGAAGCCACGATTCTCAAGTATCTGTTGGGTCTCCTGGGTCACCTAGAAGTGTTGAAAAAATCCAACAAACAAAAACCGAAAGAAAAGTAAGGAATGGAAATGTGGGAGAAAAAAAAAGGGAAAGGCGATAACATAAATTCAAGTTGACAAGTTCAATGGCTGCAGCAGCAACAGCAAAACAGAAGACAGGCGGGGGGAGCGGAGGGCTGGAGTGGAGCAAAACCGTCGGCGGGTTGAGTATTTATTTATTTACCCACAAACTGAGGCAACCCTTGGTTCAATATTTCATGATAACACCAACACCTACAGCTATTCCCACCTCACCCAATCTACCTTCTTTTCTTTCGTCCCAAACGCTTCATCCTTCGTCCTTCCCCGCACCCGCCCCCGCTCCCCCATTGACGCACCGACTTGTCATTCGCTTAATAATTTATTTCTCTCCCTGCTCTTTCCATTTCTTTGTATACTCTTGCGAAAAAAACGGATCCATTCATTTTCTGCAATGCAAAAGACCATATAGTCATATTCGTCCTTCAGTTTGTCATCCTTTTTGTCTGGATCAACGCTATATCCTCCTTGACCTTAAAAACTTTTTGAATCTGGGCTTCTGTTTGTCTATCTTGGACTTTGCTGGATTCTATCCTATTATATGATATAGGTATATCTCGCGTAGGATTGAATTCTAGATCAATAGCTTAGTTATCTTCTATGTCAGGCCCTTTGACATTGTGATCAGACGACTATATTATATAGCTCTCTCTCCTAGTGCCAAGCACGAGTCTTGTAAAGGGCCAACATAAATAACAATTCCGAACGACACCTTAAGGTGGGGAAAGAGTAACACAGAGAAACTTGCAAGGGTATACAAATTTCGTCAAGGTTGATGTTATCGTGAAGCTTTTTTCTTTTTTTTTTTTTTTTGTTTGCTGTGTTTCTCTTCTTTTTTTTTTCCTTCCTTCTTTTTTTGTCTTTTCTGCAAATTTCCTTTCGTGCGTTTTTATTGATGGCAAATAAAATCAAATAAGCATTTGTATCTGTAGCTGCTGTGTATCTGTATCTGTATCTGTAACTGTATTTGTATTCGTTGCTCCTGTGTATCTGTGTAGCCCATGAAAGATGTATGAAAACATGCGTCCGTCTAACTGACTGTCTGACTGGCTGTCCGTTCGTCCGTCCCTCTACAGTCTGTTGCCCTCAGTTTTACTTTTGCCAAAACTTTTTCGTCGACACTAAAACTTTACTTTCATTGATGGTCAACTTGGTGTTGGTGGATGGATGTGTTTTTGTTCACGGATTTGCATAAAACGAGTAACACAGCGACGGATTCAGAGAGAGAGACAGCTGCAATGCTTTTTGTGTTGGCTAAAAGGGATCTAATTGAATTTCACACTCACCTGTATGTGATCGACAAGTCCCGTAGAGTCCATGCGACTGGCGACGTTAACGGCATTCCCCCAAATATCATATTGCGGCTTACAGGCGCCAATTACGCCAGCCACCACAGGGCCAATATTGATGCCTGAAAAGAATGATAGAAAGACGGTTTCCGGAGTAACTTACTCTCTTGTTGAATGGCCAATGCTGCTGTTCCCCTTCGATGCTTACCTATTCGCATACGAAAATTGTTAAACGAATGCATATTAACCTCCTCGATTTTGTCAAACAGCTGCAGAGCATAGTCGGCCATGGCAGTGACATGAGTGAAATTCACTTGGTCACAAGTGTTCACAGTCAAACCGGAAGCAGCCATATAGGTGGCGCCAGTGCTCTTGATTTTCTCAATGCATCTGTGCCAAAGAAAGAAAAAAGGAAGGGGAGTTTCACCATCAGTCAGTCAGCATCAGTCAGTCGGTTTTCGATTGGCAACTCACCGGAAACGCTCTTCACTTAGCAGCTCATCGAAATCGGCTATAATCTCATTGAGCAGACGCAGGCATTCGACTCCCTCGTTATTGCCTTCCAGTTCCACATAGAATTCTGAGAAATTTGGTATGCTGGCAAAGAGTATGCAAACCGAATCGCATTGCTCGTGATACAAGTCCTGGGATAGAAACAGTTGGAGAGGAAAAGTGAGATAAGGAGATAGATAGAAAGAGGGAGAGGGAGTGCAAATGGGTAAATAGTAGTAGAAACCAGAAAGCAAAATTAAATTAAATATGCGAAAAGCTGTTCAAATGTCTATCCAAAACTCTTTACCTAAACGATGCACTGAGAGAATAACTTACATAATTTGTGATAAACAAACATTTGAATCTAACTAACTGATTAATAAGGGGAAGTTCCCATATGTCAGATCATTCTTTAAGTTTACCATGAAGAAGAACACACAAATCTATTCGTTAGAAGACTATGGTAGATAATCAAGAAAATAATACTTAGAAGATAATCTATTAGTTATAAGAGAATGTTCCATTAAGTATTATCCTCTTCTTTTTCTATCTATGACTTTTAAGTTATTAGTTAGTTGATAACTTGTCAAAGTTTCTCGATAGATTAAATCTATACGTTATCCTAATCTGACATATGGGAAGATTAGTAGTAACCAAAAATCTTAATCAATTAACTAAGCTTGTACATCAAAATCCAAAGAAAACATTTGCCAAATTCTTATTGTTTAAGATTTCTCTCAGTGCATCAATTGAGTGCTTTGGTTTTGTGGGATTTCGTAGCTCGGATTGCTGGTAAAAAGCTCATTGGCTTAGGCTGAGAATTAGAATCCGAATAGGAGGAACCGATGTCGACTCAAAGGCACAAAGAGAGATGCAGGCGGAAGCAGAAGGAGATGCAAATGGCAGAGACAGACATAGACCGAGTCAGCTATTATTCAGTAGTCTTAGCATTTTTGTTCTTTTTTTTGGGTGAGACACTATCAAATGTTGCCATTTCGTGCTTGATGCTTGTTGAATTTGCATTTAATGTGTGGAAAGAAGGTATTTCACACTCCAGCCTCCGGCCTGCAGACTCCGGTCTCCGGTTTTCATACCACGCCGTTGCTGCCGTTTCCCCTTGTTGGTTGTGCATTGAAGCATTGGCAAAGCCGCACACACGCGGTCATATCAACAACCTCAACCCCCGCTTGGCCTCGTCCGCGTCGTTCCCGCCGTGGCTTGCAGCAGCATCTTTGCCTGCCGCCGCCTCCGCCGCTTCTCTCCATATTGCTGCCGCCTGACTGCATTTGGCGCAGATTTCACCAGGCACAAAGTTTTTTAATATGCTGAAAATTTTGCCTGCATGCGTCATAAATATAACATCTACCCATATATGTACATATGTAGAGGTTAGGTATGTATAGGGTATATATATGCCTATATACATGTTTAAGTTGGCTTATACTCACATCAAGGTGCTTCTCGCGGCTCAGAAAATGCTCGGCAACATGAACTGGCAGAATATTTTCGAGCAGTTTACGGTTATAAGCCTGCAGATGTTCCATGTCCTCTTTTTCCTCTGTGCTCCAAAAAACAAAAAGAGGAAAAAAACCAGAAAAAACCAAAATAAGAAATACGAAGAAAACCATCGAGAGAGAAAAAAGGAAAAAAACATGAGCGTGAAATTGAAATATCAGTTTATCAGTTTACCGAAGCATGAGCTCCGAGAAAAAAAAAAAAAATATTAAGTAACAAAGTCATTGAACCGACTTTGGTTTACCCTGTATTAAAGTTACCCCATCTAATTTGTATTGAATTCCCTTTCCTAACATGTCAAATAGAAAACTGAGCTAATTTCTTATCAGTAGAATGGCACTCTAGCGCACCTATCGGCCAAGTAGCCCCCTACTTTTTTTCGTATAACTCCTAAATTTGTATGTTTTCTGACCTTTGCTTAAAGATCTTGATGTTCCTTTGGATGCAAAATGGGTAACAACTTTTTCTGCTTTGATTGATTGGTTCTAACAGCCTTAATAGACCCTTTCGCCCTTGGAATACAGGGTATAAAAACAGATAGAAAGCAAGAGAGAGATGAAAAAAAACCGAAACTGAAAGGGAAAGGGAAACACAAACCCATTGCATAAGCTTGGTTCAGGGAACACGCGTAGAGTGGATGAGTGGTTGAGTGGGTGAATGGGCGCGTGGACCCGTGCACTAATACTAATGAAGTGGCTTAAATTTTGTGGAGCAGCTCAAACTTTGTCAGGCTAAGGAAGCTTGGCAACTGAATTGTTCACTTCGTCCGACTGACAGCAGCAGCAGCAGCAGCAAAGTCAATGTCAGTTTGCCAAATATGGAAAGCAGCCAAATGGTTCTCACACACACACAGGCACACACACACATATCTGCATAAATACATCTAGATTTATCCCTTCTATTCCAAAAAATAATTTCTCAACTTTTCATTTGGCCAAAATGCTAATTAGCCCAACTCAATTCAAAAAGTTGTGCGGTTTCATGGCCATGCCACAGAAGAATAACATGAAAATGCACTTGGAAAAAATCAAAAAAGGAAGGGAAACTACCTTTAATAGTGGGATAAATATTTATGGTCCTTGATCTCCTTCATAATATAATAATACTAAGATGAACCCATTAAATAGTTGTCCCATAAGACTTGAATTTGATTATCTTTTTGTTGGTTTTTTCTCCTAGTGCATTTCGGGATTGTTTTAGTTTTTTTGCATTTTCATCACTCACCCGTTGCCTGGAGTTTCCAAATGAAGTCCAAACGATAAGTGGCCTCGGTCTGATGGCTGTGAAAAATCAAAGCTAGCATAAAGGCCAGCAAAAAGATTGAATCAATTATATAGCGCAGCAGTGCGACCTCGTTGCTAATGCCAGGAACACACGACGAACAACCGAAACCAAGATCCAAAATCCAAAAACGAAAGAGAAGTAGAAGTAAAAGTAGAAGAAGTACCCAAATGGGTGACAATGACCAAGTTTATTCCAGTCCATTAAATTGTAATGCAGTCACCAGAGCAACAAGACGAGGTCGACGATAGACGAGGTAGACGATGATGACACGATACCGGGAACGAGAACGAGAAAAGTTGAAAGCAAAAGAAGAAATGAATGAAAATAGGATAAATGAAATAGAGAGAGAGAGAGAGAGGGAGAGCGGGCAGGTTTTCTATTGGGACGGGCGGTGGAAAAATTTTGTAGTTTTCTCAGCTGGAGCTGAGATGCAGGTTTTCTGTTGGCAGTGAGAGACAGAGAGGAAGAGAGAGAGAGAGAGAGAGGGAGAGCCTCTTTCCTGATAAATGAAGCAACTCGACTGGCAAGTGCTAAATACAATTTTAATGCAGTTTGCGGCTGCAGTAAATGCATTTCAGCTGGTGCCTTTGCCATTGCCATTGCCTTGGTTTGCCTGCTGCTACTTTAAATTGCATTACCAGCATAATTTCGTTTCCATTCGTTTGCCTCTTAACCATATTCCCCCAGTAGATTTTCCCTTTTTTTGCATACTTACTTCAACTCGACATCCACAGACATGTCCCTTCTATGCCGCATATAGAGATAGCTGGAGCAGGCCATGTAGCTACCAGAGGCAAAGAGCAGGAGCATCAATTTTAGTAGAATACGTAGAACCTGATACGTGGCACAGCTCATCATCGAAAGCAATGTGAGGAGAAGAAATGTCTGCAATAAGACAGATACAAATCACATGCATTATAATAGTTTTGCGAGTAACGAATTCGAGATGGTTGTCTACTCACATTGTAGGCCAAGTAGAAATCACAACTGGTTAGGTGTTGCTCCTGTTCTTTAAGCATATCCTTGTTAATATTGTAGACATTGGATGTTTTATTTATATTTAGATAAAACCATTTGTTGTCCAATGCTGACAATTGTCTATACGATTCCTGGAACTAAGAATTGCAGAAGCAATGCTAATTAGTTTGACAGAGAGACACTTTTACGAGCCACATTTTGGCCATTAAACCTCAGCACCCACAAAGTATACACACATATATATACATAAATATGTATGTACTTGTATATCTTTATATATATAGAAATGCCGTCCTGCTCTTAAAGTGTCATTAAACACAGAAAAGTGACAGCTTAATGTCAAAGAACTCAGCCTCAGAGCCTTAGACTCTGTCTCAGTTTTGTTTTTTTTTTTTTTGTTGTCGTGTTTTTATTTGGACTGGGGTGAAATTTCAGGTAACAAGTGGCCCATAAATGGGGCTAGCCTTCATGCATGAACCAACATCGTATATAGTACAAAAGGGAGTGAGAAAGAGATAGACCCATTGTTGGCCCTCTCCAATGTCTTGCCAATGGCCAACTTTAATGGAAAAACTTTTGTTTTGACGCGGCCCCAAAAAAAAAAAAAAAAAAAAAAACGGCAACACGAACTCAACTGAACCCCGGCGCAACAAGCGCGCCCCCATTTTATTTTAGCCTACAAAAAAAACAAAAAAAAAGGAAAAGCAACATAAATTTTCCTTTTCACTTGCCCCCTCCAAGCCCCCCTTGCGCTTGCTTCCCTCACATGGCAACGCTTCTAGAAACTTTTACTTGTTAGCCAAAAGCAACAACAGCAAATCGAGAAAAAGCCAACTGAGATTTTTGAGAGGCTTAGATGCTCTTTACTACAAACAACACAAAACCAAAAAAAAAAAAAAAAAAACAATTGAGGACAATCTTTCAAATGAATAAATACTCTGATACTTCAATTGAGCTCTAAAGATTCCTAGGCTTTATTAGATGAATGATGAAATGAACATTAAATATAGACTTTGTAGAGGTGGGGATATAGATTCAGATCTATATATATATATTCCAGAGAAAACTCATAATTTCCAGTATTGAATCGTTAGAAAAAAGTATATACCCCAATTTATGCAAACTTTCACTTTCTCTTGCTTTCTCAGCTGCTTTCTCTTGGCTTTTGCTTAAATTCATGTTACGCATACGCCATGTATGCAAATGTCAAATGAAGCGACGAAAACTTTTTTATCTGCGTTGTAAGGGAAACTTATATGACAAATATTTTATATAAATTTGATAAGTCACCATCAGAGTGGAATGTGAATGAAACGTAAAACTTGCAGTTTAAAGGTGTTGGGCAATTTAAATGTGGCACAAAACGGGGGCGGTGCGCTGTTATGGGTGGGGCACACTCAAGCCTGAAAACCCAAACCCGAGAAGGTCGAGAGGATTATGCCGTTTGGTTAATCAAATATTTATAGAGTAAAAGCGGCGGAAAATTAAACAGGGCACAAATTAAGTCGATATTCCCACACCCCGCCAAAAAAAACGAGTTTTCCGTGTATACCAAATGTCCAATGTCCGGTGTATCCAATGGACCAATGGACCCACCCCGTCCCTCCCCCTTGCCCCTTGCCCTTAAGTACTCACCATGGCCAGGAGGGTGGTGAGTGCAATCAATGCAACTGTGGCAAAGGCAAAAAACTGCGATAACCTGCGATTGCTATGAATATGCAATGAGAAGCGTTTGATGCCAACTGGCAGCTGAAAATAATTTATATACAATAAAAAAAAAAGAGAGAGGAGAATAAAACAAAACAAAAAGAAAAAAGGACATAGTTTATCAATGTGAAATGCAATATTCAGTATGTCCTCGTCACTCTCCACTTTGCTTCGCTTCGCTAAAGTGAATGTTGGACTGCGCCCCCTGTTATTTTGCTCACTTACCTTGGCGTTGATTTTATGACAAGCCACCAGAAATACCAGAAACATCAACAGCAACAAAGCGCCCAGGGACAAGCAAAGCGACAGGAGGGAACTACCGAGAACGAGAGACAGAGAGAGAGAGAGGGAGACAGAAGTGGAAATTTAAATAAAATAACACATTTTTTGGCAACATATTGCTACCGACTTCCCCCTCCCAAACTTTCCCAACAACCTCAATTCACACACATACACACACAGACAGATACAGAAGCATATTGAGGGGAGGGGGAGACTCACCTGCCACTCTCCACCTCCCCCCCAGGAGAGTTGAAGCATCAGAGTGTTCTGTGTATTCTGTATTGTGTAGTGTGTGCGAACTGACACTAACAAAAGCAAATACAAATAGGAATAAGCACTTGGAAAAGGTCATCCTCTCCTTCCACTCGCCCCCCGTGTTAGCACTCCATTTCACTCCACTCTCTCTCACCTTTGGAACACAGCCAAGCGCATAATAGTCGTACCCAGCAGCACCAACAAACTGCAGTAGAAATATACACACAGCATGCGATCCGGTTCACTGGCATACTAAAAAATATATATAGAGAGAGAGAGAGAGGAAGAAAGAGAGGTTAGATAGAATGCAATGGCGAAATTTGTGGATGTGTGTGTGTGTGTGTGTGTTTAACTCACCTTCCTCTCAAGAGTATTATTTTTAAAGCTTAAAAGCAACGACTGACAATGCTCTGCCCTCAGATGATCTATACTGCGAGCATCAATGGCTCTCATTAGATATTCGTTGACCTCATCTTCGGGATCTTTGGCACTTTCAGCGCTATCGCCGAAACCGAATCTATAATAAGCAAGCAGAAAAAGGAGTAAACAGAAACAGAAATGAGTGAACCCCCATAAGTAGGCAATAGAAAATGCACATTTTCTAGTTCTCCTTTATGGATTTCACTTACTTCGATGTATGTTTCTGAGCTGTGCCGTGTCCCATCATGCGAAGCTCTTTTGATATATTGCCATTAACCTGCAAACGATTTCTCGACTTTTTGTGCTACACAAGGCAAACGAAACGGGGGGTTAGAGGGGAGAGATTGTGTATCATCTTTAACATAAACATTCATTCCGTTTGCATAAACACATACCGGCCTATAGATATCACCAGGCACAATTAGATACGTTTCAATCTGATGATCCTTGAGATAGGAATTACGTTCGGCTCCTTTGCCAGCCTCCACTTCGTAATCACCATCCAGACACTTGAGTGTTTCCTTGGTAATGTGAACGCGTCTGTAAAATGTTGATATATATATATATATATGTATATACACTTATGGGGAGAAATGTGGAGAAAACAAATTGAATAGACAACAAGGCAAGGCAAGGCAAGATGAGGCATATGTTTATCCCTATGCAAGGCATACATACGGAGAGAGAACATGTGTCTAAGAGTAGCTTTCTCCTTTCCCATATCCCCCTCGTAATTCAACCTAACTCTCTCTACCTCTCTCTCTCTCTCTCTCTCTTCGTCTCCTTCTCCATATGGCCTCAGATGCCGGAACAGTATATAGATGCAGCTCTTGGATTACATTGCATTACATATCCCTTCTTTCCCTAGTTTATCGTACGGGTAAAGACTTTTTAATGTTGCCGCTACAGTTTGTCTGCATCTTGGCTCTGGCTTCTAGAGTGGCTTTGAGTTTATTAAATTGCCATTGCCATTTCACCACGTGCCATTGAGATGATTCCCATCCCTTCCAAACTTCCCTGTGTGTGTCTCTCTGTGTGTGTGTGTGTGTTGATACTATTGATAATTACATGACGCTTTGTTATGGATTGACTACGATGCAGTTTCGAATGCAACGTTTCTTCAGTTAACGAAGTTTTCGCATGCCAGCTCCAAGCTGTTCCAAATTGCAGCTTATCAGGCAAAATGGTTACTGCTCCAACCCAACCCAACCCAAATGAGCCAAACGGCACCCAAACCCAACCACCCACTGCAGTTATTTGCTTTTAATTTCATTCGAGACAAGTTAACAAACGAGCTGCCGTCTCACAGCTGACCCAAATAAACTCAGCAGTTACTTAAACTTCAACTGAAGTCAAAGTTTGGCCCTAAGGCTGGGTAGGGCTCTGGTTCTGGCACTGAATATGCAAATAAGCAAGAAGTAAAATTTCAAGCAAAAACACAAAAAAAATAAACCAAAAGAAAGCCATTACAACCAAAAACATAGACTAGCATATATCCTACATGAATCAGTCATGAATTGTTCTCAACAAGTTGAATAGGTGAATCTTTTTTACAATAATGAACAAGACATTTGTTGTTAACCATTAAATGAAACTCACGTTTTCTTTCTTTACTCGAAATTTATATGCCTTTGAATTGCATATTTCATTTTTGCAGGGTATGCGGTTTTTAAAAAAATAACGCGAAAGCAGAAACAAATTGCTCAAGTGTTGAAAATGCAGCTGAATCAACAGCAACACACACACACACACTAATACACACCCAAATACAAAATTGTTGGGCACTTATCAAGGGGCGTGCTCTGAGTTGAGTTCTGGTTGTTGCTTATAATCGATTGGCGGGTAAAGGAGATGGCCAAGAGGGAGAAGAGAGAGTTGCTGGTGGCAAGTTACCAATAAATTGACGCCCATACACACACACACACACACACACACACACACCAACACACACTAGAAGGAGAATATGCAAAATTTTGCAACAACAATTACACACTTCAGAGCGGCGAAGGACAACAGCAACAACAACAACAACAAAAGGAGGCGACACTTTGAGACAAGTTGAATGGGCCGCGCCCCAAAATGTAGGCGCTTTGGGTGAGCACTTGAAGAGAACTCTTGAAAGAAGGAACTCTTGGCCTGACCAAAGTTGGCTTTAATTGCGCCACACACACACACACACACACAGCAAGAGAGAGAGAAAGGGAGAGGAAAAGACACAAGGACGAGTTGTCAAAACGGAAATGAGACAAACTTGTCAACGGCGTTTTGTTATTTTTTGTTATTCTTTTGTGTGGTTTTCTTTCTTTCTCCCTTTCGCCCACTTTTGTGAGAAAAACATAATTCACAGCTGTCCAAAAACAAGAGCCAAAGTGAGACCAGAAATGGGATTTATATTGGGGATTGGGATTCGGATTGAATTGAATTGAATTGAGCAAAACAAAAAGAAAAAAGGAAAGATTTGCTAGGCTCAAGTGTAGCACATGAAAAGACTTTGAAGTGGTTAGCGGCGGATCTGAGCTGAGGATCTCAGCATCTGTCCGAAATGTAATTAATAGTCCACTAAATGTAATGAAAATGGTGACTCGATTGTCTTACTTACCCCGGTATACCGCCACTCTCCATGTGATTGGCCAGGGTCACATCATTGGACCAAACATCGAACTGCCACTTGACCAGGCCCAAAACCCCGCAATGGACTCGTCCCGTATGGATGCCCACACGCATGTTGACATTCACAGCCATCACCTCACGCACCAATCTGGAATAGAAAAGGGGGTGGGGAGAGAGAAAAGCAATTCGAATCGGCTTGGGTGGTTAAATCTTGTGGCAAAAGAGTTCAGGTGGAGGCATTGGATGTGTTTTAGACAAAAGCCAATGCACATGTTGGCTCTCCATCTCACTCTCACTCTCTCTCACTCTTTCTCGGTCTCTTCCGGACTACTTACGCTATGGCGTCAATCATATCGAGTCCCATTTCCACTGCGCAATGTGCATGATCCGGCCTTGGTTCGGGTAAACCGGAGACACAATAATAACAATCGCCCAGGAGCTTAATGCGCAGACAATGATGCTCGGCGGCCAATCGATCAAAGCTGCAACAAAGGACAAAAATGTTGATGTGAGCGGAGGGTTTGGACAGTGTTGAGTTGCAAGAGTTGAGCCACACACAAAAGCAAATGTATACCACCTTGTATATGTACAGGTATAGAAACCCAAACACATGTACTACTAGTTGATGAAAAATCAAAAGAAAATTTCATTTTCCCCCATGCTACACCACGAATATGTGATATGCCCTGCAGTAGTAAGGACATTTTGATAAAGCACTGCCAATTATAGCAACTTTTCCCTCATTTGATACATTTTCATTTTATTTCTTTAAAATTTTAGGACATAAATTACATTCTTCAGGTAGTTAATATACTCCATTAACGGTAAGTGAATAACAAACCGAAGCGAATCCATAAACTGGTCAAACGAATGAACAAACCAAGCAAATAGGCCAAGGAAGCCTTCTGACTGAAAAAGGGATTTTATTTTTCTTTTCATTTTTTTTTTTTTTGTTTTGCTTTTGCTTTTGCAGCTGTTGCCGCATTTTGCTAACGAGTCCTAAGCTGGCCAATACCCAGAAGGAAGCATACAGCAGTGTAGCAACATCAAGCAATACTCAGATCCGGATCTGACTCCGACTCCAATTTTTTTGTTCCTCTTTTCCATTTCTATTTGGCCAGTCGAATGTGCAATTAATTCGGCCCCGAGCTCCACTCTGTTTCTGTTTTTGGTTGTGCGTGTGTGTGTGTGTGTGTGTGTCTGGGATTCTTTTCTGGAGGCAAGAACTTTGACCCAGACACAGACACACACACACACACACACACACACACACAGAAAACGAGAGCCCAAAAACAGGCAAGAAGCCCAGGCAGGCAGGTCGGGACATTTTCATTAATTATGCCCCGAACCTGAGGTTGTCTTTACATTCACCCCGACTCCGACCCCGACCCAAAAACCCCCCAACCCATCATCATTCATCTCTGAACTTACCGTGCAAAAAGTTCGTTGAGCAGACGCACCAATTCCTCGGCCGTGCACTGATCCGAGAGGCTCGTGAAACCGCAAATGTCCGCAAAGAGAATGCTGCAGAACACAACCGAAAACAACAACAAAGTGGAGAAAGTTTAAGTAAGTGTAGGCGGAACAAGTGAGAAAGAAAGAGTGGGAGGTCAACAAAGCAAAGGAAAAATAAAAGAAAAGGAGCAGATAGAGGAGAATACGCATATTACAATCTGCGGTTGCCTGTTGTCTGTTGTCGATGTTGATAAAGTCAATGACGGGCATAGTTTTTTGGACCATATGCGTTGTTATGTGATGGGTCTCAGTGAATTTGTATTTGTGTGTGTGTCTGTCTGTGTGTGTGTCTTCCACACAGCTGCTTCAATGGAATTTTTTAATATATTCAACTAAAAAAAAATAAAAGAAAGAAAGCCACAGCCGGGTATAATATCGGCAAGAAGCTTTAAGGCTTAAAGACTCTGCACTGGCAACTGTCAACTTTTAAGGAGGTTTTCCACCCAACAACAATCATGCCCATCGCCATCGCCATTCCCAATCCCTCTGTACACATCTCCCGGTTGTTCGTTTATTTATTCAACATTGAAAATCCTTTTTCGCTTAGGTGGAAAATGACGACAGCATCACATTAGCAGAGTTTTTGCTTTTGTTTGCTGATTTTACGACTCGTAACTGAGAACGGCTTAAGGCTCAGGCTCAGGCTCAGGCTCAGCGCGTAATTTAATACAAAAGCGAGAGTTCAAAATGAAATATGTATTTGCATGTATGTATGTATGTATGTATGGATGATGATTGCCAGCATTTGAATACCCTATATAAATACACTTAAATATTATATTAGAAATGAACGACTACTATTAAGAGACAAATGCTCTGGCCATAAAAGGATTTATCATTCCAATTACGCTCTCGAATTCTAGACAGAACTCGTCAATTTGAAACTAACTAAGACCGGTTGGTTAGGCAAATTGTAAATTTTATCGAATGTAATAATCAACAAATGTTTTCTTCATGCTGATTGAGAATTATGTTTATGAGTGCCATTAAAAGTAAATAAATGTATGGGTAAATATGAATATATTGTATTTCATGTGGAATCAATCAATGCATCATCAATCTAACATAAGTGGCAGCCACTTATTTGCTTCAAAACAAAACCATATCTTTCTCATGCAGAGTACATAGAGTTTCGTCTTTGAAGACAAAACCGAAAAACACAAAAAAAAGCAAACAGGTGCCCCCAAAAGTATGCTTTATTATGCCTCGCTAACTGCGTTGAATGTTGAGGAGTATGTGTATGCGTGTCTGTCTGGGTGTGTGTGTATGTGTGTGTGGGTGGGGGCATAAAGAAAGGTAAAGCAGAAGAGTTGTGCAGTTTTTTATTTTTCCTGTGTTTTTTTGCATAAAAATTCATTGCTCACGTTACACACTCTGGCAGGCAGCCGGCGGGACAGACAGAAAGACTCTCAGCTGAACAATTTATTGACTTTGCATGCAAATAAATTCACACTTCACACACTCAGCACACACACACACACACACTCAGCACACACGCACAGTAGTTGCTCTCACCTGACATTCTCATGGCGTTGTATGTAAATCTTATGAAACTGTGTGTCACGTGGCTGGCCCGCAATATCGTCCTTCATCTCCATGGCAACATGTCGGGGTAGGACAGAGAGTAGCAACCGTTCCTAACGAGAAACAAGTACAAGAACAACACAACACGGAACAGCAACAACAATAAGTTGAAAATCAAATGTACAAAATGGTTTCAGAATGCGTAGCATAAGAATGAGAGCCGATATTCAAGTTCAAGGCAGCAGCAGCAGCAGCATCAGTAAACAAGAATTCACTTGGTATCCCATTAATATACATACATACGTACATACATATATGTATATAAATTTATCTGTGGCGTAGCCAAGGATAATGCTCTTTTGCTCTTACTCTTTCTTTCATTTCTTTCTCTCCATGGCCATAATTCAATTAAATCGCAAAAAGATCTCAAGACATTAAAAATTTATTTTCCAATTTCCATTGTTAATGAAACCGATTTACCACATTATCTTGATCCAATTGAAAAACATTGCGAAACCTTAAAGACTTTTTATATTGTAAATAAAACATTTTCTTTCTTTTTCTTGGGAGTTTGAGTTATGAGGAGAGAAATGTATAGAGAGAAAGAAGAAGAGACTTTTGAATATGCGAAAATTTAATTTCAACATACTTTCGGGCCTCCAATTTGCAAGTGTGTGTTGCCGCGTCTTTGAACCGCTGACATAGTCACTGACTGACTGACTGACTGACTGACTGACTGACTGACTGCCAGCAAAAAAGGAGACTTTTCCTAAATTATTCTACACGCCCAGCACGTTGATGCGTGGGTTGACGGGTCCTTTGTTATGTTTGTCGTCTCACCAACATCATCAGCCACAGCCACAGCAGCAGCAGCAGCAGCATCAAAAGGCAAATCTTTATCATTTGCCCCGCTGACTTTCATTTCTTTGATGCACATTTTGTTTTTGATGTTGATGCTGATGATGATGATGATGAGGCAAGAGAGCAAACAACAAATAGTGTGAAATTTTTGTATTACCTGCTGTTGATTCTCTCGCTGAGTTCTCAAACGAGCCTCGATACATTGACGCGTCTCTATGAAGGCTTTGCGTTGGGCCTTCTCCTTTGGCCAGTGGGTGTATATGCCGGTCAAATTGGCCAACACCAAAGCCACCGATGTGCACAGCAGCTGCGAGAAGGGATACAGAGAGGGAGAGAAAGCAGAGAAAACAAAAAAAAAAATGATATAATGGAAAGCATTAATGACATTAAGATATAAATACAATAAAATGGCAGTTATGATTCAGAAGAGGACATGGAACAAGACAGGATACAACACAACACAACACAACAGGACAAGAGATGAGTCCGCGGTAAAGGGACAAAGGAGGACACAGAAGGACACAAATGGCCTCTTGGGTGGTGGCAGCAGCAGCAGCAGCTCGATTTCATTCAATTTTGCGGCAATTTAATTTCATTTATTTATGTTTTCCTCTCGCTAGGCACTGAGCAGACACGTGCCGCCTGCCAACAACTGTGTCCACCATTCTCACCTCCGCGTTCCTCCCACTCTCTCTTTCTCTCTCTGCCCACTACAGTCATCTCGCTCAATTAAAGCTAACTGCCTTTGTTTGGCGAACAAATTAATTTGGTTTCTGTGGCACCCAGAACCTGTTGATAGACAATAAAAAAACGCAGCCCTCCACAGAGTCCTTTTTTTTTTTTGTCTCTCACGGGGAGGGAAATTTGCAATCATCGCTTATTTTTATTTATTTTTATTGTTTGTTTTTGTCTCACCTCTTGCCAATGTACGCTTGTATCGGCCTCCATCAACTGGAAATCATCGTCCTGCTGCTCGCCGGCGTTGGTTGTGTATCTCAAACAGGTATAGATATGGGCAGCACTCAACAGAATGCCGCCGATAAGAGCCTCCCGCAATCGCAGCGGCAACATCGTGTATGTCATATAGATGAGAACGATGCAGCACGAGCTGCCATTGAAGGATTTGCTGTACATGAAGAGAAAACATGGAATATTTAATTTTAAATCCCAAACTTCATCCTAAATTCATATTAGATTCGATCTGTGAACATTCGTTTCTGTCATTGCAAGTAATGTTTTCTTTTGATCTTCTCGGCTAGTCGAGTAAGAGAGCTCTCTGCATTTATTTATAAATCAAAGCACTTTAAAGATAACTTTTGATTTATATCAAAACAATAGGCTGACTGATGACTATTTTTGTAACATTTAATTGCCTCCTTTTATGTGTAAGATTTCTCTCATTCAGATGCACTTATACACACATACATACATAATGGTTAAAGGAGTTGTGGTCCTTGATAAGGCAGCTGTTTCTGGTTTCTAGCAATTGTATTTCTGTTTCAGTCCGTTGCCCTGGCATTGCTTTTTTGTTTCTTACTTTTTTTTTTGTTTTTTTTTTCCCTCCCCGGTTAGGATTGTTGGGTAAGCAATTAGCGAGCCGTAAATGATTAATTTTCTGGCTGCCAGGCAACAGCTGCAAAGACATATCCCTCTTCCTCACTCGCTCTCTCTCTCTCTCTCTCTTACTCTATGCATGATATATGTGTGTGTAGGTGTGTGGGTGTGTGGGTGTGTCTGTGTTATACTAACCTGGGTTGCATGGCATAGCTGACGGCAATTTCAATGGCCAGGAATGTGCCCAAAATGACATAGGAGACAAGCACAAGGAATATTTCATTCATTGCTGGCTTTGAGAGTATGCAAAGGAGAACTAAGAGAATATTTTAGAGCGGGGGATAAGTTGGTGTTTGTAGAAAATTTCATATAATTAGAAACTATAATGGAAACAATTGTTGATGAAATTTTGCTACTCACATGCATAGACAATGCCACAGATTAGCATCACAATAAGAAAAATCAACACAGACTCATCAATTTGCGTAATCACCGATGACAGAATGTGCGCGTAGTAAGTCAATGAAGTGTCCAAATTATCATCAACATTCGAGTAGGATGTATTCCTGGACACTTCATCACGTTCGATGTTACTACCGTTGCTGTAACTGCTTTTGTTGGTATTCGATTGGTGGACAAGCGGCGTATACGTAATGCGTTTAATGCCATCAGCAATGTAAACATCGTTTTTGTTGTCAGCATCAGGATTGGCAACGGCAACGGCAACGTCAACGGCATCAGCATAAGCATCAGGCTCAAAATCAGCATTCAGTCGGGCAATGTCAACAATCAGTTGAGCCTTCTTCTCCAACTCCAACTCCATGGCCATCTGGTCCTGGTCATTCTCTTCCTGTGCCAAGACCAAAGCTTCATATTCATTCACATCCCCATTTTGACTACGTTTTGCTCGCATTCTGTATCTGAAATACAGTTTGAGGTTGATGGCAAACACACAAACACACACACAGAGACAGACACCTTAATATAACTATCCATCTTGTTGTTTTGATAAATATTTATATAAAAATAAATCTAAATGTAAATGAAAATTTCATCAATTGATAACTTTTGTTAGCTTCTTTTCATTTTGATACTTCAATTTGTCACTTTGGCAATGACAAGCGACTGTCTAAGAGATATTTATACATACATACATATATTTTCTTCAATGTCTATTTTGGAAGCAAGGCCCAAGAGCAATAAGATTACAATATAACTCTTAGCAAAACATTGCAAAAAGTTGCTTAAAAAAATAATTATAAAACATTTTATTTCAAACAATTTCACCACATAAATTCCAACAAATTCATCAAATAACTTTACCACAAGCGTAGCCAATACATATTTCTGTTTGTTGTGCATGAGGAAAAGTGAATCATACTATCAAAACGGCCTCTTGCCTCTAACTCATACTATCTTTGCCCTATGAGAATCAATTTACGATTGAAGAAAATAGAAATTTATATAAATTATAATAAGCTAGTTCCCCCTTTGGCCACGACCATGATTATTTCAATGATTTGGTTTTTCCTCGGCTTCTGTTCTTTTACTTTTCGTTTTGCTTTCCATTTTCGCTGGCAGAAAGTTTTCACTTTAAGCCTTAGAAGTTTTTGCCTTGGTTTGCTTTATTTTTGATTTGCAAACCTCAAAATGTCTATCAAAAATCATAAAATTTAAGTTCGCCTTCCTGGTCGTTCGGTCGTTTGTTGGTCGGCTCGAATGGACCGACGACGGTGGGTTGATGGGCTGACTTTCAGGCCATTCAAAGCGCTGGCTGTCAAAATGCCAAACGCAAACGCAAAAACCGAAACCGAAACGCAACATAAAACCCCAAACCCTAAAACCCCAAAAACACCAAACCCTAAGTACTAAATCATCAATCCCATGGCTAGGCTGGTGCTGGTGCTGATGCTGGTTGCTTGTCGGGTTGGATGGATGCTCACCTGGTTCGATATGGGGGATGTTGCTTGTAGCGATGCTTGTGGAGGCGTCGTCGATAATGTTTCCGTTTCTGCCTTCTGGTTCTGCCGTCGTCGACGCGAATATTATCATCCGCATCTACATCCACATCAACATCAAAATCAACAAGGTCGCGGTTGGACTTGAAATTTCTGCCATTGTCAATTTGTTGAACGTTTGTTGGTGTCGTTGCGGTTGTCGTTAAGTTGCCACTGACCATGGAAGCCATGGTGTTGAGTGGTATAAATGTGGAATTGGCACCGGCAGTGCCATTCATGTCCAGATAGAGGCTTTCCATTTTTATTGCATATGACGTCGATGTCGTTGACGACGACGCCGATGAGGATGAGGCGAGGTTTGTTGCAAACGTCCGACGCAATTGCAATGTGGTGAAAACTATATGAGTGCACGACAGGGCCAAAATGAGAGCCAATAGAAGGGCCAAAATATGCGTTGTGTTACTTTGATTCATGCGCAAAAAATATCGCTGATATAGCATTTCCACCTACAATGTTAACCAATAGAGTCAAGGAATTTGCATATTAAAACGGGGAGCATCAAATCAAAAATCAATTGAAAACACACAATGTTTCAAAAGGGAATTCATAGTTTGATTCTGTGTCGATTCACGAGAACGGAATTTCGAAAAAGCATTGACTTCTCTCTTTCGGAACCGATGTTAGTGGGCCAACATATGCTTTATTGAACTTGGTTCTATTTTGTTTCGATAGCAAAGTACACTTTTCTTTTGGCAGGGTATGCGGAAAGAGAACAATCACGCAACCACAAAAAAACAAGGAAAGGAAACTTTTTCAAAACTTTTCTTGAAAAAGGATTTCCTGTTAAGCTTTCTTTTTGGTTAAGCTACTTACCTGAAGATTCTTAAACTGGTGCGTCGAACAGAGACGTAAAATGATGCGGTTCAAGCGAAACCAAAAGGATATGCTAGGACTAAGTGCTCCGCCACCTCCAGTTCCGCCAACACCTCCTCCACCACCGCCTCCGCCGGTCGAATTAGTTGAATGATTCGCCTCAACATTGGCATTAGATTCACCTGTGGAAAATGTGGAAAGCACAAGCAGATAAAATTGAATTTTGTGGTAATGTGAACCAAAGTCCTTATAAATATGCATTAGCTTTATGAATGAGCCGAAGGCTGAGGCCAAGACCAGAAATTAATTACACTGTGGCCAGGCTCAAGCTGGCAGCTGGAACGAACAGATTTACAATTTAGCTTCCCACGTCATCCATTCATATCTGAACTAGCTCATGGACATGAACAGGAGAATCTTTGTATGCAATTCGACTTGCAAATTCCAATTTGCGATTGTTAATGCGAGCCTATTTACAGTTGGTTAAATATTATGCGTAATTTCAATGTTAATGTGCATTTAATTGTTTGTGGTCTTCTAATGTCATGACAAGAAGAAGGGTCAATTGTGTTTGTGTTGGTGTTGGTAAGTGTAATGGAGAAAACTATCACCAAAGTTCTAGCTTATGGTGCTAAAGACGAAATTGCTTTCAAAAAACCAAGTTTCAACTTATTTCAACCGATGTTGATAAGTGAACTTAACTTCACTATGAAAGCATTCAATACAATGGCCAAAAATCTCTTTCACTTCTCCTTTCCAACTCGCATTGAAATTCACTTAACGTCTTATACACATACACAAATACATAATATTTAGGTATATATAGGTTTCGTTTTTTTTTTTTTTGTATATTTGTAAGGGGGTATATATTTGTTCGACTTTTCTAACGTCATCATTGTCGACATCTTCAACAATGTTTTCTGCCATTGACTGCGTCTGACATTTTATGAAGAAAACGAGAAAAAAACGAGAGAGAGAGGTGATCCGGGGGAAACAGGAATCGAGGAAAATTGAAGGAAGGAAACGAGAAACAGAGAGGGAGACAGAGAGCGAGAGCGAGAGAAAGAGAAAAAAGCAACAAGCAACCTTGATTCAAAATGCAACACACAATGCCATAAAATGTTGTATTGTAAAATGGAGAATGTCAGCCAAATCGGCATATTAAAATCATTCAACTGTCCCCGTCACTTTGACCCCGCAACCATCCATACCATCCATCTCCTCATCTCCTTGTCTACCAGGCTTTTATTTGTTGCTCTTGTTGTAAAAGTGACCACAATGCGAACCGCAAACAACAATCGACTGAATGAATAGAGAGAGAGAGACAGAGAGAGGTAGAGACAGAGAGAGAGAAGGACTAGGTTCTTGGTTAAGGGGCGGAGGGGCCAGCGGGAGGCAGTAACACAACATACGCACATCTGAAAATATGTTTTTATATGCATCAATAAATAAATGCCAAACGTGATTATGTAAATTTTCTATAGAAATTTGCGTATATCAAAGGCAAACCCCATTGCTTTCATAGGAAAAGTAAATCGGAAAAAAAGAAAGAAAAGGAAAATGATGGGGAAAAAAAGGGCAAAACGAAAAACTAGAGAAGGCATACCGAAGGCAACCGAGGCAACCATACATAGCTCACACATCTTGATTTAGGGGCTAAGAAAGGGGCTAGAAGCAAAGAAAACCAAAACGGAAAACATGTGTGTGCATGTGTGTGAGTGTGCCTGATGTGATGTGTGTGTGTGTGTGTGTGTGTGGATGAAATGTGAGAGAAATGCCAATCTGAGTATGAGATTGGGAGGACTGTGCGACAGAGATTGGAAGACTGGGCGGGAAGACTGAGAGACTAAGCTTGAGAGGAAAGAAATAGCCTCGTCAAATTCAATATGACAATGACAATCAACTTGTGACATTTGAGGCGTTGTAAAGGGGGCGCGGAGAGCTGTGTAAGGGGATGAGTGACATGCGTGTTGGCATTTTTATTGCCCCTTAGTCCTAGCTAACGTGTCTATCTAACGAGCTGAATGGAAGATGTTGGAGTCCATTACCAGCTAATCGCAAGAATGTTTACTCGCTTCTTTCTCACTTTTCCGCACATCCTCTCCATTCTATCCACTTACTTTGTTGCAACAGCTGGGCCTCATCACGTTGATAGATCATAGGACTGTGGCAGGTGGAACTGGAGTTTGTCGAATCCATGGATTCATCTATATTACACCGCGTGATGCCGGCCTGTGAAAAGCAATCAAAAAGAAAGAAACGCACATTGTAAACTATAAAAATTGAAAGCACATGCATATAAGCAATTTCAAAAGTTATTTATTTGATGTTATCACATAAAAGGTGTCGTTCTCTTTCATTAACCTGAATATTCACCTACACACCTACACACCTACATGGACTTGCCATTTAATGTGTGTAAGTGAATTATTATTTTCAGACGCCCTCATAAGTATGCAATGGTTTTTTATTCTTAAATACAATTGACACTAAACGTTCTTTTCACGCTCAGACATACACAACGATATGTATACACAATTGCCCTGAACTTTCTCCCACTCTGTCTACCTCTCTCTTTCTATCTCTGTCTCTCAGTCTGTCTGTCTCACTCTTTCTATGCGTATTTGTGCATCCCCGCGGCATTTTTAAACAAATTGCCAAGCGTTTGTATGCCAGAGCTGCGTTTTTCCTTCTGCTAAACTTTTTCAATTGACTCTTGACAACGAAGAGCAAATACAAACTCATGTACCTACACCCACAAACACACTCCCACCCACACACACACACACACACACACATACTGACTTCCACATGGCTGTAAAGTGTCCCCTTGTGCAAGTTGGCATTTTACTTTCACAAATGTTCCTATCTACATATATAGGTATACATATATATATGTAGCATACATATTTGGGCAGGACATTGAATGTTTTGCTGGGCACACTTGCAGGTGTTTCAGTTTCTCTATGAAAACCAATCCACAGGGACCAACTAGCTCCTTTACTATTCTAGAGAAACACTGTGAAATTTTGTAAATTAATTATGGGTACCAATTTTCATTTCAAAATTTATGCTCTTCCATATTAAGCCTAGTTTGGTTCTAATTGGTTACATCCATAGTTTGGCATGGCAATCAAAAGAATTTACGTTCCAGCTCGTAGTTCTT
The DNA here is from genome assembly GCF_018902025.1 of Drosophila willistoni. Taxonomy (NCBI): domain Eukaryota; kingdom Metazoa; phylum Arthropoda; class Insecta; order Diptera; family Drosophilidae; genus Drosophila; species Drosophila willistoni. The sequence goes on from NW_025814057.1 coordinate 3,135,083, forward strand.
AGGACATTTTTACTGCAGACGAAACAAGTTTGTTGCGGTTACCAATTGTTAACTCTCTTTATATGTATGTAGATTTCGATGTTAATGCTGTAAGCCCTATTCCTTTAGTTGATAGTAAATTGTATTTTAAATTTAGATGCCACCTGGTGCGGTTGCTTCTATTGATGCTGTTGTTCCCTACCTACATAGTCCTTCTTCTCCTGTTGCTGCTGGTTTACCAAACCAAATTAAATTAAATATTTAAATCCCCCCCTCAATCAATGGCAAAGTCTGCCAGCGACATTCTGTCCATTAGGTGCGTAAATTAATTGATGCCACAATCCTAATCCCAACCGCAATCCACAGCCAAACCAACCATCCACAGCCCACTCCACTCTATACGATTCCATGCCAAACTCATGCTCCTTCTGCTCAAATTTCTTGTTGGGGGGACTCACCGCAATCAAACTGCTGCTAACCATGGCCTTGCCTCCCTTGGCATTCGTATTGAAATGTTCGATCACCTCCCAATTGGATTTCTTGGGTGTTGATGGCTGTGTTAGCGCTTGCTGTTGGTTGGTTGTCGATGATGGTGAACCAGCTCCCGCTCCAGCACTACCAACTCCACCTCCACCTCCGCCTGATGACTGACCAGGTACATGCAATTCCATGGAGGTTTGCGTGCTGCTGCTTCCAGCCTGTTTCAATGAAGCCGAACGGCTAAAGAATTTTCTGTGCTTGCTTTCCTAAATGGCAAACGGAATGGATGGATACATTTTAGGGGTAGTGGGGAGAGAGAGAGAAGAGGACAGAAGAGTGGCAAGTGTTAAGAAATGATTTGTATTTGCAGGTCAATTAGCTCACCTCTTTGCTGGCTGATAAACCAGCTCCTCCGGCAACCGCACCACCTCCACCGCCACCACCATGTCGCATTCCCCTGAGGGAAAGTCGCTTCGACCATTCTCGTTTCTGGCTTTCCGATGACAACGAACGAAAGATATGAGTGGCTGTGGCACTGGCACTGCCGCCACCACCACCACTGCCGCCTCCGGTGGTACCTCCTCCTCCGCCTGTGCCTCCTACTCCGGCTCCAGCTCCAGTTGTCGAGCTCATTTCTGTAAAGAAAATTGATTTTCATTTTACATGTTGAAAAGGAGAGCGCGCTAATTTCTAAACAAATTGCCAATTTTTGCGCTCGACAGCCGCAGCAGCGAACAAAACAGCGACAGCCAAAATGGCATTAAAACAATAAATTCGATTTTACTTTCAAGCCAAAAACAAAAACTGACAATGCCAATAAATATATCGTATCGCATCGTATCGTATCTACTTTTCTCTAAGGCCCGGCCCACTTAACTTGCACGAAATGCTTTTCAGACACGCAAGACCCCAACAACAAGAACCAACAAACCGGCAAGAGAGGATTTTCTTTTTTTTTTGTACTTTCGCTCAGGTTCTTTTTCTTTTCTTTTTAATTTTTTTTGTTTTAGCCAGGAGCTAAGGCTGCAAAATGGGTTTTTATCCAATTGAGCGAAATCTATATACACTTTCTTACTTATATCCAACTCAAAGGAGAAAGTCCATCCAAAGAAGAGTCATTAATAGAAATGAAATATGTTGTGCAATATAAAAGGATTAGAATAGTTGAAATGACTTGGGCAAACAGATGTAATCCCTGAAATCGAAGGTTTTAATGAAAAGACAACACCAAAAATTATAATTTTATAGTAACAATTGTAAGTGCCGTCATAATCGGATTCGAAATTGTACAATTTTGTTGACATTCGGTATTATAAATTCTATACTGATAACTTGACATAATGAGAATCGAACTACAAGAGTTCTAGTGCTCCTAAAAATATGTGAGCTTCCTCTTTGCCTCTCTATTAGCTTTACAATACAAAAAAAAAAAAACTGTGCCACAGACAACAAGAACCCACAACAATAAGGCGCAGGCGGCAAGAAGCTTGCAAAGGAAACAACTTTCCTCTACTTTTGCTTCGTTTTCTTTTTTTTTCGGGACTGGAGCAAAGTCTTAAAGCCGGGGCCAGGTCGCTGCCATCGAAGGCAGCTCCTTGCCGGTTGTTCCTGCTGCTGCTGCTGCTCCTGCCTTTTTGTCGGCTTTTGTTTTTGGCCCAAAGGCAGCAGTGCAGCCGAAAAAAGAGGAGAACATAAAAAAAACGAAGAAGGAAGCTAAAGAAAATAAGCAAGAGGCGTGGCAAATTCGAGGGAAAAGTGGGCGAGTGGCAGGCAGGTGGCAGGATGAGGTGCTTTTGGGCGGTGGGTTGTGGGCGGGCGGGTGATGAGTGGTGGTGTTGGGTGTACTGAGGATACACAAGTGCCCGGCCACCGGCATAAATATGTCAAAAACACAATGCGCCGTGCTATAAACAAATTGTTTTGTTGCCAAAAAATATAAAAAACACACAAAACACACACACACACACAAAATCGAGAAAAAACGAACGAATGAAAATTGAAAAATTGAACAAAAAATGGAATGGAAATGAGTACAATGAACATTGAGAGAGTGAGTGAGTAAGATAGGGCAAAAGGGACAGACATAGAAGGCGATAGCGCAAGAGAGAGAGAGAGAGAACCAGGTGCCTATTGAATTACAACTGTCAGCAGATAATTGTGAAAAAGTGGGAAATAACAGCACAAAAAAAGTGAAACCATAGTCTAAACAACTACACCGAAGTGTCAATACCCTTTAAATACAAACTTACTAGAATAAATATGCAGTTCAGTTTACTAGAAAGTTTTGTGTTTCAACTATTTCCCGTTGAAATGTTTACAAAATGGATTATTCAATGTCGATATCAATCAGTTTACCGGTGAAAAAAATGCAGTTTTCTTCTCAATGTTGTGGCCAACTTTTTTTAGCCTCATATGCCCTTCTGGCATTGGGCTAAAAGAGCATCTAGCACAGAAAGGGGTAAAAAAAGTAACCGCCAACAACTGAGAGCACTAAAATGAACTATTTGGAAATTAATTTTTCGTAGAAAAAGCGAATTTTTCATGAATCAGTTCAAGTTTCCCCCCATTCACTGAGAAATCATTTGGAAAAATGTTCATTTTTGCTTTTTGCCCATTTAAATGGAAATTTTGTACCACACGCAGAGAGAACAGGCAGGCAGGCAGGCAGGCAGACAGATAGACAGGCATATAGACAGACAGATCGTAATATAAACTACATTCATACACATCTATGCACATATATATTTCATAAAGTATTTCAAGTATTTTTAATTGAATTTTATAGACGAAGGTTAAAATTTAATAATGAAACACTTTATAATTTCAATTTGTTTATCAATTTCTACCACAAGGCTTTTGTATATGTAGATGTATGTATGTATATAATATATCAATTTTCACATGATTTTTAACATCAAAATAACTGAACGCCCATTTCTTACAATATTTCACCTTATTCTGTTTTTCTTTTGTAACTTACACACTTTCTACTGTTTCTTTTCTTGGGCCATGTTTTAAAATCGGAAATTCTTTTGAGTGAAAAGCCACTAAAAGTCTTGTCTGGGAAAAAAAAGTTTCCTTGCATACGGTAGTAGTTGGTATATGTATGCAAAATAGACATAAAGCAGAAAGGAAGTCGGCTATAACAAGATACTCAATCCGCCCAACCCGCCCACATATGCCAAATAGTTCTTAGTTTCTATGACAAGAAGACAACAAAAAAGCACACAGACTGAGTGAAACACAGACAGATAGACAGACAGACAGGAAGGTGGAAGAAGGCAGGAAGACATTCGGGCTGGCATTTTGGCTGTGTTGGCTGTGGGCTCTTGTTGAATCGCGGCAAACGAGGAAATTTCTCACTCATAAATGTCAGCATCAAATAGGCTTAGTATCTGGTATTAAATATTTATGGCAAATATTATGAAAATGGGTGTGGATAGCAAGTTGGTGGCGTGGGAAGGTGGGAAAGGGGGGACTTTTAAATGTCACATACAGAATATTCATGGCTCTTTAAGCCGCAACTCAAGTTGACAAACAACTGACAAACAATCACGAAATCAAGCAGCTGATTTAATTAGCCATAACATGCTCTCTCTTCCTCTCACTCATCCTTGTTTGGTCTTTACCCCAACCATAAGGGTAAGAATTTTGCTATACATCACACCATGGTATGGGATGGGATGAGATGAATAGATGATGATGATGATGATGATGATGATGATGACGATGATGTGACATCCAAAAGTCAAAGGACATTTAGAGGCATCACTTAACATACATTCAATGATGTCGATTTAGACACTCAACTTGTTACAAACGATATTTATTTTCCTTTATTCCCATTTAATACTTCATAATTAATACTTTTCGCTTGTTGGCTTTAAGCCAAGTCTCTTTAAAATCTGTTTTAAAGTTAGCATTATTGAGCGTGGAAAGAGCATTTCACTGTTTGCAATTTTTCATCTTGTCAATTCTAACATATATTCGAAAATGTAGAATATAGCTTGAGAAATCCCTTAGAAAAAGCTTGTTAATCACTGTCATGTCAGCGGCTTCTCCAGGTAAAAGCCAAACAAACAAACATTCGCACACTCAGCAAACAAGTACATAGATACATACACACACATACATATTTGTATGTATTGGTATCTATGGCCATATCTATATCTATTCCAATGTCTCGTTTAGCTCTATAAACTGTCATACAGTTCAATGGCAATTCATTATGTTAATGGCGCTAATGGTCTGGCAAATATTGTGGCTACAACAATAACAACATAAACTAAAACAAAACCAAAAAACCACAAAAAACGAAAAACAAAAAAAAAAAGTTTAAGCGTAACCTAAAACAGCAAAAACTTTTCTACCATGTGCCAAAAATTAATAATAAAGAAACAGCCAAACAAGAAAAAAAAAAAAAAAACAAAATAGAAACAATATTTGATAAGCGCAGCAAATTAATGGAACAACAAAAAGGCGACATGTGTAAGTGGAAAAAACAAAGAGGCAAAGAGGATGACAAATTGGGGGGAGAAGAGGCTAGGAGGGGGCGGTAGTGGGAAATTGTAGCTACTTTCACACACTTTCCTCCTGCTGCTGCTGCTGTTGCCTTCTTCTTGCTCATGCATATTCATTCATTAACTGGGCAAAAACAGCTGCTGGCATTTTGCTGCCATCGACTAACATCAGCACTCAAACCCCTTCACTCCCTGCCAGGCCACATACACATACATATACATATCTATCCAGTGAGAACTTGTGCTTGCCCCGCCGGCAACCCTTTTGAACCCCCATCTAAATATAGTTACTCACTTCCACTACTAAATTTCCATATATTTTTAGCCGCAGACAAAATTGTTTATGTTACCATGTGTTTTGGCTTGTTTTTTCTTTCTTTTATGCCCCACATTTTCGTCTGCACCACCACCCATTGCCACCACCCTCACTTGGCACCCACCACTAAGCCCCATGGCAAACTGTTCAATTTTTATTCTCCCATTTTTCGACATTTTCCACCCCCTCCACCAAACCTCTAACCATTTTTGTTTACGCATCATCATCTTTTGCTATTTGTTTGCATTTCATTTGATGCGAATAGGTGGCAAAAAAGGAATTTGCAATGGAAATTAATTCATTAGGTGAGCATGAAAAATTATACCCTTGGGATTGGGAAAACTCTCTCTACCTCCCATCTCTCTCTCTCTCTCTGTTTCTCTTTCTGTCTATCAATCGCTTAGCCTCTTCCTGTTTCTTAGTGTGCGCTTGTGGCAAGGAAATCAAACGGCAAAAGGCAAACTTAGCAAATGAAAAACTATGCACAAAATTCCATATACATTTTGTTTATCTTATAAATTTGATTAAAAACACAGAAAAACCAAACATAAACTTAAGCAATAAAAGTGTAAAGTGCAAAGGCGTAGCCATAAAGGGTGTAAATGGAATGAAATCGAACTCATACACTCCCTTAAACCAAACGAAGATAGCACAAAGGATTCTGGGTAATTGAAAGTAATGTACTTAAGGAAAATGCATTTGCAAAGTTTTGAATGGCATTGAATGTAATGCTCTAACCCCCCCTGCCTGGGCCCTCCGCCTCTGTTTGTATTGAATATGAAAAGTAAACAGAATTGTTGGCTAAGCAAAGAAAGGAAGTACTAAGTAAAAGGCAATAAATGCCAGTAGTTTTAGTTCAGCAAAAGATTTCAATGAGGATGGGAGAAAAAAAAAAAGGTGAAAAGAAGGTTTATCTAAGGATGCCAGGAAAATGGCCAAGATGACTTACTAATTTGTGACATGATCAAGTTAACTCGAGCCAAAAGAGACAAATTGCCTTGGGGCGAAGGGAGGCAAACAGATACAGTACACAAAAGACGGCAGCAGTAGCAGCAAGCAGCATCATCCGCATCTCCATCTGCAACGTCGTTTGCATTTTTCTTCGGGGTGGAGCTTAAGCCAGTCTATTCTAGTCTATGCGGAGATGGTTTTCCCCTTATTCGTTCCTTCATTGTTTCTGGGGGAAAGGCAGGAAAATGCATTGTAAGGCAGCTAAAGAAAAGCCCGAATCACACACACACACACACACTCACAGGCACAGACACAACAAACAGGCCATATTTCTACACTCTTCTACGCCCCATAGACTCAGTTCGTAGTCACTAGTCTCTATTGTTTGTTTTCCTATTTTTTTGTTTTGTTTTGTGTTTATTCTTGCCTTTTAAATCCATTATCCTTTATGCGTTTTTCTTTCACTCTGCTCCTGCCAGCCAGGACATGCCCTGCATATATGGCTTTGAGACTCAATGAGCCTTTAGTTATTCTCATGTCCTTTTGCATATTTAGTTTGCGGTTAGAAGACCAGCACAACATGCCCCAACCTTCTACTAGCTCCCCCTTCCCTTACCCGTTCCTTTCATTCTTTCATCTTGCATTCATGCAATTTCATTAAAATTATGCAAAGGACAAGAAGCAGATGCAGGGGATTACCCCAGCAGTTTCTTGGCACACAGTAAAGACAGACAGACAGACAGACATACGGACAGACAGACAGACAGACCGACTCTGAGTCGGTCACAACGACACCAAGAACCAATGTCAAGTGGCGATTTGGCAGACAGCCAGCCAGCTAGCCGACAGGAAACCTTCGCCTTTCAATGTCTTGGCTGCGAGACATCACAAGTTGAAGGCAGCTGCAGATGGCCTGGAGTCCAGGTCTCTAAGGTGAGAGAGAGGTCAAGATGATCATCAAGTCAAAACCAAGAGGACACTGTGACTCAGTATTCGTTGTTTAGTATAAAGTGATCGTTTAGCTGGTTACTTTTGGTCAAGCGATTGCATTAACAGTTAGTATCATCTTTTAAGCCTTTAGCTACGTTTTTAAATTACTTTTCATTTAATCGATTATCGTCAATGTAATGTTTAAAGTAAATTATTTAATTAGTATTTCGCTAGCAACCAATTGGCAAAATGGATTTCCCCTTTTTTCTGTTGTGCCTTCTAGCTATTATTTGGCCTTATTGGTTTAAATATTTCTGTGGGATTTTAACAAATAGAAATACACTCTCTCTCTTTCTCTCCTCTCTCTCTCTCTTTCTCTCTCAACCTCGACCACATACAGATCCGAATAGTTTATCAATTGTGCTAACTTTGCAACTTTAGCCGATTGGTGAAAATTCGATTCGATTCAAATTTCGCTTCGAGTGCATTTTGCAACGGACTCTCGATACGGCACGGCGACTGCACAATAAACCCAACAATTTATTATTGTTTATACATTTCACTATTTTTATTATACGGGCAAAGAATATAGGGCAGCTACGGGTTGGATATGGGGGAGGGGTGTCTTCGGTTGAATGGTTGTTGTTCTACATTTTCATGGGCAACACGAGAGAGTAAACAAAATGTAAAACAAAAACATTTTTCAATTCATTGTTTAACAATTATTCGGGCTAACAGGAAAAACGCCAGCCGCAATGAGCAATATTTGTGAAATTTTATTGAGTCCCGGTTAGAAACTAGAAGCGACAGAAATGGTAATTGAAATAGATAGAGAGAGAGAGAGAGGGAGAGAGAGGGGGACACAGTAATATTGGTATTTGTGGCATTGCAAAGTGATTCAAGTGACAAGTTCAAGGGCATGAACTCAAGACCATCTGCTGACCAAAGGCAACATCTCCATCTTCTAATGCCCGATGGAATTAAAGCAAATTGGACCACACATCTTTTGATTTCAACAAGGAAAAAAAAAACCTCTCTCCGACTTCTTGGTTGGATGCTTGGCACCATTATCCTTCTGGCAAGGACAGCTTGTAACAGAGTCTCCCTTCCAATGCGTGCGTGGACTGACTGCAAACCAAACTTCGGGTTCGGCACTAATTCAGAGATGACCTTGAGGGTGTACAGCAGTCAACTTTATCTAGCAAAAACTCATGAATAAATTAACGCACTCAACAGCTGATTGGATTTGGCTTTTAAAAGATATTGTATCGTATGGCCCCTTTCTTTGCCCTCTAAACACACTCGCACAAACACACACACGCATACATGCACAAATGTATATTCAATTACTAATTGGTCGACGATATCACAGCACATAAATTGGGCATATCGAGAACAAAAGGAGAATGCCTGCCCAACCAGCAATGCTAATCACACGCCAACTGTCTACGGTAACTAATTAGTTACGTGTTCTAACGAATTAGCCAGATACGATACATACACACATACACACATGTGTATCTGATCAAGTGCCGATTCGTTTCGAATGCTATTGCTATACAATGCTATTTCAATGGACCATTAAAAGGTTTTAGGTTTTTCTGAAAATGAAAAAAAGGTGAATCCTTTTTCTTAACGCTTTCCCAAAGGAATGAAACTCAAGCCAAAATATGGTTTGAGCCATGGCAAATCAAAGAGAGCAGATTAAAGGGGACAAAAAGGATCCTATTATAGCATTGACACATACTCAATTTAAAGAGAAACCTTTATTCCTTTTGACTATTCCAGCTGTGCAAAACGAGTAACACTTAACTTTCAATAAGTATTTAATTAAATTCCATAGCAATTCCATTGCTCAAAAATCAAACTGGTAGAGTAGAGTGAGACATTACTCACTTAAATTCGATTTAAAATATTTGTGTTAAACGAAATGCAAGTATGTATGTACTTAATGTTTTCATAAGCTTCCACTTGGTTAAGTAGAAGACATTAAGTTAATTATAAAGTTATGGCCCGAGGCCTAAGAATAAGTAAACATTTGGAATGAAATCCCCTTCCTATCCTGACACCAGATATTTAGTCATTTAGTTGCTCAACTTATGAACTGAAAAACTTGCTCACTGCTGAGCCGACATAAATCCACAATAATTCCTAGATACCAGAGAATATATGTAAGTGCGTATATACTCCAAAAAGTTAGCCAAATGCCATAAGACGCAGAGCGGGGAGTGGATGGTGGGAGATGGAAAATACAAATATGCGGGGGATTAGGAACGAGAAAGATAACATGCAATGCCAGCATAACATAAACTTTATGTTTAACTAATTGCTAAACGCTTCAGACCACAAAATCTACTCCAACTATATAACCTTTCCCTCCCCCCAACCAACCAACCCCAGTCTTGGTCTCTGCTCCAAACATTCAAACAGCATTTTTATCTCTTAACATGTCAGGTGTGTGCTGTGTGAGTGTGCGGTATTTGTGTATGTGGTGGCAACTAAATTTACTAGCTCATTACGTATACTTAATAATTCAAGCAACATTTTCATATTACGCATACGCAACGCTGGCAAAACGGAAATGAAACTAAACCAAAAACCAAGTGCACTGTGCACCACAAGCTGACATTAGGCAACAAGCCAACACTAGCAACATCAAGTGAGAACCACAGGGTGTAGTAGATACCCGTCCCTCACACATCTAACCAACAAAAAAAAAAAAACCTAACAAACACACACACACACACACACAAACAGAAGCCCAAAAGTTGAGTTCCGGCTACAGAACACAAAAAACGCAGCTTTCGTGGTTAGGAGGGAAAAGAGAGAGGGAAAATGAGTCGATGGACCAAATGAAGCATGAGTTGACGGGGGAGGCAATGTGTGCGTGTGTGTGTCGTGCAACATAATTAAATAATTAAGTGCTTAGTTGTTGCTGCTGTTTTTGTAGTCGCCTGCCTTATGAATAAACTGAAATTAAAAGCAAAAGCAGTCCAAAAAAAGAAAGTTACCAAAATACAAAACAAAGCAGGAAAAAACAACAAACACAACCAAAATAAAGAAGAAAAAGAGAGACACAAGGACTGAAGGAAGCAGCAGGAAGGACCAAGGGACAAAGAAGGTTGCTTTTGCTTTATGTTAACTTCGGCAACACAAAATTAGAATTTATGTCTTGTATTATTTTTACATACCTTACACGAGAATGCGAGGCGTGAGTTCGGTCGCTTCTTCTTTCTTATTCCCAACTTCTTTTTTTTTTTTGTTTTTTTCTTTTCTGCTACTCTACTCGCTTTTCTTCTTTCGTTTTCTTGTGCTTTCACTGCTGCTCTGTTTCTGTTTCTTTTTCTGTATCGTCGTGTTAGTCTTTGTGATGATTATTTATTTTAACATTTCGTATGCATTAAAGAATAACATTAACTTTAAAAAGCGTTCACATTGTTGCTGCCAAAATGAAATGCTTGTTTAAGGCAACGAAGAAGAAATATATCTCAAATAATTATTATAAATTTCACGTGGGTTAACTTTACAATTTTATAAAGCATTTTTTTTCATTATTATTTCCTATGCTTTTTGTAACCGAAAGCCTACAATTGACATTTATTCAGATTTCAATGATTGACTCCCAAAAACTGATTGATTTATCTTTCATTGACATGATATTTTTGCGCCATTTGGTATGCAACACTTTTTTTTTGCGCCAATATTGAATGAACAATCGAACCTTAAACCTTTTCATGAGAATATAATGACAATTTAAAAACAATTTCTTGATTTTATTATACATTTTGTTAAGATTAATGGATAGAAAAAGCAAAGCACTCAAATGTTTGAGTGCTGAGAGTTATAAGCTGCTTAGTAAAATCTTCTTGCTTTTTTCTCGCCACTTTTTTTACTACTTGTTAGTGCATTTGTTTGGATTGACCTCAAAATATACCTCTCTATGATATAAATTCTTTAATGGACACTTAAATTAAATTAGCTCTCTTTTACTAATAAATTACCATTACGATTTAATGTCTTAAGATCATTTATAGTTTATTACTGAGTGTTAGCTTTTTTGTTGAAATGCAAATTTTCTTCTTTTAGTTCATAGTTTTTGAGGTAGGGTCGAAAATGCTTGTTTTTGGAAATAGAATATTTACTTTTAGAATATTGACTAAAATTTAAATTTAAATTATTAGTTTAACTGAATGTAATGTTGGACAACTATTTATTAAAGAATAGAGTGGAAAAGATCTTTGTTGCTTCTTTTACTTTCGAGTTATACACTTTTCTTTTGAATTTAGTGCAAAAATCTATCTTAATTTGAACCTTTTGTGCCCACCGATCTATTTAGTTTAGTTACCTTAATTTTATATTACGAGTGTTTCTCGAACGATCTAGAGTCATTTCGATTATTGCTATTTTTCTAACAAATTGTACTTGCTAAACTTGACGACTTTCCCTCGTTCAGCTGGGTCTGTTCTCTATCATGCTGGTAATTCTGCTGCTGTTGGGTCTCTGGCAAAACAAAAAAAAAAAACAAAAACCTTTACCTTTTTTTTCACACATACAAAGCGCGAGCGTAAAGAAAAATTTTTTAAATTAAACTGATTTGTTGTGGTTACTTGTTGTTGGTGTTTTTGTTGTTACTTGGCGGGTTACTTTTGTTGTTGGTTGACAGCTTGCTTTTGCGTGTTTTTTATTTGGTAGCCCAAAGGTTGGTTAAAACCAAAAAAGAAGAAAAAAGGAAATTAAAGAGGTTAAAAGCAAAAGGCTTAGAGAAGTGAGAGAAATTTAATATTTCCATTTAAATTATTGGTTTTGTAGATAAAACAAGAATACAAAATAAATCGTATGTTTATGTCCATCAGCGACAATTGCTGTTATATCGATATTTATTATACAGAGCTCAACAAATTTGTGTTCGGCACATCGATTCAACTAAATATCTGTTCATATTTCAATTGTTTTTAATTTGTATTCAAAATTAGTCTAATCGAATGCAAATTTCGATGAATTATAATAAATAATGTTGCAGAAATTAGAATGCAATTATTTACTTGTTTGGTGTTTCGTGTCATAACGACCATGGGAATGTATTTCGTTTATTACGTATACGCCCAGTTAGATGGTGAAAATTTAATTTGTTGCTTATTACTTTGACCCGGAAAAACAATGATTGGGCAAACAAAAGTATAAGAACTGACACCAAAAAAAAAAGTGGAATGGTTGGCAATTTGCATAGGAAATTGGAAAAACATACGAGGCAAATTTGATGGCAAACAACAGTCATAAACACACGCCAACGGGACATCAAGAGGACACGCCTTCGCGCCGCAATGTGCCGCAATCGGGCACTTCGCCTCACCTCCTTCACCCACACAGCACTGATTAGGCAATCAGGCAGGCGGCAGTCGTCAGCAGCAAATCAGCGCAAATCAAAAGTCAAATTAAAAATGCAAAAATACAGAAATAAAGAAATGATTCGGCTCAAATTTCTCGCCTAAGCAAATGAAGCGAAAAATTAGAAAATAATGCAGAAACAAAACAAAAAAAAAAAAGGAAAGCAAAACAAAAACAAAAAGAAATGTGCGATAGAAAGAGAAAAATATTTTCGAGAACAGCAAATGAAACAGAAAACAGAAGCAATTTTATGTAGCTTTGTTGTTGTTGTTGTTGCTGCTGGTGGTACTTGAGCCGGAAGCGCTTAACAACAATGCTGAAGGATTCAGCAAGGATGCAGCCAACAGCAGGCGGCTATATCGGCGTCGGCGGGAGAGATAAATCTGCCATTGAAATCGGCTATGAATGTGGCAACCAGTATGAGAGACAGAGACACCAAGAGAGAGAAAAAGAGAGAGAGAGAGAGAGCACAAATGAAAGGGAGGAGAATGTTTCCTGGTTTGGCATGGTGTTGTAGGTGTTTTGGGTTGCCATTGTTATTACAGCATGTAATACGCTTTGTGAGGAGATTACAATGTCTGATTACTTTGTTATTAATAAATACAAAAGCAGCGCGACACACACACGCGCGCTCTCGCGCTTCAACACACACACACACACACACATCCACAGTTGCAACAACAAATCAGGCAGAATGATACAAATGTGTGAAACAAAACCATCAGCCACAGACGGCCTCAGAGCTATCATATAAACTGTCACAACTAACCCAATGTAATGCGAAATAAACAATTGTCGATTGACAAAAGAAAAAACAAAACTAGATACGTATTAATATGTATTTAGCTCATTACACTTGACATAATGGGCCAAAAAGTTTCGCTATTTCAATTGTCTGAAACTAAAAACTTGTTCATCACGTTAAGTGATTTGTATACAATAGTTAGAACAAAAATCACAATCACTAATCAAAAATTACAATATCGTGAACAATGTGTATTCCAACAAATAAAGGTTAAATGCTCGAATAGATTTAACTTTAGGCATTTGAATATTACATATATTTGGTTTGGCAAATATATAAATCACGAATAGATTTCTCGTTTTATAATTGTATTACAGCTCAACAGGGCAAATCAAGCCATACAATAAAAATCCTCAAAAAAGAAAAAAATAAATTTCTTTAAATATTAAGTTGTATCTTGAAAAACGCTCATCCCGTTTTCATAATTCTAGAGATTATTAATCTATCTCTATTAATGTATCTCTTTTATTCCCTTACTAAAAACTGACAAAACAACAGCAAAATTTTGTTTTTTTTTTTTAAGAAATTGTTCTTCCTTATTTAACACATCTGAGAATCGTTCTGACATCAAAGGGACAACAAAGTGAGGCAAGAAATGTAGAACTCTAAGTTTTATTTGGGCTGTAGTTTGGTCAGGTTTCGGAACACATTTTTTTCAGAGATACATTGTTTGATAAGGAAATGTTTTCTCTATCTATATTTTCTCTAAGTTTCACCAATCTCTTGGAAATTGAAAATTTTGCTATGTTTACGATAACCAAAAACTACTCGTTTTTGTTTTTGAACTAAATTGGATTCTTCCGATTTTGCTTTCGTTTATGAATTTTCGATTTCGAATAAATTAATGACATTATCCACTTAATTTGATCTTAAGAACGTTTAATTTTTGGGCAGTTTTTCATAACTATTTTAATTTAAAACTTACTTGGAATTTAAACCGATTTACAATAAAAAATAATTCTCATTATATGACTACAATATAATTAATTTTATAGACCACAATTTAAATTTAATTTCATTTTAGAAAAAACTTGAAATTGCAGTTCGAAATAGTAAGAGTCAACCCCATTTAAAGGGTAGCCCAGGTAAAAGTTTTGTCACTTTTTTTTTTGCACTTGCAAATTTTCAGGGAATCATATATCATTATATAGTCTTATTTATGTGAAATATGAAGACAATTTTCAATGTATAGCGACTAAGTATTACATCTAACGAACCATCTTGCCCAACCCTTTTGTCGACCAACGTTTATTTTGCCTGCCAGCACTGCGTATACGCGTTTTATTTTATCTTTTTTTCACTCTTCTCTGCGAGTGAGTGTGTGTGTGTGTACTGACAAACGTTTTATTAATAAACCTTTTTATTTCATTTTGTCGTAGGTACATTTATTGCGAGTAAGGGAAGGCAGAGCCAGAGGCGGAGGCGGAGAGGGGACTGTGTGTGTATGCAGAGACTGGTGGCTGGTTGGTTGGTTAGAATCAATGTGGTAGCCCACAAAAAAGTCATTTAACAAAGCTAAAATGCAATTTCATTCAATTTGCAAAAACAACTTGTTGTTGGTCTTTCACTCTTCATAAAAATGGCATTACAACAAATGACAAACAAACAGAGAACAAGCCAAAGGGAAGAGTAGCCCGAACAAAGTTAGATTTGATTTTCATAAATTAATTGAATTTTAATTGTTAAATTTTGCAATGTTTTTTTTTGCTCTCTCTCTCTCTCTCTCTCTCTCTCGCCTCAAACAAAACAGTGTGAGCAAAAAGGGTTTTAACTAATCTTTGACAATTAATTTACAGTTACTGCAATATAAAATTATTAAATATTCATAATGTGATTTTAATTTACTTTGCGTAATAAATGTTTTTTCTCTCTGCTTTTCGGTTTGCCTTGGCGATTTTACAAAAGACTGATCATCATTTCGGGAATCTCTTCCATATCGTTATTTTTATTTTAGATTTCAATTTGTATGCAATTTTTGTCAAAATTTGATCACTTTAATTTAGGTTTTTTCTTTTTGACGATCTCATCACTCGATCACTTGATTTTCACCAACATTTCTGTCACTTTTCCGTCCATTGAGATGGTTTGGGGCCTAACGTTCATTGTTCTTTATTTTATTGCGAATAAATAGTCAAAACGAAAAAAAAAACCCAAAAAAAATATGATTTTCTACGATATGATTTGTTTGATTTTTGTGTTTTCTTTTTCTTTGGAGCTTGGCCCGTTTTTCCTTATTTCGGCAATATTTAACCCGCAACTGAGATGTGTTTTCCTTTGCATTGGCTTTTTATATGAATTTTCCTCGACACGAAAGTTTCGTCGAATGTTGAAGGAAAAGCTTTTTCCTTCGAACAAGCTTTTCGCATTGAACTGAACATTCTGAACGAAAGTTGATTTTCAATTTCGCCCACAAAATGTGGCGGTCATCTTACAGGTGTTTGTTTTGGCACCAACATTTGTTTTCGGCCAAAACTAACAAGAAGACAGAATAAAAAGAAACCAAATAAAAACAAAGACTAAGACGCAAAAATATATTTTAATCAATACGCATTCAAACTGCAAAACTTTAGAGAAATCACTCGATTGCTTTTTGCATATTCCCCTTTTGATTTGATTGAATCGTTCGGTGGATTGAAGCCACTTGTTGCTTTCAATTTCGATTTCAATCGCCAAGCGGGCGAACTGGCGGGCTTTGTTTGTTCATAAATAATTTAGCTTAAACAACCGCAACATAAAAAGCCCATTTATATTAGAGGTGCTCCCTTTTTCAATGTGTTTTAAATATTTATGCCACCAATTGAAAGTTAAGTCGAATCGAGTTGTGTTGAGTTTCAGTTAAAACTTTCATTTCGATAATGAAACAACAACAACAACAACAACAAGAAGGCTTCTTGACACGGCCTTTAGCCAAACCGTATTCTTAATACCCTTAGTTGTGTTTCAGCAAAAGCTATAGCATTTAGTTTTGATTTCAATCAACATTTATAAAATTAAATATACATACATATATGATGAATTGATCAAAATCTAAAATTAATCAAAGCTAAAAAGCAGACAAAGTTTCAGGCAAAAGGTTCATACCCTTTATCAAAGGAAGAGCTAGTGGGAAAAAAACAACAAGTAGCCAAGGATTGAAAAAGTAAACCAGAAACAGCAGCACAAATCAATTGTGAAGCCTCACGAGGATACATGGATACAAGCAGGACGACATTTGACGACACAAAAGTGTGTGTGTGTGTGTGTTCTATAAGTCCGCGTGTGTGTTTGTTTGTGTGTGTGTGTGTGCGTGTTGCCCTCTGTAAGTTGTTTGTGTGGGCTGATAGAAAACATTTTTCTAATTTCCTGTCATCAATATAAATGAAATGTTTTTCAAAGCAACGGCGTAGGGGAGGCATTGCCTATAAGTGGGCGTGGCAACCATCTAATTGACTTGTACAAAGCACACTCATACACACACACACACACATACGCACCCAACCAATATAGAGACAAAACAATTTATTTATAGTTCCAGAGAAAACAAAATAAAAACAAAAAAACGGATTAATTTGTAAGCCTTTCATTATTATTTCTTGTTGGCCAAGTCGAAAACGGTGTAAAAGAGATTATGGCAACGATATCGACCACAATTCAAGTTACATTTACGTTTCAAATTGCGGTCATTTTGTATGTGATACCTATGTATGTGTGTACACATACACATATTGATAACGCTTACAGTTAAGGACACACGCCACATTGTTAAGGACATTAAAAGAGTTAAAGTGTTTTGGTGTAAAAACCAATAATTATATTTTCATTAATACATCCAAATTAACAAATTATTCAATAGAATAATTACGCTACACGCATTATTAATCACCATGTGTAAAGAGAGATGCAAAGTATCTACATATATTAGGTAAATGGGGAAGGATTGGGTCTAAGCCGAGGTTAAAGACTTCTAGAGAAAACTATTCCTCTTACAATATTCATCTTTATGCTAGAGAAATTCAAATTCGGTCTTCCTGCTTTGCACAAGCACAAAGCACTTCTCCTTAGAACGCTTAACCACAATGCAAACAAATATTAACTTTTTTGATTTACTTGGATTTTTACACTTTATTACACCATTTACAAATACGTTTATGTAGGTATGTGGGTTTTTGTTTTTTGCATTAGTAATATAAAAATAAACAACAATTTTGTTTTGCAATCAACAGGAAATTCGTTAGCAACTTCTACATCCTTCTTCAGCCTCAACTAGAAACGCAATCTCTTGATGGACCGATAATGATAGCCATCATCTTGCAGAGCAGCCGAAGCCTCCTTGCTATTGGGCACTTCTTCGGCCACGACATTATTGTGATCTAAGGGTGGCAGATATTCCTTGGTGGGCAAAAGATCGGGCACCACCTCGGGTGTACGATAATGATAGCCATCAGCCTGTAGGACAGCCGATTCTACTTCCTCTTTGGGTTGCTCATCCTCGACGACATCTTCATGGGTTTTCACTTCAACTTCTGGTTCTGCCTCTGGTTGGGCTTCGGTTTGCGGTTCTGTAACTGCAGCCACTGTGGTAGTAGGAATCACTTCTTCGGTGGTTTCCTCGATTTCCGCTTCGGTGGTTGTGGTTGGAAGTTCTAATTCTTCATTTTCCTCAACTGGTGGCAAATATTCATTATTGACGGGTGGCAAATAATCACGAGGTGGCTGCAAGACATGTGACAACGAGGATGCGTGTTGTTCGACAGGTGGCAAATAGTCACGACTGGGCAAGGGCGGCAAAACCACTGGGGGCAGGTACTCCAAAGGCAGGTGGGAAACATCGCGACGGTTCAAGCTTCGGCAATCGACCAAACTGATGGCACAAATGGCCAGTGAAATGGCAAAAAGATAACCAGAAAACTGTTGCTGCAAACAAAAAGTAAGATGAACAATCGTATCCTTATAAGCCTTCTAGTTAAGAGGTTGACAAAGTGAGTTTACTTGTAAACGATATCTTTTAGTTTTGATTCGTATCGTTCATTTTGATTTTACTTTTATCACATTTTTCACTTTTTAATAAGCACAAGAAAAAAAAAACAAATTTCGGTGTCCTTTTAATCCTTGAGTTCGTTTGGCCACCCAAAGGGTAAAACGAATTCGAACTTGAACTTACCATTTTGGTATATTGGAAGAGCTTGTGTCTGACCTGCTCAATGTGTTAGATAGTTGCGTATGGTTAAAGTTTATGAAATTGTTTTACTATTTATACGATAAATTAGCGACCGACCGCAAGAGGAAGAAGCAGACGATAATGACGATGACGATGATGACGATGATGACGATAATGATGAAGAAGAAGCAATCGAAGACATGGCGCACTTAGCGCTTGGGTTTCCGCAACATTAACACCAACTCAAAAAAGTAAACTTCTTTAAACCTGTTTGTAGTGGTAACTGAGCTCCAAACCTTCCTACGTCCCCATCTCCCCAACTTTACTGTCTGTCTATCGCGATGGTCTTCAGGTAACGTTTCATTTTCATGGTTAATTTAGTGTTTCTTTTACTTTTTTTGGTGGGGTATTTGGTATTTGGTCATTGATCGCTAAACTCATGTGTGTGTTGTTGTTGTTGTTGTTGGGGGTCTTAAATCATCATCAATTGTTTATCTATTTGCTCTATTTATATTTATTTTATTGTATATTTTTGTTGTTGCTGAAGAATCTTTGAGACTTATTTTTTTTTTTCCTGTCCATGTGTCAAATATTTATTTCACATTCTACAAATAAGGGGAAACCAACATCGAACAGCATCGATAAAGACTGAAAGAGTTCAATTCCATTCGTTTTGACGGCCATGAAGAATGCACTTCAAGGTCAAATGTAATGTAAATCTGTTACAATGTCAAGTGTCTTCAATTACAGATGATGAAGCAGTTTTTCTCTTCGTTGTTTTTTTTTTGCTTTGTGTCAGAACCAAATAAATGTGGCACAAAAGTCACGACGAATTGTTAGGTATTCGATTTGATACCTACAAACATATACATCCACGTAGATATATATATATATATGTATATACATAGCTGCTGCATCATGGTAAAGCAATTAAGAGTTGAAAATTTTCAAGTTGCGGCTTATCACACACAGACACACACACACACATACGTACATATACACTCAAAGAGAAGAAGATGGCACCAAACAACTCCTCTCTTAAGCAGCTTAGTGAAATGAATGAAAAGCTGTGAAAAAAAGTGAAAAGACACACACACACACACACATAGAATCGCACATACAATATATCATTGTCTAACCACGACTTCCCCCCACCCTTTGGATCGTCTCCTGTTAAGAATATATTCAATCAAATGCAAATGCCATAAACCAAGTTAAGCTGTCACAAATCCATTTTATCAATAAAAATATTAGTCTACCATTTTGCTACTCCAAATTATATAGAAATGGCAGATTCTTTGTCAGGGCTGCCAAAACCTCTTCTTCTCTCACCCAATCATAGGATTGTCCTTAGTTGAATAATGTTTGATAAAATTTATACAATGATTCTATTAGTTTTTTTAAATTTATTGAAGCTTCGTTTGCTTCCGTCCCTGATTGTCTGACTGTCTGTCTGTATGTCTATATACTTATTCAGATGAGTAGGTGTGTCTATGGTTCGGTCTCCGTTATCTTTGCATGATTTCCGGTTATTTTTTGTTTTTCGTCTATTCTCTTCTCCACTTCTATTTTCGTTTTGCAGCAAACAAGGGAAAAAAATATTTGACGATTATTTTTTTGAACGTGCGGGAAAAGCAAACAGGCAAACAAGCAAAAACCCGAATGAAAAAAATTATTATTTTTGTACTCTCCGCTCAAACGACACCGCCAGCACCACCAGCACTGTTCACTGTGGTGTTGCCCTCCACCGCCTACGTGGAGACAAAACAATTCAATTCAAAATGTAATTTTTTTTTCAAGGATTAGTAGAAATTGGAAAAACATTGTTCTCTGTTCTTGCTTAATACAAAATCAAAATATTTAGTTAAGAATTTTCTCCTTTTTGTTTAGCCTGTACCCGATGATGGTGCCCGGTGACGGTGCCGGGGCTGGTGCCAGAGCCCAGTGCCTGTGGGTTAGACCGAAAGTAAAAAAGCAAATCGAATGGAATGTTACAATGAAACCTGGCCCAGCAAAAAAAGAAGAGAAGGTAAAAGAATAAAGAAAGACACAACAAAAAACCGAAACCCTGAACAATTTGTTGCCCAATTGCAACTGTAGACCAGAAATATTTCAACGCTAGCACACGGCGCTCGTATATACAGAGTTGTGTGTTGTGTGGAGGAGGAGGGGAGCGTGAAGTGGCGTTGGTTGGAAGTAAAAGGCTTTGGATTTTGTAGGATAACCAGCGGAAACGCATGTTTGTACGTTCATGTGACCACTTTGGGGATATTTCAATAGCAACACAAAAACGAACGAAAGAAACGCAAAACAAAAAAACACAAAAAACGATTGAACTAAACTAAGCAAACAAACTGGAACACATTTTTTTTTTTGCTAATGAACTAACACAACACGGCTATTTGATGACTACGCGCGCACATTCCAGTTCCCAATGTTCAAGAATGTAACAAAAATTGCTCAATAAAGATTGTCTAATCGGCAAAATAGACCAGCCAGTTCCTAAAAGTTTGTCTCGCCGACTCTATAATTTTTGTTACTTCTTGCGCAAAAGCAAAAAGTGCAACTGCAATTTCGAAATTTCCGAAAGAGTGGCACAAACATATTAAACTTCGTTAAAGGATTGGCTCAAGTACCAAGTCAAAGGACATTAGCTACTTGCTCAGGTGCCGAAACATTCTGCCAAATGATGTTGACTCGTCACAGGTTATCAATAACATTCCATTCTACAAACTATCTTGACGATAAGCAGAGAGGAATGTCATCCTATTGAACTTGGATACCTTACCTAATCCTTAAAAGGATTACGAATATCGAGATCCTTATACTTGTGTATGACGTGAGATAGATGAAATTTATTTAGTCTTAAGCACTTCACACTAACTTTATTTTGTAAAAAACGTTTCATTAGTATGCAAAAACTAAATACATATACAACACATACTTTTAGCCAAGTCAAGTCGATTGGCTTACTTAGGTTACTATCTGTTTTGCTTCTCCCCTCTCTCTCTCTACCTGTGTGTCTGTCTCTATCTATCTTTCTCGCTCTCAACGCCTTGCCTGAACTTTGATTGATGTTTGCTTTTTGGTCTTGGGTGTCATTTGCATGCAAAACTTGCCAACTATAGGGAAAACTTTAACACACACACACACACACACAGAGAGAGAGAAAAAGCACGAGGAGCAAAGACATTGGAGGAGATAAAAAATTATACAGAATGTAATCACGCCATGAAATATGCAACAGTTATAGCGGGAAAGAGTGAGCGAGAGATAGAGAGAGAGAGATAGCAGTGAAAACGAAGTCAACAAATTAGAAGCAATTCACGTGCCTGTCACTTTAACACATTACGCTCCAATTACCAAGTCAGGGCAACACAAAAAAATATAAAAGTCGAAAGAAAGAAGCAGCAAGCCGTGTGTGGAGAACTCTCCATCCTACCCCCCACTGGATTTGGCGAGTTGGGTGGGTGGGTGGTTGGAGTAGATGGAATATCACTTTCTGCATAATAAAATCATTCCAAAGAGTCACAGAGGCTATTGCCTAAGCCTTCATCCCACGTGTGTGTGTTCCCTCTCGTTGCCAACATGGAAAATGCAATGCATACTAACTAGAATGAGAGAAAAAGAGCAACTATGTGGCGGAGGCGGAGAAATTGTGTACGGATATCAGCTATGCAACAGGCGGACTGACTGCATCTAAAACAAAACCCCAACAGCTTAGGTAAAAGCTCAAAATGCAGGGACCAACGTCATCATCCAAAAGCGGAAAAACCTTTCACATATACCAAATTTAATTACAATTTAAAGGTTAAAACCATTTTCAGTGTGCCTGCTGAAAACGTATATGCAAAAGGTCAACAAATTTGCCACAAAGGAATATACATATATAGCGTATACGCCATGTGTGTAGCCTTCAATGCTTTTACCACTTATGGCCAATATGAATATGCCCTTTATGCAAGGGTATCACAATGTTGACACAGCGTTCGAATCCTTTCATTCATTTAACATTCAGTTTAATTGAATGAATACAGAACCGAATGAAATCAATGAGAGGACTGAGAACTTATTTTTGATATTCCCAGTTTTGCTTTTTTCTTATTCATCACATTAAATCCTCTGAATATTAACTTAACTTTACTTAAAACCACCTTTTTTAAGGTTAATGCTAAATTGAACTCTTTTTTGCTCTGTGCTTGGAGCACTACAGAAATTTCGTAAGACATTTTTGCAAATTTTTAATTGTCTTCTGTTTCTTTTTTGGGAATTTTTTTCTGTTGGTTTGGGATGGACATTTATTTATTACATTTCATTTTGGTGTTGATTTGTCGAGCTTCTCTTTTCACCCTTTTTTTTGTCAAAGTGAATTTAATTGTCTCAATTATGCGCTAAATGTCGCCCATTTGTCGCCCAAACCCAAATCAAGCCAAGGTCAAAGTTAAACGGTAGAAACAAGTCAACTTCATTGAAGCAATTTTGCACCTACCCCAAAAATAATCAAGTGACTTACTAAAAAGTTAACGCAATTTTCTTCCCATCGGTGTCAAGGAATGGCTTCCTTGATGGGCACAGACCATCGGGGACGAAAGACTGAAGGGGTTGGATTGGATGCCTGATGGTTGCGGGGCAACTTCAAAAAGTTTCATCCAACCCTTTTTGTGACTTTCCCCCTTAAGGTATTGTTCTTGTTTCTTCTTCGTCTTGTTGTTGTTGCGGCGGTGAATTTGGTTTTAGTAGATTGTCGCCACCATTTTCACGCACAGTTGAATGCACTTTTTGTGCGTTCATTAACGAACCCAAAAAAGGGGACATAGGACAATAGAAGGATGTTGCTTAAGACAGCGAGTGGAAGAGAGAGAGAGAGAGAGAGAGAGGGAGCCTTAAGGGCGAACGAGTTTGCTTCATAAAATGGTAATATACTCAAAAGTTTACTTTCTCAGTAACTTACTCACAATTAAGCATTTTGTATTGAGAATTTAAATGTTTCACTCTAGCAAGGATGGCAAAGGATATACAAAGGAATAATTGAAATGATGTTGAAACTCTTTTCGTGGTTATTCTATCCACAACTATCTATAGTAGTCAAGTAGAAGCAGTCATCTTCTAATTGGCTTATCAGTAAGGTTTAAAGACTAACTTTTTTAGACTTTTAGCTCGGAGAATTGTTGAAAATATTCCAACTACTCAAGTGGTGCACACACACATTGTCAAAGTAATTATGTGCTAGCCTTTTCCACCTTTGCTTATTTGGTATAACACTTCAGGTCTTGGAGTGGCGATTCTTGTAGCAATTAAGCTCCACTCCAATAGCTCCTTTGTTGCCCTCAATTGAGCTTAATTGGAAATTACAAGACAAAGTTACATACAAAGAGCACTTACATATGCATTACATAAACAGATTCCAATTGTGTTGCATCTCCAGCCCGTTCCGCGGCGTTTGCCACAGGAACGCACACACACACACACACACACACACACACACATCCACGTGCACATATAATTAGTTTCGGTGTAAAATTATCAACGTCAACCACCAAAAGTTGCAACCTGCCATGTTGTCCTTTTGTGGGCTTAAAGTAGTGAAAATCCTGTGGCCAAGGCTGGCGCCACGCACACAACCATCAAGCCCTAGCCACATAAACACACACACACACACACACGCACACACTCATCTCAACTGAAGCCGTGTGCATTAAAGTTTTTTTTCAACTGTTTGTTAAGTTATCCTCCACTCACAGCGAAACGTATTTCAAAATACATATGTCAATATCTACACAGGGACCAAAGCCGCAGGATATTTCCGTTCAATATTTGTACAATTTCCTATATTTGCGCAATACAATTTGTGTTCTTCACACGCCCCGCCCCACTTTTCTCCCCTTTAAAAGGCTAAGCAAAAGAAAGAGAGAGAGAGAAGGGGAAGGGGAGAGAAAGTGGCCCGAAAATTTACATCTAGCTCTGTGTTTTTTTTTTTATAAATTTTTGTGATTATAACACGGCAGGTTTTTGTTGAAAGAGGAGGAGGAGGGGCTTTAAAAATTATGCCCAACTAAGTGTGAAATTATGAAAATGTCAGCTGTATCTCTGTATGTGTGTGTGTGTGTGTGTGTGCGTGTGTTGTTTTTTAATTACAAACCAAGTACATTGCGTATACGCCGCATTAGACAAAAACCAAACTAAGTAAGCAGAGAGAATATTATATAAATTCGATCGGGAGGAACGTTTCAAACTAAGAATAGATTTTACGTTTTCGCATCACATTAAGCCATGGACCATGATGTGATTCTGTATGCTCTCGATATGTTCGGCGACAGTTTAAACAACTGTCAACTAATTAAATCGACAACCTTCTGATGCTAGGCTACAATTTTAATTGAAAGACATTTGCCTGTGTTTTAACAGTTAAGGCAAACAATGAAACAAATAGAATCGAAGAGAATACTCGTACACGATGTTCTCGATGGCAACCATTCTCCATCTATCTCTATCTATCTCTGTATCTCTCACTCTCTGTCTCTCTCTCTCTCTGTATGGCGTGTCTGTGTTGACTGTTGCCACTCAAATTGGATCAACGAGTCAAGTCATTTAAGCGACACGTCAATTGCTGTTTATTGTAGTTGTTGGCACAATTATTTAATATTAAAAAAGTTAACAGTTGCAGATGGAAAAGTTTGCACAAGGCGGTGAGTGAAAATTGTGAAAATGAAACTGAAACTGAAAACAAATGGCGAATAATTAAAAGTAAATTGAATGAAATTCAAGATGTTGTCTTCCTTCCCCTTCCACCCTTAGACACTTTTCAAATTGCCCCTTGTGTTTATTTTTGGTGTGTGAGAGGGAGAGAGAGAGAGAGAGAGAGAGAGAGCGCGCGAGGGGTATGTAATTAAAAAACATAAATCGTTAAATTTACCTTTCGGGTAGAGTCATTATCCTGTCTGTTGTGTTCAATGAACTTGCGTTTTCGTTTCTTTCATTCATTTTGCTGCATTTGCATTAAATTGGACGAAAGGGAGTTGCGCGTTGTGCCAGTCAGCAGATGGAACCTGAAGGTTTATACATACATATTACGCCTATACAGTGTCTTCAACTTAAGCCCGCTTTTAAAACTTTTTTTTCTTTTTTTTTGCTGGCCAACAAATCGACAAACAAACCAAGGACCAAAACGTATAGCAAACAAAATCAAATTGTTCTTCTTGCTTTTCCTGCTGTTTGTTGACCTCGCTCGCTCTCTTTCACTCTCTCTCTTACTCACTTTCTCTTTTACTCTATTATCTGCCTTGCCATATTCTCATTTCCTTCTTATTTGTTTTCATTCATTTGCAAGAGGGACAGAGGACAGAACATAAAGCAGTTTCTTCCACTTTCAAGTTGCAAGTTGTTAAAATAAAAAAAAAATATGTATGTAGGTATATATATTTTCCATTTCTGCATCAATTTTAAATGCCCTTTAAAAAAGATAGAGTACTATCAAATTGATTAGACTTGATCTCTCTCGTTCCCTTTGGTTATCTATAACAGAATCTTTACATTTCAGCTAATTATTCAGTTGCCCACTATATAATTTAGTTGGCCATCCATTTACACAAAACACACAACAAACATCAATTTCCTTAAAGGGTATTGAAACTTTGGATAAAACGAAATTAGCCTGAATCTTGGGTTACATTTTGTTCGGTTTGTTTTTTTTTCTGGTTGCGAAAAATTGTCTGGGGAAATTAAGAAAGCCGCAGGTACCTATTCGCCCCACCCCGACCCCCACCACTTTCTACTTTTCATTTTGGTTTTTACTCTTCTTTAATGAAATATGACTTTTGGTTTATCAACATCAACATCAACGTCAACGTCAAGTCACTTTGAAATTTCGCTCTTTTTTCCGGTTGAACATTACGCATACGCCACGTTGAACAATGCTTAACAAATTGTAGAAATTTCTCACATTTTCATCCCTTTTTTCGTTCGGTTTTTCGGCTTTTTTGTGTTTTTGAGCCCAGTTAATTATCACGGTTGAGTGCCCAGCTAATTGGAGTTAGGACTTAAACCAATTTATATATTTTTCGGTTAACTGAGGCAAATGTTGCCTCCTGTTTATTATGGTAAGCCCCCTTCACCTCCCCTCCCCACCCCTCCCTTGAGAGTATTTTTAGATCATAGTTTTCCCTTAGCAGATTCTCATCTTGCTTTATTCGTTCGTTGTGTCTCATTAATTGTTGAACTTCGATTTAGTTCAGTTGATTCGGCCCTAACATGTATGTCTGTGTGTGTGTTTTTTTTTTGGTTAACACGCAATTTCTGTGCCACATAAATTTAAATTGAATTTTAAAAATTCAAAAGGCCTTCCATAGACACCTTGACAAGAAGCAGGGGCCAACAAGAGAAACGAGAGAAAGATTTATATAACAATGCCAGACATATTTGTAAAGGCTTTAGAATGTCTAAAATTACGTGCCCCTAAGAAAGGTTTCTAGAGGCAAACATGAGGGTAAAATTGAAAGTGGAAAATCAAGAGCACTCGAACTCAGTCACTTTATAAATATGACACAGACTGTAGGCAAAAAGTGTGGACCTGGAGCTGGGTGCTGGATCCTAATAAAAATGTTAGCATTGCTATCGATTTTTGTTAGATTTTGCGTCGTTACTTCTTCACTTTATAAATATTTATGGTAACAAATTATAATGATTTCCTTTTTTTTTTTGGGAAAAGACAAACTATAATTTAATACATTTTGAGCAGACAAATTTATTTCAAGCAAAAAAAATAATATACATATATATAACAAATTGACAAAAAAAAAAAAAAATGGAAACGAAACGAAAGAAAAACCAAAAGAAAAATCGAAGAAAATCAAATCAGAAATTTAAAATCTGAAACGTCTAACAACGCGACGATATTGATAGCCATCCTTGGTGAGTACGGCCGATTCGCCATTCGAAGGACCCTCCACAACGACCACCTCTTCCTCCTCTACAGGAGGAACTTCATCTTCAGCTGCCACAGGTGGCAAATACTCGCGAGGTGCTGCCTCACGCAACTCGGCGGGCTGTTCATTTGGCTGCTTGTAATGATAGCCATCGTCAAGCAATTGAGCCGAATGAACCTCAGGCACTTCGGTGGGGGCATCTGGAGCAGCCTCGGTTTCCACTTCCACTGGCGCTTCGGTCGATGGTGGCAAATATTCACGATTCACCTTGGGTTCAGCAGCCGAGATAACTTCTTCGGTATCATCGACCGGAGCCGGAGCCAGAGCCGGTGCTGGAGCTACAGTTGAAGCTACAGTTGGCAGTGGCGGCAAATAGAGATTACTGGGTGGCAAATATTGCCGTGCTGGGCCAGCCAAATGGGAGACATCACGTCGGTGACGTAGCTTGAGGCGACGCACAGTACGATATTCATAGCCATCATCGCCCAAGGGAGAAGTCTCGGTGGCATCAGCCAACTCAGCGGGAGCCAAATATTCCGTTACAGGTGGCAAATAGTCAACTGGAGCAGAAATGTCTGCCAATTCGGAGACATCACGAGCAAATCGAGGATTAGCTGCTGCCAAACTGGCCACTGCTGAGAGAGTTAAAACACTGCCAAGAGAGAAGATTTTCTACGCAAGAGAGAGACAAAATCTATATAATTTCCACGCTCTTTTTAATCCCTTTTTCCTTTTAGTCCTTACCATTTTTGCAAGATGTTTGATTTTTTTGCTTGGTTTTGCTTTGAGTTGTTGAAGTTGTTTGATGATTAAACCGAATGGTACAACAGATTTTATAGCAAAATTTGGAAATATGTCTCGAATACTCTGCAAACGAGAGTACATTCGTTTTGACAACAAGCTGAATATATTATGTATCTCTTTTGAGTCAGACAACAATGTTAAACAACTTTTGCTGTCAAATGTAAGAGTATTGAAACTTTGTTCAAATTGAAGCTCAAAAACCAAACCTCGGCTTCTTATTTTTTTGAAGTGGACACTTTAGTTGAAGTCTTCCACATTTTGCTTTGCTTCGATTTCGAATTCATGGGCAATGTCAAGAGGAATCCGCCGCTCTCGAAAACTGTTGACCTTTCTTACTATAACTTTAGATATATAAATATAGATACATATATATTTTGTTAAGGTGTTAATTTAACCGTCAGTTTGAAGTGATGAGGAAGTACAATTGCCCATAGGCCAAAATTGTATTGAAGTGTCTCTTCAATTGAACTCTAAAGTTCAGTTTCAAGTTTTGTTTCCCTCTTCTCTCCCCTTTTCTCTCTCCGCTTTTTTTCCCCCAATTTTTATGTATTCTCTTTTTCTGACCAATTCTAACCAATTTGTAATGTAATATGTATGAAAGAGAAAAAATAGTTTTGTTGACATTGATTTGCCATGCAAAAATACATTATTTAATCATCAATTTATAATTTGACATGTGCATTTTGTTAGATTTTTGATGGTTGGCAACAATTTAATGCACAGTTTATGAAACACAAAATTGCCGACAACCAAACAGGAAGGGATTTAGTCGTGTACATAAAACAAATCACTCGCTAAGCCGCCTCCAATTAGAGGTAAACTAAAGGGGGAGCTTAAACGGAATTTGCAAACCTCAAACAGAAATTCAAAGTGAATTAAACAAAAACACAAACGCAGGCATAATGAATAACGAATTTTGGTAACGTTCTGCAATAATAATTATGCTCAATTCTGGGGGTGAGGTGTGGGGTAACATATTTGGCATTACAATTGAGAAATTTCATAATCACCGTCGGCATGTGGAATGTAAATAACACACAAATGTGTTATTCAAACGAAATGCATGTGATTTAGTTACATTTCACTTAAACCATTTATCGTTAGTCTTTAAAATTTCACTTTCTAAGAGTTTTCGTTTAAAATTAAACAAGTTTATGCGTTTTATAGGTTATAATGAATATGTATATGTATGTACATATATGATTAAATTCTGACTGGGAACCAAAAAAATTCTTTACCCTCTTGCCTAATCTAATAAACACGAAGAAGGCTGAAATACAAATACAAATAAATCATGGGCGATGTCTTTTGCATTTTGCCTGCCGCGTGCCTAAAAGGCGGCAACAATTTCCGCTTTTTGTGTCATCTTCAAAATTTGTTGCCTGAAAAGTCTCTGGCATGAAATAGGTGTACACACACACACCCACACACGCACGCACACTTGTGCTAAAAAGAAAGTAGTCATTTTTTTTTTGTTGCTTCTTTTTTTGACTTGCGACTTGTTGCTGAATATTCTTCTTTTTTATCTTCTTGACGTTTTTAAAGTGGCAGATGGAATGAAATGATTCTCATGTTGGGTTTTTTTTCTATTTGTTTGCCTAAAAGCCACTCATGTGTAATATTTTATGCGTCTACGTGTGTGTGTGTGTTGTAAATGGAGAGGGATGCGGTTTACAGTCCAGGGGATTGTAATTTATAGTACACACACATCCTGAATATGTTAAGCCATAAATTTGTACGAGCCTCATTGACTTTGACTTGTGATTTCATTTGCCATTTTATTTACAAGTTTTACTAGTTTACAACGCTTTGAGAATATTTTTGTTTCTTATTTCTTTTTTTTTTTTTTTTTTGGTTTTGATTATCAATAAAGCTTAAAGCCCTTTATCGACCCTAGCTTAGCAGCCATTAGCCTTTAAAGCCGACAAAAGTTCACCTGAGTACAACAAGAACAAGAACAACAAAAACGAAACTAAGCTCAACTCTTTTCCTTTTTCAAGAACTGCGCCCGCGGGTCTTCTAGAGAATGTTGAAAATTCTCGTGTTTGCTTAACGTTGGCAACTTGGTTGGCAAGGGCAAGGAAAAAAGAACAGGAGCGAAAATAAAGGGCACACGGCCAGAAAGAGCAAGAAAGATTCTTAACTGAGTTCGTTACTCCCATTTTGTGATACCCTACAGTTCATACACTATCAAGGTATACACAACTGAGGGGCATTTTCCATTTAAGAACAAATGAAGCCTTCATACGAATCACAGCCATTTCAAAGTAAGTTTCTAGTTGTTGGCACTGTTAGCCCCAATAGGGTATCAACAAGTCTTCGATCTGCCTAGTTAGTAAAGTATTTTTACTCAGTTTAGTTTATGCAAATATTGGGTCTAAGGCGAATAGAAGGCAACAACAGACTTGGGGTCGCCAAACAACTGCATTTATTAAGTTAAAATATTTATGTATACATATACATACATATTTTAAATAGGAAAAAATGACAGACCCAGAGATGAAACCCCAAACAAAACTAAACGAAGTTTCAATACACTAAAAACTGGACGTTTCCTCAAGGCCTACTATGGCCCTACGATGAAGACTCGGCCTAATTTAGACGTGTCTATATCTACATATACATATATATATAGCTATATATTCCTTAGCCCAAGTTGTAGCCAAGTTGAATGTATCCATTTGCAAGAGTATCAAAAAGGTTGCAAGAGGGGATATCGATTTACACAAGCTATTTACGGAACTGAAATTACTTTCGCTCACAGTAAGGGAGAAAGAAAGACACAAGAGATGAAGAGAGGGAGAGTGAGGGGGGGAGCGAATGAGAAGGGAAATCTCGACACGATAATCCTTTTCATTTTCTGTGTGTGAAACAAATTTGCAAGGACACAACATGCATTTAGCATCGCTCATTCAATATATAGCATTCTGCATTTCAAATGTTGTCGTTGCTATAATTAATTGGACTATAAATTCGTGCGAGGAGCCTCGTCTGATTGTCTGACTGACTATCTGACTGACAGCCAGCAAATAGGATGTGGATTTGGCTTAAATATAAAGCTTCTTAACTTGAACTTAACTTTAGTCATCTGGCGTTTAGCCAGAAAACTGTTGTTGTTAATCACAAAATAGCTGGAGGCTGGTAATTAAGCCACCGCCACATCATCGTTCTTAATAATGATGATGCCAGTTTTTTGGTTAGATTACCTGACCTCAAGTTGCTCTTTAGGCTGTCAGAGCTATTGAAAAATTGATGAGCTTGTGTGTGTGTGAGTGTGTAGCAAGTGCTAGTGTGTACATTTTAGGGACTGCGAGTTAAATGAGCCCACAGATAATACCAATTGGCAAGAAGAAAGCTAAAATCAAGCAAAGTATTTTGATAAGCCCAAGGTGGCCAATAATAAGTTGATTTGTTATATGTATATTAAATGAGATAGGTTAGATTAAAGGCCTATACTAGCGATGTACTAACTATTGCATTAGGATAGTTAATTTCAGAAACTTTCCCTCAACATGTACAGCTTTTGTATCTTTGTATCTTAGTTATTTCAACACTTTTCCACTTTTTGTTTGAATTTTTCAAGTTTAGCCATTAAAAAAATATTCCATTTGTTAATAATCAAAGTGAAAAGGAGACTTTGGCAATCCGAATTGCAAATTCACTCAGTTACCGTGGCAATCATTCATCAATCATATCGAAAACGTGCAAATCGTTGACCTACACCAAATATTCACACAAACGACCAAACAAAATTTTATATATCAATCCAAAAAGAAAAAAAAAAGAAAAAAATTTCAACCAAAAGGTCGGCTATGAATTCCAATTTTTTGGTTAAATCAATACAAAAATGAGAGATAAAACTCGTGAATATCTTATGTAGGTTGCAGGTTTTTATGGCTACTTTTTTCTTCTTTTTTTTTTTTTTTGGCCAAAAGATAGTTTATTCGAAGGTTGCTCTTGGGGGGAGTGGACCTTGGTCCGTTTGTGGCTCTGTTTATGGTTAAAGCTTAAATTACGCTTGATAAAAATGTAACTTTATATGGTCCTTTGGAAGGCCAACAATTAGTGCAGGGTTTATGTTCACTGCTCTTGCTTCCTGCTTGCTCTCAAGCCTTTTTTCTTTTTCTTTTTTTTTTTGTGTGTTTTGGTCGATATGAAAATCATGAAGAGGTTTTTATTATATGACTTGGGCTTCTTTCCTTTCCCATGGCCTTTCCCCTCATTCATTTACCTTATCCTTTAACGCTATGTTTTGTGCCTTATGCCTTATCCTTTTCACAGTCGTTGCCATGGCTATAGGCGCCTTCAGGGCTTAATTAATGCACTTGCGCGTGTTAATTCAACTCAAGAGAACAACATTAAGTGCTCGCTCAATCAAGTTAAATTACTTTGGTTTGGCTGCCCACGAAGATAATGGACCAGAGAGTTGTCCATTTTCTTCAGCTTTTTCCGGTTTTTTAACACACACACACACACACACACGCAGACACATATGTATGTATGTGTGAAAATCAATTGTGTGAAGAATACTTTTTAATAGTCGAATCAAAAAGTTGAGCAATTAAAAATGAATCTCAAAGCGTAACATGAGTCCAATTGAAAGGGGGAAAAGTTAAAGGATATGGCTATGAGTACAAGACAAGGATACGCCATTTATATATACATATACATACATATGTATATCCTGATGATGACAGCCCGCTTGATTGCATATTAAATTGTCAAAGTTGAGGGCAAAATCAAAACAATAAGGCCAGCAACAACAACAATCATCATCATCCAATAATGATGGGAGTAGCCCCAGGAAGGACATTACAAAACAACAGCATGAACAAGAAGTAACAACAGCAACAGGAACGACAAAAAAAATAAGGACACTATAACATGTGTTTGTCTCTCTGTGTGTATAAGCTTTTGACTGCCAAAATAAATTGAACAAAATTTGTCAATATCAACTTTGAAAACAGTTTCACAGTCACAAAAAAACATTCGAGTCAAGATGATCTTGTTGATATACGAGGGTAAACTCAAACATTTTCTAATCAAAGTGTTTTTAATCAATCAGTGTTTGTTAAACAACAACAAGAACCAGGGAATGGAATCATTAAAGGTATGCATCAGGTGTAAAGTTAATAGAATTGTTAGGCTATATTTATATTGTCAATAATGACCAACGATTTCACCACTTAACTCAAAAGCAGAAACTTGTAGAATTCACTAGCGAAATAGTGAGATTAAATATCATTTCCCGCATAAAATATTTATGAGATACTTTTGAAAACTAACTTTTGGTGCTTCATTTCGAATATCTTTCATGGTTACCCTTGTCAAGTTCACATTAAAAACTTATTGAAATTGTAAAGTAAGGGATTTTTGATTTCTCTCTTACTCTCTCTCTCTCTCTCTCTCTCTGTGTCCTTTGCTCCTTCTCTTTCAATGAGATGTGCTTTAGCTTGACAGCCTGTCTCTGGCATGTTATTTTAAAATTATGCATATTTATAAATTTAATTTCTGCATTACACGCACACACACCCAACCAGACAGACCCGCAATTTGACAGAGACATTATATGTATGTAAGTACGCACACACACACACACACTTACACATGCTATGCGATACATTGCAAGCGTTTAATAAGAGCAAAAAAAATGACTGCAGGGCCTTATATGTAACATAACAGAGAGAAGAAACAAAAGGGAAGCTCGTAAATCGCTGGAAATTCCACTACATGTGGCGTATGCGTAATATTTATCCTCTCGTTCTTTATCCCCATTCCTGTTTGGTTTTTTTGCTGCGATTTTTTGTTGTTGGTTTTGTTTTTTTTTTTTGTATTTTTTGATGTCCTGGCACTTGAGTTTTTGTGTTCTTCATACAAGCTTTGTGTTTTAAGCGATAAAAATTTAACCAAAAAAAGACAAAACAAAAAACGACGAAGGGAAAAAATTAAGTACGTAAAATAAACGCAAAATACTTTCCCGCCGTCTGTGTCAAGTGTCGAGAAGTTTAATGCCCGCTGTAGGGGGCGTGTCGAGGGGTTTATATACGTCCTGGTGCTTGGGGTTTCTACCTAATTGAGCGCTAAAAATGACATTAGACAGTACGAAAATTAAAATGAATTCATAATTTAATGCCAACCAGAGGTCAAAATTCCCCCTCCAAAACAAGAGAGATACAATTTTTTATTGTTCTTTCATTTTTGGGACGGGGGTTGCCTTTGGAATTTTGGGAGCACAAAGCCATAAAGGTATTGTAATCGTTATGTTAGACTGAGTTTATGTTTTCTATAGTCAATCATTCTTCAAGAAGGGGAACGAGTCGTTCATTAAGTTCATCAGTGAAAACCAAAAGTTTTTTGTAGTTTCTGTAGATTGCATACTTCAAGGAGCAAATTTTTATTGGTATAATTAAATCAGCAGTGATCTTCTATGACAAACAGAAGCAAAAGTTTTTTGTAGTTTCTTTAGATTCCACACTTTGAGTGGCCATTTCCTCTTTCTCCCTGTTTTACATCCCTAGATCCGCCGCCACTGCCTGCCACTCTTCCGCACAGGAAATTGCCTCGAAAAACAAAACACAAATTGCAACATCAGCTTTTTTTTTTTCTTTTTTCCTTTGCCCTATGGCCTTTAGGTTGTTTTAATAGGAAAATTTGCAGTCAATCGATTCCATTTCATGCCTGTACAGCCAACTGGACGAAAAATAACTTTGTCATAAAATTGCGTTAGGACTTCAAGAGAATGTAAAACAAAAAAATTGAACTTTTTTTGGCTACTGGCAATAATCAAAAGGAACTGCGCATAAAACTATGTTATGTTTCGGTTATCGTTATAATGCCAACGATTTATTACCATAACGCCAAACCGTATATCAGTATTAAACCAAGAAAAAACTATTATTTATCCAGTATGCTTTAATTTGTTATACATGTATAAACATTTTAACCACAATTAAGGCATTTGTTTATCCTTTGTTTTTGGTTTTGTATGACATTTTAAAATAATTAAATGAATCTATTTGAAACGAAATGAAAATTCCAATCATTTGTGCATTATTGTGGAGAGGATTGGGAATTTTGCATTCTCCTTGTGCACTCCAAAAGGTGACACGTAACAGAAATACTTTCTCGTAATTTGACAACAATTTACCGCAAATATAAAATTTCTTTACATTTTTTTGTTTACTTTGAATAAAATATTATATGAATGTATGAATATAAATGCATATTTCATTGTATGTAATAATTATTAAATAATAATAAATCAGCCAGTTAATACAGCAGATTATATATGGATATATATTTATTTCTTTCTCGCTCTCTCTCTCTCTCTCTCTCTCGTTTTTTTCAATCTGTTCATAAACGAGAAGGTTTTAACACTAACAAAGGAGAGTAACAACAACAACAAAATGCCAGAAACAATCATGAATGCAAAATGTGTTTAAAACAAATTCAGGGGCAAAAGTACCGACAATAACAACAACAACAACAACTTTGACACATTTTTACTTTTGTTTGTTTTTGCAGTGAAATGCAAACATTTTAACTTAATTAAAATGAGAAAAGGAGAAAAAAACAGCAACAACAACAATACCAAGAAAAATATGCGTACTTGACTTTCCAATAGGCCGACTTCAGGGATACCTTATAATTGATTTTGATTTAATTTTCGAGCACTTTTAGTCACGTCCTTACCAATGGAATTTATGAAGGGCAAAACAAATTCCAATCGAATGCAAAAGAACAAATCCTTACTAGCCTCTGGGGTCAGTTTATTTATATATATGTATCCCTGTAAAAAGCAGAAGCCCAAATTAAAGCTGAAGGAGACCTTTCATCACATATGTATGGCTCTTATTCCTGGAATCACCCTGTGCCCATTTAATTTGGCCATGTGTTAAGCAATATATCCTTTACTCCCACAACAGCAGGGTAGACATATATATCTAAGCAAATTCAGATAAGAGAGAGAGGGGGGCAAAGAGAGTGTTAGTGCATTGTTGGCAATTTTACTCACAATTTCCAAAGGCCTAATAAATCCAAGAAAACTCAAATTACAACATTTTGTGTGGTCAGTCTATTAATTTTGCCAGTTAAAACAAAAATGTTGATGCAGGCATCAGTATGAGGACAGCAAGGGACAATTCCAATGCGACTACACACGTATGTGTGTGTGTGTGTGTGTGCAGGTGAAAAATAGGAAAAACTTTGTAAGAGAAAGTATTACAATGCATAAAACTGCAAAAACAGGAGCGCAGATATCCCAGAGAAGGAGAGCAGGGATTTGGTGGGGAAGTGAAGAGGTGAAGTGAGGTGAGGAAATGTTTTCTGCCACATGGTATCCAATTCATTCACTCTGCATTTTCCTAACTTTCTATTGTTAAAAGTGGAAAAATATTGCCAAAGCAACTGTATTCAAGTTTCGCATTTACATGTATAGTAGTTACCAAAAGTATTTGGACTAAACGATCTTTCCACGTGCATAGGTCTTCTTGTACACTTGCTTATGGCAAGTACTGTCTGTAGCAAAGCTAGTTTTATGCACATTTAAGCAATATTCATTTAGACATATAGCTTCAAACTCGTTTTCATTTAATTTTACATGCTCCTGTTTTCCAATTTAAGTCTTCGAGTTAATAATATTGTTTTTCATGGCACCACTTACTAGTTAATCACAGTCTATTTTCTACACAGAAACACAACAAGGTCTTCTTGTCTGTCTAAAAGGAGAGAAATCTTTGTATGTAAAATTCGCAGTATACATTTGGGGGGCTATTTCAAATCGAAAGTTCATTTGTGGTGGGAAGAAAACAAATGTGATACCAATTAATGAATGGATTATTAGCTGAAAACTCAGTTGTATCTGTAATTAGCTTTGAGGTATTCGTAAAAGTTCTCTAAAAATTAAAACGACAGCCTGAAAGTATGCAAAGGAGACAAAATTCAAAGTTTTTAGCGGGACCTTCAGAATCTTTGAATCCGATTTACTATTAAGTCATACCAATACGTTCTAAATTGCATTCTGCTAGCTTTCAAACTATAGACCTTGACGACATTTAACTCGATTCACAAAACTAATAAATATTTATAACACACCTTTACATCAACCTATGAAAAACTGACCCCTCGTGAACTACGCCTTTGACTTATGTATATATATGTAACTTAATGGCACACAACATGGAAAATATTGTTACATATTCTTGGAAATTATTTTACCTGTAGAAATCCAAAGTGCATATACCTCCAATTAGTGTCAGAAGCTGCTACATAACTAGTTGACGTTGACCATTTATGTAATCTGAGTTCTCATAATGTCAGTAGGTCCCGTAGAAAAAACAAGAAAAACAAAATTTTTGTTGAAAATTCATAGCCGCAAGCAAAGAAGTTTCAAACCAACAAGAGACTCTAGTGTTTGGCAGCCTAATAATTAACCAATTACCTGGCCGCACTTCAAAAGCTTCAGGAGAGTTAGGTTACGCACACACATACACACACACACACTCGCACACACACTGATAGAAGCAGCAAAAAAAAAAGGCTCAGTTTACCTAACAGCACGTGCTGGCTAGAAGAAAGTCGGGACTAGAAGAGGATTGGAGGAAAAACAAGTTCACACAGAGCCTGTGTTGCCTGTTGCCTTTGCCATTTGACCAGGCGAAAAGCAACCGAAACGAAACGAAACCAAACCAAGCAACCAACCAACCAACCATCCCGAGGCCATATTTAGAGGCAAACGTAAAACTTTCATTTGCAGTTGGCATAAAGGGTCAAGGAATTGCTTATTCATAGCTCCAAAACCCGCACAAATGAGCGACCATTAACTTTAACGTTAAACTAAACCCCTCCTTAGAGAGAAACCAAAAAGTTGCTATATGAATCTCATATACATACATACACTTGCACAAATCAAATATTCCAATGCCCAACGGAAAACCGCTTTTCAGAAAACACATATGTTTCGATTTCTTAACGATTCCAAATTCATCGTTTCCCTGTGTTTCTAAGCGACAAAGAGTAAGAGCTAACCTCCTATGATTTCTTCAAGTGTATGAAGCTCAAAAATTGCTATAACTTTAGCTACTTAAAAATTTCGCCAAAATTATTTTAAATTTATTCCACAAAAGTAGACAACACTTATCTAGGATAACGTTTTAAGGCATAACAAGGGATCCCAGTCTATCCCCACACACACACACAGCACGTACATATATACAACTTTTGTTTTGTCATATTTGCTAATGAAAACTATGAAGAAAATTGGTGGTAGGAGAGCGAATTTTTTTTTTGCTTTTCGGCCACGTACACAGCTTTGCCCTGGCACATAGCAAAGTAACTAAAAAGCATGAAAATTTTTGTCCCATGGACCAGACCCAACCTTTGTTAGTGTCTACCTTGACAACGCTCTTTAAGAAGAAGAACTGACTGGATGAAGGTGGCGGTTAGTGGTGGAGGGTGTGGGCTGGTAGAGTGAAGTGGAGTGGAAATAAAAAACGCATATTGCGTAAATTTCGATGTCAAAGGTGAAGGCAAAGGCAAAGGCAAAGCCAAAAGTCACAGGCGTCACAGGAGCCCAGAGTACTCATTGGAGTCAAAGATGAGAGTCAGGTGCGTGTGCGGCGGCACTTATGAGTGGCACTTAGTCTGGCCTAATACCCATCATTAGAGCATTTAACAGGAAACACGTGACACTGCATAGCATATCTACCAGCCGACTGCTACACTCCTCTCCTCTCTCTCTCCCCCTCTCCCTCTCTTTGTCTCACACTCTTTTTGGCTACTGCTCCTGGTCCTGAATTCTGGATTCTTGCAAAAAGCTTGCCCAACAACAACAGCAACACAAAAAAATGGGTCATAGAGGATGACAGAAAAAAAATTCAGTATATGCCTCTGGCAAAAATTTCACGCCGCAAAGGATTTGTCAAACGACAGGATTTTAAAGTGCCAACCAGACGCAGAGCAAAAAAAGTATTGGAAGTACAACAAACCGACTCTTCTCTATGCAAAGTGTTAAAAACAGAGCCCTGAGGCCCCCTCTTCATGTGATAGTAATTAATTTCAAATTATTCTGAGCCTACGAGGGGGTAAGAGGCTGATGAGTAGGCTTAGCCTAACCCTTACCTTACCTTATCCTAAGGCAGAACGTATAATTCATATGAAATTTTTGCTTTTTTTTCACAGAACTAAATTACATAAGAAATCGTTTCTGTCTCCAAAACTGAGAGCAAACTTTATAAAATTCTCAACGAAAAAGACTAAAATAGAAACTTTAAACTCAAAATTAATTAATTATATAATTTTCCAACATGTAAGTCAAAGTCTTGACCCTAATTGCACTTATAAATTGGAAATCTAATCTAATTAGTTGAACGAAAACAAATTGACTACTACAGCACTTCAACAAGTAGCAGTAGTAGTTAAAGACGAAATTGAAAACCTTGACATAAACTTTACAATGGCTGAAATTGAAACATTGTCAGCGAACGTTAAACATAACGAAAATTCAAATATTTTCAAGTCGAAAGCTTTACGTTAAATATGGAAAGGCAGAAAGCTTTAGAAAGCTTTTTCGTTCACTTGTGACTGTTAAACAAAACAGAATTTAAATTTGAATTTGAAAATACAATACAGATTTGGTTTCAATAGTTAGTCGCAGCTAACTAGTCCTCAATAAATTGTAGTAGCTTATTTAAGCTTACTAGCTTACCCCATCAATTCTTCTGGAAATAAATACGTTTAGCCTTCATCTGAATGTTGGAATTTGTTTTGCCATTGTTACGAAGCTGAAAAATGGGAAATAATTTTTATTAGTTTAAACTCTAACTAGACTCCAGTTTGGTGTAAAGAGTTTTACCTGTGAATAGACATACTTTACTTTATTTCTGTTTTGTTGGTGTTTAATTTTTGGTATATGTAACTGTAAATTCATTTAAAAATTTGACAATCCTAAAAGAAAATTAGAAAGAAAATACATTGAAGACACAATTTTCAAAGTGAAAAATCTAAATACCACAGAAGACCAGACCAGACGGTTCACCAACAAAGTGAACCCATTGCCGCCATCTTGAAACGGCAATACCATTTGCCTGTTGGAGTCTCATTTTCCGCATATTCTTTGGAAATGTTTTGTTTTGTCGATCTCGGAGTTTTAAGTCCTTATATTGGTGTTCATTTAGATCTGAAAACTTTATTTTTGTCAAAAAATATTTTGGAAAAATGCATAAGTGTATATGTAAGTTCTACAGTGGATTGATGTAACTTACCTGTTTATTTACATATACTTCAATTGTTTTGTTGCATTTCTTCACTTATGGACGCCATTTGTATTAATTGTTTTAATTTCACATAGTTGATTTTAATAAACGACCAGAACAAACTATAAATTCTGATTAGCAGAACAAATTTTTTAAGCTTAGCTGTAAACCAAGCCATGGCTGCCGATCGCGTTGCCACCTAGGCAATAGCTGAAGTCGCCCTTGTTGTTATGCAACACTTTAGTAAAAACCAGTATTTTCACCATTTGAAATACTGGTTTCTATGCACTTTCCAACACTAAAAGTACGCAGTGGCAACTCGATCGTTAGTCCGTTACATTTTCATAATTTAAATAAACGTATTAAATAGAAATATATAAAAAAATAAATGGTAAAGAAAACGAAAATCAAATACAAACAAAAGCCTCAGCAATCAAATGA
This sequence comes from Drosophila willistoni, assembly GCF_018902025.1. Lineage (NCBI taxonomy): Eukaryota > Metazoa > Arthropoda > Insecta > Diptera > Drosophilidae > Drosophila > Drosophila willistoni. Next base: position 3,176,003 of record NW_025814057.1, read on the forward strand.
TTATTTTATAATTAACTTGAATAGACATATTTTTCGCCTGCCAAGTGAAACAATAAAATGTTACTTTTTTTAAATTATTTATTAAATATGTTTTTGATTTAGATTTAGTTTCAATAAAGCTATACTTTTTTGTTGCTGACTGTTTAACCGTTTCTTTGCTGGCTTTTAAGTTAAGAAAATATGTTGGATTTTTGTTTATGTTGTTGTTGTTTTTGTTGTTAAAAAGTGAGAAAAAGGTAGGTGCTGGTCATTATTAAAATTAACAAAATGTATGTATGTTTGTATATCGAAAAATACTTCCGCTCCGACATGCAGCAAGCCGCCTTTGTTCATTAGCCATTCATTTTGGTACGAACTTTGTACATTAGAAAAGACACAAAAAAAAAAAAGAGAATTAAGAGCGATAACTAAACTAAGCCATTTTTAGACTGGCTAATGCATTAAGTAGACAATGGCAGCTAGCACAAGAGTTAAGGACTGAACAATCAGCGTTTGACTGCCCGAACGGCAATAATATTCATCACAATTGGCATCGGCTATATGTTTATATTTCTCCTGGACATCTGCCCAATTGCAGAGACCAACACTGCACCAATCCAACTGCACAGCGTCCTGATTAAGGAAGAAGACAACTTTCTCTTTTTCGAGAGCCGCCGGGCACGAATATTTGACGGCCACAAAATTGGCAGCAAATGGATCCATAATGCTGGTCTTCCAACGACGATTTGTTAGGCTATTATAGTTATCGGCCCGCAGAGCAATGTCATCCTTATTGATGCCCAGGGCAGTGAGAAGTGTCTGCAGACCCGTCGAATGGCCAAAATAGGCCACAACATGAGGCGACACGGGGTTATTCAAATGGGTCAGCATATCCTGCACGACACGACAATTGAGACGCGAATTCTCCTCAAAGCCATAGCCCGAGCCATAGTAATACTTTAGATCCTCGGCATACTCGAAAACGGTCACCTCCTCGGGCAGAAAAGCTCCACACCAAACACTGGTGCGATCCACTTGCCAAGCCTGCTCATAGCGACACATATCGAACATCAGTTTGATGTCTTCCTCCTCGAGTGTATAGAGGAATCTAATAACAAAGAGGGAAACATTCAATTTTGCCACTCAAATTCCTGAGGAAATTGCCATTAACCTACCCCAAACGTCTGGAGATATCAGCCTTGGTATTGTTCCATAATGCGGATTGTTTATATTTATAATATTCCGAGCCTTCGCCCTTATAGTTATTCTCCTTGTATGACGTACAATAGTCATAGGGACGCAAGAGCAAGTCCCTGTCGGGTATATCCACAGGATGAGCACCATTATTTTCGCCAAAGAGTCCTTCGGCAAAGGCCTTGAAGCTCTCCGTTGTGCGTTGGGTATCCGTGTGACGGAACTGCAATCAAAGCGAAACGTTTATACATGAAAATTCCACTGGGATATCCTTTCTTACCTGATAATATGTGTCATTGAATGGCTTGGGCAACACGGAGGGATAGTAACGTTGATATAGCTTCGCTGTGCCACGCAAATCATCGTAACCCTGACTAGTCAAATGCTCTTCGATATCGGGAGTAATGCTGCTATTCCATTTCCACATTTGTATGGCTATCAAGTCCTCCAAACACAAAGGATTCTCTTCTGGTTTCTGGCGCAGAACGCGATAATTTTTCACAATTGCGTCCCGGAGCTGAAGGAGAAGATGAACACAAAACAATTCTCAGAAAGGCTGCAAATAATCAGAGGAAAATATGTGGACTTACCTCCTCCAGTCGGGTGGATTTCTTGATGTCAGACGCTTTGGACAAGCGTGTGCCATGTCTGTGGAAAATCCACATTTTCTTTGGCTCACAGCCCGGCACTTGATACTGCTTATCAATGTTGGTGCCCTTGACAATCTGATAGGCTGTTTTCGACGAGAATTGACGGGTCTGTGTGCGATCTGAGTCCTTGCCAAAGCAATAGTCATCCTGGCCAGAGACCATGGCGAACACGGCCAGCAAAGGGATCAGAAGGAGCAGCAAACGCATGTTTGGACAAACTGCAACAACAAGGAAAATTCTCAACTTTAATTTGGATAGATGGTTGAAGGCCCAGCCTTTGGCATATCCTTGAACTGTCGCCAGGTCCTTAATGGACAGCCTAAAAGGGTAAGCAGTGGGTTAGGAATGTCATATGTGTGCGGATGAACACCGACAGACACAAAAGGTGTGGCATTTAAATTGCTTCTGATGGTGTCTGGCAAAACCCAAGGAAGCCAAGAAGTTGTGAATTCAAGACACAATCTGGGAGGGGCAACGAAAATCGAGTGAAAGGAAATGTTTCTACACACGCATTTACATAGGACCCGAACTTAAATTAGGCTAATGATTTTCATTTCTGACAAATTGCAGCAGTTTTCCACGTGGCCTCATCAAAATCAACATCATTGCCAACGAATCATCCATAGACTAGGTCGGTGTATGGTCAGGACCATCATTAAATTCGTAATGTTTCAATTTAGCTCATCGTAAAACACAACCCGCATGGAGATACAGCCCCATCCCCTCCCCGTCCCTCTCCACTCCATGTTTGATTAATCGTCAATGAGAACATGAAACACTACACCCTTAGGCCCCCTTTTCATTTTCATTGGGCCAAACAATGGTTTAGTAATCAGTTCATCAACTGATTACATTTTAATTGGTTACTTTCTCTCGTCATTGGTCGGGGCAGGCGTAGCATTACTTGCCATTACTTGCCATTACTTTGACTACTTATCGATACTTCGTCTGATCAAATCATCTGAAAAATGGGCATCAAAGACATGTTTTTGTATCTATACTGCCAACATCGGCCATCTAAGAGTTCGAAGCAGTTGGTCAAGGCTTTGTAAGTATCCACCTTTTGGAGGAGTATTCGATATAATTGTCCTTCAATTGCAGTGCCCCATCCGTGGCCTATTTCGGATTGGCCGGTCTACTTACGCTCCTTTACTATACGGAACAGAAGGTAATCACCGCGTGGATACATATTTGTAATACCAAACACCCAAAACCCGATGCGGAGGCATCCAAGAAGTAAACTCAAACTCCTCAATATGGTGACATCTGTTTGAGAATCAGAGACTTTGGAAATGAAGTTGAAATTCCAGAAAAGAACATACTGAACAACCACAATGGCATTTCCAATATTCTCAATACACAGAAAACCATAAAAATACTTAAACAAATTGTTGCTTTTGGTTATTTATTGATTGTTTTTTCTTTGTTTCTTTGTTGTAAATGCATTTTGGTGAAACATGTTGGCCAAAGTAAATAAATGCCGCCTGCCAGTCAAAACAGACCCAAGAAAACGTAGAACAACAAACATAACCAAAAAAAGAAAAACACCCCAAAAATAGAATTTAGAAACTTAGACCTTCTGCCTCACTCCCCTCACCTCACCACCCCCCCTCCATTGAAAAGTAAACGAAAAGAAACAGAACAGAAGAAAAACTGTTTACAACATTTTTTTTTTCGCATTAGATTCAGGTCCGTCCCGGAACGATTAGAAATTTGACATTATAATTGCAATGTTAGAATGAATGATTATACACATAGATCTATATATGAGGGCCTTACTAAATACAGTGATTAGACTACTTTAGTTCACTTGGGCCACAATATATCACGCAATTTCTCTAAACTATCTATAGAAGTTTGTTCTCAAGTTAACGAGAGTTCTGGCGCTTGTTCAACCTCAATGCCTTGCTGATCCGCCACTGGAGGCGGCAATTGCAATTGGGCAACCTGTTGCAGATTATAGAACCACAAGAAGATAAGTTGCCTTTAGTGACGTCAACTCCTGCCCCTCTTCAACAGCTGCAATTAGGCTTGAGAAATATTGTTTTGAATTTATTTTTATACCCATTCGTTTTTTTTGGTTCACCAAGGCCAGAATGAAATTCATATAAAGAAAACCGTATCTTAGGCATCTTTTAGCTTGCCTCAGTTTCATCTTCTTTCGTCCACTTCCATTAAGAAATCGTTTTCGTTTTCGTTTTCGCCTCTCTCTGCGTCTTTCTGTCTGTCTCTGTATTCTTAATTTTCTAGTTTTTTTCAAGTGCAAATAATTGGCCGACTCGTCATTCTATGACTTTGTAATTGGCAATGTAAATTCACATCTAACCCCCACTTAACGCCCCCGCACACAGTGCCCCCCACAGTCCCCACTGGCCCCCAATCGTTGGCTTATAGCCCCACCTAATCATCAATTGAATGCTATGCCTTTGTTTTTCCATTTTCATTGCTCATTCTCATTTTTTTTTTCGCCGCTTTGTTTTCTCAAAATGCGAAATTAAAATTCCAATTTCGATTCCATTCAATCCGATCCGATGCGATGCGATCCTCCTCCCTCATTTATGAGCTCATCCCAGAAGTTAGTTATTAACATTTTGGATTTATATTTAAGTTTCATATTTATGTTTAGATTTACGTACGTGACATTTGGGTAATTTAGTGCAGATTTTCCATACCTCTTTCCGCCCCCCCCCACAAAACAATTTTCATTTCGCCTCGTGCTAGTTAAAGTTTCTCAATATTTTTTTTCTTCTACTCATCTTGTTTCAAAGAATTTCTGACGTTTTTCAGAGCATGGCCATAAATTATAGACAGATTTTGCAATCACCCTATGCGAAAGGGTATATTAAGTTTACTCAACCAATTTGCCATGATTTTGGACACCTTTAGCCCAATTTAGAATTCAATTTTAGCCAATCTAACATCTGGTTAAAAGCTCTTAGTTATCGTTTCCCTATTATATGCCTTTAGATCATCAGTTTAGATTTCCAAAAATCAAGAGTATCTAAACTCTGACATATGGCCAACCCATTTTATAATTTATTGTTGCCGTTTTTTGTTGGCACTTTTGCTTGGAACTAACAACTAAAAGTCATTGGCAGATAAAAATCGCATCTATCAAAAAAAATGAATTTCTATATGCGGCCTCGTAATCAGGAAAATGGAAAACCCGCAGAGTGAAAACCAGATTGCCATTGTTCGATCATATATTTTAGATCAAAGATCAGTGAACTCTTAAACTTATTGAGCTATATTCCCATATTATGCAATGCTGGAGAAATTTTTAAGCGATATGTATATATACATACATATATCTCGATATATACACTAAATATATATTGAAAGTAATTGCTAATAAATGATAATTAAAATAGCACGCAAGGTTTTTAAAGCATTTTCCATTTAGTTATTGTTGCTGCCATTAAAAGGTAGCGTATAACAAATTGTTTTGAAATCGCTGTCATTAATCTTTATATATGTTCTATTGGCAAGCAGATCAAAAAGCATTTTTAAAAGCATTTTTGACACTTTTCAAATCTGTTTGTTTGGAAAACTATTTGAAAGCGTCTCTTCCCAGTTTAGTATTTTATATGCGAATCTTTTTTGAATACTCTTTCTGATTTAAATAGCCATAAACGATCACATTTTCTGATCATAAATGACCTCTTTGTGGGAAGCGATAATTCTGTTTGATCCTTTTATTTTTTAAGAACCAATTTCTATCCTTTCGGCAGCTTTGGCTTAGAAAAACAATCTTGACCAACTTCTATTTCATCTTTTTGCATTCTTCTCTACATTGTTGGATATGTTTTTCGCCCATTTCAAGTTGGATTTCAGTGTTAATTTAATGTGTGTTTCTTAGCACTATATCGATTTAGTTCCCTTTTTGACAGCTGCCTGTGAAATTGTGTAGTGTATAAAAACCCAAGCCTGTTTAATGTTTATTGAAAATTACTTTATGGCAATGCATATTAATTAGCAGATCTATGCAAATTGAAAGGAAAATGAGAAAACGAATGGCAAACAGAGAGATATTACACTGAACAGAGAGACTAAACCCAGCCAAAAGCACCCAAAAGATTGCCCAATTATCATAATGATGATGCCCTCATCGAGCCCCATGCTCGATGCCTCTCGAGCGCAATTCACTTGAATGCCAAACACGTCAGCAAAAACAAAAAAAAAAAAAAAATTACATTGCCATATAAAAAATATAACTACCGGAACATACATATGTATGTACATATATTTGTATTTCGATTCATTTGTATATTATGTAGATAAATTAAAGTTATGTCTAGACACAAGAGTAGTTAATATGCCAGGCCTTCAGTCCCGAAAACCCTTTAAGCACTAACAGAGTTGCTTTTGGGAATGTTTAATTAGAAGAATACCAAAACACTTTTACGATCTTTCACCCCGTCTTTCACCCCACCCATCAAATAGAAAACCCAATAGACTGTCGACTATAAGAATACCCTGTATTAAAGCCACTAACGAGACAAAGATAATCAGATTGAAGCGTTGGGAAAACAATTGCCTACACTTGGTTTACTCTCTATTTGAATACACCCCGAGGAATATATATAGGGTATGCCAGAATAAAAGAAAAAAACCATGATCAGAGTCTGTCTGAGCATTAAATGTCTAATTTATCACTTGGGTAGACCACAAGAAGAAGAGATAGATAGGCCCCCAAGGCGACCTTAAGCATTACAAAATATTTCGATGGTGTGTGAGTGTGTAAATGGTGTGTTGGTATTGGTGTTGGGTCTGTTGTGTGTTAAGAATGTATAAAATATTTAAAATTATGCCGCCTATGCTTGACCCCAAGGGTACAAGACAAGACAAAACAGACCAGCCCCAAAAACCATAACCAAGTTCAGAGATACAGAAGAGATAGAGATATGTTCCTCTTCCCCTGCCCCCCCCCCCCTTGTCAATTTATTGGGTGCTAAAGGAATTCTACTCATTGTTAGAAGAAAAGGAAACTGAAATTTCTTTCGTTCTTTTTTTTCTATTTGTTGACTTTGACAGTGGCAAAAAAAGTGTCAGAAGAAGAGTGAGAAAGTTAAGGTTAAGTGTGTGTAGAAAACGGGCAAATGAATATGGCCAAAAAGCATTTTGGCATCATATCAAAAACTATTTAAAAACAGTTTGACAAATTTGCAACAACAACAACAGCAGCACACAGAATGAAAATTTATTTGAAACGTCTGCGGAAATTTCTTAAGGAAAATATTTTAAAAATTCTCGAATGAAATTTTTCCATACCAAAAATGAAAATGATCGCACCAAAAATAAATAAAAGTAGGGGCAAGGAAAAACACACAACAAAAAGAAAAAAATAAAGTCAACACAACTACCAAAAAATAACTTTAAAAGAAAAACCAAAAGAAAAACCGGTTTATTTTCGTTTTCAGGTAAAGTAAAGACTCGATGTTGGCCCACATAGTTTTTGTTGTTGGTAGTTGAGGTAACAACAGACCACAAGCAGCAACAACAACAACAACAACAACAAATACTCAAGTGTCAACAATTTAAACAAATAATAAACTCACAACGACATTTCTATACTCTAAATGGACATTGAAAGTCAAAGTGCAAGGATAGATATGAAGAACTCACTTGATTAAAATTAATTTTTAATATTCTTGCTCAACTAAATTTCAATTTGTAAGTGACTCCTGCTCGTAGGACACCAAAAAGGACACTGACACACAGTTGGGTATGGAGTGGAGTGCAAGTTGGAGGCGTTGACATGTTTCCTTCTGAGTGGTCAGGACCTACTATATATGTATGTATATACACTTGGCTATTTAATATTTCGTTTTTGTTTGTTTGTTTGTTTTTTTTATGACATTATGCGTGTGTTTAATTAAGCTAAAGTTAACTGCCCTGCCGTTTTGGGTCGCGTGCCCGGGTCAAAAGTAATAAATCTGAAAATCTGTTAAGGAATTGTCCCTACGAGAAGGAGTCTGAGGCATTTGTTTACGTAATTTACCTTATCTTGGGTGTCTTATAAAAACAAAAAAGAGCAGAAACCATTTAAAAGCATTTTTTAATTGCTCCAAACATTAGAATAATTTGTCTTTAGCTTAATTATTTTAATTGTTGGTTGCCACTAAACGCAAGCAACAGAAAAGAACTCATTTAACTGATTGCAAATGGTGTGTGATAGGCGTCAGGCAATGGAAGTTGTGCAGAAAGGCCGGAAAAGTGGATGAGAGGAGGCAAAAGCAGGTAGGAGTTAAGGGACTACCTGATGGCTGGAGGGAAAGTCCAAAGACCAAACATGAAATCTAGCAATCATTTTTAGCCCAAATTCTAGTTTCGCAGAAGTGGTTGAGCCTTTCTTTCACCCTTCAACTACCACGTCTATGTTCCAAAGAAGAAGAGAAAGCGAGAGATAATGGAAGCAATTGGCACTTGTTATTATTTGTTTACCAACTTTTTTTCAGTTAAACAATTTAAGAAAAACATGATAAAAAACAAGTCATTTCACCGACTTTGCTATACCTTGCAAGGAAAATGTTTTTTCCTATAATTTGATTTTAAATGAAATTTAGTATGCCGATAGTTAAATAAAGTCAGCCATTAGTATTGTAAATTAGAATGGCTTAGTTTTGAAACTGTGGGAGGCAATCAATTTCCTTTTAATTAAAGGGGACTAAAATGGGCGTGGCGAAAATTTTAAACAACAAAAATCTAAGCAAATTAAACCCACGTCTTAAATTTGATATCTCTAGCTCTGTTATAAAGAAAGCCGTGTTTGTTCACATGTAGAGGGCGGAGGGGGGGCGTGGCATAAACTTGATCAGCATGTGAACTATACAAGTCTTTTAAAACAATTTTGGTGACTCTAGCTTAAAATAGACCCCGAGATCTAGGTGTTTATACAGACAAACACGACTAGATTGACTCGACTTTTGATGCAGATCAAAAATATATGTTTCTAAGGGAATCCTTCTACTTGTTACATACATTTTGACGACTTTAGCATACCCTTTCGACCATTTGAATGCATGGTATAGAGAATCCAATTTAGTGCTTTGAACTTGAATCAAGAGTTTGTCTCTCACAATGAAAAGATATTCGTACCAGCTTAAAGAAATAATCCCACGAAATGAGAGAACAAAAACATGGAAAAATATTCCCACTTGATTAATGTAACTTGTAACTTAAATTTCAGCAATTTTATGTTGCTTTGTTTTGGATTTTGCTTTTCGTGTTTGTTGTTCGGTTTCATTCATATGCAAAATGAGACCCCCAAAAAGAAATGGCCAAAAGAAAGAAAAGGTATTAGAATCAACATTTTGTGTTGAGCTCATCAAAAGCGATTTTCAGGTGTTTCTTAATGTGATCCGAGTTGGGGATTTTGTATATTATAATTATTCATTTCCCATCCCGCTGCTTGTTATATAACAATTATTAGATTTGATTATTAAAGTCAAGAGGAAAACCTGTTTCGTTTTTTTTTTTTTTTTTGTCTTTCTTTCTTTTTGTTTGGCATGACAGCAATAGTTTATAAATAAACAAATACAAATTGTCTATTTCTAAGCAACAACAAATTGAAGAGACTTGGCAATTAACAATATATATACATATATATCTATATATATATGTGCATGTTGAAATAAAAATTGATATCGAAATTAAATTTTGTAGAGCAAATTTCAAATAAATGTCACTTAAAAACACAAACACACACACACACCTTTTATTGTTATTTAATTTATAAACAAACCAACGAAAAAAAAAATGCAAATAAATGTTTTGGAATTTTGTAATAATTTCTCTTATTTTGAATTTTGTCAACCGTTTCGGTTTTGGTTTGTCTATTTCGGTTCGAAACGATTCTGTTGGCCAACCGAACCGCTGGCTCTGACGTTTGAAATGAAACTGAAATTGACAGCTAGCCGAACAGTAAAATTTAGCGTCTTTTTCTCTCTGTGGCTAGCTGTTACTCTCTGTCTCTCTGGCTTGTCTCTCTCTCTATCTCTCTCTCTCTGTCTCTCTCCCTCTATGTTGTCACTAGAGATGAAAAAAGAGATAAGAGTTTGTGTGTGTGTAGCGTGCCGAGTTGTCTAACAAATTGCGTGGGAACTAGCTACGGGGGCAGGTGGCCAAAAACTAAAACTGACCGCAGTTCAGGTCATATGCATACTTAAGAATCGTTGAGGGCGAAAGACACGCCCTTAAGCCATATCACACTGAACTATATATGTATATTAAAAGAGAACCACTTGAAACATAATGCAATGACAATCACTGGAATTGAATCAAATTCTACACTAATCGACTAGAGTCATGCAAATGCACCTTGACACTAAGAATGGGAAAATTTATACCCTTGATTCCTTGATTCTAGCATAGGTGCATCTGGGGTTGCGAGATGGGGGCAACTTTGCCCCTTGAAATATGCCATATTATGCAAAATTATTCATTGTAAGCCTTGTTCGAAAAAGCGAATTATTGGGCAGATTATTGCATACTTTAGGGGGCAAAGTTCATCCTCGTTTCAAATTGGTAGAATCTTGGCCTGAGAAAACTAGTTTCTTGTAGATTTTTAAACAAAAATTAATTCGAAGAAACGAAGAAAATACATTTTTTTTTAACATTTTACAATAAACATAAATTAAGAAATTTATATTTATAGATAATCTTTACTTTTAATGAATTTTTACAACTAAATTATTTAAGTGATTTTGCTTATTATTATTCTTTTAATCATTTTCATTTATATTTATGATGTTTTCCCCAACACAAAACTAGTTTAAAGGCTTATTTTAATAACATTATTTATAGATTGAAGTTAGTTTTTGGATCAAGTCAATCAGAAATTAATTTCGTTCTACCTCACTGCTTAAGGAGTTATAACTTGCAACTTATATAGGGAATTTACCACCAATTTGAAATTTCAACTCAATATTCTTCGGTTTTTAATACTGACCCTTAAACACAATAGTCTATCATTGTCTTGTTGTTCAGTTTAACATAGGCATGCAAATGTCATAAGTTTATACAGATGCATATACTTTTACATATACGTACATATATACTCTAGTCATTAACTATAATGATAAGACAAACAATGAGCTAGTTGCAATGCAGGGGCCTCTTTTAAGTATTTCTACTCATACTCGTTCACTTACTTACTTACTTACATATATGACAGACGTTCAAGTTTGCTCTAAGTTCATTACAATTGGAAGATGATGGTAATAACAAATGAGTTTTGATTCAAATAACAATAAATACTCAGCTGCAATGACAAATATCATTAAAAAGTTGCTAGGCTTTGGGTTCACGATGAACTTGAAATCAACAACGAGTCTTAATAAATATTGCGAAATCTTCCAAAGTCAGAAATTTTAATCTAATTTAGAGAGAAAATGACACATTTCAACCTATGCATCTATAAATGTTTTGTGATTCTGACTGACCGGAGAGATTAGATAAATATTGGACATTGAAAGTACTTCAGGTTTATCAGATTTCAACCGACTTGAGTCGAGTGTTTTCTTTTCGCATTAATTTAATAACAATTTGTTATATATTTTGGTAAAGAACTTAACCTGTACGTCAGTTATGACGTCTTTCTTGGGATAAGATAAGTCTCTTAAGTAATGTCAACAATCTGTCTTAAATCTGACTGGAAAATTTATAGACTACTTGAGTATATATTTGTTGTTAATTGACATATTATAGTTATACTAATAGCCCATCTAATAATGAGCAATTTTTAAAATAAGCCCCCTAGACTATGCAGTCGAAATATTTCGAGTCTTTAAAACCAAGAAAGTACTTTTGAAATATTCTGTGATATAGAGAATGAACCTTGATGCAGACATTGACTATAGTAAATTTTTTAACTGAAGAAATTCTTCTAAAAGTAAAATTTTGATTCATTTCGCATCTCGTACAGACAACAAATAACTTTAAAGAAACTTTAATAAGAAATATACACAAATGTTTGATATATGTTTTTAAACTGCCACCCTGAGTTTGAAATAAATCGATCAGCTAGAGATGGGCACATACATACCTTTAGGATTCGTAGTGCACATCGACAGCATTCAAATCGAGTCACGAGGCAGATTATAGTTCAAGAAATTTGCAAGCACGATCCATTTCTTTTTAGTAAATTCTTAATTCGTGCTTGAGTCATGAAGTGTTTTAAATAAATGTCTCTAATAACAACTCTCAAATGATTATGTTAACTTACTTCAACGTTTCAGATGAAAGTTTACCAAAAATTTGTTAACTAACGATTACAAACTTTAGTTTAATATGAATAAAATGAATCAGATTTTGATTAGAAATATACAGTAAGACCTCCGAAGGAGACTTTCCCCAACAGAAACAAGCAAAGCTCACAATAATTGCATACTTTTAGGCTTTCTTTTTTTTCACCATCATCTCAACTCTTTGAATATAAAATAAATGGATAATTAAATGAATAAAACTAATAGTAATTTGAAGCAATTTTACAGATGGCCATCAAATCCTCCAAGTGGACTCACCTTCTCCAGTCGCTGGGACTTTTTGATGGCTCTCTTTTTTTTGACAGACACACACTCTCTTGGGATCACTCGATACTGTTCATCAATGTTGATGCAAGAAAATTTCTCAACTTTAATTTGGATAGATAAGTGAAGGCCCAGCCTTTGGCATATCCTTGAACTGTCGCCAGGTCCTTAATGGACAGCCTAAAAGGGTAAGCAGGGGGTTAAGAATGTCATATGTGTGCGGATGAACACCGACAGACACAAAAGGTGTGGCATTTAAATTGCTTCTGATGGTGTCTGGCATAACCCAAGGAAGCCAAGAAGTTGTGAATTCAAGACACAATCTGGGAGGGGCAACGAAAATCGAGTGAAAGGAAATGTTTCTACACACGCATTTACATAGGACCCGAACTTAAATTAGGCTAATGATTTTCATTTCTGACAAATTGCAGCAGTTTTCCACGTGGCGATGATGACGAACATCAAAATCAACATCATCGCCAACGAATCATCCATAGACTAGGTCGGTGTATGGTCAGGACCATCATTAAATTCGTAATGTTTCAATTTAGCTCATCGTAAAACACAACCCGCATGGAGATACAGCCCCATCCCCTCCCCGTCCCTCTCCACTCCATGTTTGATTAATCGTCAATGAGAACATGAAACACTACACCCTTAGGCCCCCTTTTCATTTTCATTGGGCCAAACAATGGTTTAGTAATCAGTTCATCAACTGATTACATTTTAATTGGTTACTTTCTCTCGTCATTGGTCGGGGCAGGCGTAGCATTACTTGCCATTACTTGCCATTACTTTGACTACTTATCGATACTTCGTCTGATCAAATCATCTGAAAAATGGGCATCAAAGACATGTTTTTGTATCTATACTGCCAACATCGGCCATCTAAGGGTTCGAAGCAGTTGGTCAAGGCTTTGTAAGTATTCACCTTTTGGAGGAGTATTCGATATAATTGTCCTTCAATTGCAGTGCCCCATCCGTGGCCTATTTCGGATTTGCCAGTCTACTCACGCTAGTCTACTATACCGAATGGAAGGCAATCACCGAGTGGATACCCATCTATAATACCAAATACCCAAAACCCGAGGCAGAGGCAACCAAGAAGTAAACTCAAACTCAATATGTCTGAGAATCAAAGACTAAAGGGGAAGAACAGCTGCGAACCATAACCAAATCACGATTCCATTCCCAACATTTTCCACACTATTTGCACAAATCATAAATATGTATACATAATATAATCAACTAAACTCAGGTTTAGTTCTAACTCCATTAATAATAAACAGCAATAACTATTTAAATATTCGTTTGTTCACCTCTTGACTTAAATTTGCATCGTCAGTTTGCATGATTAATTAATCTGTAGCCCTTTTCATCCTATGGTTTTACATCTTAATTTTCCCTTATTATTAAATGGTATGTTTAATGAAATAAGCTTAGTTATTGATTTACCTAATCTTACCTACAGGCCATAGATCCTAACTGTTCTCAGATTCGCATATGCTTTTCTTTCTCTTTCCTTCGGGCAGTTGCATCAACTTTTTGATTAAACTAAAGAAAATGTATTATTAGTGGGCTATCTGTTGATTCCATTTGAACTTTTAACTCTATTTTCGGCTGTTGATCCTGATCAAGAATATATATACCTTAAGGGGTCGGAGAAGCTTTCTTCTGCCTGTTATACACAGGCTTGAGACCTTTGTCGAACTCCAACCAGTGCTAAGGTCTCAGTAAAAGTCCTAAGGGTCCGAGTAAAAGTCCTAAGGGTCCGAGTAAAAAGTCCTAACGGTTAACAGTCCAGCTTATGTTAACTTTTAACATTAACATGGGTAAATGTCAAATTTAACAGTCACCATTTCCCATTATTGCAAATTTGGCGCTAAATATCTATTACATAAATATTGTTATTAAAGGTAAATAATTTATTAACTCATTTGTTGTTCATTTTGTTAAACAAATCAACATTTTAGGCGCAATAATTTTTGCAAATATATAAAAATGTCTGTTAATTGTTAACATAAGCCCTGACAAGTTGGCAATTTACCAACACTAACAGGAATTGACTGCAGCCCTCAATTCTCGAACAGTCTAGAACATTCTTGAAATTTCTACGCTTGGGCCGATTTTTCTATAAAAGCAGGCCGTCCGACATATGCCGGTCGAGTCTTTAAACAAATTTCGTACGTTGAACATCGTTGAGCACTTCGCTCTTGTTTTGTGTGTGTGAGAGAGAGAAAACCAAACAAACAAACAAAAGTAAATCAAATCGTTAAACGAGAATACAAATTTTTTTGCAACAATTTTCCTGAACACAAATTTTTTAAAAAATTAAACAAGGTAAGTTTGTGTTACATTTTTTTACAATTTTTTTTTTTTATGTGAATAAACTGCATATCCCTGTCTGGCTGCGTGTGTGTGAAACGTAAAGGCTTAAGAACAAAAGGAGTTCCTTGACCCAAATGCAAAATTATTGATTGGCAAAGTTCTAGAAAAAGAAACAAATAAAATAGTTGTTTTTTCTTTTTTTTTTTTTTTTGTTGTGAATGAATTTGCAACGCCTCCTTGCAAGTTTTTTTTTTATTGTTATTAGTAGTCACTTGGTAACGGTTTTTTCTTTGTTTTTTCGTACCGAATTTGCTAGAAAAGTCTTTATCCTGTGATGAAAATTACGCTTCCTCTTATTAAAATGGATTTTCAGTAACTTTTTACTTACAATTAGACATTCAACATTAAATTTTCTCTTTTAATACGTTTTCATTTATTAAGCCGGTTGCCAATTTGCAAAAAAAATAAAAAGCCGTCTGCAAGTAATTTAAATTTCTAGAAAATTAATTGCATCATTTGTCATTGTTCTAGAAAATATTTAGTTGAATTCAATTTTAAGGCCAATGCGAAATGCGTTTTTCCTTTGCTGTTCTAGATTTTTCGATCCCCCTCTCCCCTACTTTCCTTTGTTTGTTCCATCTCCTTGTTAATGGAATGAAGAAAGTTGTAAGGGCGGGCCAATTTTTTTCAACATTTTCACACAACAATAACTTTTCCAGAAAAATCCGTCTATATAAGAAAGATAAAAGGTTGCCCTTCCTTCTAGAATAAACACAATCATTTTTTATATTCATCATGTAATCAATTTTTCTTTTTCATCCTTGCAGATGCCAGAAGAAACAGAAACCTTTGCCTTCCAGGCTGAGATTGCTCAGCTTATGTCGCTGATCATCAACACATTCTATTCAAACAAGGAGATCTTCTTGCGTGAACTGATTTCGAATGCATCGGATGCCCTCGATAAGATTCGTTATGAATCGTTGACAGATTCCACCAAACTGGAGTCCGGCAAGGAATTGTACATCAAGTTGATTCCCAACAAGACGGCCGGCACCTTGACCATCATTGATACGGGCATTGGCATGACCAAATCGGATTTGGTTAACAATTTGGGTACAATTGCCAAATCTGGTACCAAAGCCTTTATGGAAGCGCTGCAGGCTGGCGCTGACATTTCCATGATTGGTCAATTTGGTGTGGGTTTCTATTCGGCATATTTGGTGGCCGATAAGGTTACGGTGACCTCCAAGAATAACGATGATGAGCAATACATCTGGGAATCGTCGGCTGGTGGCTCCTTCACGGTGAAGGCTGATAACTCTGAGCCTCTGGGACGTGGTACCAAGATCGTGCTGTACATTAAGGAGGATCAGACCGATTATCTGGAGGAGAGCAAGATCAAGGAGATTGTGAACAAGCATTCCCAGTTCATTGGCTATCCCATCAAATTGCTGGTCGAGAAGGAGCGCGAAAAGGAAGTCAGCGACGATGAGGCCGATGATGAGACCAAGGAGGGTGATGACAAGGAGAAGGAGAAGAAGGAAATGGAAACCGATGAGCCAAAAATTGAAGACGTTGGCGAGGATGAAGATGCCGAGAAGAAGGAGGGCGATGCCAAGAAGAAGAAGACCATCAAGGAGAAATACACCGAGGATGAAGAGTTGAATAAGACGAAACCCATTTGGACTCGCAATCCCGATGATATCAGCCAGGAGGAATACGGAGAGTTCTACAAATCTCTGACCAACGATTGGGAGGACCATCTGGCGGTGAAACACTTCTCCGTTGAGGGTCAACTGGAGTTCCGTGCCCTGCTCTTCATTCCTCGTCGCACTCCCTTCGATCTCTTCGAGAATCAAAAGAAACGCAACAACATCAAGCTCTATGTCCGTCGTGTCTTCATCATGGACAACTGTGAGGATCTGATTCCCGAGTACTTGAACTTCATCAAGGGTGTGGTCGACTCTGAGGATTTGCCTTTGAACATTTCCCGTGAGATGTTGCAGCAGAACAAAGTCCTGAAGGTCATCCGCAAGAATCTCGTGAAGAAGACCATGGAGCTCATTGAGGAGTTGTCCGAGGATAAGGAGAACTACAAGAAGTTCTATGATCAGTTCAGCAAAAATCTGAAATTGGGTGTCCACGAGGATAGCAACAATCGTGCCAAATTGGCCGATTTCCTGCGTTTCCATACATCAGCATCGGGTGATGACTTCTGCTCCCTCTCCGACTACGTGTCCCGCATGAAGGAGACCCAGAAGCATATCTACTTCATCACTGGCGAGTCCAAGGACCAGGTCAGCAACTCTGCATTTGTGGAGCGTGTCAAGGCTCGTGGCTTCGAGGTGGTCTACATGACCGAACCCATCGATGAGTATGTGATCCAGCACTTAAAGGAATACAAGGGCAAGCAGCTGGTCTCTGTGACCAAGGAGGGTCTGGAGTTGCCCGAAGACGAGGCCGAAAAGAAGAAGCGTGAGGAGGATAAGGCCAAGTTCGAGAGTTTGTGCAAACTCATGAAATCCATTCTGGACAACAAAGTCGAGAAGGTCGTGGTATCCAATCGTCTGGTGGATTCGCCATGCTGTATTGTCACCTCTCAGTTCGGCTGGTCCGCCAACATGGAGCGCATCATGAAGGCCCAGGCTCTGCGTGACACCTCCACCATGGGCTACATGGCCGGCAAGAAGCATTTGGAAATCAATCCCGATCATCCCATCGTAGAGACTCTGCGCCAGAAGGCCGATGCCGACAAGAATGACAAAGCTGTCAAGGATTTGGTCATCTTGCTGTTTGAGACCTCGCTGCTATCCTCTGGTTTCTCCCTGGACAGTCCCACAGTCCATGCTAGCCGCATTTATCGCATGATCAAACTGGGCTTGGGCATTGATGAGGATGAGCCCATGACCACCGAAGACAACCAGAGTGCGGGCGATGCTGCCGATCTCTTGGATGACACTGAAGATGCTTCTCACATGGAGGAGGTCGATTAAGCTACCAAATAGTTACTAAATTAATGTCCTCCCGCACATTTAAACACACACACACACAAACACCCACCCACCCACACACACACGCACGAACATCCTCGCAACAACTCAAATTATGTATCAAAATTTTTAGGTTTTTTTTTGTTTTTTCTTTCTTTTGCTGCCGCGTTGTAAGCGGCAGTCCAAATCATTCACACATACTTCAGATACGGACATATATATATATATATAGATATATTTTATACGCTTAAGTAATCAGTCAAAGTAGTCACCCCCGCACCACCTCATCCAAATCATACAAATCATACTAAGCAGTTGTCGTCAAAGAAAGTTGCCCCTCATTTGATCCATCATATATAATATATTTTATATGTTAACTTACTCACTAAGACTTACTTCTAGTTGATATAGCCATATATTACCGAAATAATGGAAAATGTTTGGACTTAACAATTGATTGAATCGATGATATAATTATATAAATATATATTTAAAAAAAAAAGTAAACTATAATAATAAAAGAACCAGCAAAAGTCCTTAAAGAATAACGAAAACAAATGAAATTTTTCTTTCAATTAGTACATAGTTTAGCTAATCGAATCATGGATTCACTAAAGAGGGAAAATGGAGGACATTGGATGGACTAATCAAGGTATTCCAGCCAAGAGATGTAAATTAACGTGGTTTTTAAGTTCTTTTTCTTCGGTTCATTACTTAAAGGACAAAAGATTTTGAATAGACGAATATTTTTCTAATCAAATCGATTTGATTGTAGCTTGTCGAATAGTTTAAGTATAAAACCCAGTGATTATATAGGGGTGGATCCATGGGATGAATACGAGAAACATTTCGTTCTACTAAACACATATCCAAAAGCGATTTCTCTCCTAAAATGACCCATTTTACTTGTCAAAATCTACTTGCAGTTCCACCACTGTTTAGAGCTTTAAAAGTTGGCTAAATACAAAGATATTTCAACAAGACTAACAATAAGTCAAAATCTGCAGATCCATACACGACACAGATCTTGGTGCACTTTTAAGTGCATATTTGGGGCTAAAAACATACGAAATAAACTATTATTGAAAACTATTTCGATCAGAGGAACATTCAACAGCTATAGGTTATAGTGGTCCTTTATCTGCCCATGACCCATCCCAGTCCAATAGCTCCCAATCATGGGACATCTAAGCAGCTACTTTATGTTGGAATTGGAAATGTCTCTTGCGCTTTCTTCATTACTGGGCCTGGCCTCAACAAACCGTCCTGTATACACTTGGAGCTAAAGTTGTAAGCAGAAATAAGTATTATTAGGAAGTTTGTGTAAAAAAATATGAGTTTTATTTGCAAATAAATTCACAGTCAATGCGCTTTTATGAATCACATTCCTTGCGTATCATTTCCAGACACGCCTCCACTGTTGATACACCTTTACTGACTAAGATGATTTTATTACGAGATCTGGAGCCTTTGTCTAGGGATACGTCACTTTTACGTAGACCCAAAACTTTGGACAAATATTTGACTAATTCGGCATTGGCCTCGCCCTCACTGGGTGGAGCTGCGATTTGTACGCCCACACCTTCTAGGCCAATGTCTGTGATGCCGTTCTGCTTGGCTCCTGGTTTAGCCAGGATTTTGATAGCGATATTGCCACTCTTATCCAAGTTAATGGGAAGTGGCGGCGTCTCCGTTTTCTCTGCCGGCGTTGTTGTTGTTTTACTGGTTGCCTTCGTTTTTCCCTTCGCTTTTGACATGATGTGACCCTGAGCCGTTGTAAATAGGCGGCGCATAAATTTTGTTGGTTTTTTTTATTAATAATTCCAATAATTACAATGCAGACATTTTCGGTTTGCAATTGTTGTTGTGGCTAGAAAAACAGCTGTTTTATTTTGCAACACAATACCGATTACCAATAGGTTTTGCTCTGATAATGTCGATTAGCGATAGGCTTGCTCCGATAATGTCAATTACCGATAGGTTTTGCTCCAATAATGTCGATTGCCGATAGGCATTGAGAGATATTTATCGATAAACTAAAGAATTAACGGCGATTGCATCGTAACGACTATTTGAATATATGAAACACAAATAAATAAATAAATTTAGGTATATTGAAATGAAATATTTCGATTTTGAGCAGCTGTTTAGCCCCACACACACACACACACAGGCACACACTTATTATTTGCCTTTTGGCGTGATTAATAATTTTTGCATTTTGCGCTTTTGTTTTTTTTTTTTTTGGCTCACACATTCAAAATACTTTTCCTTTACAGTTGTGTTTTTAATTTTTTTTTTCGTTTTTGATTGTTTTGTGTGTGTATACATACGCGAAACGGTGAGCAGACGCATCGAACAACTTGCGAGCGTTTCGCACACATTTGTTCTTCTGTTTCATTCTGTTTTCTTTTTTCTCTTGTTTCAATTGTTTATGCATATACTTATGACTAGTGCGGAGCATTTCAATTTGTTTACTCTAGTCGTTGGCCAGCAATGACGACCAGCAGAACATCGTATAAGCGACCGGCATTTTGGAAATTACCCGGTTACGAGTTTATACATGACGTAGCACTGCCAACAACAACAAGAACAACCACAACAACATCTTCATCAGCATTTGGGGGGCAGGTGGGAAAACCATTTGCCTACCACTACCATCATCATCAGAACCTACCGCCACCTTGTCGTCTAACATCACGGCGTCGGAGCAGCAGCAGCGGCAGCGGTCTCAAGAAGCGTGTCCATTTCGCTGATGAGCAGCAGCAGCAACAACAACAACAGAATGTTGTGGGGGTAAGTTATAAGAAAATATAAAGAAAGAAAATTGCAAAAAAAGAGAAAGAAAAAACCACCATGCTCCTCATATGGCTTGTCAATCGTCGTAGCTGTCATTGGGCGGGAGGGGTGAAGGGGGGCGTCAGTCTTTCTGTGTGGCCCCAATTCGTTTCAGAAATCGGTTCAATAACATTTTACGCCTGTCGGCTCGTAAATTTGTCAAGCAAAAATTTAATTAATTGGCCACTGCTGCTGCAGTTTTCTCTTAAAATTTCCACATTTCATAAATTATCTTCGCCAAAAACCATTTGAAAAATATAAATATATAAAATTGACGTAAATGTCAAAAGTTGTGCTTGATGATCTTTGCCAAATGCCTTTGCAATTTTCCATATAATTTTTGAATGCCTTTAATTGCATCGATCAAATATATTTTTTTTTTGCCTTAAATGAACTCTTGAAAAAACACTGACAAAATCAATTTCAAATTCACCAGAAGGGCGGCTAACTGTCTAGGGGGACGGGGAGGGGGAGGGCGCAATTGGCAGATTACAAAATCGGAAACATAAATTCCATATGAAATAGTAAGCAAATGAAATGAAATTCATTTCATTTTTAGAATCAAAAAAAAAAGGAAAAAAACCAAACCAAAAATAAATAAAATGCAAAACTAAAATGCCAAACCAAATATATATATATATTGTATATATGTATATTCTACATATATGTAAATTTATCATTCCACTACCACCCCCACCCACCCCAATCACACTCAGAAAAACAAACAAGAGTAGACAAGCAGGAAAAGCGATTTTTCCGTTTGTAAAAATCTTGGCAAAAACAAAGGAAACATTTTTTTCCCTCGCCCCCACATCTATTACAGATATAATATTAAATTTTTTGTAAAACAAAACTTACCCAACTAGTGAGATTGTGACTATTTCCATTGACTAATGCATCAAACATTTTCATATAGTCTTTAAATTATTTATGTCTGTACTTCTTCTTGTTGGGCTCTTTTGATTGGTGGCAGTAAATAAATTTAATTACACTTTCCTTTGTTCATGAAAGAAGCAACAAAAAAACTAATAAAACTGTTCAACAGATGGCCATGCCCATTGCCTAGCAGCCAAAATATATATTTACATAAGGTATACAGAACGTTCTTCATGATCGAGATGATGACATATGGCAATCATATTCAGGGTCGCTTTGCAGCTGGATCAAGTTTGTATGGACATTCATATATACATATATACAATGTGTAGCCCTTTCAAAATGTTGCCAAAGATAAATTATTTCAACCGTTTTCTGCAATTAAATGGAAAAGTTTATCGTACAAAGTTTTCAACAAGCGAAAGTGACGTCGAAAGTGCTAAATTTTTGTCTATGCCATTTCAATGGAAATTTGTATACTCTTTAAATCCATTAAAGACAAATATGTATAGGTAAATATGTTCTTAGGACATAGGAAATTTGAGTTCAAAAAAAGTCTAAAATCAAGGTCAACTTAACTTATTCCTAAGCGTGGAAAATAAGTTTTGCTCTTCTTTGCCCAGAAGTTTTTTGCCTAGAAGTATGCAACACTAAAACTTTCATTCATTATGCTTTATATTTTTAAGTTTTTGAGTTATTTCAAAGGATGTTGGTATCAAGGTCGCCTTTTATCCTTTTTTATTTGTCTCTTTTTAATAATGCCTGACGATTCCTTTTGTCATTTTTTGTCTCTTTCGCACTCATGCCTGAAAATCGTTGTAATCATAAAGTTCTTTAGTGATATGGTATAAAATGCCAAATGGGAACAGATATAGTCTCCTATTGATTAACTAAATAATATAAAGATTTACTTTGAACTTTACTTAACTTTTATACAGCCAAATTCGTTAAAAATTCCCAAAAATTTAAACCAAATTGAAAGCCTTCTTCCAGAATTCATAAAAACATGATTTACGTTTTCTTGATTCAAAATCAAAACTAAAAACTAAACTAAACTAAAACTAAACTCTATTTAACTTTTAAAGAAGATATGCAGCCCAGTAGCTAGAAATTATTCCTAAAAACGGATGAATTGGTCAATTTTCTTATTGTTTATATTTTAACCCAGAATTCTGCTTATCTAAATCTAGTAGTTTTTTCTATTTTATTCTTTTTAGTTTCAAAATCTTAGGGTAATGAAAATTAGGTTGAACATTCTTAACGTTTTCCCTTTTCTTCATGCTTAGGACATCTTCATAGAACAATTTTTCAATAATTTCAAATAAGTTCCTCAGGAATTCTCTAGGAAATAAAAATGGTTTCGTTATGAATTCATCAAGTATTCTTTTAACGATTAATACTGACTTCAGGAGAAGGAAAATTTACTATATACATATGTATATTTGACTTAGTTTGGAAAAACCTTTGCTTAGAAAACAAGGGAGGAAGTGGAGGATCTTGGAAAATTGAAGGGTTTTTAAAAACTTCTAAGATAAAGGTGACTAAATTCAAACGAATGGCAGCAAAGCAATTGACACATCTTCTATACCCAGTGGGGCTAAAGAGAGAGATAATGAATTATTCGAGATTCGCAAATTGATTTCATGTTTCTCAGCATGTAGTCTCAGTTGGTTGTATACATATACGAGTAGTATATGCTTATATCTCAATGTATTCTCGTAGTATACCACGATCTGGCCCGTTGCCGTTGCCGTTGCCGTTGCAAAAAGGAATACGAATTGTATTTTAAAATTAGTACTTGAGCAGCTTTGCGATCGAACAAAACGCTGTACGGGCTGCAATACGCGCCACTTGCGCCTCGGAACGAAAAGATAAGCAATCGGGCTAATATAAATTAAACAAAAAGGGGAAATATATAGACAAAAAACAACAAGCAACAAGCAAAGAAAGCCTAATGACCCATTGCAAGAAAATCCAGTGATCAAGAGAATAAAAGTTGAACAAGAAACATTCAAAAAGAACAAGAAAGACAGAAAGCAGAAGAAATGAGCCCAAAGTTGCATGAATTTGCTGTGGTCTTGCAACGTGATGGCCAGGCCACCCCATGGGGCATACGTTTGGTTGGTGGCAATGATTTGGATACTCCGTTGATTATAACCAGGGTAAATAGACACACAACCCACAGCCCAGAAGGAGGAAATGCAATAATTATGTAATAGTCGTATAGTCTAGTTCTGTCTCTGGTCAGTTTTTTGGGTTTTTGGTTTTTGGGTTTTTGTAGTTTTGTGGTTAATGTCACCTCCTCTCTTAATGCGGCAGCAGCCCATTCATCAAAAACCCGCTTGCCAAACTCTTTTTGGCCTTTGCCTGCCTTTTGCACTATTTAATGGCTAAATAAACAACAACAAATCAAAATAGCAAATTGAAAACTGGCACACAAAATTGCCTGCCGACAAACATTGAGAGATCTCTAGAGAACTAGGAAAAACGAAAAACAAAAACTAAAGCAAATTTGTTGCAACGTTGGCTGCCAAAAAACCAGCAACAACAATAACAAAAACAAAACAATACGACGCCAGTAAAACTAATTGAGGCACAGCAAGCAAATAGAATTTGCATTTTGTAAACAGAATATGTGGCATGAGCATAATTATATGTCTGCCGTCTCCTACATAAACAGACATAGATACACATACATATACATATGACATAGATACATTCAGTCCTATCTATGTCAAGGTTGCTTGCCCCCCGGTTGCAGCAAGCCCTAAAAACAATTCACAAAAAACTTGTCATATTTTGTTAACCTTCTCACTCTGTAAAAAACTGAAAACCCAATGACCTAACGTCATTCTAATGACGGCATTCGTAAAGGCGTTGAAAGGTTGAATTACTTTTAAGAGAAATGTTGATTGACAAAATTCTATATGTTATGCCACAGTTAGAGAAAAGAAAGTTTATAACAAGTTAGAGTTAAGAAATTCTACCAAAAGTGTTTTTTTCAATTTTGAAGCTTAAAAAGCAATTTCCGCCAACTTGTGACAAGAAGTAGTTACCTGAATGTTTGCTCTAAACTGGGCTTTCAAGTCTAATATTAATACTTTTTGCCCAACTTTGGCCATTTTATTCATATTTCATAATTTAAGGGAAGCTTTAGTTAGGATATTCTGACCTATTCAATATGTGTATGAATATAATTCACAATTCTACTTTAGTCTTACTTATTTGCTTCAGACCTCTAGCATTTCAATTGGAGTTTATGCCAAAAAGGTGAATCTGACAAAGGATCAAGGAGATTTTGAATGTATACTCAAACTAAAAATATGACAAACTGAAAACTATAATGTTTTTTTTGAAAATCCCGATATCAAAACTCAATTTCTAAGAGGTTCAAGACAGAACTTGGGCATACTTGGGCCACAAGCAACGCCTTCAACTCTTAAGCCTTTTAATAAGTTAATCAAATATGTTGCCAACTCATTAGATCTAACACTTTCTTACGTTTGAGTACGATTCGAAGTCGGAAACAGGTCAAGTTATATACTCAATGTATTTATTCATCAAAGAATAATTTCATAAAATCTTCATGTGTTATCCATTTCAAAGTCATTTATATATATTTTCCTTCAATATTCTAAGCATCTATCTTTATGTCATATACAAAAGAATAGAAGTAAGGACAGAAGATGCTACCTTTTATGAAAGAATTTCCGAATAGTCAAAAAAACAATGTGAATGTGAACAAAAGATAAATTATTCCCTTGCCAATATATGCATCTTTAGAGTATTTCTTAGTCAGTGAACTGTTAAATTAATTTGTAATTAAGTGTTATGCGTTTTTCTTCGTCATTTATTCAATTGCCAGGTGCAAGTTGGCAGCCCTTCATATGGCGAACTGCTGCGGGGCGATATAATCGCCAAAATTGGGGAATATGATGCACGCGATTTGAGTCACGCCGATGCCCAGCAGCTGTTTCGTGGTGCCGGCAATGAGATTGGCCTAGTGGTGCACAGGTGAGAATCATTCCAAATGGGATATGTCCTCCAAATCAGTCATGATGTGATTTGCCTCTTCTAGGGACAACACAATCGCTTATACGCAAGGCGTCAATCAGGAATCTGGAGCCGCCGTTGGCGGCGGTGTCTCGCGTAGTAATTCAACTCTAGCACCAGTTAGTCCGGATCTGTTGCCACACCGTGGTCCATCACCATTTTTGCCAGGACCAAGTCATTTTGAGCGTGCTTTGCAATTGCCGGTGGACACGTTGCCACAGACTGTGTTTCCACAGCTAAACGCATCTGGTGGCTATGTGGCACCTCCGGAGGTCTTCACGCCAAAACCAACACGTGATCATCAGCAGGATGTGCAAGAGGAACAGGCTGCCATTGTTAATCAGGTGCGTTAACAGTCCAATCTCGTATATGGAATATGATTCAAAGTCAATAAATTAAAGCATCAAAAACATGCTCCGTTTTAATCGTGATCAAACCAGATTTCATCTATTCCGTTTTCGAAAACTGCTTAATACTACTTTAGAAATTATATAATTGAAAAATTATGACTAAAAGCTTAATGGAAAGACCTAAATGAAAGTTTTTTCTTATGAATGAGGAAACTCTGCTCCTTAAAGTATGCAAAAGACTAACAAACAATTCATTGTTTTCAACAAACTTATTTTTCTTAGTATGCCTTTATAATTAACTTTCCTCCGCCATTTTTTGCTAGACATTTTTAGACAACGGAAACTCTCCAACTACTTAACAGAATATTCGGTAGCCATTAAGGACATAATGAGCTCTAAAAGTGTCCTGAAACAGTTACCCATTTGTAGCTACTAATCGTAAAAACTTTAAATTATGATAATGCTTATCCTAAAGATCCTTTACAATTTAAAATAAGAAGTTTTCAGGATATCTTTTTTACTCTTAAGACTCTTGTTAGAATTTGCTTGCAATTGAATGTACAATGCAGTTAACGTAAAGCCTAAAAGTATGCAAATAATTTATATTCAACAGTGTCAAAGAGAATTTTACAGCCTATTCAATTTGGTATCTATTTGGTAATATTTTTGATCACGCTGACATCAGAAGATTGAAATTTTTAATGGTCAAGGTTTTGCTGTTTACACATTCTAAATATAGAACAATCGACTAATATTGATACAAATATTAGCTGTGAATTTCAATTTTTGTGGGCGTCGTTCTCAACTCAACAGGAAGAGGCCCCAGTGACGCAGTCCAGAGGCAGCCAAACAGGCAGGCAAGCAAAGCAGGCAAGGCAGGTGGAAATGAATGATAATCCATTAGAATCCCAACTATATAGAATTGGAGATGCCCTCCTCACACACACACACACACACAGAGAGAGAGAGAGAAAGAGAGATATACTTTAAAACATACGACGCAAATAGAAAAAGAGAGCATAAAAATAAACAACAATTATTTGAAATATTTTTGGCCACTTTGACTGCAGGCAGGTGAGACATGTGAGACATGAGGCATGAGCCAAGAGCCAAGAGGCAACAGCCAACAGCCATGAGGGCTAACTTGTGATCTTTTGGCAATGCCAATGAAAGTCCTCCTCGCACCTTTCCTCCCTCGCTCTCCCTCTGTCCATAATGATGATGATCGTGATGATCGCGATGACGTTGCTAATGAATCAAGACAAACAAAATTGCCACTTGTCAAGGTCATCCACACAAATTTTGTGTTTGTCAATGTGCAGCACTAAAAATAATATTAAGGTAGTTCATTTGTATTTATACCCTACATATTCCCCTATTAGATGGGCTAAAAACAAAAAGAATCATCAGGTATGTTTCCGTTTCCGAATACTTTCGTATGTGAAATTTTTCGCATTCCTTTTTGTTTAGAAAGTTTCGTTCTACATGGGCTCAATGCAAATTACAGAAATCTTTAATGGGATTTCGATTACATATATTCCTAATAATATTTCAATGTATATATCTAGATCTGTCATTGATTACAAAGTTTCTTAAAGTAGCCATAAATAAATCATGTCACTTTCACACAAATAGAATAAAAACCAATTAAAGTTAGTCGCCCCTGCAATTTGAAAATCATTCCAAATGGAAATTCCTAATATGAAATATGTCGAAAAATCGTTAAGAGCTTTTGGCATTGCATTTGATGATATCATTGAAGTTCGGAAAATCGCATGGGAAATTAGAAAAAGTGATGAATGGTTTTCTTTTAAATCTTGCCAAACTCAATCAATAAATAGCCTTCAATGTAAAGCATGGAACATAAAGATTAAAAACTTGTATAATAATCAAGATAATGATAACTTAGCAAAAAGCAGAAACAATTATCTTATGTTCTCTACTCCTTTGAGGCAGTAGAGCTAATTATTTGACTTAATAATTTGTTTAAATTTAATTTGTCTCAGAAGTTTCCGGCCTCAAAGATTTCTCGCTTTAAAGTTTGAAATCTCGCACTATGAAATATATAAAAGTCCCTATAAAACAGCTATTAATTTATTGCCGGTTTGCAAAGGTAATTCATTAATGTGAAATCAAGAATATTTATATCAAAATTCCATTTACTTACCAACTGTAGCAATTCATATTCAAAATATTTATGGCCAAGACAAAACAACTTCAGTTGAATCTGCTCTTGAGATGGGTTTGTAAAGTCTGAAATAAAAAACATTTAATAGATGAAATTAATTGAATGTTTGATGGTTGTTAAAAAAAAAAAAAGTAAATCTCAATGAAGCTAAAAGAGAAAAAAAGGAACCGTTGTAAATTCGTTACTTCCTTCAATAAATTTCCTTGAATTAGTCCCTTTCACAATAAACCTACTGTAATAATAATTTTTATGTTTCTACCAAGGTTATTTCTCAACAAAAGGCGCTTTTCAATCAATCCTTAGCAACTGCATAAATGTTAAAGTGAGCTGATCCAAAATGGACGTAAAGAGCTTTAAAACCAAGTTTTAGCTATATCAACTCGACTTTTCATTTAGCTATAGCTATATCGGCTCTACTTCTTATGCTAATCAAAAATATATATATTCCGACCTCATTCGGAAAGGTCTTCTCCTCTAACTTTCTGTCCAAACATCTGGCTAATTTCATATTACCTTCTACAAAGGTATAAAAAGATTATAGATAAAAATTTACATAAAAAATTAAGTATATAAAATTAAAATATATTTTAAAAATACTTTTTACACAAGTTGATAAACCTTCCTAATAAATTCTTTGATATTCTTCATCTACAAGTTCTCACAGGCCATAAAGATCTTATATATGTATAAGTTTACATATATTTAACGACACACACCTTGAAAAAACATATCAAATGTTACAAATGGAAACATTTTTTGATAAACACCCAATAAATGTAAATATTCTACTCCTCATTTTCATTTGTATATAGAAATAGATTCTCTATATATCCCCACATCCGCAGATGGAAGACTGCAACCTTCACTTTTGGACTGGGAATTTGGGGGAAAAAGAACGAGAAAACAAAGCATAACCATGTGTAAATTATGAGTTCCTTGGATTCTTGTTGGCATCTTTGCCCCTTTCCCACCTCTCCACCTAGACGAACTTGAAAGTTCTTTGACGCCCAATTTGTTTTTTTTTTTCTTCTCAAGGTTAATTACACCTGTTTGCATTTGTTTTTGCTTCTGCTTTGGTTTCTGTACATATTTCTTGGATATGAGACATGTCAAAACATCAAATAATATGTCCAGTCCGGAGGCAATTGGCTTGGACAGGCATAGAGAGCAATGTCAGATATATGTAATGAAAGAATATTTGACAAATTTTTTTTGCAATTCCCCAGTGCCAGGGCACAGACTATTAGAAAGACAAACAAACTGAATATCCATCAATAATGTTCTTGTGCTCAATATTATTTTGTTGGTGTGTAAAATATTTCAATTTTCTATGCGTGTTTTGCGAATTCGTTTCCATATTTCTTTATTTTTTCTTTTCTCTCATACAATTTATGTTTTTGCAATCGGGCGAAACAATAATAACCTCGAGTCTGTCGAGTTGTGCCTAATTTTCGAAATATTAAATTCAAAATTGCTCCACAAAAGCGGCAATTAAACGATATACATATGTTGGCAGTGGCGGAGGCCAAGAGGGGTTTCATAGCAGAGAACGCATACTCAGATATTTAGTAATACAAGGACGTAAAATACATAAATTTAACTAGATTTTAGAAAGTCTCAAAACATTTTGGAAGAATTTCATATTGATAAGTAAAATAATGTTCATTAGAAATGTTTTCCATTTTGACATTTCTCCTGAAAATCATTTTGATATCCAAATTTATAATTCCTTACCTTCTTTAATATCTTACTTCTATTATAATCTGAACCAAAAACAATGGCAAACCTCTTAGGGGGGTTTATTTTCGAAAAATCTATTAAAGAAGAGGAATAAAGCCGATTTTCTTGATTTTATAAAGAAGGTTCAAGTTGTATCCTCAGCAGTCTTTGCAATACTTCATATTTAATGCCTGAACTAGTTGGGAATTACAACTAAATGGAGTAAAAAAAGAATGTCAAAGAGTAAACAGAAAGGATAGAACTTAAATCTATGTAAATGGAATGATTCTTTTATGATCCTTTTTCAAATCGTTGAAAGAAAATTAAAAGAAAAAAAGAAAATCGTTTTCGAAAATAGCCAAAAAATGTAGTTACGAATTTTTTACTTGCCAGGGATTGTCACATGTCTAAAGTAATTAGATCCTAGCGCATACTCTTGACACTTTCCTTGTTGAATTAATGAAAATCCGCCACTGATTCTATATGCATATATAATATAGCAATTTTTTGTATTTTCTCAGGCAGGACAAACAAAATTAAATATGTATATAGATAGATATATGTAGGCTATGAAGGTGATGGTGGATGGAGATGGCTATGACTACAGCTATGCTGATGGGAGGGGGATGCGGAGGTGCGGTGGGGTGGTAGGTGATCTATGAATGGCGCGTGGGCGTAAATGAAATGCGCTCCCAACAACATCCAAGTCCAAGTTTATACGTTTTGGTCTTGTTGTTGTTCTTGTTACGCTCAGTGAATAATCTATTTGCACAAAAACATTTGTTTTTTGTTTTTTTCAAATATGTATATGTATATATGTATGTATATCTGAACAAATCCCCTCTCTTTTTACACAAATGTAGAAATAATGTATTGGTATTAGTGCGTGGGTCGTACGGCCTCTGACCGTCAGCACTAGGCACTCTGATGATGATGATCATCATCATCATCATCTTGATGATAATGATGATGATGGTGATGGTACGTTCTCAATATATATGTATGTATAGAGAATCAGTATATGGCACTGACACATCTTCAGTTTTGTATTTTTCAACATCTATATACATATATATATATACAGATATATATGTATATAGTAGCCATCTCTATATAGACAAATTGGAATTCGGAGCAGTCGAAATAGCAATAATTCGCCAGCATTTGAAAATTTTGAAATCAGTTGCGTTCGGAATATTGAAAAATAAACAACAATAAGAGGTCGAGAGCAAGTCTAAGATAAATTTTTTTGCAAAAAGATCCTTAAAATAAAACTAGTCCTAGTGAAACGATCTCTCCGAAAGTGGTCAAGTCGTAGTCGAAGTCGAAGAAGAAGATATATATCTCAAATCAGCGCCGATTTAAACGTGCCGTAAAAGCAAGTTAACAAAATTAATAAAAATAAAAACAAAAAAAAAACAAATAAATTGTCAAAAAAAATATGAAACTATAGTCAGAGAAGAAGAAAACATAAAAAAAAAAACGCGACTATATTTTTTTACATTTTTTTTTTTTAAATTATATAATCGTTTTTTTTTTTTAATGCTATAATATTTTTTTCTATATGTATGTAATTTTTTTTTTGTTTCGTTTTGTTTAAATTTTTTTTTAATTTCCAAAAGGAGTTTAAATTTAAACACAAAATTCAAAAAGAATATATATAAAATGGAGTACGTTCAATTCAAAAACGGATCCCCCGTCTACTACAAGGAGCAGCCAGACCTTAATGAATGCATTCAATATCAAGTAAGCTCAATCAAGTGAATATCTATGAATCGAAAAATCAAAGTGTTGAATCAATTGTGTTTTGGAATGAATTGCCTTTAAGCAAAAAAGAGCAAAAAGGTCTCTTTGGGGGGGCGTGATAAGAAATCTCTTTAGATTAGTAGAGAGTTTAAAGTTATATCTTATATCAATAAAATTACTTAAACGTTAATCGATTAGCTAAACTGTATAAAACTGAAACTGGAAACTGCATAAACAATTCGTTTTCGAACGAAAGTTCTTCACCTTCTGCCTTCAAACATTTTGTACATTGAATTCAAGTTCAAATACAAGTGAAATGAAAATAATATATATTCATGGTTATATGAATATGAATATATATGTATATTCATATACCTATTCCACATATATCGTTTTAACTTTTTGTTTTTTTGTTAAAAATATCATTAAAAAAGTCAATTTACATATAGAATATATATACCTGTATGTATGATTATATAGCATACTCTTGTTTCTCTCTCTCTCTCTCAGTCTCTTGTGGTATTTGCTTCTTATATACTATATATCCTATATGTATATATATGAATCTCTTTTGATCTCTTTCATCCTCTCTCTTGATATATATGACTATATGTTTATGTATAGCTTATTAAACATTTGTTGGCCTTTCGTCAATATGCGTCCGAAAGTCAAATTTTCCGTATACATTTTGTTGAAAAATGAAAACATATAATTTGTTTTTGTTCTTTTCATTTTTCATTGCTTTGCTCAGTTTTTGCGCTCAATTGTAATTCATACCATCCCATTCCGTCGGGATATTTTTAGGCCCCCAGAGAGAAATCCAACTAGATAGAGGGAGATAGAGAAAGAAAGATAGAGCGAGAGGGGTATAGACAGAACGGAACTAAGAACAAACAACAACAACAACAAGTTAAATAAATAAACAATATGATTATAAATGAAATTAATTTCAAAATCCAAGACAAAAAGCATTGGCGTTAATTTGACCACAAAATTCAACAAATTCAGGAGCGGACTTTGAGGGTGATTAACCATAAAATTTCTTAATCTAATCCAATCAAATCAAATCTCCAATCCTAATAATATTTGTTTAATATTTCCTAATAGGCTTAGATCTAATGCAAAATGTTCGCTAGTCGCAACGAATATTGGCCAAGTTTCTTTCTCACTTGGAAAATATTTCAATTTGAATAATAAATCAACACATCGTTGTATTCAAAATAAATGAATATTGTTTAAACTTAAGTAGTTTAACTTTGAAAATAGTTTTCACAAAAGTTATTTCAAATTATGACTTAGATCTAACACCAAATACGAAATAAACGAAACAAATATTGGTCAATTCACAAATTTGAATTCAACTCAAGTAGTTAAAGTTTAAAATGAGTTTTCAAAGAGTTTTTCTTATCTGATAGTTAAAGAAATTCGCAGCAAAAGTAATTAATTGGCTTTCACTATATTTATTCTTAGATTGCTAAAGACTAAAACATCAAATAAATATATGAAAATGATTTTTTTCTACATTTTTTTTTTTGTGAGTTTTATGTCAACATTTTAGCTAAATATGAAATGAGGCAGTGGTTGAGGGGGAGAGGGACGGGCGAACATTAAAATACGTTAAGATTAAGATTCAATTAAAAGCCAAAAAATATGAGAATTTGTTAAAAATAAAGAAGCAAAATATTGAAAATGACCCTCAAATGATATTTCAAAATATTTTTAATGCTTGTGCGCCAGCCATGAATTTTAAATTTAGAAAGACAAAAAAAAAAAAAAAACTGAAATTATTTATACTTCTTCACTCTCTCTCTCTCTATATATATATATAAGTATGTATCTAGACTTGTATGTATGATTTCTTTGCTATTTGTTGTCCAAGGTGAATGTGTGGCTGGAGGATTGGGTGGGAGTCAGAGTTGTAATCATTTGCCTAGACAGGCCGTGTCATTCAATATGGAGGCAATTAGCTGCTTGTCACTGAGTGCTGCATGGACCTCCCCCTCATCCCATTGCAGTAGGACTTTATGCAGCCGTGGCTCCTTTTTCCGCATGATACGTATTATGCCGCGAGTCTCCACCAGATCCACAGTGCCAGCAAATTCTGCCTGATCGAGTGCTAGGATGTTTCGTTTACTGCACACACGTCGATAGACCTCATGGAGTCTGCCCATGCTGATGTCCTTGTTGCGTTCATTGCGCAACATTAGCACCAGAGAGCAAAGCATTAGCTTCTGTTGCAGTGGAAATGCTGCCTCAATATCCTCCTCCAGATTCTGAGATGCTCCATAGACTTTGTTTAGAACAGCTGCCACCTGAGTAACCTGTACGGGTTTGAGAATATCTATTGGGGGGAGTGAATCGTTTTTAGTTGGCCAATTTATATTGAAAATTTCATGGACTCACCTTCAGTTTGTTGCTGCTGCTCCGCATCCAAATTCAAGGCTTTCATATTGAACTCCTTTTCGCCATCCCGTTTCTGTTGTTCGGCTATTTCCACCACACGTCTGCCAATGTCCAGAGCACGTCGCACATCTCCACTGATGGCACTAACTTTGGCGGCCAGCAATTGCAGGGTGACGGGGGGAAAGACATCGAGCAGATCAGCCTCGGCCAGGCGAGACTTGAATATGTCGACAATCTGTTGCTTGGTATACGGGGGAAAGTGCATCAGTCTTGGCTTTAGCTCGCATCGAGCATTCAGACGTGTCAGCGTCCGATCTGTGAGATCCAAACTGTTGGCAATGCCAACCAAGAGTATACGGGCTCCTGGCAGAGCTGGCCACTCGAATATCGTATAGAGGACAGCTTGCCTGGCCGTGCTCAACTGATCGATCTCGTCGAGCACAAGCAGGAGCATTCGTTTGGCTGTCCGCAAGTGTCGTTGTATGGCCTCCAGATGATCACGTTCAGTTCGCCCTGTGGGCTTCAGGTGCAGTTCGGTGCACAGCTTCTTGTAGACAGCTCCAACGCTGGCAATGCTGGTGCAATTGATGTAGACACGCTGCAAACGTTTTGAGAGTTCCGTATCACGGAGGAGGAGGGAGAGGCAAGCTGTTTTGCCAGTACCTGGCTGTCCCGATACATACAAACTGCCCGAGCTTTGCTTCTCCAAATGGCTAGTGAAGAAATCACGCAACTCCTGTAATTGTTGCTCGCGGCCAGGTAGATTTTGTGTCTCGGCGCTGTTGAGGACACGCCGTGCATTTTGATATTTATTACGTTTTACCTCCTCCTCCACCTGCACCTCAACCTCAACCTCAACCCCTTGATCCTCCTCCTCCTCCACCTTCTTCAGTTGCTCAGTCTTGGTCTCCTCCACGGTTGAGGGTGGGCGCTCGTCTATGCTCAGGCGATTCATGAGGCGTGTGGGGCTTATCAAATGCTGTGGCAATGGTTGCTTCTTACGTTGCTTTGGTGGCGAGACATCGCCCATTGTCTCTTCGTCGCTGGCTGTGGCCAATGCCTTCCTGTTGCTGCTGCTGCGTGGCGTCTTTGGTTCCGCCGCCTCCGGTTTGCTACCCACTTTGGATCGCCTTCTGGCGACCGCCTTGTCCATTTTATTCAACAAATTTCTGTTTTCGTTATTCTCTGAAATTACACTAACAACATCATCATCATCATCATCGTTTCGATGTCGATCTCGATCATTCTCCTCCTCCTCCTCGCTATCTGGATCTGGACGGGACTGTCGTCTACGCCAAATTTCCGAGCGTCGTGGCAGCGGTGACGCCGGCAGCGCGGTCAGAGTCGACGTCGATTTGTTTACGCTGCTCAAGCGGGTGGAGCGGCGCACAGCAGCCATAATGTTAGGTGTTTTTTTGAGGCGTTTGGTTTTTTGTTTTTTCTTTTGTTAATACTGTTACACTTTGGAAAGCACCTTAACTAATTTAGTCTAATGACTTGTGGTAAAGTGTGTATTTGTATTAAATACATTTGGAGGGAAAATAAAAAGGCGCGCCAGTGTTGCCAGAAACTGGCCTCGATCAACACCTGAGTAAATTTTAGAGTGGCCACAGAAAATTCAAATTGTTAGCGGTAGCAGTAACTAAAATGGTTATTTAAATGAAATAGTTTTTACAATTCTGTTTAAATCATTAATATTTTTAAATTAAATGAGGCATTTTAATTTGCTTAAACTATTATCGTTTAATGGCGTTGCCACAAGCTGGTGTTAATCGAACTTCTTTAACAGCGTTGCCACTGACCAGGCTTAGGGCTGATGCTTTACAGCTGTTAAGCGTAGAGCGCTGCTTTACAGCTGTTAACTGTTAAGCGAAGGGCGCAAAATTTGAATTAATTTCCGCAGTAGATTAAATTACTTACACATTCGTTCAACTGTAGAGAATGGTAAAAATAAAAACTGCCAAAAATATTGTAGAAAAATACAAATTCGCTGGATGTTGTGTGTACGTCCAATGCCTGCTGCTGCTGCTGCTGGCAAAGAATAACGCTTACGTAAGCGCCTATAAATATTTGCCTTGGCGCGTTGGTATATTTTTAAAGTATATAAGCGGGGCCCCACATAAAATGGAATTTTGGTAAATAAACTTTATACAAAATTCTCGCACACACACATACCTATAGAGATAACTACATACACACATACACACATATATGAGACATGAGAGAAAATTCTAGAAAATTACTCGACTAAACCATAATCGCACTTTGATTTATTTCGATATGTTTGTGTACATACCTAGATATATTTCGTATGTACATACGTTTTTAGGATAAACAAAGTCGTTAATCTCTTACTGATCGGTTTTTTTTTTGTGTTATTTTTAAATTATTTTCCAGCCATACCGAACAACTCCACTGGTCTTGCCCGGTGCCAAAGTGAAGAAGGATGCGCCCACCACAGAGTCCTATCTGAGACACTATCCAAATCCGGCTGTGCGCGCCCATCCAGGACACGACTACCATGACAGTATCATGAAGCAACGCGTTGCCGATACAATGTTGCACAAGGTTGTTGGTCAGGATGCCGATACTGGCAGAGTAAGTGAACCCAAAGTTCAAATCCAAATCGAAATCTCATCTCTCACTCCAACTCCCAGGTCTTCCACAAGCAATTCAACTCGCCCATCGGCCTCTACTCGAACAGCAACATTGAGGACACCATCAGAACAACAGTTCCGTAAGTTGTCATCTAAGAAAATTGTTTAACACACGGCAACTAAATAAACAAAAATAATAATAATAAAACCCAAAAGCTATTTCATGCTATATTAAAAAAAGAAACAAAAAACAAAAACCAAAACGAATATTAAACACTAATTATTGAATCTTCTATTTTTTGAAAATTTACGCTTGAAATCAATTGAAACAAAATTAAACACAAACTATTTTCTTACTTTCCTCTTTTATTTAACTTTTTCTGTTTTTTTGATTTGAGAAATTTTTAATAAAAATCTAAATTTTGCGTAGATATCTTTTTATCAAATTAAAAAAAAAACCCAAAAAGCGCCTCAATTAGCTTGAAACTAATAAAGCGAGACATGATCTTAAGTAGTCTTTATATATATAGAAACTATTGGTTAAATCGACTAATCGAAGGCTCCAAACAAAAAATCAAATTTACTAATACCAAAACACGCATACAACACACACACACACACACACACACATAAACATACCTATATACAAAGATCATTATACAAACAATAGCCCCCTTAGATGTTGTATGTCCTATATATATCTTTATATATATATATATTCTATGTATATTGTTGTAGCTTTGCCACAAGCGATAGCAATCGCTTGAAGGAAAGTCCTTTGCATCGTCCTTTGCCAACAAAACTTGACGGGTAAAAGTAAAACCAAATCATATAAGAAAAAAAAACTCTATCTATTGAGCATATTCTGATTCCTATATATTATAATGATTGATATTTTTTTTGGATTGTATTTTTGAATTGAAAACAAAACTTGAACTTGACTTTCGAAGGCATATTGAATATCCATACAAATCGGAATGTTTTTATACCCATATATCCATAAATCCTCTTGCCTGTCTGTAAAATATAAACATATATCTCTATACATATATTAACCGTTAATGTATTGTTGTATCCCTGAAGAACCGCAACAAGTGCAAGCAAAACCTATGTAAAGTCCATTATACAGATTTTTATTCTAAAAAACTAAACCCAAATTGATATCCTCTACCAAATATCCAATGTTATATGTATGTATATAAAAGTCTTACTACAGAACAACAAAAACAACAGCAAACAACAACAACAACAAAAAAACATGATACACGTTTTTATATATTATATATTGCATGAGATCTGCTGTCTATATGTTTGTATAATTTACCCTTTTGTCTCTCTCTCTTAATGACACTTCTCTTTGTATCTGTCTCTGTCACACTCTCTCTATCTCTCTCTCTCCCTCTCTCTCTCTCGCAATACACAAACACTTCCTTCCTATAGTAGTTTTAAATGTAAACAGAAAAGACTTTTTCCCAATTCCCTTGATAATGATTGAGGTAAATTTTAGGATGGCAAAGGTGGCGCAACAAGGTGGGGGAAAGGGGGGGAACCAACAAGATTCAGTATCATTATTAGGAACAGATGCTGTACATACAAAATAATCAAAAATAATCATCATAAAAAAACCAACAACAACAAATTGTTAACTACTTTTTGCCTAACCAACCAACAAAAAAAAAAAACAACAACCAGAAAAAAAACCAAACCAAAACCAAAACAAATTAAAGAATATATATACCTACAAAATAAATAGTATTAGATATCAACTATAGAATATAGCTGCACGATTAATATTAGAATTTTCATCGATCTATCTTTCCTGGAACAAAAACGTAAAATTCTGGAGCAACAAAAGCAAAAAGAACAACTTGCTGAACAACAACGACAACAACGCCAACAACAACTGCAACAACTCTATCAACAAAAATAAATGAAACAAAATCAAAAGCCAAAACAAAACAAAAACAAAAACAAAAAAAAAATCAAAAATCTATCAAAAAATAAGCAATTATAATCAACAATTATTTAGTAGCTAAATTACTAGATACTTTTCCCCCCCGCCCCCCTACCAAACTATTTCGATTCCCTACACCCCCCGAACCTCCAGTCCCCTAGCCCAGCCCTGCCTAAAATTCCTACAGTTGCCTAATCTTTATACAGACTTACAGGCGGCATATATACAAACTACAGTGAAACTTTGATATAATGCATGTTATTATTGGTGGTGTTGGATTGCTCATGAGTGAGCGAAACTGATCAACTGAACATGTTCTCCTCCAATCGATCTTTTTTGCTCACTTGCTGAGAACGGTTATGCTGATCAACTGAGCAATTGAGCAACTGAACAACTGAGCAATGAAGTGATGAACAAAATCAGTGATTGGATTCACTTTGAAACGAAGAACAACTGAATATCCAACACAACTTATAAAAGATGTTTTCGTTCATTCTATTCAAGTTTCACTGTCTATATTGAGAGTTCCTTCCGCAACTAATTCTAAGACTAATCAAGAAAAAACAAAAAATCCAAAAAGAAATTTTACTTCACTACATAAACGAAAAAAAAGACGCCTTGCTGAATTATTATTTATAACGAAAAGTTCCTAAAAAAAAACAAACAAACAAAAACCAAAACTTCATCCCAATATTCATGACATTTTCCCTGTTCCCTCTCCCTCCTACTTCTCCCCACCCCCCCATTCACCCAACCACTCACTAATATTAATCCATTCTCATGCTAAATCTAATAACAAAAAAAAAAAAGAACAAGAAGACAATACAAACTTCTAATTTTAATTAATTTTGTTATGCAGTTTCGTTTGAATTACTTTTTACTTAGTTTGTAAGCAATTTTTTTTGTTATTGAACTTAATTTCTTAATTATTTAATTATTACTTCTTTTCTTGTGGAAATTGTTTGCGAAATTGTCAAGTTTAAAGACAACTACAACAACAACAACAATGAAGAAAAGAAAAAAATTATAAAAAAAAACGAACAACAAAAAAAAAAAACAAAATAATTCTAACGTATTTTGTGCACATCCTGTTTTCTCTTTCTATTCTCTCTCTCTCACAACTCTCTCTCTCTCACACGCTACTCAACTGATGTAAAAAAAAAACAAACCAACAACAACAATATCTCAACAAAAAACAAAAAATATATCTATTTTCATTTGAATTAAACCAACAAAAATAACATTTACAAATTACAAATTAAAAAATATTTCATAACCCTCCCCCCCCAAAAAAAAACCCCCAAACCAAAACAAAACAAAAATATAAAATAATGTAAAAAAAAAACGAAAATTTTAAAAATGGCGCTTTCAACGATCTCAAATGAAATGAAAAATGTAAAAATGAAAAAAAAAAAACACAAAACACTCTCTCAAAAAAACACAGTTATAAGAAAACTGTCGTATACGATCCAAGGAACAGCGAAACCTACAGAGCCATTCAAGAAGAGGGCAACTACAGCAACTATGGTCATGGCCATGGCCAAGCTTCGCCACAGGAAGTGACCATACCTGTTCAGACTAGGGTCTATCAGCCCAATAGATTGGTTCCAGGAAAGGTAAGATCGTGCGCAACAATCTCTCTCTCTCTCTACCTCTCTCTCGCTCTCTCTCTACCTCTATTTATCTCAAAACTCTCTCAATCAATCAAACAAAAGTGTTGAATCAATAAAACAAATCTAAATGTTGGGATATATATTATATACTCGTTAGATCGCTCATAAAATATGTGTATAAACCAAAAAAAATTAACTATCTCTGTCTCTATATGTACGTGTATATATATCTATTTCATACTATTTCATGTACAGTCAATTAAATGTTAGTTGTGCTATCTCTGTTTGTTTCATGTCTCTGCGTCTCTCTCTCTCTCTTTCTCAATCTATCTATCTATCTTTTTTCTTAATTTTCCTTATTGTAAATATCTTGCTATCTCTCTATCTCATGTACAGTTCTATTGTCTCTGTCTCTCTATCTCTCTCCCTGTCACTATACATCTATCTCTATCTAATCTATCTGTTTGTTTCATGTCTCTAAGCAGAATGTTAATTACTAACTGCAAGTCGTATGTCCATCATTCATTATTAATCGAACATTTCTCTCTCTCTCTCTCTATGTATATTTTCCTTAAATCACCAGCAACATGAATTGGCCAATATATATGTATATATATTTTTTTTCGCTGCCATTTTAACATCTGAAAACGCTCATTAACATTTTTTTTTGCCATTTTGCCATGCCATACATACATACATATGTACATGTATATAGGATTTTTCACAGTGATTTTCCATAAAGATTTTCCAAGCAAAACCAAAAACATTTTCTCGTTCTCTCTTTTCTTTAGAAACCAGTATCAGCGCCAGTATCCCGGCCGCCGTACAATGTAAGTACTTGTTCAACTTCTTTCTTAAGTAGTAGTTAAATCAATAAAATAATTACTTTTTTTTTATTTCTGCAGGTGGTAAACACTCACGATGAGAATATACGCCAGAGCGGCTCTTTCAATCGTCTGATGTACAGCGTCGTTGGTGCCACTGACTACTAAGTAATAATTGCAACTGCAACAGCAACAACAGCAATCAACAACAACAACAACAAACAACATCAACATCAGTGGGGGCAGTTTAAACTCATAACAATATTTAGCGGATTTTTATGAAATTCTGTTTAACTTATTAAATAAATTATACAAAAAGAAAACAAAAAAAAAGTGAAACGACAACAACTAACCAGCTTAATGATAAATTGGATAAAACTACGGTTCTATATAATTTTTTTTTTTTTTTTGTGATGAAAACTGAATTGGAATCTCTTACCTACAAACCTATCTACGAACCTACCATACTGAAAACAAAACTTATCTCTGCAATAGCAATAAAGAAAAACACAAAAAATGAAAGTAAACTAATTTAATTTAATATTATTTTCGATTTTATGTTATTCTAATTGACTCAATGTCAATTGCGAGTGGTTCTAGTCTTTGAATGTAATAAAATATAATAAATATATATACATAAATACAATAATTTCAATCGAATGGTTTAGAGCAACTGCGGAAGGATCTGTAGCCAGAGTCGGATGTGGACAGAGATTTTGGGAAATGTGTGATTTTAGGGGAGAAAGCGATCTGGGTCGAATCAAATCAATAATTTGTCGTATAGAAAGCATAGGCTGTCCTTTTCACTCTTGCGCTAAAACTCAACTTTGACAAACATTTGTAGGTACACATACCAGAGCTATTTATTGTTGGATTTTTATGAAATTTAGTATGTTGTTAGATACTTTTAGTAAATATTGGTATACAAATTTTGATAATAACTGTTAATATGTTATGGGAGAAACCTCAAAAAAGAGTATCGAACATTTTAATGTAACTTAATCTGTGAACTTGCGTGTTTTATTTAACCTTTTTGAAATCCCTTGAAAAAACTAATAAGTATAATAATCCTTTTTTAAGATGTGGTCTACAATTTCCTGGTCACGTAATACCGATAAAATACTTATAAAATTGTGCATGAAGACTTTGATTTAGAATTTTGAATGAAAATAAGAAATTATTTCCAACAATGTTTACAGAAACAAACAATTTTATTTGCACCTAATTTGCACACCGTTCTGGGTCGTCTATTCCAGTTCAACTTTTCTGCCTTGATCAGGTAACTACAGATCACTTGAAGTCACCCTTCTGACAGGCAAATGGTTATCCTTTCAGCAAGGGTAGTAGCGAGTGAGATAGAAAATGTGGTCCAAATATCTTTTGCATAACATGACAAAGCAAATGTATGAAGTGTTTTAAGACATATGCAAACATAACACATAATCGATCATTAATCATTGAAGCAATTAAACATATTTATATTGAAATTATATATAGACTCTGTATATATGTATGTGTATATGTGTATGTATAACATGAGCATGCACATAAATTGGACTTTAATTTGAATGGAAATAAGTCACTTAAGTACATTGCACGTGTGAGTAATCTGTGTGCAGGAGCGGCTTGCCATATGAAAGAGGTAAACTAAAGAAATTGAAGGCTTAAATGGAAGCTTTAACAAGGAACTTAAGAGATTAATCTATGGCTAACTAAATGCTAAGTACGTCTTGTTATTTAAAAAGAAAGTCTTTGAACTGTTTTCAAATAAACTCTTCTGCAAAAGTCTTAAGAAAGTATTTGATGGACATTTCAAAAGGTTTTCTAATGGGTTAAAGTATTTATATATTTTGCTAAGGTGTTCTTAAGCATTATTTTTTCCCCCTTTTGGTAAATATCA
The DNA here is from genome assembly GCF_018902025.1 of Drosophila willistoni. Taxonomy (NCBI): domain Eukaryota; kingdom Metazoa; phylum Arthropoda; class Insecta; order Diptera; family Drosophilidae; genus Drosophila; species Drosophila willistoni. The sequence goes on from NW_025814057.1 coordinate 3,218,734, forward strand.
AAACTTTGTAATATTTTTTCCAAGAGTTTTCAAAAATATAGTAACTTTTGATTCAATTTCAATAGATTTATCTGATTATTAAGGGTTAAATATTCATGGCTTAAGTCTGAATCTCTCAAAAGAAGATCTACTCGAAAATAATTAAGGATAATACGATAATAGATCTCGTACTATATTCAACTTGAGGTCTGGTTAAACCACCGTCAACCACCCCATAATAAACCGGCTCTGCGTATTGTGAATTTAACTATGTCTTGTATTGTGCATAACAATTGTTTTGACTGTGTGTGTTACACACACACACACACACACATATAGTGTACTTTCACTTCATGGCTAACAATAAGTAAGACACAGTGCGCCCCCATTAAATGGTCAACAGTCAGAGAGGATGACCTTGCCGACATCTCCATCATCAAATGAGAGGGGAAAAAGCCCAGAAACAAAAAAAAAACGAACCAACTAAAATATCTACCATGGAAATTTGGGGCGTAACTCTAAGACTTTAAGTAGGTAATTGTAATCGCATCAACGACTACAAATATCAAATTATATTGGGCGGTGTTTAATGGCATTATGTCTGTCTATATGTCTGCCTGTCTGTCTGTCTGTCTGTCTGTCTCTCTCTGTACGTGCGATCGATCACATGGCAACGGCATTCGCATCTGGTGTAAAAGGGCTTGAAATGCAAAAGATTTGGCAATCGACGACATCAAAGATCGTTGGAACTATTCAACCGCAACGTGGTCGTAACAGATATAACGTTTTTTTTTTTTTTTTGTCTTTCAGTCTTTACTGTTTAACGATTTGGGTCAAATGCGTTTAAAACAATAGTTGGCCATATTGTCTCCTATCTATAGACATTTTTTTTGGGCAAAGTCTAGTTAAATACATTGACCTCAAGAATGTGAACTCCATCAGACTTAAGTTGAATGATTACTTAAGACGAATTTGAGATTTGCACTACCCACAAAACTAAAGATTAACTGTTATAATTGCATAAAAAATATATAAAAATAAATATATATACGCTTACATCTTCAGTTAAGTTGATTGCATGGCAAAGGAGTTAGAGAGAGAAAGAGAGGGAGACGAACTAACCACAGATAGTCGTAATTTACATTTTTATTTATGAGATTGCATAGCTTGGAAAATTTATTGCAACATTTGCCATATACACATATTGATATACTTTACTTGACTTTACTTTACTCGTTGTACGTACATGCACTTTGCTTGTTCGTTTGTATGTACATATGCGTGTGTATGTGTGTGTATATATAAATCTATTTATCCATGTTGTATATAGACATGTCAACGATTTTTAATGTTAAATGACAAATTCGTGAAAGTTTTTTAACGCCCCAAATATCAATCAGTTGTCCAACTTCACTCACTTGAATGTTAGCTAACATTAAGGCTAAAAGACAATCAGTCTCCCCTCGCTGTTACTGGACAACAATAACAAAAAGTAACAAATTCACGTAATACACATATCATTCAGCCCCCCATGCAAATGATCAAAAAGGTCTAACGGCAAAGCAAACAAAACAGACAAAAATATATACCAAACAAACAAAAAAAAAAACAATGACAATTTGGGTTTGGGTCGAGGATTATTATTATCGAGGGCTGTTCAATAAGATATTCCAATTTAAAGTACTGGAAAAGTAGCATAATGATGGTGATAAAGCATTAAAAAAACAAATAGTAATGGGTTTTCAAGTAGTCTCATATATATAAATATTGGATAGATAGATAGATATTGGAATTAACTCAACTTTTAGTATTATGGAAAACTGTAGGAACTTTTTAATTTTTAAAAAAGGCTAATACGAAATCCTTTTCAAAATATCAAATATCAATACCAAAAAAAAAAAACAAATTCTAGTATAAAATTCTTAGCTGCATATTGAATCGAAATATCCACACTCAGCATTTTATACAACTTCTGATAGGAATCTTTTACTGAATGATCTCTCTGATTAAATCACTCCTAAATGAGCTCATTTTCTGATCATAAATGACCTCCTATATCGGAAGAAGGAGATACCTTAGCAACAACTTCTTTTAATGAATTGCTTTTGACCTCTTTCAAAGGACCTCTTTCAAGAGTCATATTTTGCATTCTATTCTACTTTAAATAAATCATATTTGTATATAATAGAAGAGTCATTTGTGTGTCTTTTTTTAATCAATTATGAATCATCATTATATAATGGGATTGTATTTACTTTTAACGAGTACGTAAAAGTATACATTGTAGGAAAAGAAAAAGTCAGTACGTTTTTCTTTGCCAAAATGTTGCCTCAAGAAATCCATGGACTGGTGGAGTCTCGTTGTAAACTAGATAAACTGAACTAGGATGTCTCTAAGGTTAAATTCGAATAGAATATAATATACATGGGTTTAGCAGAAGGCCTCAACAGTCAGTAGTAATTCTTTACTATCTAGATCTTTAGTTTATAACATTGATCTTGATATAAAAAAGAAAATAAAGTCAGTGACAAATTGGGTCTTATAAGAATAATTTCCTCTTGAACTAAAAGAGCTTGTGCAAAAATTATGGAAGAAATAACTTTTAATAATAGAAATTACTATGTTATTAGTATGCGTATTAATAGAGTTTTAAATTAGGTTTTCGGGAGCCCAAACTACATTTGTCAATCAAGGCCATTTATTTATCATACACCCCTTGTACATTGGCCCCAAAACAACTGAACGGAAATGATATCTGTTTAAGCCAAACAGCTGTTGTAAATCAGAAAAGAGGCTACTACTACTACAACTACTTACAACAATTACCAAAAAAACTAAAACTAAAAAACCCCATCGAGAGCATCAAAGAGAAATAAACTTGCCACAGCGAGAGCGCCAACATCAGACAGACAGAGAAAGAGAGAGGGAGAGAGATGGAGAGAGAGAAGGAGCTAGAGAGAGAGCCAACTGTTGTATCTATGAACGAGTCGATGTTACATTGCCCCGTTGTCGATATAAAAGTGCAATTTGGTATCCAGCAACTCAGATACATTTTTGGCTTTGAAGTGGGTTGAGTGCTCCGCATGCTACGATATTAAAGTGAACATATATACATATATATATATACAAAAACAATGCAGCTATTATTTGTCGTGGTGGCCACGGTCGCGATTTGCGGCTTTGCTCATGCGCAACAGGGCGTCGATCCCGCCTATTTGCGTCAATATTATCAACAATTGCAACAGCAACAAGCCCGTCCAGATGATGGCACACCCATCTATGAGCAGAATTCGGAGCAGACACAACAATATGTGAATGCAGGACAACAGATTCGTCTCAAGGATACAGTGCAAGAACAGATACGTGCCCAACAGCAGCAGCAGCAACAACAGGGCTATGTGGCTCCCGCAGTCAGAGATTATCTACAGCAGCCACAGGTGGGTTATCCGTCATCCCATGAAAAGACTCTATCCCCATTTGACAATTCTTGTATTTGCAGTATCAATCACAGCCCCAGCAAACTGTCTATCGTCAGCCTGTACACGCTGCTCCTGCTCCGCCACCAAGACGTGTCCAGCCTCAATATCAATCATCGTCCTCGTCTCTGTTGGGCAAAGGACAACACAAATTGCAGTCGCTTCATCATCAGCAGCAGCAGCAGCAACAAGAGGAGGAGGAGCAATACGATGATGTAAGTACACATTTAAAGCCATAACAAGTTCGAGTTCGACTTTCGCGCACTTTCCTTTTCGCTTTGCTAATAATTACAATTGAGGCATGCAACAACCAGCAACAGCAACAGCAACAGCGGTGGGAGACCAAGATATTTGCAGAGTTCATTCACATTTATTCAACCTCAGTTTCAGTCTCAGTCTCAGTTTCAGTTTTCAGACACAGCCTCCACCATCTCCATTCAATGAATGGCCATATATGTTTGTACATTGTATCTTGGCCATTTAGTCGAGTTAACCAAAAACGTGTATACATATGCATGTATGTATATGTATGTATTTGCACATTGTCTCTGTTTTCATGCGGAAGCTTGGCAGATATCCATTACCGAATTAATGTTAATCCATCCTTACAATAGACCAGTTTATGTTTTATGGTGGGTATCTCCTCCTCCTCCTTCTCCTTCCCACTTCCATTTTGAAGAATAATACTTTCTCTTCAAACCAAAAACCATTTGAAAATTACTTTTTCGTAATGGTCAAACGATTCTTCAAACTTTAGAATAATAGTTGTTTTAGTGTACAATTTAGATGTGCTTAGGATTGATTCTATTTTTTTCTTTTTCTATACTGAAACTTTATTGGTCTGCAAATGGTTAATAAGTATTTAACCTTTTAAAGTTTAGTTAAAAACGATATATAATGTTTTAATTATCAATGGAACAAGTGCAGACCCTTTTAAAGGACTTTCTAGGCATCACATGAGCATGTTAATTAGATCATTCTCGGAAATCCTCAAAACCGAGATTTCAACTCTGGAATTTTGATTCCCCTTTCCCCCAAATTTCCGATTTCCAGGAACAAAATGATAAGATAGATCCTACACTATATCATATGCTTTCAAATTAGTTTTGTCTAATTTTTGAGGCAATCATTTTATTTGATTTTCCAGTAGCTACTTGAATTGATCACTTTAAAGAATATAAAAAATCTTGTCAAGCTGTGAAATAAATCTTTTGAGATAAAACTTGTTATAAATTGATTTAGCAAATATTTTCCATAATTTTTTTGGCTGTCTAAAGCCAACCTAACCAAACCTAATAAGTGACCTATAAAGCATTAGTTCTTTTAGCCAATTTTTACTCAATGTTTTGAAAGAAATATTCGAAAATAATGCTAGTTAGAATGATCTTTCTCTCTCTTTTTTTTTTTTGGAGGGGTCCATTAAATTGCAAAAGTTTGTGGGCAGCAAATTCTTGTACAATCACTTTTAAAATGCGACCTATATAGACACAAAAAAAGCCTACAATTTATCCTCCCCCCACCTCTCTCTATGTGATTGTGAGAAAAATGCATTTATACGCAAAAAAACAAACAAACTGGATTTTGCCTTTCCAATTCTTTTTTATGTCTTGTTTTTTGCCTGTTTTTTCTTCTTTTTGGGCGCACGACGCACAGAATCGCAGAGAATTGGCCACTCCTTTAGGCCACGTTTCTCTGAGTTACCTTAACCCAGTTAACGTTTTTGCGATTGTCTTTGCCTAGAATGCTTTTGGTGAAGGTCTCTGGTTGAATTCTGTTGTTTTTTGTTGTTATGGCATCCTCAGAAAAACTGCCACCGATCTGCTGCAGTAATCTCAACCTTGTGCATAAATTATGCTTCAATTCCAACCTCGCCCGGGGGCCAATATTGGTTACGGTTGAATACGAATCGAGTGCGCCTCAAGTTGGGGGTCTCTTGAAGTGTTTTTTGGGCGAAGACTGCCTGCACCCCGTTTTTATTAATTTTTTTTTTATATTTTCGGATTGCATAAGTAAGCGGCGTAACCAAGTCCATCACACACCATCGATACAGTGAACTGGAGTTGCAATTGCGCTTTGATTTCGTGAGCTTGTGGGCCATTAAAAATATGCAAGCAACTTCAAATTACTTTCACTTGTGCGTGATCTGTCCGTCTCTGTAGGACGGTAGTCTGTGGCTTGGTTTGGTTTTGGGTTTGTGGTGTGCAGTAGGCAGACCCACGCATACTCCATGATGTAATCGAAATGTATCTCTCTGGCCAGTCACACATACACACACACAAACACACACGCAAAGTGGGTCAGACAAACGCCTCACGCATTTGAAACGATAAATCAAATAGTCCAGTTCCACCTCCAGTCTAGAGTCTCGTGGAATTGTAACCCAAAATTACACTTTATATAACATTTGAATATCCGTTTTCTTGTAGGCAAACTCCTCATACCAGTTTGGCTTCGATGTGAAAGACGACGAGTTCACCAACTATCAGAATCGCAAGGAAGTCCGTGATGGTTCTGTCATTAAGGGCAGCTATTCGGTGGTCGATTCCGATGGCTTCATACGCACCGTAAAGTACACGGCCGATCCCAAGGAGGGTTTCAAGGCGGAGGTTATTCGCGAACCAACCGACATTGTTGTCAAAATACCAACACCACCACCACCAACGCAATTGTTACGTGCCGGTGGGCATAAGGTGCAATCGGAATATAGTTCCGGCAAACAGCAATATCAACAGCAGCAGCAGCAGCAGCAACCGCAGTATCATCAATACCAGTGAGAGACACAATATTGGCTCTGAGATCAGATCTAAGGAGATTTACTCTGATTACTTCTTTTGAAAGTTCCGCAAAGTCCATGTAGTTTGTAAATACGCCAATTACGAAGGGGCAGAGAAATTATAATATTATTATTATATATCTTATATATACATAACACACACATATATCATCTGCATCTGCATCTACATCATTTAGTTTATAGCCTAAAAGCGAATTTACATATTCCCCCTACAAAAAAATATCTCCCCTCGCAGAGACACATTCGATCATCGTGAACAAATTGTACGACATTCTTTTTTAGAATATTGAATTAAATTGTGTTTTTTTTTATATAAATTTAAAAAAATTCGTTCGTTTTCTTTTAGAAGTAATTGGATTTATTTGTTGGAATATTAATCTCTGGTGAATCCTTTGAGTAAATTTCATTTAATAATGGTCTTAAGGCAAGCAAGTTTCAAAATCAAGAGCTATAAAGTCATTTCAGTTTTCAGTTTTAGTTTTCTTAACTCTAAAGTTGATTTGGAAAATAAGGGATCATAATTCCATAACATAATTTCAGTCATAATATGGCATAGACTAAAAGAGACTGATTGAGCCATAAACAAAATTTACATAAGTACTTGAAAGTTTTGAATGAAACCAAACTATAAACTAATCTGGACTCTTTTAGTCTTCGATTTCAAATGACTTTGTAAGCTTTAAGCGATAAAAATCCTGAATTTTATAATCCTACTTGTATTACTCTACAAGCTACAAAAAGTTTTCTTTGCATATGAAGACTTTTTCGATTCAGCATGAATGGCAAACAATTTGCAATTCTATGGTTCATATGCTCTTTATTATTTTTCTCCTTGTCATTGTGAAGATACAAGTAAACAAATTTTATATCCGCATAAATCAATGTGTTAACCCTTAAGATCAAGATGAAGCACGGAAAGAAAACGGGCAGAAATTACAATCGAGGAAAGGTAACCCGTTCGTCCAGTTGCTTAGGCCAGGCAAAGGCCATCCTCGTCATTAAATGTGGAAGTTCTCACCAGAAGAAGACGAAGGCGACGACCAAAGACCAGACTGATGATGATTCGTGGTCACCCAAGAGAAGAGAAGGCCAGGCAAAGCTTCGACCGGACCGGTCAAACCGGTTGATCTTTGGGAAAACATTGAATGAACGAAAGAACTCACGCCACAGCAATGCAAACAGACATAGACACAGAGACAAATAGACATAGAGACAGAGAGAGAGAGAGAGATAGAGATAGAGAGAGGTGGAGATGGATTGAGAAGTGTCCTTTTGCAATGTCCTTGCATAAATTAGTGGAAACAGTGTGAGAACCGAGCGAGCCAAAGGGTAATGCATGCAGCTCGAGCTCCGATCATTCTTCATGATGACCTTATCGTCCAAATGAGAGGAGAAGAAAACAAGTAACCGGTTCTGGACAGTGACTGACAGACGGAGAAGATAGTTTTTTGAGAAGCTGCCAGCAGCGGCGCTAATGACCCGCATACACACACACACACACACGCACACATACATAGAGGTAGAAAGAAAGGACACATGAAAATTTACATATGCCAAGATATCTCAGTATTGAACCTTTATCCTTTACACCCCGTATATGTTTGTATGTAGGATTTGACTTGGTCAGTAGGGCACAACTACACACAACTGGACACTGCTGCCCGAGGGCGAGGGCAGTATGTAACTGTGTGTGTGTGTGTGTGTCATTCCATCATCATCATCATCTTCTTCTATGCAAATGAGCTTGGCCCAGCCCAGTCAACCCCTTTGGAAGAGGTCACCGACTTACAAGACAAGATAAGGATAAGAATCCGCTGCAACCTAGCAACCCCTTTCGTTCTGGCATTTGCATATGACCCGCATTTGCAGGACTCTGTCTTGTAACTATCCTGCTGCAGGACATTGCCTAAAACCAGTTTTCTTTCCATTGCAAGACAAGACCAAGAATAGCCACAGAGAAATTGACCTTTTTGCTTATAAACAAGAAGCAACATAAAAAAAGTCGTGTAACCGGACTGTCCACTTTCCGGACACTTTCGGGCGGCGTGAGAAAATTCCCTGACCTAAGACCACATATACGATTCGAAAGGATATCACCCAAGGAGAGAAGGAAAGAGCGAGCGAGAGAGGAAGAGAGAGAGAGAGAAGCCAAAGTACTTTCTTATGCAAATCTTTTGTTCGTCTCTCCATTCAAATTTCACGCCAAATCATTGTCTTTAAATAAATAATACGCCAAAATTATGAAAAGTCACGATTTTATATATATAAATGGGAGCGAGAGGAGAGGGAGGGTGGTAAAAAAAAAAACAAAAAAAAAAAACAATAAGAAAATGTATATGCAAATTTTATGGGTTAAGTTCAGTTCATTTCAGTTCAGAGTTTTCCTTGGGCCAAATCCCAACGATGCTCGCCATGACTGCCCTGACGATCTGTCCAAATCACCTAGATGGGAAATAATTGTAAAAGATTTATAATGTCATGGAAAAAGAGAAAGAAAGTGATCATTGCAAAAAACATTCCAATTCACCTCGCCCTTGTAACGATTTGTGCCGCGTTGCGATTCAAAACGTCTTTCCTGGGCCTTTGGATGATTCAAAACATGTCCATGACTACGTGAGGTAGGTCCATTGAACCGCATAAAAATATCACTATAATAACAATTGTAAATATCAAATATTAAGTTTTAATTGCCAAACAAATGGGTCCCTAATAGTATCTAGCAAGTTATATCTGTTAGTTAATGCTAATTAATCAAGTTTTGCTAAAAGAAAAGCCCATTGAATATTTTATATAATATGTATATAGTCATTCGATACTTCTAATCAACCATAAAATCATACCTATCCATATTTAGTTATGTCTATAATATAGATATGAAATAGAATAAATATAGAAAAGCATAGATTCTATACTGACAAACATGTTTTTTAACTCAATTTATAACCGATTGTTGTTCATTTGGGTTGGGTTGAATGTGAATATTTATAGACATATAGAATCCAGAGTTATAAAGTATAAAATCAATAAACTATAGAAATATATTATATGCCAATTAAATTAAGTGTAACCATATTGGCTCTTTGGTTATACTTACATAAAAATACAGAATGATCTAATTTTAAAGCATGGGCAATGCTTATAGGGACCTTTAAAAGGAGTTGAACTTTTTTTAAAGGACGATTAATATAGTAGGTCAGAAAGATATACAATTTATGAAGTAAAAAGTTTAAAAAACAAAGTAAACAATTGAGGTTTCTAACCTTAATTAAAATAGGCCTATGTTTTCTAAAATATTTGTCGTCTGATTTTGATATCTTATTGATTTACAACGAGTAATTTAAGAATTGGCTTGATAAACGCCTAAAAAATTGCTCCAAATTTCTATTTTCACTGAATTGTTTCTAAAGAACTATATAATATAGTCATAAGATCCTATTAAATCTGTGACATCTCAAAGAGAAGCAGTCAGAAGACTCTTTAAGTTCGTCTAAATATATGGATATCACTTAAAAACTCCATCCACTTATATATAATCACAAGAAATCTTCTTTAAAACTTTACGTACAGCTTTTAAATATTTTCAAAGTCTTGAACTTTAGAACTTTAACTAATTTGATCGATTCCATTTTATTGGGCAGCACTTACTGATAATATTTGGTCTCTTTGGTTTTAGTCTCTGCGGTTTCGGCATCTTTCGGATCGTGGTTTGCAGCATAGCGTCTTGGCCGCTCCACAGCTGTTGATGATGGCGGTGGTGCTGCTGCCACTTGTCGTGGTGGCACCACATGCAACACATCGCTGGTAAATAGAGCCGGTGGTACATTATAGAGATGCTCTTCGACGCGTCGTTGCGGCAGTTGGGCGGCTTGAATGTGCTGCTGCTGCTGCTGATGTTGTTGTTGCTGCTGCTGCTGCTGCTGGGTCAAGATGGGAATCCTCTGAATTGGTATATAGTTGCCCTCATAACGATATTTGGCCAATTCAGCATGAGGGGCAATCGCACGCTGTTGATATTGAACACTCGGTTGCGGATAGATGGGAAACGCAGGTGGTGCTGGTGGCCCAATTGACGGCAATTGTTGCTGCGATTGTTGATAATCCAAAGCCAGTGGCTGATAGTTGGGTCGATAGTTGATCAATTGATAGTTTCCAGGTGACGGTGCTATGGGGCCATAAGTGGCAGCAGCCATATAACCGGCTGATGGCTGATGATTGGTTGCATACTCAAGGCGACGCAAACGTGGAGCTTCATAATACACATGCCTTGGATAAATCAATTGAAGTTGAGCCGATGGCAAAAGGAAGGCAGCCACAAGCAATAGATGTAAAATAAGTGATTTAAGTGGTAATAGCTCCATCACGTTGCACTCTCGTCAAATTTGTGGCAGCATTTTGACAACAACATTGGCATTTATACATTGTTTGATGTTGTTTACAGTATTTGGTTAGTTGTGTTTTTTTTTTTCTTCACTGTTTTTGGGGCTTGGTCAATGCCGGAAGTCAGCAGAGGAGTCAGCGGTGTGTGAAATCGATCGAACGCTGCTGCAGCTGGTGCAGTTTTTTGGTCCCCCCCCCCCCCCCCCCCCCACTCCTACATTCTCTTGCTGTCTCTCCCCCCAGTTACACCTTTCTCCATATTGTGCAATGGTCCAACGGTCTGAGGATTGGAGTCTACTCTGTTTTACTATGCTCTGGTTTTTTTCTACATTTTTTTTTGCGGTTGTTGGGTTTTTTTTTTTTTGGGTTATATAAGTAACTAAGGCACAAACAAACTAACAACAACAAAAATATATACGTTAGATGACAAAGAGTTGAGAACAAGAACTGAATTTGAATTGCTAAATAAGCCAGCTGGCCGCCAGCTTTGCCAGCTTTCGTCAAGGTCAGTCAAGTTCAAATAGTAATAATAATAATAATAATAGTACTTTCTGTTTCCGTTAGATATGTAGCCATGTCCAGTTGGCGTTTACTCTGATTGGTTGTCGATGACAGCCTGTTGCTTCATTTTTGCCCATTTTAGGGGTTAAATTTTGCCTCTGTGTGTGTGTGTGTGTGGCGCGTAAAAAAGGACGAACCTATGGCCAGTAAGGTATTGCAACCCCCTGTCAGCAACCCTTAGATGAGTTGAGAAACAAAAACCCTTCGTCGTGGCATTGAAAAGTTTCTAAGATCATTCGACTTCTGAAGTTGAAAGCCTTAACAGCTAACCAAGAACCCAAAAACAAAAAACTAAATATATTTCACAGAGCAATCTTTGGATTATTTGAAGCAATAAAAGAAGAGGCAAATAAGGTAAGTTTCAGATAGTCATAACACATTTATAATATAGAAGTTTTCAGACACGAGATCTGCGTTTTCAACATGGTTTCAACATACACATAAAACATATAGATAAACTCCAGATCCACTAAAGTTTGAGTTATTTTTTTTGTTTGTTGTATAGAGAGCATTATTACGATTACGATATACGATATATATATATATATATATATATTTTATATAATACAAAGATGTTGGCCTCCAAAGTGTGTGTAAGAAAGAGAGACTGCTGCAACAAAGTTTTCAGTGCTTTCGATGCGTTTTTTTTTCACAACAATTCATCCCGTTTATATCATTCCAAGCCATTTCATTTTCCTTTGGTCAACTTTTTTTTTTTTCTTGATTCTAATCATCCATATTGACATTGTTCATGCGCATCTTGGCAAAGTCCTCGAATACAATATTGTCATCATCATCCTGATAATAGCCTTTGACGTTGCGATGCTGCTCAATTGACTTCATCTTCTTCATGGCATTCGAACGTTTCTTCTCAATGGTGCCTAAAGAAAGGGAGATTAGATTAAAAGTGCCTAAGAGTATGCAACGTTTTCACTTACCAGGTGCCGGTTGCAAGAGCTTGAATGGCACATCCGTTTGCATTTCACCGCCCAGAGTGCCGCAGTTCAATTTAATGCGCACCGAATACGAAATGACAATACCGCAAGCATCGCCAGTCGATTTGCCCTCTTGGACCATGGTTGAGGAAGCCAAATTGACATCCTCATCCTTCAAATGGCCATCCAGAGCAATGCCTAATAGAGATCAGTACGCATTTGTTATGGTTAGAATAGACACTTCTCTCTCTCTCACTCTTACCATGACGATCCTTGTTATTGGCTGCCAGGGGAATTAGATAAAAGGTCTTGGTTAGATTTGCTCCTGGTGTAATGGGGCAACCCTCTTTGGTCTCCAATTGAGCCACATGCTTGCTGAACTGAGCATTCACCATTGTGATCTCGGTATGCTGGACAATGAAGCATTTGATGCTCTTCACCGATTTCTTGGAATTGTTCGATACTTGCACTGTGGCAGCCACTTTCTCGCCATGATAGTAAATCTCACGATCCAATGTTACCTCCAGGCTGATTTTGCCATTGGAGAAGGTGAAACCTTTGCTGACCAGCGAGCTGGGCAAACGTTGTCCACGATTCAATGGAGCATATTGCAGTTTCTTGATTACCAAGCTGACCATGCTCCTCTTATGCTGACGATCATCCTCCGAATCGGCAACGAAGGCACGAATGGTGTATTCCACACCCAAGGGCTTGCCCATATCATCACCCTCCTGCTGCAATGTCACCGAGCTGGGGGAATTGGGTGGGAAATGGAAAGTGAATGGATGGGCATGGCTACCCAATTTGCGTACAAGTTTCTCTTGCATTGGAGTCATTTCCATATTCGGATTGGTCATGGGTACAATTTGCTCACGTGATAGTATCAATTCCTTTGAGAATTTAACACCCATAACCTCATCCTCTTCCCGTCCATAGCGATAGGTGGTGGCCAATTGGCCAAATACTTTACGATTTTTCAAATATTCCGGCTCCACAACGATAACACCATCAACAGGATCACAATAATCCAAGTGATCAATGAAATCACGACGTCCCAAATAGAAGGTTACCTTGCCGTTTGGCGTGGCCTTCTTAAACACCTTGACGGAAACAACCATGTCGCTTAATTACTTAGTTAGATTGATAGATAGATCGAGAGAGATAGAGAGTTTGGAAAAAAAAGCAATTAATATTTTCGCGACCGACGCTTCTCGTTCGTAACGTGCACAATTTCTCGTTAGCGGAGGAAAATGCAAAACCCATGGGCCCTACAACTTGCTTATATACCTTTGGCTTGGCCCTGTCCACCACCACCATTTGGTGGCCCAATGTCCACTAAGTGGATTTGCGCGTTATGCAGTTGGTTTCTAACGAGGCAGGCGTTTGGCCAATGGGTGGGTGGGTCGCTTTTCTGCGCAGTTTTCACTTGACCGCATTAGATGTGTGTGTGGATGTGTGGATGTGGATGTATCTGCATATGTGGATTGTCTAATGTCAAGTCAGACATTCAGACATGGTGTGCGACCTCGTGCGAGGTCATGTCACATGTGTTGAATAAGTTTCCAGCCGCCCTAAACAACGACAGGGCAGGGCAGGGTGACAGGTCTTTACATAGAGATTAACTTATTCGTTTAACCATAATTTTCCAAGAACTAAGAATTTGTTCGTTTTTTTTTGTCGCTTGCGTCTGGTCCATGTTTTGTTTTCTTTGACAACAGTTGTTTGTTGTTGTTCCTGGAGAAACCTTAGAAATTTCTGGAGCACTTTGTCAACGTGTTATAAAATAAAACATCAATATATTGATTTTGTGCTGCTGACTTGGCAAAATATAAAGCAGACATTAATTGCAATTGAAATGGAATTAAAGTAAAAGTTCTATAACGTTTTTCTTTTCAGCAAACTTTTCCTTAGAGAAGAAGTCACCATGCAAACACAGACCCACACAACAACCGATCGTCATGGCTATAGCCTGCGCTTTTCACCTTTCGAGGCAAATTATTTGCTGCTGGCTACAAGGTAAGTCTCAAATTCTAAAGATGCCCATTTCTACTCCTTCTTTAACTGTCTTTTGTATCCTTTTTAGCCAATTGTACGGTCTTGCTGGCGGTGGTTCTCTCTTTTTGCTTGCCCAAACTCCCAATACAGTCGATGGCCAGAATTTAACTGAGCTATGCCGTTTGGAGTGGTCGGATGGTCTGTTTGATGTGGCCTGGTGTCCCTATGCCGCTGATATAGCAGCCACTGCATCGGGAGATGGATCATTGCAAATATGGTCGGGTTTGGATGCTGAAGCGGCTATGGGACAACAGACACCGAAACAGCCATTGATCTGTCTGCAGGAACACAAGAACGAGATATACAGTTTGGATTGGGGCGAGAAATGGAACTATCATACACTACTCTCGGCCAGTTGGGATTGTACACTCAAATTGTGGGACTGCAATAGACAGAACTCGTTAACGACATTTGTGGGACACACAGATTTGATATATTGTGCAAAGTTTTCGCCACTCATTGCGAATCTATTTGCTAGCGTAAGTACCGATGGACAATTGAACTTATGGAATTCTCTTGATTTTGCAGGTAAACCCCTAATGAGCATCGAGGCGCATCCAAGTGAGGTTTTGGCCTGTGACTGGAGTCATTTCGACAGGAACATTCTGGTGACTGGCGGCTCGGATGGTCTAATACGTGGCTGGGATTTACGTAAGATGCGGACGCATGTCTTTGAGCTATATTCCGGAGAATTTGCAGTCAGACGTTTGGCCTGTTCACCGCACTCGGCATCGGTATTGGCATCGGCTAATTATGATTTTACCACACGGTTAGTTAGTTAGTTTGACTTGTTTCTTTAGCTCTTACAATTGACTGATTTTTATTTTTGTGGATATTTAGCATTTGGAATTTGGATTGCGGCGAAGCTCCACAAGAGATAAACGAACAACATACGGAATTTGTTTGCGGTCTCGATTGGAATCCACATCGTAACCACCAATTGGCCGATTGTGGTTGGGATTCAGTGGTCAATGTCTATACACCACAATTTCTAAAGGATACAACAATGGCCTAAAAAGTCTCGGTCTAGTCAAAAATACAAACTGGATGAAAAATACAATGGAAAACAAAGCAAAAATCTGAAAGCTAAACTCTGGAACTGGTACTCCGAAAAATACTGAATGAAATGTGATAAGGCGCAATGGCGTCAAAATAGCCAGGCCAATAGCCTAAGCCCCTTAAGACGACTAGCTATATAGCTGAGCTATATATGCCTCTAAGGAGAATACTCAACGAAGATGACGACGACGACGAAGAAGACGACGGAGAAGACGACAAAGACGACGATGATGACGAGGAGGAGGTAAAGTGTAACTAGTTGTGATAAATGCAAATTGTATAAAAAAGAAAAGGAAATGAAAACAAAGAAAATTTCCATACAAATTTCTTAGTTAAACGGAATCTATCTTAAAAAACAGGGGCGGTTTCATTATAATTTGGCGTTGTATGACCAAAAATTAAGTAAAAACAATGTTGGATGAAAATGAAATGAAAGAACTAACCAATCGTTTGTTGCTTTTGACATAAATTGGAATGAAAACCGAATTTTACAAACTTAAAGTGGAAAACTATCTATCTTGGTTCTAATATACATATGTCGGATGGGAAGGTATGGCAGGCCAATCTAAACTTTGTTTGGAAGAAATCAATACAAATGGAACGCTTATCAGAAATAAGCAAAGACGATAGTTAACTAACTATGAATTAGAGAAAAGAATTTTTACTAGCATGTTTAATCAAAACATTTGTCCAATTTACTTGTTGTGGTGCCTTTTTTTTTTCTGTCTTTTGACTATAATTTGCACTTCTGAACTTATTCAAAAGTTAACGGCACTGGCCATCAATGGAAAGGTGAAACCTACCTGAGGGTAGGTAGCCTTTTTCGTCTCTCCCTCTCTCTTTCTCTCGCTGACCAAACAAACATGCAATAAAGCGTTAATTTGGTGCAACAAATCAGAGTTTCTCAGAATTGACACACAGTCAGCAAAAGCTGACTCCAAAAGGTGTGCCAACTCGCACCTTCTGCACCAGGGATTGGGATCAGGGTGTGAAAAGACTGCCGCCAGCAACGGGCCAGCCACAGTCGAGTCGGATGACGAGCCTTGTTGATCCTGGACATTAGCTATGGCGACTAAGCTTTAGCTGCCACTTCGGGCAAATATTTGTTTTGATGCCAATTGGCGTTGATTTCTTTAGACAGCCACGCATCAGTCAAACTTTGAAAGAGGAGGATCAAGTAAGTATAACCAACTACCAGGCAGCAGCAGCAGCAGCAGCAGCAGCTGCTGTTGACCCTCGTTCCCTTGTTATTCGTGCGAATAAGCAGGAACAACCTGTAATTATCTTTCCCCAAGTCAAGTGAAACTAAAATTGATATTAATGCTTGTTTGTGTTAATAAAAATCGAAAATTTCATACCAAGAAAGCGTGAAGATGAGCTCAGGCAAAGTTGTTTTAAATCTATAATTTTGCGTACAACACACAAATCAGTTTAAACAAGAAAGGAAAACACATATCAGGGTTCAAAATTAAATGTGTTAAATATTTTGTGGTTAAATAGGGGCTTTGGGTATACACATACATACATATATTTTAATTTCTAAGTTGAGAAAACTTTTAAAACGAAACGCTTTCATAAACTTAAACCTAAGAGTTTCTACTTCGATGAAATAAGTTTTTTTTATTACATTTTTCTCCTGTCTGATAAGGATTTCAATTCCATTTTAGTGAAAATTTTATTTCCTATCTGAAAAGCCTTGTTACTTATTTCTAATTGGATAGAAAATATTCTGACTAGTTTACTTTTCAAATGGAATTTTAAATGTCAACTCCTTATTACATTCAAAACATGATATATAGATGGCGCCATTGTGTTGCTGCACAAAGGCAACGTAATGAAAATGTTGCCAGACTGCCAAACAAATAAAGTGCAAAAAGAAAACAAAGTTAAAAAAAAACACAAATTTAACTCACAATTAACTACTTTTACGTACTTAAAAATAATTTAAGTTGCAGTTTAAGTTTAATAATTATTAAAAAATTTAAAAATATAAAAATGGCAAGAAAGTTTCCTAACTGCACACACAGATGGCGCTGTGAAAAATTGATAATTTGTGCGCTGTTCTCATTAATCGATAACATTTGGCGGACATTTTGAACAAAGACTACAATTAACCATACGAAATTTTCATGAAATTAAAACTGATTACACTTTTTCTTTAGGCCCTATAAGGACATTAGTCAGATGGTTACATTGTAGGCCCAAATTGAAGGAGTGATTAAGGGGTTCGGTAGAAGATCGTCAAACAAATGGCTTAAAAATTGCACTCACTTACTGGGGAGTTAAAGCCACTAAAATTACCCGCAGCAATTTAGTGCGAATGAACGAAAAATCCAGGCAAACGATAAATTAGCCACAAACAATGTTGCAATGCAACACAGCAAGCAACAATTGGACACATACTAAGTTGCCTCGGCGGTTGTTGTTGCGGCAGTTGCCTAGACACATAACCTTGACTTCTTGCTGTTTCTTTGTATTTGGCTTCAGCCCTCGCCCCCTCTTGGCCACGCGAAGGATGGCAGCAGAGGGAGCCCAAGAGATCTTGTCTTCTCGTCAGTGTCAAGGCTCGCGGCTTGTTATAAATAAACAGACAAAAGGCTAAAATACCAAAACACAAGTAAAAAGAAAGAAGCAAAAAAATGAAAAAAATAATATTTCAACACCCATCCAGGCAGCACGCGAGGAGGTAATCTCCCTCCCTTTGCTACCTCCATGGAGGAGCGTTCGGTGCTGGGTTGCTTTTTGGGGGCCACATCGTCAGCCAGTCAGCCAGCAGGTTCTCGATTCGATGTCTACCTGGTGCTCTCAGTCTTTCTCTTCTCTTTTTTTGTGTTGTGCTCCCGACCTGCTCGAAATGTTGCACGCGCCGCAGCGTTCAGTTCAGCAATTTAAATTGCCTCCACGAGCATTTTGATGGCGATCACGCGCCCCTCTTTCAAATCTTGCTGCTCAATCTGCGGCAAAAAAGGCGACCATAAAGGATACTCTTGGACGAATAAACTAAAACTGAACTAAAACTCGGGACAACAATAACAACAGCTCAGCGCATTGAGTTTTTACGACTGTCTTGGTATTAATTTTTGTTCCCTCTCAACGTTTTGTTCTTTTTAGATCCTCTTGGCTTTAATCGTCACTTTTATGCCGACACAGACACAGAGAGTGTGTGTGAGAGAGAGAGAGAGAGATGGAGTTCTTGGTTAACTAACACGTGTAGGAAGGGCGGGCAGTGGCATGGCACTGGGTTTTGGCAGTGGCGACGTCGCCCCCCCAGAGAGTGTGACTTGCTGTGTATATCATCAGAGAACATCACCGCAAAATAACAATTTTCCCATTTTTTTTTGTGAGCATTTTAGATTTTCGCCACTTCTTGTGCCTTTTCCTCTTGTCTAGCTGGAGTGGGCGTAACGCAAAAAGGGCGATCTTGATAAAAAGGGATTTCCAGTTGAGTGTACACCGGAAATAATTGTCAAGGGATAAACAGCTCCCGGCGGGGTCTAGGATATGTGGGCTACCTGTGTGCACAGGATGCTAATGAATGATCACAAATGGTTATGGTCTGAGAAACGGATGTGTGTGTGGCTACCGTTAGAATAAGGATCGATCAAGGAGTGTGAATTTATGCACCATTCTGAAGATTGAATAACAATTCGACAAAGACAATCACAAAATAATAATGAATTCCTTTTTGATACTGACTGATTCCCCCTACATCGCCTCGATCTCTCTATCTATCTATCTATCTATCTGTCTGTCTTTGTCTTAAGGCTGCTCTGTGATTTTTATGATCTGTCTGTGGATTTGGGTTTGTGTGTGCCTGCTCCTATTGTTCTTGGTTTCCCGATGACATAATGAGAGTAATGTTTTGCTGCCTAGTTTTGCGTAAGGTCAACGATGACCTCATGCCCTAGAGGCAACTAAAGACCTGAACGCAATGTTATGCAATAGCTGCTGCTGCTGCTGCCGCTGCCGCTGCTGCTGTCATAAAAGTCGCTCTCTAGACCTAGATCTATATACATAGATTGCCCATAAAAATGGCCACTGAACTACTAACACAGTAAATGGGCATCTTTATCCTGTCTGGCTGTCTGTTTGCCTGTATTTTGGGCACAAATTGGTACTGAAAAAATATTCAGCGAACATTTGTTTATGACATGTTGTTAAAAAATTCAGGACATTGAGAGCGAAACTGAACGCGACCTGAACTAAATGCAATTTACGCAATTCCGAGCAAAAAACAAGGCCAAATGTCCCGCTGTTGCTCTTCCACGAAACGGGATTTTTATTTCGCTCTCTTTTTTTGGGTTCACGAATTCCAAATAAGGATCAGTGAGAGGATCATACGGTGCCCATGCCCATGCCCAAGGATCTCATAATTTTTTGGTCTGCTCTAATTTTTTGTTACAATTGTTTTTTCGTTCCTTGTGTATGCAATTTTATTTGTCTTATTTTTGGCAAATATTTTTGGTTTTTGAGGTTGCTGCTTCTTTTCCTTTTTTTTCATTCTTTCCGATTTTTTGCATTGTTTTGGGTTTGTTTGTTTCTTTCTTCCACTGCGTGTGTCTCTGAGGTTGACCAAAACACAAAAAAAAAAAAAATAAAACAAAAAAGTTGGCCCAGATTACAGACAAAAATTAGCGCAGTTCGGGCCACAGTTTTTGTTGGTTGAAAGAGGCGCGTGGCAAAAATTTACAATAACTATAATGAGCTCAATCTAAAAGAGAACTTGTTTTCTTCCTCCTCTTCGTTTTATCGTTCCTTTTCGTCTAAATACATACGCTCGGACATAGCAAACAATTTTATTTACAAGACGAGAACATTCTTTCCTAAAAATATCAATATTATTAACTATAAGAATCTTGTTTATTGTTTGGCTCTTTGCATTGAAGGTGATGAGTGATTTCATTTCATATCTATCCCATTTCTTTTTCTTTTTTGCACTGGGAATGACTAGATGACTAGGTGACTAGAGTTACGTTCAGTATTATCCTACATTTATGACACAGCTATGAATAGTTTTATCAATGAGTAATTGATTTTATTTAACTAAGCACACAGAATTAGTAAATCTCATGAGTGTTAAGTCATTTGAATAGAGTAATTCTCAATCGTTCAAAATTTTAATGGGTATCAAAAGAGAAGAGTTAATCCATTTTCTTAAGGTAATAAAATAAACTCGGTTAAACTCAACAACTTAATCTAGCTACAAATACAACAGACTTAAGTGCCAAGTTTCATTTCTTGAGATCTTTTACCAACTGATATAAATACAGGAATCCAGACGGACAGACAGAGACGACTCATATAAGACCCACCTTTAAAGCTGATCAAGAGTTTCCTATATATAACTTTATGTCTTCATCTCTGCCTCCCAACCATTAGATTCATATAATAATGAATATAAATAACTTACATATATCGATTGAAATAGCTGAATAATCTATAGCAATCAATTTGAATCATGTGGAAACTCAGAAAAGTTTTTCATTACGAGTAAACAATTACATTCCAATTACAAAGTATTCTATTGATCTAGTTAGATAAACAATAATAAGTAGGAACTACTCATCATTTGGGCTAGGTTGAACTTTAAAGTATTCTGGACTAATAGTTTTGAAATCCTGAGTTAATAAACATTTCGTTTCCTTTTTCAAGTGTATCAATAATTTATGCCATTGAGGCTTTTTTTGAGGGTGAAGGACGCTTACACAAGGTCGTCTCGCAGTTGATTTATAAATAAAATTCCGTGCAAAAATTCTTTGTTGCGTATAAATAATTTGTTTTTGGAGAATATAAAGCAACAACAACAGCAACAGCAAAACAAAATATTTCTATCTATAGGTATGTATGTATATATGTATGTGTATAAAACTGTCCGTTTTTGAAAATGCCATTTCAATAGCCAGATCTGGTTGTTGTTGTATTAAAACTCATGACCAAAATACTTTAGCGGCTCGTCTCATGACTAAAAATAGTGGCCATAGTCGCCCCCACACACACACACACACACACACACACTCATACTCATATCGACTGTGTGTAACCCAAAAGCTGCAGAAGCCCCTCAATTGGAACTCAATGATGGCGCTGCTGCTGACGATGGCCACTGACGTGCGCCAATGACGCGTTTTGCTCGCAGATTCTGATTCTAAACAGAGGCCAAAACACACACAGAGGATGCGAGGGCGATGGGAGAGGATAAGGAAAGGAGCATGGGCGCTCCAGAACCAGGTGATGACGATCATCATCGGTACAAAACCATCATCATCATCAGGTTAAGCTAAAAATGGCAAAAAGCAATAGCCGGGCCAATGATATGGGGGGCCCCTAGGAACTGAACTGAACTGAACTGAACTAAAATGAAATGAAATGAAAATAGCCATCAGCCGTCAGTGGGCCTAAAAAACAATCTTCAAAATGAGTTTTTCATTATGCGGATGAAAAAACACAAAACAAAAATCAATTTGTATCATAAGAAAAACGAATCTATAATACTCTCTTTAAACAAATAATTCATATCTACATCGGACATTCATAATGTAAAAGAAAAAACTATTATTCACCTTTTCTTTTTGTTACTATGAGTAGAAAATTCTAGGAATGTGAAACCCCTATTAGACATTGACAATTTAAATTTAGTTGTTAGTCTTTAAACATGTGAAACGATTTGCATTTTCCTGCTCTTTGCCAATTGCATTTAAGTTTTCATGGCTAAAATACGCTTACATTTAGTACATTTACTTTGAATGTAATGAGAAATTTATAAACAAAAGGGTTTCCGTATAAAAAATTTGTTCAAGTGTTAAATTTTTTTTTACTATGATCTGGAAGGTTATTATACATTTAAGTAATTTTATAGATATGAAATCTTCTTTTGAATAATTTTTGTTGGTCTAGATTTCGGCCTTTTTTGAAGTTAACCAAAACAGGGCTTGACGTTTTTATATGTAATTAAAACAAACTTTGAAGTAGGAATCTATGTGCTTTTCATCTATGACCAGTGTGATCCTTGGAAAATTCCGAGGAAATTTCTTCATCCTCATAGAAAAGTAAGAAGCACTTCAGCCAAGAATGCACTGGAATTGTCTCTGAATCTATCATATTCTACGGCAATTTGTTATAAGAAGAACTTTTTATGCCGCCTTTAACTAACTTAATTTTGAAATTTTAATGGAAGATTTAATAATTATGTATTTCAATTTCGTTTGCATAACATTAAAGCAAATAATTTGAATTAATATAAATAACTTCATTAGTTATTGTAACCATTTTTAATCAAAAACATTTCAATACAGTATTTCTACTTCTAAAAGGATTGAAACATGAAATCCTCTTACTTTCAAAAAGGATTAAAAAAGGAAAAGAGGCCTACCTAAAATCAATTTTTAACTATTCGTTTGGCTAGAGATTAAGACTAGTGTAAAATAGTCAAAAAGGGGTTCTCATATTTTCGATATGCCCATATTTTGCCAAGTGTATAACAAATACTGTAAACTTGCAAAAATATTTTTCATGAAAAACAAATTCTTTGGCACCACGTCAATGACGTCAATGCGAGACGGCGGCTGTCAAAATTGTGAGAATAAGAAAAAAACAACAAAACACAAAAAAAAAAAAAAAAAAACCAGGGACTAGAGAAAAAGTTTTTTCCTCGCGTCTGTTAAGTCCAGACGTGGGCGTGTTGTTGTGCTTTGGTATTTGTGTGTGTATGTGTGGGAGGGGGAGGTGTGCGGGTGGGCTGCCTTTTCGCCTCAGTGGCTGCTGGCTGCTGGCGATGACGCGTGAACTTGCCTTTGATTTGTTTTTCGCGATCGCCAAAAATAACAAAAACAACATCAAGCAAACAAGCGTAAAAGAGATTCGTGGAGGTGGAGAAGACGAAGGTGCTGGCTGAGGAGGGGAGGGAGGGGCAGGCAAAACGGTGGGTAGTGCGGCATTTGCATTTCGTTAATGTTATTGTTACTTTGGCAGGGCGCACACGTTTGCCCCCTTCTAGCCACCGTAGGCCCCCCTCCCACACACACAGACACACACACACACTCACACACACACACAGATATTTCCAGCAGGAACAACAAACCGAAAAGAAATATCTGTGGGTGGCAACTTCATAAACTTTGATTTAATGGTATGCCAAATAGACTTGGCGGGGTTTTTCAAATCTGTTTTTGGCAGGTTAATATACATATATGTATATGTATATATACACTATATCTGATGGTAATTGGTAATACATTTGCAATTTCCGGTTAGTTAGTCTGGGTGATTACCAAATTAGTAAATTGCATGCGTAGCCGCACGTGACTCCCTTTATCCTTTTGCCGAAAACAAGCTGCCAAGAACCTGAAGATCCTTATAAGCAGCGACAGCAACAGAGACAGATCCTCTTGAGCCTCTTGAGCCTCTTTAGTGTCATTTCCGTTCATTGCTGGGCATTAAATTAACCATCATTAGGCCAAAATATCTTCGCGAATCCACTGAAAATCGTCTGCAATCAGCATTCATCCAATTTCAACCCGAAATGCCGCCAGATGATGATGATGATGAGAATACAATTCTTATCTTTCCTTTCTTTTCGAATATAGTTATAAAAAAGATTTGCTTTTTAACTTTTGGCGGCTGTTGGCTAAGTGAGCGTTGATTTTCAAACCTGGACACCTGTTGCCTCCATTGTTGTCCTCCAGCTTTAGTCATATAAGTGTCTTATGTATATATATATATATAAATATATATATAAGCTTTATACAACCTTTTTTTCTGCTTCCTCGTCTTTGGTTTACGAAATCGCATAAACATAAAGGTAATTGCACAGACATGCCAAAAAAAAAAAAACAAAACAAAAAATTATCCGATATTCGTCGTAGTCGTTCTCTACGTTTTTTGTTGTTGTTGTAAAACAAAACAAAACAAAATACAACAACTACAAAAATACCATCGATGCTTGGCATTTATTGTGATCGCCGCTTATTGCCGAGAGACTCTGCCGATATCCGAGGGTGCCAAGGTTTCTTATTTTCCTGCCAAAAAAGGTGATTTCATCGTTCGGCCAAAGGGACCCATCGAATGCGGTGCAAATAAAGTTGCTTCAACTACTCATCAGAAGAGAAAAAACCCAAAAACTACTCATCAGATAAACCCCAAAACCCTGATGAGTAGCCATCAGATAAACCCCAATTTTTGAGACTTCTTAAACCAATTTAAAATATATTGTTGTATTTATTAGCTGAATGCATCACCAGGAACTTTTTACAGTTAGACTTACATATATGAAAATGACAAAGGATTTAGGATCTAGGAAGGACATCATTTAGTAGATGAGACCTTAATGCTGGGAACCATTTCACCAACCAGCAATTAATAAACTTTTGCTTGAATCATTGCAGAATGGAAATGAGAGAAAATTTGTTGCCCCTAGAACAATTTTGTTTACCCCTTGACCTTCCTCCTAAGATAAAATTAAGTCATCCTTCACCTACTGATTCCAGTTAAAGATCATTTTGAAAGGAAAATCAAGCATTTTGGACGTTAATTGTCTACCAGTTTCAGGGGTAAAATCTAAGGAAATTCCCCTCATGTCCCTCTCAGAGGATCTGCCACTGACTGACTTTGATATTTTTGAAACTCAATGTTGATTGATTTATAAAATAGTTTTCGGAGTTCTTTTCAATTTCTAAATCGAAACCATTAAAGAAATTTAGTTTAGTTAAGGTGAATTTGTGGACATTTAATTAAACTTATTCATATGCCCCATTTTCTTCTCAGTAGCGTGACAATCCCCCAAATAAAAGTGATTGTTTCCATTCAAAAAGCATCAGCCTTTCAGCTGCTGCTGCTGCTGCTGTTGTTGTTGCTGTTGTTGTCTGTTTACACGGGATGCTGCTGTTGTTGTCACAGCCTCCGCACAACATGCTCTCATGATTCGGTCTCGGTCCGGGTATCGGTCTTGGCCTCAGTCCTCTCTGTGTGCTGTGCCTTGTGACATATGCGAAATTCATTGTCGCGTGTTGTGTCCAACGCATAAAGCCAACGACTTGTTGGTCTGTCCAATGCCAACCAACCTTGACGCACAGCAATCCCAATCCCCCATACCAATCTCATCGCCCCCCTCCACTGCCAACCTTTAGCTCCTTCAAGCGCTGCGGCGGCCTTTCGATCCATGGCGTTGCGTTGCGTTGCATTGCGTTGCGTTTCGTTCTCTTTCTCTGGCGCAATTCATCTGGCCTGGGCCTGGGCCTTAGCCTGGGCATGGGACTGACCATACAGGTGCCATATCGCGACCGACATTATCTGCTTGCACTGATCGCCTTTTAAGCGCTGTTCGCATTGAAAAATTGCCAATTGTAGGGCCAACAACAGAATAAAAACAAAAAACAAAGTGAAAAACTGAAACTAAAGTTGAGGACTGAGGCTTTTAAACGATCGCTTAACTACTGTTAAGATGCGAATTGGTAATGGAGACTCGACGTGGTGGGGATGGGAGCGGAATGGACTAAACCTGCACCACTCGCTGATAATCCTGCACGAAGGTTAAACATTCCGTGCGTAAGTGCAATTAGTGTAATATATTTTAAGCGATGCGCCAACAATTTAAGCATTAACATTTATGCAGGTATGGAGACTGATTGTGTTTAAAATATATGTATGTACGTAAAATACTGTCAAAGCTCTGGGCCACGCGTCTACCAAGGTATATAACATATATGTACATACATACATGCATATGTATATTTTACTCGTAATCGGCTGACGCACGTTTCCGTTTAGTTGTTCCACGTTCGCCCCTAATGAGTTGTTGGCCAACGCTGCCGCCTCCGACTCATGTGACTGCAAAAAAAAAAAAAAACATACAACAAAAAATGTATAAAGACTCTTACGTCTGGATATCTATCTATCTATCCTATTGTATGCCAGAGCCCATTGAGCAAAAATTTTGTTTCACACACACGCAATTTCTTTCTTTCTGTTAATCAATGGGCCGCAACGCCGCGCAGCACTGACAGCCAAATTAGCGAAACGGTCTACGTTTAAATGTTTGACGTCAGCATCATCATCATCATCCCCAGTTGGATGGATCCAACTGGCCACAGAGCCCAGCATCTATTTGTTGCTCATTCTCTCTCCCTCTCCTGCTTTTTTAGTGGGAAACGTGACCAAATATGGGGCAATGTGTGCCAAATGGGAAATGAACGCAAACAATTTTTTGCACTAAAGCAAAATGATCTTTGAAATCTTTATTTTGCCCCATTTAATTGCAGGTGCCATTCGGAAGTCATAATAAAATTCATATCGAAGTAGAAGCAATTATTATTGCAGTTTGTTTACAATTAGAAACTTTGAAACTCTAGAAACGAGTTAAATTTTAAACAAATGTTTATATAAATAATGGAGCCTTCATTCAATAAATGAATATGTGATATTGATGATCTGTTATCTTGTAACACGAAGTTAAATAAACATATATTATTCCAATTTAATTAGAGTACATTGATTGATCGAGAAAATGTGTTTAAGTGGACATGGAATTAAAAGAGCGCGTTTGCCACTACTTCAATGCCAAAACAAGTTGGGAATTATAACTAAATCAAGCGAAAAACCCAAAACCTTTAGCTCACAACTCTTAACTTTTTCAAAAAACTTTACTCAAAAATTTACAAGCTGTTAAAATTCACAACAAATTTTTGAAAATATTGAAATCTTACTTGAAACTCTAAAAAGTTCTTTAAGGTGAGTAAGGCATTGAGATCTACTTCAAGATTTGTGTTGGATAACTAAAGAATCATTAGCGAAAGGGCTACCTTATAACATTTTGGGCCAAGTCTAAGAAGTAGCAGGTGCCCCATGCGAAGATGAAGATTCAATTTGTGCTCTCTTTCTGGGGAGGATTTATATCTTTTCTCAAGGCTTTTTTGTTTACAGAAAGCAAACACCAAAACGAAAGCAAAGCAAAACCAAACAACTGACAACTGATTTATGCACAAAATGCAAATGCAACTTCAAATGCTAATTGCGACGGCGACGGTCAAAAGCCCCAACCCCAACTCAAAAAAACAAAAAGAAGAAGCCTCTGAAAGTGAGAGAGAAGACCAAGCAAAAAAGAAGACAGTTCATCACAATTGCGTTTGCAAATCGACGACGAGGCGACAACAAACACGTATGCTCAGCATTGGATACTAAGAGACTCAGAGACTGAAGACCGAGACCAAGACCTAACCCACGCCACGCCATGCCATGCAATGCTTCAACTGGGCATAGGCAATGGATGGACATAGGCTCATTCATATGCAAATCTGACCATTTGCTGCTGGTCACCATCCACCACCACCACCAACCAAATGAAATGCCAACACGCAGAAAACGCCTGGCAAGGAGAGCATCGAATTGCAAATTATGGGACGCCGTCTGGTCCGATCCCCTCTCTCTCTCTGTCTCTCTCTCTTAAGCACAGTTGACAAAGTTGCGTCTGAATAAATTTCTCTGTTAGATATATGACGACCCAGACCCCAGACCCAAGACCCCGGATCCCATATCCCATATCCCAGATCCCAAAGACCTCCAACAACAACAACAACAACAAACGGCAACAATTCAAGGCAAATGTAATGCAAATGCAGAAACAGAAACAGAAACAGAGAGTGTGAAAGGGAGAGAAGAGAAAAAAAGCGCGTGCCCGTGGTCTCAACTTCCGCTGATGTGAATATGTTTTCCTACCATGCGTGACTTTATCTACCAAGCATGGCTATGGTCCGAGTCAGGAGCGGATCTAATCTCAACTGATCAACTCTTTTAAACTACAAAATCCGTACCTGAAACAATAGAAGCTCCCAAAAGGGTCCCCATTCAATGACTACGTTTCCAGGAATCTGTGTTGACTTTGGTGACGAACTCATCGCTCCATTAGCATAACATCAAGAGAAACAGAGAGAGAGAGACAGAGAGAGAGAGAACGGATGTGAGAATGCTGATGCTTGATTATGTTGTTGTTTCTCCACTCCAACTTCTACTACGACTACCAAAGAAGGGATTCGGGATTTGAGAATCGGGATGCTGCCCCGTGCATGACATTAATCACTTTTCGTTTGGAAAGATTTTCTCAGGCAAACAGCGCGCGCGACTGACGCCAATGAATATGTCTGGTCAAAAAAACTACAAAATTTTTATATATGTACATATAGAGAAGCAAACGGTGGCTATCAAAATAGTTTTGTACACGTTCCAGCCCACCCAAATGGACATTGAGAGAGAGAGGAGATATTTCCATTTACGTTTCGTTACTTATATTCTGTCTGTTTGTGCGATCACGATCACGCGCTTGGTTGCCTCTTTGTCCTAATGCCGTGCCTTGTGCAAATGTTTATATAAGACGATGCCAGCCAGAGATGACTCTTTCTCTCTCTCTCTCTCTGTCTCAATATCTCTTTATCCAAATCCTAAGCAGCCAAAAGGATTTGTCGTTGTCGTCGTCGTCGACGTCGTCATCATCATCATCATCATCATCTTCATCTTCATCGTCGTCGGCGTTAATGTGCACGCAAACAAGCATGATGTGGCAATTGTCTGGGGAGCGAGTTTTTAAGTCCCCTGGCTGCTGACTTCTCCTGCTGCTGCTGCTGCTGCTGCTGCTGCTGCTGTATTTGCTAAGTAGCCCAGAGTATGTATGTAAGTAGCATAGGAGATCTAGAGGGACACACAGAGGTGTAGATCCATTAGCTACCAGGAGGCAAACGAACAAGTGGCTGGGCGCGCTCTTGTGTGGCCTGCCATTTACCAGATTTACACAGAAGTCCGATCAAAAAAACACACACACACACACAAACACAAAAATGAAGAAAAAAAAAAGAAAAAAACGAAAATTGTGGGAGTGGCTCGACTTTCCATTGTTTCGGACTGCAATTGAAATTGAAAAACAGAAGGAAAAATCAAGTACTCGCATGGCTTTGCGGTTTGTTTCAAGTACTTAGAAATCAAGTCAAGAATCAAATAATCGATAAAATATCAATTAAATTTGGGATACTATCTAAAACAAAAATGAACTTTAGGGACACCAAACTATTTATTCATTCCTTAGAGAGAGGAAAGGGTAGAAGCCATCTAAAAAATTCTGCAAAATTCAATAAAAAAATTTATATTAAAACACAAATTAAAATTATTTGACTTTGATTTACCAAAGACTTTTGCCAATAAGACTTAAAGACAATCCAACTCCAATTAAGAGTGACCAGGTTGCAGATAAGCTTAGCCATGTATTTTTCGTTGTGACTAACTACAGCCACACTATTTCCTTTTGACGTTTCTCCCTTCATCGTAGTAGGCTTTGAAGCCCAAACTGCTATAAATAGAGGAACTTAAAGCATTTTCCTCATTCACTTGCTTGCCACAGCAAAGGCAGCATCTCCTATTTTCCCTCATTAACTTTAAACGATTGGGCTTTCCTTTTTATTATGCTCTAACTTATACTTGAGCAAAGGCAGATACGCCCTTTTGTTATTTTCCTTAATATCTTAAAACCCCATTTAATTCTTCAATTTCAAATTTCCACAGTAATTCCTAATCTCTTCTCTATCTTTTTTTTTGGAAAGAGTTGGAATTATGCATTCGGCACATTTTTTGAACGTATTTTGAACGTGACAGTATTGTTTTTTTTTTTTAACTGTTACATGCAAGTAATCGATGTACTTGATACCAGATACCGGAAACTATTCTTTTTGTTTTTATAAACAAATAAAATGAAGCAAATCTTACGCTGAATGCCTGAAGAAATCCGCTTTCATTCGTCCTGGAAGCATTTTTATGTGGTTTTACCCATTAAGTTCTCCTTAAGACCAGTTATATGGGATTTATATTTCAATTATAATCCTTAAAAGGTTTTAAAGGTTTAAAAACGGCTCTAAAAAGGCCATGATACTAAATCAAAGTGACCAGGTTTGATAATCGATAATCGCAGGCATGTATTTTTCGTTGTGACTAACTACAGCCACACTATTTCCTTTTGACGTTTCTCCCTTCATCGTAGTAGGCTTTGGCTCAAACTGCTATAAATAGAGGAACTTAAAGCATTTTCCTCATTCAGCTGCTTGCCGCAGCAAAGGGAGCATCTCCTATTTTCCCTCATTAACTTTAAACGATTGGGCTTTCCTTTTTATTATGCTCTAACTTATACTTGAGCAAAGGCAGATACGCCCGTTGGTTATTTTCCTTAATATCTTAAAACCCCATTTAATTCTTTAATTTCAAATTTCCACAGTAATTCCTAATCTCTTTATCTTTTTTTTGGAAAGAGTTGGAATTATGAATTCGGCATTTTACCTATTTATATCCTATATATATTACTTACTCAATTCGATTGTCGTTCAATGATAATTATCAACATTTTATAGACTCGATGGCTTCCTTCCTGAACTGTTAGATGTAAGTTGTCGATGGGTTGATCAACAAGACGTTACGTTGGGATTCAATGTGTAAGGGACAGTATAATTATGCCCCTTTTTTTTTAGTCACTTAAAGTTGAATTCAGAAATTCCGCCCTAGCCATAAAAATGTCAGCAAGTTTTTTTTGCGCCCATTTTTTTTTTATTTTTTGTTAATTTTGATTTTTGCCAAATGAGCTTGTGTATTTGCCATTCTCCCGTTGTTGGGGCTAATTATCACAGTTTTTGTTGTTGTTGTTGTTGTGGCAAGCAGGTGCTGGCAGTTGGCAATCGAACTTTCTACTCGAACAAACCAACAATTGTCGCCAATTAACATTGATGTTTTGCTTTTATTTCATTCAGCACTGCCAATTCCATCTTGAGTCTCACACGAATGGGAATCTTCATGTACCCCTTATTAACCATTTGCAAGTCTCAGTGTTTTTTTTTTTGTTGTTGTCCATGTCCTCAATTGAAAAGAGGGCCCCCACACATTAATCAGTTGGACAAATCGAGGTGCTGGTAGGTTTGCGTGAAACGGGTAGCTTCAATTGATTACGACCAGGCGGACAGGGCAGGGTAGGGCAGAACTGGATGGGATCGAACCGAACTGAACCGGAGCGAGTCCATCCCAGGTCCAAAACACTCTAAACATGGAATCGGAGTACGTCAGAGAATATGTAAATTGGTTGCTTCATTTTTGTTTTTGTTTTTTTTTTTGGTTTTTGTCAAGCGATAACGATATAACGATATGGCTGGATGCATCTTCGATTTCAAGGTTTCCAATGAATGTGCTGCGAGTTGTTGATTCATTTATTATTGTTTTTAATGGCATGACACACAAGGAGCTAATGACAAGCGACAAGTCAGCGAATCGCAGGTAAGGTGAAGTGAAAACTGGTAGGAAGGAGGTGCAGAGCCGGTGGAGGAGAAGTGGGGCCTTTTGTCGATTACTTTGACACGCTTATGGTCAATGTCAGGTTGAGTAAGCTTTTTTTTTCTACTTGAATTTTGTCGAAACCCGATGCCATCGTGTATACTATGACGCCCCAGTTAAACTTTTGTTCTTATCGTATGCTGAAGTTATACAATAGCAAACAAAAAACAACAGAGAAATCCATTTGAGGCACGTAGAATCAAAGTTAAATGTATGTATGTATGCATGTATGTGTGTATAGAGTAAGCAAAACTTGAAAGAATTTGCTTGCTAAATTAGTTAGAATTCAATGGAAAGAAATGGTGAATGGTTTGAAGATTTAAAGCAAGTGCTAAAAAGGGTTTCACCGCCAACAACAGGCCAAGAGCAAAAGCAACAGCAGCAGCTGTTTGCAGGCCATAATTGAAGCATTTCGTGGGTAATTGGTGGCGATTTCTTATGGACCCCAAACGCATAAATTAACACCAGACGGCATCTGAGAGCCAAGTCGGTCCCAAGTTTTCAGTCTTCGGAATCTTCCAGCAGATTTGTGTAATTGCAAGATTCAAGACTGAGAGACTGAAAGACTAGCAACTGAAACTTGAACCTTTTTTCCACATTTTAATATGTCCTAAGCTGGCTTCAACAAAAAAACAACAACAATAACAACGAAAAAAAAAAAAAACTCCTGCGCCAGATTATAAGCTTGCTGCAATTGAGGGGGAAGAAACATGCAATTTAGCTTTTGGGTCAGAGAGGAGTTCCTTGCTTTAGTCCAGTTTTATATGTTAATTTTTTTTCGTTTCTTTTTCTTTTGGCTTGGCCAAAAAGGCAAGCGTTTTGTACCTCATTAGAGCGGCGAAAGCGCGTTTACAAGTGTTAAATTGGCCAAATTATGGGTTGTTAACAGGATATAAAAGTAAAAGTGTCTAAAAGGGATGCCTTTCCTGCGCCAAGGAATCACTTGGGAAAGAAGCTCTCTTGCCAAAGGGCAAAAAACACCAAAACATAACGTTAAAAAAAATAAATAGGGTGATGATGGGGTAAAAGTTTTTTAGGGGAGGCAAAAATATGATATACTTGAATTTTGGTTTATATCCTTGTAAAGTGGGGTACATTTCCTATTCTTACAAGCAAGCACAGTTCAATATATAAGAACACTAAAATCCTTTTAGATCTATCCAGATCAAACGACTCAATATTAGAAGTTTTTATAGATGCTAATGAATCCTGTTTCGAATATGTTTTTGGTTTTTAAGTTTACACATTTGTATGTTTGATGACCTATTCAAGTTTCAACAAGATTGTTTCATAATCCCTTATTAAATACATAGCGTGTTCTTCGAGAATTGAACTTTATTTAAATAAAATTTCCATAAAACAGACAGTTACACAGAATTACTTAATGCTTAAACAAAATGCGACTAAACAAGATCCACTTTAATTATATTCAAAATCTCAAAAATAGGCAAAGTGTTTGAAATATAAACCGAAAAAACTCTAGAAAAACTCATCAAATATTTACCTAGACGTTTTATTTAAGTCCAGAATAATCTAAACTCGGTTTGGATCTTCAACCAACATTTTGATATCAAAACTATATATTTGTGATCCTTATCTTTTGATTGTCTTCTTATAAATTATAGTAACAGCAAATTAAGTCTTATCATGAATCAAATCAATCCATTGATTGAGTAGATTAGATTGTTTGAAGTTTTTTTTTTTTCAAAGTTTAAAGTGTGTTTTTGTTGAATCTCCTAACTTAAATCGCCTAACAACCAGTTGTCATATTTCCTCCTAGTCTGATAGCTAATCTTAATCCTGGGATCCTTAATCGCCTATTATTGGGTTGGTCTGTTATTTCGATTACTAATTTTCATAGGCGAATATAATTAAACACGCATATGATTATGTTTCTACTTTTATTTAAATTTGTAATACCATTTTTGGCCAATTTAATGTTATAAAGATCCTGTTATAATGATGTTAAAAAATCCTCTAATTTCCATAAATTGAATAAGTTAAGAATGTTTAAATAAGTCTAATATATTAAAATTCATAAAATGTTATTCATGTAGAAGAAGTTTTTGGTTTGATTTTGTATCACATCTATCTCTAAATGTTTTCACTTTGATATGTTTATTCCTTTTGGCCCTTGAGTCAATTACGATTACATTACGAAAATCTTCAAGTCTTATCATCTGCATCTGTGAAATCTGTGTGTGTGGCTGTGTATATCTCAGTTAAGCTTCTGACTGCAAAAACTTTGATTAATTGCCAACCATTGAGTGTAGAGTGAGGAGAACCTGAACCTGGGCATCATGCCCAATGTGTTCCTCTTCATCTTCGAGTTCGAGTTCCCCCCCGGGAGCTTCCTCTTTGCCTTACTTGGTCGTTGTTGGTGCTGCTGTCGCCAGTTAATGTTGCCAACTTAATCGCATTTTGCCCAAGACTCTTGATAATGTTGTTTATGTGCAAAACGATTTGGCCGAATGAGAGGAAGAGACCTGATGATAATTAATGAGACTCAAAACTTGTGTGATTATTAAAAACCGAAATTTTTTTCCTTTGCTTTTTTTTTTTTTTTAATTACACCAAGAGCAAAGCGGAGCCTGTTGTGTCCTTGGACAGAGGGAATAAAAATTGACCATATATAATGCGTAAGGAAAAATTCCTAATGAGTCCAAAAATAAAAAGCCAGTCGAAAACTATTTGCCATCTCTTAGAGATTTTTGCGTAAATTCTCAAGGCAAGAGGCACGCACACACACACACACATGGAGACACAGACAATTGCAAAAAAGGACACATACAGATCGAGAAATGTCACAAAATTCTTACGTAAGTGGGCAAAAATTATATGAGAGTATCATAAAATGGTTCTTGTTTTTTTGCTTTCCTTTTTCTCCTCCTCCACGCTGCGGCATAAGAATGAAAATTTTTGAAAACGCGCTCTCAATGTTCTGATCTCGTTTCATTTCATTTTTAGCGGAAATGTGTCGATCTATCTCCCTCTCTCTCTCTCTCTCTCTCTTTCTCGGTGTCTCTGC
This sequence comes from Drosophila willistoni, assembly GCF_018902025.1. NCBI lineage: Eukaryota > Metazoa > Arthropoda > Insecta > Diptera > Drosophilidae > Drosophila > Drosophila willistoni. The sequence goes on from NW_025814057.1 coordinate 3,253,336, forward strand.
ATGACATAATTTCGCATAATTTATTAACACAAAACGCGTTTCAAGGATCCTTGCACACACACAGCACGTGACGTGACCAAAAAGGAACAATGCAAAAAATAGGCACATCCCAAAATAAGTGCGAAGGAAAAACTAGAATGCAAAAAATTAGATGACCTGCTCTCTATTTACTGTGAATTTCGCAGGTCCTGCATCCTGATCATCCTCAGGGCAGACATTTTTGCAAAAACCAAAGTGCTCGCATTTTTTGTTCTAATTATTTTTTATGAGTTCAGACCACGCGCAAAAATTGTCGCACTTCTTTGCGGCAAGCCGCATTTGCCCATTCCATTGACCTGGATTACATAGATTTTCACTTCTCTCTTTTTTTCCTTCTATATTGTAGTTTTTCCTGCTGTTTTGTGGTGTTTTTTTGTTTGTTTTGGCTCGGCGACCCAATTTTTAGCTAATAATTGTTGCAATTTTTGTGGTCTTTCTTTTCTTTTTTTTTTCCATTGAGTCGCGTGCTCTGTCAAGATTTGCAATTAGGTAACTGAAAATTGTAATAATAGGGAATCTGTTGTCCTTTGTTTCAAATTCATAGTCGCCAGAAGCGTGCCAAACCACGAAATCGATTAAATCAGATTAACTAAAGGTTTACGTTTCCAAAAAAAAAAAGGATCAAAAACTCTCCTACATAATGATGAAATCCATTTACAAAGATGGTAAATACAAAAAAGGATGTTAAAGAACAGTTTCTCATCCTTTTAAGCTGATTTTTTGTAGCTCATTTCAATTAATTTCTTGCCTTTGGAATCTTCTTGATTATTTTTGCAAGGGAAAATCGTTAAAGAGACATTTACAAATTTCCCAATGAAGAAAATGCATCAAGTTTTTCAAATATTTCTTGTCTTGCAATATTTTTTTACCATAAATTTAAAGAGTATTTTTAATATTTTTCTAATATTTACACAGGGTCATAAGTTTGATGTTATGGCTGTAGTTTCACCCTTTCACTCACTGTCCGTCTGTCTGTCTGTCGCAGCGTTTCTACTTTTACTGTTTTACTTTCGTTTTTAGTGTCATATTTGCCTTTTACCTTTCGCTTTAATGAGCAAATTTAACCTTTACTAATGAGAAAATGTCCAAGTCGTTGTCATCCATCGTCGTTGGTCGCATCATTTGGTCCAATAACCTTGACAAAATGCTTCCAAGTCCAAAAACACTTTCGCTGCCATCAATAAAAATAGTTTTTAGGCCATTCGGCACCCTTTTTTTCATCTCATCTTTTTTGCCTCTCGTTTTTGCTACAATTAAAATGTTAAACTGGAGTAAATATCATAAAACCCATAGAAAACTAAAGCAGCATTTGGGCATTTTAAAGCGAAATGGTCAGAGACGAGTTCTTTGTATACAAAACTATTGCCTCAAAGCAAAGTAAAGCAAAGCAAGGGAAACAGAACAGAACACAAGAAATCATAAAAAGGAAGGAGTTAGGACTCATTCCAGGAAAATCCTGCACGCGGTTTTAAGGCCCAAATTGAGAGGGTTAAAACGAAATGAACACCCGAACTAGATCACTAGGTCGACCAGACACAGAGAGACAAAACAAAAAAAAAAAGGAGAAGGCACAAAGAAGTATTGTAAAAAAGTAGAGCGGAACTCACTGGGATGGGTTTTTGGGTTTTATGAGGTCGTTTTGCTCTCATTTCTGTGTGTGTGTTTTTTTGCTCCGTTCTTTTCTTACTTTTTCTCAATAATTGTAACAAAAAATTGGTGCAATGGAAGTTTTTGTAATGTGAATTTACATAGAATGTGTCCTTGAATTGATTGCATTTAACTTTTGATTTGCCATCTTGACATGGTGGTAGCCAAAAATTCATGTCGACATGTCGCATTGCCATTTAATGGCTTTACAACTTGTTGTCTCTAATTATGGTTAAAATGGGCCGTAATCCTTTGCTAAATGCAGCAACACAGAACGCCCCGTGATGGCGATTCGCGTGAAAAATCCGCGTCATGGTTAAACGCGACTAATCCTTCCAGTAAGCCCTTCATCGTTCTTGTTCCCGTTCCCGTTGCCCTTTCGATACCAATTTCAATTCTAACTGAACTGACCTGACCCGGTCTGTCTCTGTGTGTCTGTGTGTGTGTGTGTGTGTGCATGTGGGCGTATTGTTTTGTTTCGAAATCAAAATATTGGCAAATACTGACGAAGCAGAAGGGATTAAAATTGTATATCCTTTCGCAACCTTGGAAATGAGTAAACCATTTCCCATTCCCATTCCACGCTCGATGACAATTTTATGACATTGCCAACGCGGAATGAGAAGAAGATTGCAAATATTGTTAGTTTGCCACATGCCAAAAGGGATCGTCGTCCGTCTGTAGTTTCGCATCCTTTCACCGTTGTCCTTCTTGCCTTTTGCATTCTTCAGGCTAATAATGTGCAATGCGCGCGCCTTACTTTTGTTCTCGCTCTCTGTTTTTATATTTTTTCCTCGGGTTGACTTTCGTTTTTTAACCCTCGCCATCCTTGCAAGCCTTTTTTTTCATGATGAGCTGATATCCTTTGCCAACTTCTTTGTTGCGGTCTTCTTGTTGTTTTTTTAAGGGTTGCCCCGTGCAGACAATTGCATCCTTTTGTGGTAATTGTGTTGCATTGTTTTGGGTAGTCTCTGTTTTTTTTAAGCGATTTTACGATCCTTGTTTTCGTTCGTTTTTTAAGCCTTTTTGCTCTGCTCTCAACTCTTTTTGAACCAACTTTCAGGTCGAGGTTCGAAGTTGTAAAAGAGTTCCTTTCTCTTTTTTTATTTTTATTTTTTATTGCTGTATTTTTTTGTGTTGTTTTTTATGAAATTCTTCGAAGCTGAAACCGATTTTGGCCGCGATTTTTTAGAAGAGCAATTTTTTTTAGCAACGGGTTTAGCAGAATTTATGGAATTTCGCAGAATTTTCGTGCTGTTGATTAGAAAGAAGAAAGGCTTAAAAAACTAAGGTCCTAACCTTGGATGCTCGATTCCACCCAGTGGAATCTATGTAATTTAGAAATGTTTTTTAGGTTTTTTTTTAAGTCGAAAAGCCAAAAAGTCAAATGCAAAAAAAAAAAATGGAAACAAAAAGGGTTTTTTTATTTTTTGTTGCGGAGGATACGCTTCATGGGGTGTGTTTTTTTTTCTTCTTTGTGGGCTAAAAGTTAAAAACGGGATTTAGGTGTGCCGATCATAAATGGGAAAACAACAAAGTAAATCTGGTTTCAAATGAAATTTCCGTTTCTCTGTTCTCGAATTCTAGCCTGAAATGATCCGAACTGAACTGGACTTTGACTAACAATCAATCAATCAATTTAATGTGCAAGTCGACAGCGGCGGTTTCTTTCAGTTTCAGTGTTCATAAATTAAATTTCAATTTTCAGCCACATTATACAATTTTCCATGGCGATGCAAACGAGGTTAATTATCGGCGCATTGCCCAATAAGAAAAATTAACATTTTTTTTTGGTTTTTTTTTTTCTGATCTCCTCTTGTTGCTGACTTTTTGAACATTTGTTTTATGGATCAACTGGCAATAGTGCCAGTCAGTCAGTCAGTCAGTTAGTCAGTCAGACGGTCAGACACTCTTCCTCTGAAGACAAAGAGAAGAACAGAGACCCTGACTACGGCCACCAACCACCAACCACCAGCTAGTAGCCACCACCATGGTGGAGCAGCAGCAACGGCAGCTCATTACGCGGGTCGTGACTTGCCGAAATGAAAAACAAGTAAAAATCGGTAAGGGAGAAGCAGAGAAGAAGAAGAAGCAAGAAAAGTTTATTGCAACGGATGCTTGTCAGAGATGCTGATATCAACATTGGAGGCGGTGGCGGCGGTGGCAGCAGACGCAGAATGTTAATCTCCATAAAATGAAAACAATGCGCCGGCGCGACGCGACGCAATGCAATGCAATGCAACGTTGCGGCAAGATGAGGTGAGGTGAGGCGAGGCGAGTCAAAACGATCGGTCGCAAGTTTCAAGTCTTTTTAGCTTCCAGCTTAGCTTAGCCTCAGCTGAGCTCAGCACAGATCTGGTGGTGGCCATGCTTCGTGGAGCGCACATTTTGCGCAATAAGTGTGCCAGACGAAGAAGACGACGACGACGACGATGGAGATGGAGATGAAGATGAAGATGGAGGACGGAACCGGTCAGCAGCATTGAGACCCCTCACATTATAATTTATGCAGCCGCAGCTCAAGGATCTGCAACTTACTCCCCTGTCTACCATGTCTCCTCGGTGTGTGTGTGTGTGTGTGTGCGTTTAGGTAATCGCTGGGCATGATCTTGGCAACTCCAACGCCGCCGTGACAAGCTGCCCGCTGTGACGATGATGCTTGGACTGTTGTCTTCCTCTTCCACTTATTTGGAGGCTGCTGCTACTTCTGCATTCAACATCTTCAGGCAACGCCACCCTAGTGCTGGGGAGTGTAAATTACAAGTTGCCCGTTGGCTGAATCTTTGATACTTGGGCTGCTGCTGCTGCTGGAGCCTGTCGGTTTCATTCAAAAAGTTCAATAGTGCATGCAATGCCAGTCAGCCAGCCAGCCAGCCAGCCGAACCGACTCTGACCACGACTCTGGGATTGCTTTGTTTCTGTAGACATCCACACACACTCGCACATTTGCCGCATAAACACACAGACATGCATCTCTATAGAAGAGACCCCACAATTTTCTCCCCTTACCATTCTTTCATTCCCCATTTATGATCGATGCCAGAGTCGATTTCTTTGAGGTTGCCTTTTGTGATTGTTGTCGTTTGGGATGCTTCCTTTTTTTTTTATTTTGCACGCCAGATTCCCTTAAAGTCAGTTGATTATACTCTGTCGATGTTAGGGGATACTGTAGACTATATAGGCATAGTAAAATAAAATGGAGGTCAATTCATGATTAGATTCTACGATAACTCAAATTCAAGTGATCCTTAAAAACTGATCATTATTCCATGTTCTTTTCATCTGATGATCTACCAATAATAAAATGTCGTTTTGATTTGTTCAAGTTTTTGGCTAAGAAAATTCAGTAATTTTCGAGGGAGAAATTTAGTTAGATTAAGAATTTATAGAATTACCCGAGCACTTAAAATATTCACTAAGTGTAAGTGAAAATAGTTAAAAATTGTTTTAAATATTGACATTCCTAATGGTTTCAGACCTCCCAGACTCCCCCTGGATTCGTCTGTGGAAGTTTAGAAAAGTTCACCAAATACAAACAAGAAGAACTTTTTGAAGTAAATATTGTATTAAGAAAAATTTACTAAATAGAAGTATGCAAAGGATAATTTAAGCTATATATACATCTACATCGTAAGATAAGTTCGAAGATATATATATCTTCTTTATCTTCAGTAAGAAACATGAAGAAACAATATCAAAGCAAAGTTAAATAAATTGTGAATAGATTTTGCAGGGCATTATAAATTCGTTTATTAATATATTAATATTTCCATGATCGATTCTTGGTTGTTGTTGGTTGTTTTCACTGCGTTTTTTATACGCTCAACACCTTCTCCTGCTGTCCTGTCCTGTCCTCAGATGGTGCTTTGCTGTCTCAGTTCAATCTGAGGAAGCATTGCAACATTTGCCTGGGTCTGGTATCGATCCTGGGGTCTGGTCACGATTTGTTGAGACTCGTAAAACATTTTTAGCACCTCAACGATCTATATACTACTTCTCGTACATGACTGCAGTTCAGCATTGTTTTTTTTTGTTGTTGTTGTTGCTTTTTGATTTTTAATGGCATTTTTGCATTTTTGTTCCAGCTACCAAACAGAACGCCCACTCAGCCAAAAGGAAATCGGTGGGAACTGATTTTTTTGTTGGCCTTTTTTATTTCTCTCTTTATGTTGTTGCTATTAATTTTGAAGCGATCGAAGCGATCGAACTATGCCAGAGTAAACACATCCTGTCATTAGTTAAATATTTATGTATGTAGATTACCCAAAAAGAAGAAGCAGCAGCAGCAGCTGCTGTTAGTCAGTTAGTTAGTTATATATGTAGTTATGTGGTTAGCAGTTAGTCAGACTATCTAACGGTGAGCAGGCAATCATTAGCTGTTAAAGAGATGGAGAGAGACTGAGAGAAGGGGGAAGCAAATTAGTCCAGTCCCAAATTAACTCGATAGGTTTTTGGCCAAAAAAAAAAGAGGCGAATTAGGCGGCTGCTTTGAGGATGGATTTATGCATCCATCGCCCTCTGGCGTTGGCTGGCGGCATCATTTGCCGCAAAACAGTTAGCCACGCAAATAATATTCCCGGAAATTGGCAAGGATTCAACCGATGCATCCTCTCCCCCTCTCTCTCTCTCTCTCTCACTCTCTCTCTCTGAGTGTGTTTCGTGTGCGTGTCGTAAAACTCTTTGCGAATCAGGCAGCCGATCACCGATGGCTCATCAAGGACATGCAAGACATTAGCGTTTGGATCATAAAAATTCAACCAACCCAGCCAGCCACACAGCCTCAGCCTCAGCCTAATCCGTGGAAACTCTAAACTCTACCCGAAAACCTCTTTCTCGTCTCGGCGCGAGACTCGTACTAGGTAAGCAAGCAGAACTCTTTCCACTCTTTCCCTTTCTCTACTGTGTGATGTCTTTACCTGTATCTTCAATCCTCACATTGACGCGCTGACGAGTTGACGTTTGCACGCCAATTGATTTGACATTGAAGAAAGAGATGGAAAAGGCCTCTAGCTCTCTCTGAGTGTGTGTGTGTGTGTACCGTAAATAACCCTAAATAAAACCATAAAATCCTTCTGCATGCTGCGAACCCATCCATCCAACCAACCAACCATCGAACCAACCATCTACCCATCCATCCTCACCTTGAATCTCTAAGGAGTCGCGATTTTTGTTTTTTTTTCTATCTTCTCCTATTTTTTAGACGAACTCGTAAATATTTGTTTGGCAAAGAATCACTTTTTTATGCAATTTCGTACTTTTTTTTTTTTTGCAATTTTCTTGGGAAATGCGTCAGTTTTTTACGCAATACCATGCAACCCGAGAGAAGAGAGAAAAAGTTAAAACCTTTTCTTTTCTTTATTTTTTATGATTTGCAGTTGACTTTTTTAGTGAAAAATTGATGAGTTGTTGGCAAAAAAAAAAAAAAAAACAGGAAAAATAACACATAAATACCAGGAAGTAAATACTAAATAAAAGAAGATAATCAGAGAAAGATAGATAGCCAGTTGAAAAGAGATAGTGCGAGAGAAAAGTGAGATGTTTAGATACGTTGAACGGGTTAACTTTTGAAACCCGCGGGCGTGCGGTGTAACCCTACTGGTAGCCTTTACCTGAACCCACGCCCATAATCCTTTTATGGCAAATAAACAAACACGTCACGGACTTCGACACCGACATCTACACCGACTCCTAGGTAAAAAGCAGCCAGCCAAAGGGTATAGCATAGATAATAAAACTGAAAAACGGCCCAAACGGGGTATATACATACATACAACATTCAAACAGAAGAGTTGATGAACGGGCTAAGGTCGGCTTGGGCTATCTGTCTGTGAGCATCCTTCAAGTCCGTTTTTGGTTGCACACACGCGTTTAGTATTGTTGCACGTTCAGTTTTATGGGTGTGTGGTTTTAGCCCTTTGATGTGCATGATCATCCTGTTAATAGAAACCCGCGATACCTGTGGCCACCATCACCACCAACTACTGTTCCTCTGCTGCTCTGTTAATCCTTTCGGTACCCTTTCGCCTATGATTGCGGCCACGCTCAGTGCGTGTCTAAAGCGATTTAATTAACGCGGTCGCATCCAAAAGCCCCGGGCTAAATCCTTTCGTTTTGCCCCGTAAACGTAACGGGGGCGTTGTTACTGCTAAAGGCCCTAACTGACTACCGAAAAATGGTTAAATTTGCTTGCATTTGACTTCCAGCGAAAGGATTGGCTTTTCGATTCGATTGTATTGGTTGGAATTGAGAATTTGGGGGTGGTACACAGACATTGCTACTGTTTTTGCCAGAAAAACCTTTCAATATTTACACAAAATATGCCCGCTGTTTTGACTTTCTAAGTCGTGACTGTCATGCAGGATTTTATCCACCCCAAAAACCAATCGATCCACAAAAGAAGAGTCGAAAAGTCAAGTTCTTTTTGCATTTTTGGGAAATTTTAGCCTCGAGTTAAGCCCTTGATTATCGGACATTGAGAAGGGGGATGCAAGGGATAATACAGATCTTAGTTACATCTACTGTCATTACCATAACTTTGTTCAAGGGTTTCTTTTCTGATTTCTGTAGTTATTTAAGGCACTTTGGCATTTCTTTATAATTAACAACTTAAGCTCTTAAAAAGTGGCAATGAAAGCGCTATTAAAAATTCCTAAAAGCATATCCAGGGTATGAGTGTGACATTGATTGTTTCAGTAACAATGACCATGATACTGAAGAGACTGAGAGTTCCTTTAATTTAAGTTTTTCAAACTTTAAAAAATCTTTTGGAAACATATTGAGTCGAAGCAAATACTGTAACTGACAGTGGCAAAATCTTTGCCATCATTTTGGTAGGAGAATAGTGGATATACAATTTTGGGCAGTTTCGGGGATTAAAATTCGATTTGGGGGATAAGAATAAGTGAGTTCAAATTATAAACTATTAAATACTTTTCATGCTTTGATCTTAAACTGAACTGATGCAGTTCCCTTTGACTTTCCTTAGTGAAATTGCTGAATGAGTTTCTCAAAGCTATCGACCAAGAACGACCCAGAAATAGTTGCAATGAAATTCTTTGTTATATTTCTGTAGTAAATTTAATTGCAATGGAAAAGTTTGTTTAAAGGAAATATTGTTTGGCTTTTAAACCGTTAGTACATAAATTAAGGGTAATAAAAAACAAGTTCATCATTCACCTCTTATCAAAAAAGTTTGTTTTTCGTATACAAAAAAAAAACACCCAATATCTGCACACACCCAAACCCAGAAAAATTAAAAGGGGGAAGAAGAAAAAAAAAACAACACAAAGTTCTAAAAAGAACAAAACAATATTATTTTTGCAACTTTTTACCTGTTGCTAAATTTAGAATGTCTGTCGTCGGTTTGCTGCTGACGTTTGTGCTGAAAATAAGCGACCCCCTCGGCCCAACCCACTACCCTTCATTTCTCATCCCTCTTCTCCTTTCGCTCTTGTTGCTGTTGATTTCTCATCTTATGGGCAAGGTAAAAAAAGACGAGGTAAAAATCACAGAGGCCGAGAGAGAGAGAGAGAGAGGTAGAGAATTCGGCCCGTTGGCCCAAAATGCGTCGTTACGTTAATGAGTAATAAAATACTTTGCACAATAACAATAATAACAACAACAACAACAACGAGAAATATGTGGGGGAAGAAATGTGTGTCTGTATCTTCCTAACCCCTCTCCCTTGCGCCCCACTCCCATCCATCTGTGTTCTGTGACTGGTTTGCCAAAATGTACAGCGCCATTAAGTGCACCAACAGCGGGAAGAACATCAATTGATCGCATTCGCATTGCTTTTTGCAGCCAAATGGCGCGCGCATTTTCAAAAAGCAAAAAATAAAATCAAAACGCGCGTTGGCGATTTTTATGGCATTTTAATGCGCGAGAGTCGCGCGCAGATATATACATACATTAGTCTCAGAAGTATTGACGAATTTGGCAATACCCTATCCAGTGATAGTTCCTAGAGAGTCAATGGGAGAGATTTAAACTTTTAATCACAACTAATGTAACCCTTTCGTGCAAGGGTGTGCTCTTTCGCTCTCTCTCTCTCTCTCTCTCTATGTCTATTCTGTTGGTTGTCGGCTGACGCCGTTTCCACTGTTATTTTTAGTTACATGGACACTGGTTACCGCAGCATAGCATGGGAGCATTGCTTTTTGGCGCGTGGGCGTCGCTGCCACTGTTAGATCACCCAACGACCATTAACAGCGGCTGGGCTTAACATGCCTCTGCTTTGCTCTGCTCTACTATGGGGATCTGGCTAAATTTAGACGCAATTAGCAATGCGCACATTTTTGTCTTGATTTTTTTTTCCTTCTCATTTTTTTTTTTTTTGCTGTTTTTGTTTTCTTGACTATAAATTTTTGCCACAGTTTATTTTCGACGCTGCATGTGATCAGGCGCGCCAACAACAAGAATTGGGCATCAAATTGGGCGTTGAGGCAAGAGGCAACCACACCGCACGGTTTGTTGTAGTTGTTGTTGTTGTTGTTGGTGGTGGTGGTGGTGCTGGTGGTGAGATACATCCACACCTTTGGCTGTTTTTGGCCAACCAGCATGATGTAAACGCCGCCAACGTTTTTTTTTTGTCTCTCTCGGTCGCTGTGCAATTAAATTGGCATGCACAAGTGCCGCCACCACCACCACCACCAGCAGCAGCATCAGGCACCAGCACCACTGCCTCTGTCGTTGCCGCCACCGCAATATGTATATGCTGACCGCGGGCGGGCCGCCTTTTGATCGGCTGCCAAATTGTAATTGGAACGCGAAGGTGTTGTCGACGTCCGTCGTCGTCGTCGTCGTCTGTTTTTGTGGGCTCTTCTCGATTCTAGACATGGGGCAACCTTCTCACATAAAGCCACATAACTTGTAATATTTTTATAGCCTCTGACCAAAATATCCTTGTGCACTCATTACACTTATCTTGAGTTACTTTCTTTGTTGGGGGCGATTTTATCAATGCCTTTAATTAAAAAAAACGTGAACTGCCACTTGCCCACGTAGTTGCCATTAATGTGAATCTAAGCATTGATCGGCGCACGTGTATAACACGCAGCCTTGTCCAGGCGACAAGCTAATACCCATTTTTACCCTCTTGCACGATCGCCACCCCCTCTCTATCAGACACAACACTTGGACATTTTCATTTCATTTTCATTCCGTTTTCATCGATCAAAAAAAGAAAAAAAACACAAAATTATTGTTCAAGCGACCTTCACTCATTTGTGGCGAGTGGCATGGGTAATGAGTTTACATACATATATAGGTACAAGGTGTCCGCGCCCTAATCATTTAGGTTTTTTGGTTTTTCGGTTGTTGGTTTTGTTTTTATTTTTTTTGGGGTGGTGACTGCGTCTCTTCCGCTTGGCGTGCGCACAGCCCCAAGGCAACCTTGTGATCTTGTTTACTGTTTAGCGACCCCACCATTCATCCACACACACACACACACACACACACACACACAGAGTGAGAGAGGGAGAGACCGATTCGAACCTGTCGCACTAGGGTGGCGTCATATCGTGTAGAGCGCGACTGCGGCGGCTGCTATTTTCACCTTCTATGGGACCGATATTGTTGCTGTCGTCGCATTGGCCGCATGAATCAGCAATCCACAGAGCCACTCTACCTCTCTCTTTCACACACACACACTCTCTCTCCCTCACTCTCTCTCTTTGTCTGTTGATGTCGTTGCTGCTGCTGTACGCTTGTGAATCCCACCTAGAGATCAGAAATTCTTGTTAGGGGTTTTTTTGATATTTCCAAAAAGGAAGAAATGTCCCCGAAGTTTTGGCGTTGTTAGAGTGTCTGTGTGTGTGTGTGTGTGTGGGGGGGGGTGAGAGTGATAGTGGGGGGCAGAGGGGGCGTATGAGTAACGCGGCGGCCGCATTAGCTTAGGTACAGCACATACAGGTAGCAGCGACGACGACGTCGGCGACGACAACAACCCACACAGACACTATACAACTACAAAGGCAAAATGTATCTGTATCTCTTTCGACTGACTGGGTCGTGTGGCTCGCGCTCGCGTCTCGTCGCGGCGATTTAGCCAACGAACCTGTCGATCAATCGTCAGACTTCTGCTGTAAGCCCAGCAATAAGGTAGTCTGCTCGTCCAACAGCTACACACAAACACACATATACACACAGCACACGCTCGCTCTCTCACTCTCTCTGAAGTATTTACTCAGCGAACGACGAATACACGATCCGATCGGCTGCCTGCCTGCCTTGCCATCATCATCGTTTCGGTTTCGGCTCGGTTTATTTTTTTGGTCTTTTAACCGCACTGCAGTCAGAACCCGACATTCATTCGCAAGCCAAAACTCGTAGCGTGCGGAACCCACAAGAACTCTCCGGGACTACAGAAAGCAAGAATAAGAGACAGAAACTCAACAAAAATCAATTCGACAAACAAAAAATTGATTTATCACTGAAACGTTTTTTTTTTTACATTATTTTTTTTTTTTGGTTGCAAGCAAAAACATTTTTAACGTAGTTTTTGTGAAACCAAAACGCGAAAGTGAATAAAAAAACAATTCAAGTGAAACAACTAAACAAACAATTGCAAAAAGCAGAAAGCAACAAAACAGAATATAAACTCTCTGGAGAAGTGTTTAGCGGCAAATTTAAAAATTTGCTGCCAAGTGAAGAAAATATAAAACTGTGTCTTAAACTCAACAAAGAATATTTAGCCGAAATGGTTACCGGCGTAACAGCAGCCAATATGACAAATGTCTTGGGTACGGCCGTAGTGCCCACCCAGCTAAAGGAGACGCCGCTCAAAAGTGATCGTCGGGTAAGTGTTCAAAAACCAAAAAAAAAAAAAACTAAAAAATCCCAAAAAAAAAACATGGACTACACAAAAACACAGAGAGAACTATTCCCTTGGCGCAATCTAGAAAACTTTTCACTCCAAAGAAAAAAAAAACACCAACATATTCAACACCTACAAGAATTTTTTTTCGAAACATTTTTACATCTCCCACTTGTCCACACACACATGGGAATCGCCCACAGTTGAGCCCAATCAATCCCGCTGCCCAAATGCATTTCCTTTTTGGCCACATGTAGTAAATATGTACATGTGTCTCACTCGACTCGTCGTTGTCGTCGTCGTGGTCGTCTCCCACATGGCAGAGACCATATAGAAAGCCCGTCGGCTCGCCAACACAAAGCAAATTTATTTGCGTCCGGCGTTGGTGGCACATTGCTTCATTCATTCATTCATTCAGCCAGTCAGTCAGTCATTCATTCAGAGTGCCATGAGCCGCCAGAGCCACCCAATTTGGATTTTTTTTCTTTATTTTTTTGGTTAACTCTGCCCACCAACTTGACAAGGCATCCAAAAACAGCTACCACCACTTGGCGCGTGCGTCGCGTGGTCGGTCGATCGCTGCAATTGTCGGTCATCGGCGTTGCTAGTGTTGATTTTACCGTTTTTGGCAACCAAAATCATACCACGCACTTGCGACAGCAGCCGCAGCAGCAGCTTGAACGCGGGCGGCATGCACCAAATTTGGCCAGAACATGAGAAAAAATGAAAAAATAAACGCAAAATTAAATTACACACAAATTAGACATTTTGCTATTTGCGTATTTGAATTTCGAATTTTCTTGCAATGACCTTGTTGTTGTACCTGGTGGGGTATATATCTATATATATATATAAATCTATATCTATTTTTTTTTTTTTTTTATTATTTCGTTCTTTGTTATTTTTAGCTTGAATGGCTCGTTGCGGCTGTAATTTATAAGCAACCGCCAAACTATTTTTAACCCACTCTATGCATGAGAACATTTATAAATAGAGCACGCGCCGTTCAACTAAATTTGGCCACCAGCCAGCCAGCCAGCTAGCCAGCCAGTCAGTCAGTCAGTTAGCCTTCTCCTTCCTCCTTCCCACCCAATCATCTTTCCCTCTCTCTCTCTGTCTCTCTATCTATCTTTCTGTGTGTGTGTCCAATTAAAGACCCATGCAGCTTCCTTTTATTTTTGGGTCGCTGCATGAGGTCAAATTAGCTATGCAAAAAAAAAAAAAAGAAACAACTGTGACTAATCTTCAATTTTTTCTTTTGCTTTACAGTCGAACAAACCAATTATGGAAAAACGCCGACGCGCTCGTATTAACAATTGCCTCAATGAGCTAAAGACTCTGATTTTGGATGCCACCAAAAAAGACGTAAGTATCCACAACAACAATAAGAAACGAACAAAAAAAAAACAACTTGTAAATGTTTGAATAAACATTTTCTTTAAATCCATTTAATTGACAATTTACTAATAATTTATTTTATTTATTTTTTGTATACTTTTAGCCGGCTCGTCATTCTAAATTGGAGAAGGCTGACATTTTGGAGAAAACAGTTAAACATTTGCAAGAATTGCAACGCCAACAGGCTGCCATGCAACAGGCTGCCGATCCAAAGATTATCAATAAATTCAAAGCCGGATTTGCCGATTGTGTCAATGAGGTTAGCCGTTTCCCAGGCATTGAGCCTGCCCAGCGTCGTCGTCTGTTGCAACATCTGAGCAGCTGCATCAATGGCGTCAAGACGGAACTGCATCATCAGCAGCGTCAACAGCAAGCAGCCAGTCAGCAATCGATACACGCCCAAATGTTGCCCTCGCCACCAAGTTCACCTGAACAGGAATTGGCCCAACAGCAGCCACAAACAGCGGCAGCAGCAGCGGCCCCCTATCTCTTTGGACAGATTCAGCAAAATGCCAATGGTTATTTTTTATCCAATGGCATGCAAGTGATTCCTACTAAATTGCCAAATGGCAGTATTGCCCTGGTATTACCCCAAAGTCTGCCACAACAACAACAACAGCAACAGCAGCAACAGCAACAACAGCAGCAGCAGCAACAACAATTGGCAGTAGCAGCGGCAGCAGCAGCAGCAGTAGTTGTGGCTCAACAGCAACAGCAGCAACAACCACCCATGTTGGTGGCAATACCACAGCGAACAGCCAGCACAGGATCAGCCAGCTCACATTCATCGGCCGGTTATGAATCAGCGCCCAGTAGCAGCAGCAGCAGCAGCATTATTAGCAACAGCAGCCATCATCATCATCACCATCATCTACATCAGCAGCATCAGCATCAGCATCATTATGCACCACCCAGTCCGGCCAATTCGTCATATGAGCCAATGGATATTAAGCCATCGGTCATCCAGCGTGTCCCCATGGAGCAGCAGCCATTGTCGCTGGTCATTAAGAAACAAATCAAGGAGGAGGAGCAGCCCTGGAGGCCTTGGTAAACCAACAAAACAAACACACACGCACACACGTACACACACACACACACATAAATGAAAATCGAGTCCATCCACATCCAATGGTAATACAGAAGGCTCAATATGGAATCTCCCGCTTTAAGACTGATGGGCGTTGCATACACACACGCACACACAAACACACCTACACACTCATTTCTCATCCCTCTATATGCGCAGGCGTTGGGAGCATGCGCAGAGACATTTCACATCATTTCGCCAGGATAACGCAAATGTTGTTTTGAAGTGCTTTGAAACATGCGAAAAATCCTTCATGGTCTGAAAACATTTCACTCTGAGTTTACCTTAAAACCAACTCTTAGTGAGCTGAAAGACTTTCATTCAAACACAAAACAAAAATCCATTACACACAGAAAAACAAATTGTTATAATTTATTTATTATTATTATTATGTAAATCATTTGAAAAGGTATTTTTTTTTTTTTTTTTTTTTTAACATCGCCAAACTACCTCAATCCAAGAGTACTTGGTGTTGAATTGCCTCATGTATCATGTATTAAACGGAATGAGAGAGAGAGAGAGAAATAAGGGAGAAAAACTAGAAATCTCCATAGTATATCCATGTATATATAGACATACATATATATATATATATAACAGCAAAACAGCAAAAGTCTTCCACAAACTAAGCGCTGAAAACTTTTTTTGAAAAAGTAAATCAAAAACAAAAACAAAACAAACCCAAAACACAATACATGCATAGATACATAAATATCTCCATTTAAATTTAGGTTTTCTTAAACAATTTTTTTTTTTTTTACTTATCTATCTATATACATATACATATAAATTTAATAATGATAAGCCGCTTAGGGTTTTCTCTTGCTTTTTTTTAAGTCAATGTGAAAAGAAACAAAACAAAAAACACACAATATTCTGCAAAAAAGCAAAAACAACACAAAAAATCTATTTATAAACAAAAACATATAAACAATTACCAACTAGTTATAAGGCCACGTGATATAGTCAACATAATGAGCGTCTAAGGAACAAGCAAAAAAAATTTATAAGAATTTGATAAACAAAAACAAGAAAATAATATAAAAAAAAAAGAATCAAAAAAGCAACAAAACAATCAACAAAACAAACAAACAACATACTAAAAAAAAAAAAGAAAACAACAAAAAAAAAAACACAAAAAGAATAAAATTTCAAAATTTTACTAAAAATACGCAAAAATGAGTTTTTTCTTTCTTTCTTTCTTTCTTTGCTGATGATGAGGAGAAAGCCTTGAAAGGGACTGGGATTGGGGTTAAATGCAAGCAGACAGCAATAAAGTGGGGCCAAACTCATACACACACACACACATGATGTGTGTGTATGTGTGTGTGTGTCTATGGGAAATTAGCAAGAGACTTGCCTCTGTCTCGACACATTCATAAAATTAGCAAAATCATAAATCATCAGGTGCGAAAATCTTAAATAAATATGGCCCCTTAAACCGCAATTTATATGATTCGTTGTGAAATTATTGCTCGATCGATAAAATATTTCTGCAATGTGAGCGAAGGAGGCTCGCTTCATGTCGTTTCGCTCGAAAAGGAAGTTGACATTCACATGACTTCCATTCCCACATCCGCAATTGCCTTTCCAGACTGAAATGCACGGGTTCTCAAGATAAGAACAATATATGTATGTGTATACTTATTATTATTCCATACTAAATAGCGACAATAACAAAACAAAATATATATACATACATACATATATATATATGTTTTGATAACCATAAATGGTTTGGTATGGGGTTTGATTTCCTTTGTTCTTCCACTTAATACTCGTCTCGTCTGTGCATATTTCAAAATATTCTGTAATTAGATTATGAAATTCTTAAAGAAAAACTAACCGAATCAGGCACTATTATTTTCGACTCTATTTTCAACTGAGCTAAGCACTTTAAAGATACTCAAGATCTTCCAAAAATACTTTTACAGAGCATCAATAGGGCTCAAAGGTAAGCAAAATAAAGTAAAAGATATTTAATTATATCAAAAGAAAACCGCAAATCAAGCTAAGCTAAAATATATGTTAAATGATGAAACATAAGATACAGAAATGAAATTGATGATGAATGTATTTTATATTTCATCATATAAAACACTTTAGCAATTTGAATAAAGCTTATCATTTGGGAGTCCCCTTCCCCCGGCCAAACAAAGTGTAGATACGAAAAAAATATAACATAAATTCCCAATTGGGGTTTCATTCAAAACCTTGCATAAACAGTAAATACTTTAGTCAAGGATACATTTTAAAGAAAACCCCATAAAAGTGTTTGGCATAGAAAAATATTACTCATACGACATGTTGTATCTAACTACTTTGTGGAAATTTCAAACTAAAGTTGGAGAGATGATATAGATAATATATAAATTAGTCTTACTCACTTAGTTTAGGAAGATGCTAGAACATTTATTTTGCTAAATGCAGTTTAAGTGACCTTAAATAGATGTTCAAACTTCTTCAAGTTAAAACCAGAATATACTTGTTAACCGTTAAATGCAAGTGCACTAGTTTAACTCATGATGCATGACACTTAAGTGGAACTCTGAAATGCCGTCAGAAATCTGTAATATTCCATTATGTATTTGTGTATTTGTGTGTTTGTGATATACAAAACGAGTTAAATGGAGTCACGCCCACAAAATGTGTACTATGTAGATTGTTTTTCCAAACTCTAATCTAAGCAAATCCCCCCACAGGCAATTAGCCATATTTGCTCGTGACAAAAGTTTCCGCGAAGTCTGCCATCAGCCGACCCAGGCAACAAGCCAATAACAAGAACAACAACATCATCAACAAAAACAACGAAAAAGTACTTCATCATGCTCATAAAATAATAAAATAGAAATGAAAATTTGTTTTTTTCTCCCTTGAATGAATCAAACTAGTGCAACAAATGCAAAAAATAAATGAAAAGTTTGCCTGTCTCTCCGTCTCTCAGTCTGTTTGTGACACAGTTGGCGGAAAACTGGTAACATCTGAGAGGTAATTGCATTGCCTTGTAACTTATTCCAGCTAACTTGGCTATGACTCGAGTAAGTGTAAGTGATCTACACACATACACACACACCCAGAAGAGAGAAGCGTCGTCATGTCTGCGATAAAAAATATAAAAAATAAAGAAAAAAAAAACATGATCATAAACGAGTCGTGCGCGGCGTTCAGAGAAAGAGAGACAGAGTAAAAAAGTGATAGTAATAGCAAAAACAACCTCTAGAATATTCTGAGCTGAAGAAATGTTGCACTCGGATATCCGTTAGTCATTGAAAGGGTGGCGGGTTTTTGTAAACCGGACACCTTTTCTTTTGTTTTTTGTACGCCAAAGGCATGATGATTCATTCATTAATTTAAACATTCATCCGTCACCTCCCCCAGCCCACTCTAGCATAGGTCCAAAGTGTGGGCAAAAGGAAAATAAAAAGTACCCACAAAACTGTCTCTAAAAAAAGGCACAAATAATATCCGAGAATGACTCATCGATGGTTTATGCTTCTCTTCTTCGGTTTTTTCTTTTTCATGATATTTAATAACAATTAACAGGTTTTTGCTATTTATGTTAATATTTTACATAACCAACTAATCCATATATGGCGATTGTTTGTTTGTTTTTTATCTTTAAGATTGTAATTTTTGGTGATTAACTAGCAAATTGATTGATTGATAAGCCATTCCAAGTTATTCACATACTTTAGTTAATCTGTTTGGCAATAAAAATCGAATAAACAAATTTAAATAACAAATATTATTAACCTAAGGTGCTTTAGAATGAGTTAAGAGACGAAAGATTTGTTATTTACTATTTAAAATAGATTTAGTAAGACCCTCTACATAAGTATGTCTTGGCACCGTTTCTATTTAATATAAGATTAGAGTTCTAAAACTTACCGCATGATTTAACTCTGAAATGTAAGAAGAAAAATATTATATTAGTTTAATTAAAATGGTTCTTAATTTATTTATTGAAACATAATCATATATCTTGGCAAACAGAAATGAAATATTTTTAATATAGAATAATAATTTTAGTCTTCCATTCTAAAAATATTGATAAAAAATCTATCGAATAGTGTAAGATTCTCAGTGGATGGCGGAATGCATTGAAAACATTTTATAGAAAAACAGTTGGATAAAGTAAACTCTGCTCCTGAACATGTTAAAGAACATTAAAAATGTACTTTGAAATTTTATAAAATATGAAACAAATCAACCAAAATTATGCATATAAGAGGCCTATGCATTTATTTTAAAGTAGAGACATTTAATTGATATTATATATGCAAAGTAAAAATCGCTTTGGCATTTGTTGTGGTTTGAAGGTCGATGTAAAGCGACAGGAACAAGAGATAGACACATCGATAAGCTCTAACGTGGAAGAGATTGGGACAGAAAGCAATACAAGTCTTTTAATGTTTCAAAAAGAACGTCTTTCATTCGCGTAGAATTTGAAATTGGGTTGCATCATGTTTTTGAGAGGATAAATCTTTTAATAATTATTATTTTTATATACTGTACATGATTGCAAGCATGCTTCTGAAAAAGCAAACAGAACAGAAACGGGAAAAGTGCAAAAGAAATAAACCCAAAGTTAACTTCCATGCAAATTGCAATTTTTATGCTATGTTTGTACGTATGTGTGTGTGTGTGTGTGTGTGCATGTATGTAGGTCTCTGTGTGTGATGTCTGCATACCGCAAACGATCAGTCAGTCCACCAAAGGCAGCAAGCTCGTCTGGCATGGTTCTGCTTGTAATCCTCCAATTGGTGTCGCCCCAAAAATTTGTTACAGTTGCGCCCAAATGAAATCGAAATTAGAGAAAACAAAACATCTGATATGCAGAGAACTTGCAGCATGGGGAATAACTCAGGGCCAAACAAAAAAACTTTATGGAGGCTATATAGACGTATGTATGATCTAAAATTTAGTTCAGAGACCCATCGGAATGCCAACAGTTACCAGTTAGCAGTCATCAGTTGTCACGTTTCGCTTTGGCAAATGACCCCAAAACGGCAAAAAGGTCTGCGTATCAGTTGTTGTGGCTTGTTGCTGATAACTAAGTTGTGTGTGTGTGTGTGTGGGTTTTTCTTTTTGTTTGGTTTGGTTTTTATTAAACGACGACTCGTGTAGCAATTCATGGAACTGCAACTGTGGCATGCGGCATTTCATTCACAGAAATTGTAGAACCTGCCACAAAACAAAAAACAATTCGCCGAAACCAAATCAGATAACAACATCAAAATGAGACCCCCCGAACCAGACCCTCTGCCGGCTCAGATAATCGACGGACGGACGGACGGATGGTTGGTCGTTCGAGTTTTCAATGGGAAGTACATACATTCATTTAAGTATTTTAAAGAATACGCATAAACAAGTTGAACGAACCGCACTGGACAAGAAATGAATGCGAATCTATTGCTAAATAAAGTTTGCACACTTTATGATACACAGGTTACACTTTGAAATACCCTGTAATAGGTATTACTGAGATGCTTTTGTGATTGTTTCCATTTCGATATATACTTTTGAATTCTTCAAGAAACGATCTGTGACGGTTTCCTGAAAATTTCAACGAACTATTCTAAAATTTATCAAAATCAAGTTAGTTTTCACTTCTTATAAGTTTATTTTTCCAACATGGAGAGAACATCTCGTTAAAAAATTCCTTAGGGAATGTCATAGAAGATCCTTGAGGATTGCTTGGGCACGTTAATTCGAGAATTTTTTATAGATTGACAATAAACTTAATAAATTTTGGTGCTTAAAAAGAAAAGTTATTCATCTTTTTAGATATGTCGATCATAATGATCAATGTGGATGAATATTGTATATATACCAATTGCATATCGGTTTTAATTAATTTATAATAACAACAAGTCATTTGTTGATAAAGCCCCTTTTTAAGATACTTTTCTTGAACAAATTTTCAATCTTTTAAGCAAAAGTTGAAGTTTTTCCATCACTGAGGTTTGGAAGTCAAAAATTTTGGATCACTTTGTTAAGTTGCTAAGGGATGACCCTACAAATTGGAAATATATTCTACCTATATGTAAAAGATATATGAAGATCTACTATCATTCAGCTTTTGTATGGACTATGAATCTAGGGTATTAATAAGACATTTGTCTCGCAGTTGTCTATTCAACTTCCACTTCCATTTCCACTTCCACTTCCAATTGGCAATGTCAAATACGAGCCAAGTTTAATGACTTTATGTCGAACAAAATACAAAAACAAAAACAATTTGTTGACTGCTGTTCGACTGCTCTTGACACCCGCACGAAAAAAAAAAAATGAAGCTAACTCGCGCCCAATGCGCTGCGCTTTGTTTATTTTTGAGTTAAATATATATATATTGTTTATGTGTGTGGTTTTTTTTTTTGGGAGGAAAGCCATTGAACTCGTTTTGCTCGTTTTGATTAGAGGCGTTTTTGGCATATGAAATGAGAGTACAGATCTCGGAAATGTTAGATGCTGTTGAACTATTTGGCCTGGTTCAAGGTTTCCCCACCCCAAAATCCAAAACAAAAATAAAAGAATTGAAATTCTGTTAGGAATTCTGTATACACACTTACTGACACACATATAGATGTATATATAAATGTATATGTAAGTTTACTGAAAGTGGACCTAAGCACAGTTAAGTTACATAGAGAGTCGTTTAACTGGCCTCCCTCAAGGTCGTTTGCATTGTGTTTGTTGTGTTTGTTGTTTTAATATCATCCATAGACCCGAACCGTGTGCGTGCTTGGCATAGACAAAAGCCGGACTCAGGTTTTTTTTAGTTTAGTTATTTTTTTTTGGCTTTGACATTCAACTTACTGGCGGCAGTTCAAGTGCCACTTGAGCCACTCCCAAGGTTAGACAGCTGTTCAGCTACCGCTGATTGCTAACTAACCTAAGTCATTTTTATTCACCCAGTTTACACATCAGTTACATACCTTGGTTGATAGGTAGCTGGGAATTGGTTGGTAAGCAGGTTCATTTTCATTTCATACTTTTATGAAGACTGCGCCATAAATTAGAACAACAACAAGTAGCCCAACTACTAAGCATATATTTGCACAGCCTATCGTTGGAACTGATAGGCTTCTCTTCCGCCTCCGCCTCCTCCTCCTCCAGCTCGATCCCTAGCTGTATTCCATACTCTTGGCATGAAGCATTCATTGTTTGCTTAAAGCTTACGCTACCGCGCTTCTTATCACCTTGTGCGGCACGTGACCAGCCAACAGTTGCCCAAAAAGGCACCACATCATCATCCAGCTAATGGTTGGACTCTATACTCTATATGTACATACATACATGTAAATAAATCTATATAGAATTTGGATTCGTTTGAAATGAACGGTAGTTTTGCTTTGCTCTGGTATTTTGCATCCTCCACTTCTCTTTTTGAGGTTCCGGCGATTCCGTTATCGGTTTTTGTAATTCGAATTCTGTTGTTTGCTTTTTAATTTCAAGCAACCAACAAACCACTTACAAGTGATATAAATATAGCAAATTTATTTGTACAAAAATTGAACAAAACAAAAAAAAAGAATGGAAACAAAGTGAAATACCCAAGAACACAAAAAAAAGAGACGCATATCCCGAATCGTATCACGTTTTCTGTCACGCAAATTTAGGTTTCTGATGAAATTGTTAAAATTTATTCTGGGTTATGTACTATACTTGGGGGGTGATGGCAAGACAAAAAGGCATTAATGGAATATTGAATCGAATCAAATCACTATCGAAGAAGAATAAAAATAATCGATAAATTAGACGATTCTTTTTTTTAATTTTCTTCAATTTCGAATATTGCTAAACTTGAAATGATATCGATTGGAAAATTCACTCAAAAATTCACTTGACTGCAACTAAGAAGTTAGCATCTGGGAAATATATATTTTCAAAGCATGGGCTTAAAAATATTATATACCATGGGCGATTATTGATCTAAATACATTTTTCGATACAATTAAATTATAATCCTGAGAAAAATAACCGATAATAGCTTAATGCCATCACTAGTTATAACCAAATTTTTGCATTTAAAATTCTCAAATGATTTTAGCTGGTGTTTTTGCCAAATGAATTTAAATTTGGCTGCTTATAAATGAATAAATTTACGTTAAAATAGCTCCAGCAACTTTCTTAATAAGCACTTAATGCTATTTATTCAAGATTGACAAAGTTCTCGTTTCTGACTAAGCAACCAAGTAGGTAAAAATAAGTACTTATATTAAAATTAGATTACATACTTCAAAAAATGCTGTTCTAAGTCGCTAAAGCCATTGGATTTCACTATCTTTCACTTATAGTGGGGACCTTATCTCGGGCATTGATGTGCCGCCGACTTGGAATGGTTCTTTATTAACTATCGTAAATCTTAGCCTAAAACTTTTGATTTCAGAGGAAAATGCCATTACGATTTGTAGATGGAAGTGGAAAATTTTCATGATTTACATTAACAAAATGAAAAAAAAAAAAAAAAAACAAAAATACACAACACGTATTTTCAGCCCTGACAATGAAATGTGTAAATATCTATATAGCTGATTAGCACCATTGTTGTCGTCATCATCACCATCAGCAGCAGCAGCAGCAGCATCATCATCTCGGCTGGGGCTAGGACTGTCTTCCCAAGATAATGTATAGAGGCAAAGCCAGAGACTATCACGCCCACTCCCACTCCCCCCACTCCCGAGTGATACTCTGTGCCGTAAATTAGCACTCATCAGTTGACTTTACGGGTTTTCTCTTCTTCTTTTTTTTTTTTTTTGACAATTTGCAGTGCACAGTGATTCTTTTATCTATCAAACTGAAACTAAATGTTCCTATGGCTGTAGATGCTTTGATCTGAGAACCCTACAAACTTGATCTATCTATAATAATGAAGAGCTTAAATACAAAATTTCATTAGATTAGCTCTTTAACTGAGGAAGAATAATGCACTGATACAGACGGACAGATGGAACGACGATCTCTAAAGCCTATACTCAACTTTTGACGCTGATCAAGAATATATATGTTTAACTGAGGTGAAAAATGTATCCTGCTCTTCTAACCATCTTTGGTTAGATAAATCTAATCTAATTATTTGGAATTTGAATCATTCGAGGGCTCTTTTATGTTTCACCCATGGATACAATCACTTTTTTCAGTTTTTTTCTGGATAAAATGAATATCTTATATAAAATTTTTACTAGGAAATCTCCGCAAATGAGCCACTGTGCGACGGCGGTGAAATGGAAAGGGTGACCAACTGAATATTCGCATTCACATACATATTTGCAATTTGGCACGGCGTTTACCAGGTTTTTTTTTTCTGATGATGGTGTCTCTTCTTGGTGTTGTTGTTGTTGTTGTTGACTTGGCACATTTTTTTGTTTGTGATTTATTTGTGCGGCGTTTTTTGATTGAAATCAAACAGCAGAAGCAGCAGCAGCAGCAGCCGCTCAACATTGACGCAACTGTGGGAATATTCCATTCCCATTCTCATTCCATTGGAGTAGCAGCACTTGTTTGCTTAACTAGTGATGCCGTCTGACGATCTAACCACCCACTCACTCACTCACTCACTCACTCACCTATCCAACCATCATAACGAACCCCGCCCCAAAAAAATAAAAAAAAAACACATAAAAAGCCAAGTGCACGACAAAACGAGGGCGGGCAAACGCGCGCGCGCACATCTAAATAAAAAGTGTTAATGGAGCAACAGTTTTGTGTTAGTTTTGTTTGTGCCCACCCCCTGGATGGGAGGAGGGGAGGGGGCAAGGGCTTGGTAGGTTTTTGGGAGGACAGTCGTATGTTCATATTGATCGATTGCCTTGCTAATCAAGCAAAGTGAGTTAACCAGAGCTGAGCAAGCGTTGAATCGGTCTCTGTCCCTGTCCCGTGCCTGGCCGTGTGCGGCGCCAGTTGCCTCCCACTGTCCCTCCTCCCCCTCACCCAATCATCTTCTTCTCCCACTCTTTGCTCTTTCCTCTGATGCTTTCTTTGCGTTTTCTGTTTTCAATTTAAAGTGAGTTTTATATATGTACATATCTGCCGACATTATTCCTCGAATTGTTTGTTGACGCTGCCATTTGGAGCGTGCGAAACATCGAAAACGTTGCGACGCCAACTGGACCATCATCAACAACTTTATCATCATCATTATGATTATCATCATAGTCATTATTGTCATTTTGGTCATATTCATTGTAAGTAATGGACAAATATACATATATATGTATATATATATCGCATGTATGTATATATAGTTCGACATGTGACACCGACTCGCGTTGCCTTAAACGTGACTTACCAACTTCAGTTTACTTTATTTTAGGATCCCATTCGTTTTTAAGTACTTTTATTTTCTTATATCAATATAATATATTTAGTTCAATATTTTTAGTTTTATTTTTTGCTTTGTTAACTCATTAATCTTATCAAATTGCAAATATCTCTGTAACTTTTACATATCGAAACACTTAAAATAAAGTTGAGCAACTGCAAAATCAATATATTTGATAATCTATATAGAAACAACTGTCTCTAATTTTTCTATAAAGAAAAATAAGTTGAAATGGAATAGTCTAGAACATTAAATTTAAATTAAGTCCTAGTTTGAGTAAATCATTTAGAGCAATAAGTTTAAATTAATTTAATATACAGTGAAACCTCGATATAACGAACTTCGTTATAACGAAAAACCCAATATAACGAATTTTTTGTTAAGTCCCTTGAAAGGACTAAGGTTTTACATTTCAGTACCTATAGCGAATCAATAGATATAACGAATAATTTTGCGATCCCCCTCAGATTCGTTATATCGAGGTTTCACTGTATTTAGAAGCTTTTGAGTAATTTACATTTCTTTCATCTATCGAATGCAAATCTTTACGTAAGAGTATTTCTATTGCTACTTGAAAACTAAACATTGAAATTATTTAACATTTAATATTGCTTATATTTGTGTTTTTATGATTTATTTTTTACATTTTTTTGCCTTTTCTTTTGTTTTGTTTGTCATTCGCATAAAATTCCTTTGCACTGGTCTTTCTTCATTCGAGCCCCCAGCCCACCAAGCCAGCCCCCCACACTCTCCCCTCTTTCCACCTTCCATTAAAGCCTAATTGCTGCCGCGTAGTACTAGAGAGTGAGAGAGAGATAGAGAGCACGTGGCTTATTTGTGCAATCAATAACAATTTTTGATATCCCATGCGGCAATCCGTGTGCTATTTCTGGTGACACTTTAAAGTGTCCGCCGCCCGCCAAAAATAACTGCCAACAATTTATTTATTTATTTGTTTTTTTTTTTTGGTTGGACTTAGTAATGGCTATAGAATATTTTGTGTCTTTCAGTTTTTAATTAACCATGGGGGGCTACTTAAAAAACATTTTAAGGCTTTATGACAAATGCTCAGTGATTAACTAGTGTTCACACAGAAAGAGAGAGAGACAGAGAGAGAGACACACACACACATGAAGTTCAAATGGGGTTCGCCGCCTTTTGAATGAACCTGTGCACCACCAAAAAAGTGCAAATTGGGTGGACTACGTTCATTTGCACCAAGTGTAAGTTATAATGAACTGAACGAGATATTTATATGTAGTACAAGATCTTAATATACAGCTGGTTTAAGTGCGAGCTATTTACGGAGAGAAAGAGAGAGTTCAGTAGCCGGCAAAATGAACTATGTATAAAAATATTAATAAAAGGATTGATGATCTTTTTAGATTGACCTGAAAAAAAAATTGGGGACATCTAAAAGTGCAGGACATATTATTTTCTGAAGAGATCCTTCTTTTCAGTATTCCAAAGGACATTTTGGACCCTGTATCAATCATCTCAAAGATTTCGATTATTAAAATGTTTTCAAATTGATTAAAGATGATATTATCAACAAGCATAGTAGAATGTCTCTATTTTGAATCAAATGTAAGTGTATCATTCCGAATTACAGGAACCAATTTTAACTCTCAAAGTAAACTTTATCATGTTCCATTAGTGCTTATGTCATTGGCTTAGCACATAAACTATAAAAAAGGTCTTGAAAAATGTATGTAAAGAAGTAAACAAACATGTCGTCCTATAAGGTGGGTTATGTCTCTCCCAGGATATTGTTTTTTAAGGGAGGCCTTTTCAACTGAAGTGGAAAATTTAAAGCTAATAAGTCATTCGAATGTATAGATGCAATAATACCACATTCTGCATATAACTTATCAAAATCCAGCAATGTTCGACACTTTTTTTCCAAGTGCTAGAGTGATAAAATCAGGTATGACAACTTGTTATTGAAAGGTAATTGATGGTGAAGGATTTCAAGATAAGAAAATCGATGACGTGCAAGATTCGTTAAGAGATAAAGCCAACGATGTCGTCATCGTTCCAATGTGTCGTCATATTACAAAGATTGACGCACAATTAGAACTCACAAACTGTAAATTGCAATAACAAGCTTTGCTTGCCAGAAACATAAGCCATAATCATGTGTGTATGGTGGATAAACTTTCGGAAATATCAACAGAATTTCAACTCCTTTGTTTAATATAAACTACCACCTATTGATTTGCAATAAATGAAACTCGATGGTTAAAGGTTTTGGGTTGCATTTCACTGATTAAAACTCTTACAATCACGTTTCCGTTATGCACATCACAACAATGGATATAGATAACAAGTGTTCCATACACAAGTAAGTGAACCATATGTATGTGGTATATAGTCCTCATTTGAGTCACATAGTCAAACAAAAAGTGACTAATTTAAGCTGACAAAAAATAAAATCATTCGATTAAGTTCTATTAGCCCTGTCATTCATCGTCTGATTTCAATTTCATGTGATATTCTTTTTTTGATAAGTGCTCGGTTGTCTCTACATGACATTGATGAAGATCATAGAACCCCCACCTTCTAAGGCTAAAAACTATAAATACTCCTCATTTCGTTTGTTATTTTGTCTATTGTTTTTTCTTTTTTTAAATGTTTTGCTCTAACTTGTTAAATTCCACATTCAACCCGATGACATTGCCACAAATATATACAAAATATAAAAAAAAAAATTCGAAAAAACCCAAAAAAATAAGGCAAAAAATAAGACAAAAGAAACCATTCTTAGAGTGCGACTTTTCGCATACCCTGTAAAAAGAAAGAGAACTAACAATATGATGAACATCTCTCAATTTTACCAAGAAGAACTTCAAATTAATGGATATTTTTTTGGAGACTTTTTATTAAAGTCATTATAAACCCCTTCCCCATCAAAGGGTAACACGGAGTACACATATTTCAGCTAGTCAACAATGTGAAGCTATTTTTGTAGCAAAGATTAATTAGATTCAGACTTTAAACTTTAAGTAGACACACTTGCTGGGCAAATAATTGGGGAAATCCCCAATAGTATTAACCTTTGGTGCCTATTTTTTTCTCTTTTGGGTACACCAGTGCCGGCTCTAATGTGCATCCCAAATGCGAAAAAAGTTTACAACAAAAGTTGTATAAACATTTTTGTTTTTAATGGCATTTAGGTGGCCAGATGGCCAGTCCCACTTCATTCTCAAATTGAGTTGGCATGGGCTTTTGGGACGGAAATGACCCACTCGCCTACTCTTGATCCAATACTAACTAACAATGTCTCTGAATGCTTGATTAACACCATACAAAAAAAAAACACAAAATTAGCGGATAACGAATAAAAAAAAAAAAAAAAAAAAAGAACAATCACTCTCCGTGCCTTCTCGGTGACGTCGCTTGTTTGTGATAGAAATTTAACATTGTATATATAAATTTTCATGCAATCTCAAATCAAACGACATCGCACGCGCCGCTGCCAAGTCCGTCGTCTATGTCTCAGTATCATATGTATATTGGGGAGTCGAGAGAGAGACGAGGCCTAGAAGAGATTGGAGAGTGGAAAATTTTTAGAGCTCTATAGCATGATAATGAATGCAATATAAATCGATTAACACGTTTAAACGATGGCGCGTCGAGGCCTAACAAAGAAATAATAATAAAACGAAAAGGAAAAAACTACAACCAAAAAACTAAAGTAAATTGAACAATGACAGAAGCTAAAATTCCTACTTAATGAGCCGCACATGGTGTGAAGGATTTGATTTTCGTCAGAAAGAAGATAAAGCCCAGCTGCCTTTCCTTGCCTGGCAACAAGAGATTAACTAGTCGCGAGAAGAGATGGCGGTTAATAGAGTATGAGATGATCACGATCATAATGGCCAGCCATAGCCAATGATGATGCAAATTTTTGCAATTCGAATACAGATACAGATACATGCTGAGATGCGTCAGTGAACCTCTCTTTCTCTGTCTGTCTGTCTGTCCGCTAGCTGCTTGGCTTAAGGGTAATTAGCACTGACAATGATGATGATGATGCTCATCATGATCACTCGTCTGCCGTCTCTTAAACACTTGTCTTGATCACCTTCACTGTCCATGGTGTGGTTTTTCTCAGTTTTTGCCAAGTCTGTTTGTCTGCTCGTGCCGGCGGTTATTGTTGTTGTTGACGCGTCGTCGATTGCGTCAGATTGCCATGGGGATTAGGCTTAAGGTCTAACTCCATGTAACTCTCATGCAATGTTCACTTTACGGCGCCAAATTGCAAATTCTCTACCTAGTTTTAGGCTAGATTAGCCAATATCGGGTACTTATCCTAAGGGCCACTTAATCTTGCCACAACTGCATACAACAACTATAATGTTAAATTCCGAATGAATTGGCAATAAAATGTTCTTGATAATCAATTGCGCGATAAGCAGCCGAGTATCGAATCAACAAAATCATAATAATAATATAAATAGCTTGATAGGGGAGCTATAATGTATGTATATAGGTCAATTTGGCTTATCAAAATTGCAACCAATTCATTGCCCCCCCTCAGAGACCAATCAAAGATTGAGATTTTTTGTGCAATAAATAAGAACAGCAATTAAATAATTTATATACGAATTTGTTATAAGGGCACGAGCACCTTAGCGCTCATCCGTCTTGCCGTCAGATATTAATACCAAATATTAGTCAGTTTAATTTGATAGCCAATAATGACGAACCTAAGAGGTGGGAAAATCTAGAAAAGTTGTAAACAAACTCAGAAATTTTAGCCGAAAAATTGTGGCTAAAAGCGGATAATAATATAGAGTAAATACATAAACTAGGAGATGCAATTCTGAAATAAGACTTTAACTAATATTTCCTGCAAAACCATTTGAACTGAAAGTGGAAACTAAATGTCTAAGCGACAAGTTCTCATTGACAACACATAAAAATACAAGAAATGGTATTCCTTAATAGTAAAAAAACGGCTCTAAAAAGGCCATGTTGACACTAAATCAAAGTGACCAGATTCGATAATTATCGATTATAATCGACAATCGCAGGCATGTATTTTTGGTTGTGACTAGCTACAGCCACACTATTTCTTTTTGACGTTGGTCCCTTCATCGTAGTAGGCTTTGACGCAAACTGCTATAAATAGAGGAACTTAAAGCATTTTCCTCATTCAGCTGCTTGCCACAGCAAAGGCAGCATCTCCTATTTTCCTATTTTTCCTCATCAACTTTAAACGATTGGGCTTTCCTTTTTATTATGCTCTAACTTATACTTGAGCAAAGGCAGATACGCCCTTTTGTTATTTTCCTTAATATCTTAAAACCCCATTTAATTCTTTAATTTCAAATTTCCACAGTAATTCCTAATCTCTTCTCTATCTTTTTTTTTGGAAAGAGTTGGAATTATGCATTCGGCATATTTATCTTTTTATATCCTTACCATTACTTACTCAATTCGATTGTGGTTCTGATGGCTTCCTTCAAATTGAACGTGACAGTATTGTTTTTTTTTTTTTAACTGTTACATGCAGGTAATCGATGTACTTGATACCAGATACCGGAAACTATTCTTTTTGTTTTTATAAACAAATAAAATGAAGCAAATCTTACGCTGAATGCCTGAAGAAATCCGTTTTCATTCGTCCTGGAAGCATTTTCATGAGGTTTTATCCATTAAGTTCTCCTTAAGAACTGTTACCTGGGATTTACATTCCAACAATCCTTAAAAGATTTTAAAGCTCCTTTAATCGGAACACACTATACGAGTGCATAGGAATATGTATATAATATCAAGAAATCTGCTACGCTCATCTTTGTTTTATAACGGATCAAGAACGATTTTCAAATATGATGTATTACATACAAATTTTTATTATGTTTATGCAGAACAGTTTTTTAATTAAGTTCCATTACGGGGAAACAAGTTTGTATTACGCCAAATAAAAAAACGTACTTGAACATACAAGTTTATCTTACTAACTTACGCTTAACTATAATATCGGTCTGCTATTTTTTTTTGCTATATGATCGGTCAGCTAATTTTTTTTCTTTTTTGACCTTTAATAATTTTTGATTCTGTGCTCCTGATTTCTATTTTACATTTTGCAAATCTAACTGTACGTTGCATCATGAAGCTTTCACGAACTGTACGCTACGCTTAAAATTGTACGCATTTACAGGGCTGCACACCAGTAATGACCAGGGTTGGGTACGCTACCTCGAATACGCTCTCTTACGTAACCCTGTCATTCTTTTATTTTAAATGAGTAAAATATAGAAAAGGGTACGATAGGTAAGCAACACAAGAGTTCCGTCTCGAAGTTTATGCAAAGTTTTTAGTATCAATGTGCTAAGAGTTTGATTAAAAGATTGCAACTGGAATAAAACCTGACATACCGATAAATTTTAAGTATTTTAAACTATTTTTTATAATTGAACCGATTACATTTTTTGTTTGTGGCAAAAAATAAAAAAAAACATTTGATTATCATAACATGATTGAAACTAATAAATCAAATTTAAATATCAAAAAATTCTTGGAAGCGATCGAAATAGAAAAGCAAAACAAAACGAAATACCAAAAACAAAAAATTTACAAAAATTTATAATCAATTGTTCGCAAAGAAAGTGTAAACAATTATTTTTATTATTATTATTTTATTCATTATTTTGGCACGCTAACCACTTAAAGTTGAACGATTCAAGGTCGCCCAAGGTCGTTATAATCGCACGAATTCCATTTTGTTGTTGTTGTTGTTATTGTTTTTGTCGCTTGGTGCGGTCCAATGACCCATTCGATGGTGGAATTAGTGTGTAATTTGTTGTTTCTCCTTTTTTCGTATATGTGTGTGTGTGTATTTTTGGGGTGTGTGCAAGCTTCAGTGGTTGTTTTGTTGGCTTAGCTCGATTCGGTTTGGCTCACGTGGCGTATGCGCAATAAAGTCGTCGAACAAGCCCCACCCACCGAAAGGCGCGTTCAATGAACAAATAAACGTATGCAACAAAATAACACAATAATGATCACAATGCAGTGCGCGGGGAAAGGTTCGTAGGGGAAGCGGAGCGGCGCGAAGTTCATGTCTGCCGCTCAGCCGGAACTTCATCATTCCAGAGATACAATTCTGTAGGGGCTGAAAGCGATGTGTAGGCAATGGAAATGGGGTTCACTATTAATGGAGACTGGGACTGGGAGCTGCTTCTGGAATGGGAACGGGAACGGGTGGGGCATGCCGTGCAGGCAGCAGCAGCTTTGTTTTTTGTGCATAACGTCGCTGAACTTGAATCGGTCGTCGCGTTCAAGGCCAATAATGATTTTATTTCATTTTTTTTTTGTTTTCACCTACCTCGCGTATGGCACAAATGGCGACTAATCAGTTTTATCATTGAGTTTGTTTCAAACAATAATGCCTAACTGCCTTGCTGTCCCTCGCACGTGTTTTAAAGACGATTAACATTTTTATAAGGAGAATTCATATTGTATAATTAGCAGGCCGAATTTGATCATGTTACTACTAATCCCGAATCGAAAACTGCATAATGTCTATATATTTTCTTAAATGACATCTGATTATCACCATGGGACGACAACGTCGTGAGTCAGGAACCCAAACTTTGGAATATGGTTAGACATTTTTTGGCAGAATTAAAGGAATTTACATTATGACACCAGTGGTTATACATTTTTTTGTTTTAGATGCCTAATAGCTACAATGTATTTCTACTAAATAGACTATTTTAGACGGGAACACAGAAGATCGCTCATCGAGTATGGCCCGGTAGTGCTAAGGCATTTGGGACAGCTCCGGTTCCGAGAACTACATTTTATTAAAATCGTTAGCATAAGTACTTTTATTTTTATTGTCAATAGCTATCGTAAACATCTAGTTTTTACGTCAAATAATTTCAAAATTAAAATTATATTAATGCGGCCTATGATTGCCGCTGGTCGGCGAGTTACATGAAATCTTTGTAAAAAAAAATAATGCCCAATTGTTTTAAGTTGATGAGGGAAAATAGAAAAATAAGAGATGCTGCCTTTGCTCTGGCGAGCAACTGAATGGAAAAATGCTTTAAAGTGAATGAGAAAAATCAAAAACTACTCCGATGAAAGGAGCAACGTAAAAAGAAAATAGTGTGGCTGTAGCTAGTCACAACGAAAAATACATGCCTGCGATTATCGATTATCAAACCTGGTCACTTTGATTTAGCCTTTTACTTAACTCTTAACAAGCTGTGTTCACAGGCCTGTACGAGACTAATTTTATCAATCGTAAATAGTTATACCATTTGGTCCATGGTATATTAAAGTGCGGATATCAATTTATTGTATTCATTTTTAATAGTATTTAACGAATTTGCAAAGTTAATATTGGTAATTATTAATTATAACTGTCTTTATGAATGTATGTACCTACAAATATTTGGTTAACAACAATTCCATCCGTCGACCACAACTACTTTATTAATGTGACTTCAGTTGTTGCTTTTGTTTTTGGTTATTCTGTTTTAATTTGACTGTTGTTTTGTTTTATTTACTATTTATTTATTGCTTTTCTCCTTTTGCTTTGAGACTAGGGCTACTGTTTAGTTCTAGCACAACACAAGAGCAAAAACCCAAACATGATAAAGAAACGAAGAAGAAAAAACGAAAAAAAATAAAAATAAAACAAATGCAAACAAACAAGCGCTTCTAGTTATTTTGACTGATTTATGGGGAATTCCAGGTGCGTCAGAGCCAGTTAATTCTGGCTTGGGACTCCAATATTCAGTTGGCTTAAACGCCGGCTTTGGCACTCTTGAAATTTATGTATTTGGTTGGCCGATTGTCTACTGTTGTTGGCTTTTCGATAGAAAAATGCCAACAAGCTAATAAGCAGTAACAATAAAAAAAAGACAGAAACAGATATCACAAATTTTAGCAAATTTAGCTTAAGCATCAGTTAATCAACAACTAAAAATAAATAACAACAAATTAGTAACATTGAAAATAATCGCAAACATTAAATTTCAGTAGAATTTTGTCTAGATTTAGCTTAAAGAACAAATAGATTTTCGAAACATATTAATAGGAATGATGAAGAATTAATAATAGTCTCTATGTTTTGTGCTTAGATCGTGTCAAGAAGAACGTGAGTTTCTGATCAGGATCGGAGCAATGCCAAATGAGAGTTGGAGTTCCACAGGGTAGCTCTACTCTGTTTGTAATGGAGGAATCCAGGCGCTCTAAGCCAGCAGAGAATTTCGATGTAATCCAGGAATACCTTAACACATCGTGTAAGAAATTAAATATTCAGGTCGTTTCTCCGGAAGACAACAAAAAAGTCTCAACAATGTGCTTTTTTTCCTAAACCAGTGGCCATTTTTATCCTTTTCGCACTTAAGAAAATGCTAAAAGATGGCAACACTGGTCGCTAGTGATGATACGACATCTCGATAACAGAAAGATGAATTGATAACGATACAATTATGTTAAAATTATCTAATACATATATTTGTCAAAATGAAAGCATTCAGATGGATGTTAGCTGACCTTTAGTTCTCCATAAAAATTGTATGGTAAAGATGATCACATTTCGCCCTAAATTGCCGAAATAGTATTGCAGTGGAAAGGTCCTTATGCAAACAAATAGTCCTGCAAATAACGTATTTTTCTCTCTAATTCGAATGTTGGCCCTTAAAGTAAGAAACAAGTCGAAATAAGTAAGCCCACATCTTGTAGTTAAATAGCCAAATCGCTATCTATCGCTCGGCTCGGGCAGTATCCATCTTAGGTTATAGTTGCACGATACAAAATAAAAAACAATATCAAAAATTTAAATTAAAAAACCCCTCAATTAAAGTCCTTTAGTTAAGCAAACCTTAACGAGCCACTATATATAAAATCGGATGCAATTTGACGACAATCAGTTTTCGAATCATTAGATAACATAGAACAATTTTACATTTGAATTTCCACCACTGTTCGGAATTACTTCATACAAATAGATTCATACAAAAAGACAATATATGCCTTCCTGTTTGTTTTGTTTTATTTTTTTTATAGCGTGATTTCGTTATGGTCATGGTTTCTGTAGCTTGTTTTTTTTTTTAAATAAAGTTCTGTATTTTTGATTTCGTTTCAACTAACGGTAGAGGAATCGTTTCGATTATATTAGCAATTCCAATATTTAATCAAGATTTTGTTACTCTATTTCAGCTTTCTTTGGGTAGACAGGCAATCATTCCGTATATAAGTAAGGAAGAAAAATTTTAAAGTTTTATTTTTATGCGAGTTTTTGTTGTGGAAAAAAAACAACGAAATTCCAAGCAAGGTGACTTTTTTTTTTTTCTTTTGTAGTCTACGTCTTTCTGGGTGCAAATTTGTAATGCAAATTTTGTTCGGCTTTGCTCGATGTCGAAGTCTGCGGTTGATCATAATGCTCACATATGTATATACATACATACGGGGGAGATATGTACATTATATGCATACCTATATATATATATATGTATGTAGGTATATCTATGGCTAGGTATATATAACTTTTTCTGCGCACATAAAAATAAAAGGTATTAATTAACAATAAAAATAACCTGACTGGAGGCACGCTTTGGCGTTATTTCATCGCCAAACAAAACACCTAAAAAAAAAAGATATATATATATAAATATATATATTGGACAAACAACAACAACAACAATGCCATCAATCTTTCAACTCAACCTCTTTGTTATATGTTATATTTTTGGAACTGCTTTTATTTATATAGCAGTCATCGTCACCCATAGCTATTGTATGTGTGGTAGAGTCAACTTGAGTCGAGTCGAGCCAGAGCCAGAGCCTTTTCGCCTTAAAACTTGTATTCATATTTTTACCGTGTGTGGACAAATAATAATCTATGGCGCGAAAGCCAAAAATAACAATCGAAACCAAATCGAAATGAAACCGCAAAACTTAGCGCCTGGGGGCAAATCGAGATATCGTCGCCACTGCCAAATGTCTATCCACACCAATGCCATCAAAAAAAATGCCTGCCCCATACGATAATGACGCAAGTAGCACCTTGCCATACAGTAGCTCACACACACAGACACACTTTTAGACTGGGCGTTGGAAGATGATGAATAATAAGGGGGAGAGGCCTTAGAAAAATAAGATACATAGTCGTGAGAAGGGCCACTTCAGTTCAGTTAATTTTAGTGTTGACAATTCACACCCAAGAAGCGCGAGTGGAAGTTTTTTTTTTTTTTTTTTGCCTTTCTCCACCCCCCCGCCCCCAGAGCCAGACCAAAACCCATCCCATCTCCCTACTTTGTTTTGTTCGTTCTAGTTTCTATGCGCCGATGGAAAATTACAAAAAACCTTTACACAAGAAAAAAAAAAGTTTCTAACTTGATAGATTACCACAGTAGACCCTAATTTACTTAGTAATTTGGCTGGCATTTCTGATTCCTTTCTTCTCTATTTCTCACACATCATACTATATACATATATAAGATGGCATTATGATTTTTAACACCTGATAAGATTTATTTGATTTTGATATCTTAATTAGCATACAACGACAACAAAAAAAAAAAAAGAGTCACACAGAAAAATTTCCATATCAGTTGTATTATGTTATTTTTGGTTTTCTGTGGCTTTTTTTTACTTGTTGGTTTTTTGTTGTTGTTTTTACTATTTTTAGCCTTCTAACAAAATTTGCGACAATATTGTCATGTGATCTTATCAATGAAAGGAACGTGCTCCCACATTGTCCTTAAGTCACATGAAAGTCACAGCACTGGAACTTGTAGCTATCGCACGGAGGGAGGAAATGAGTCGAGCCCCAAAATAATTACCTCAATCGAACGATTAGATCTAATCTCTAGACAATTTCGCATTCCTTGTGCGCTTGATATTCTAGTGGGTGGGCAGCTTAGCCCAGCCTAGACAAAAGTCAGAAATCTTGCTGTCATCATGTGTCGTACGATCACTCACAGAATCTCTATGACTCTCTCTCTCCCTCTCTAGTTCCGGCATTTAACTGACGTCAAAAAAAAATCCTAATCAAAAGTTTCAGTTTTTGACCCACATAGAAACATGCGACTGAATGGCCCTTACAAGGCCTGATAACACGCCCCTAAATAATAGTCGCCCATGCAGTAGAACACGTACTCAACAGTAGTAGTCCAATCCTCCTGGTGACTATTAGAGCTAAGTCTACGTGCGCTGCAGTATTTCACCATATAAACATATATATACATATACCAACGAATGAACAAGTGCTCTCCCCCTGTTTCTCTCTCTCTCTCTTTCTCTCACGGACTGTGGTGATTGATAAGGCCAGTTTGGGCGCTTATTATGACTGATTGTCTGCCAGAGTGAAAGACTAACAAAAAAAAAACCGTCTTATCAGCTGACGTAGTCGCCGTAGTCGTTTTCCACTATAAGTATTTCTAGGTAGGTAGCTGGCCTCGTCGAAAACGCTCGAAAGGCGAAGACCAAAGTACACTGACAACGTCATTGTTATAATATCATAAACGTTGACGCAATAATGATACAGTAAAGTATAATAAAATAAAATTAAATTTCCAAATCAACGAAATAACATCTCGTCCCCCACCCCTCCCCCCATACGAATGTCACCCATTATATTGGGAATGATTCATCCAAGCGTGTACCAAAAAAAAAAAAACATAAAACGAGCAACAAGTTCATTAGAAAAAAAAACGTAAAAAATAATAATAAAACACACATGTGGACTTTAGTTGATTTGACATATAACTCGGCATTGCAGGATTTTTCTATTCCACGAAATTCGCTGGCTAACTGGCTTAGTAATCGGTCATTCCAATGCGGTAAAACCTATATACATACATTTATATGTGTATATATAGTACTCTGACATTTTCTAATGGACCTTGCATGCATGTGAGATCATTGAAAAGCCAAAGCAGCATTCATTTCTAATCTAATCAATCAGAAAAAAAAAACTTTATACAAATATAGATTTTTATGTTCAAGTCTCTCTCTCTCTCTTTCTCTCTCTCTGAAAAAACACTCACATATTTAATTCTATTGAAAGCTGCAATCAAAATAAGTCTATAAATAAGCGTATTTTGCTTTTATATGACTTTTGAGTTTTTTTTTGTTTTTCTGTGTTTGAACTTTGTATGCATTTTTGCCTGGTTGGGATCTGACTCAGTACAGACCACCACTCCAAGGACATCCTCAACAAGAGATGGCAATCTCTAAACATCTCGAAATGACACTAACTAGTTCAAAAAGGGCATCTTAAGACTGTCTGCAATCATTTTGGAATATTGGCCAATTGAAGACCACGCTCAAAAGATAAACTTTCTGCAGGAGCTGGGGAAGATGGAGGACACGCTAGAAACTATGAGGTCAGACATCGGTGAAACAATCATATTTTCGAATCCCGTTGTGTTTGTTCTTGTTTAAAGGATACCACTTGAATCTAGATACAGATTTACCTATATGTACATATATACATATATATAGATATATATGTATACCTAGCTAAAATGTAAACTTTAAAGCCAGACAGGTTTTTTTTCTAGCTAAATACAAAATAGAAAAGAATCTTGACTAATTTGTTAGATCCCAGACTCTATATTCATATTTTGACAAATTATCTTTTCTACATTAATTATGTTCAACAACTTTTGACCAGACGTTGCCGACGGCTTTCAAATTTATGGCAAAAAATACAATAGAATCTCAGCATCATTCAATTAGTCGATAGTTCTATACTCTTCTTTTGATATGTTACCCAAACTTGACCAACATTTGAGCCCCAAAAAAGGGAAAAGAAAATGTTAATGCAGTCAGATCTTTAGATCTACAGAGCTATAGACTATAGGACACTTTGAGTTATAAAAGATATTATAAATGGAACCCGGAATATCTTTGTATATCCTTTTTCATTGTAAACTCCTTCCAGTTTATGTAGCAAACATTCTCGAGACTCTTGTCTTTTGGTGTATATCTTAATTTTTGGTTTAGGGTATCAAAAAAGAAGCAGTTCAATCGTTTTGTTGTTGTTCAATTCTTTAATCAAGTTTTTGTTTTTGTTTTTTTTTTTTTGCTTTGTTTTTTTTACTTCTATGGCGCCGTCTGCCAAAAAGGAGAGACATACAACAACAACAACAAAAACTCACAAAATATAAGCGCTTAAACTGGCATTAATTCTAATTTGCAGCGTGTCACGTCTGCCATTGCCATCGTCGCTTGTCTGGCGATTTCGGCATTTTTTTTTATGGCATTTTGATATTATCCAAGCCGCACTCAAAAGTGCTAGACAACGGAGGAGATATACGGAGATACACATGTATGTAGGTATATATGTATACCTGGAATTCCCCCAAAAAAGAAAGCAACGTCTACAAATAAAATGAAAAATTAGTTAGCTGATCAGCAGCAGCAGCAGGGGCAACTAGCGTGTGTGCAAAGAGTTGAAAATAAAAATAATAGTAACAGAAATAATGGAAATAAAATTAAAACAAAAAAACCACACCAAACAAAACCAAAAGCAAGTCACACAAACACAAAGCTCACAATGGGGAACAAAAACAAAAACCAAAGAAAAAACAAAAAAAACCAGTCGCTAGGTGAGCCAGGTACAGGTATATATCAGACAGATCGAACAAAGGCGAAAAGGGGTAGTGTATGGCAGGGTAGGGGGAGCGGGGGCGGGGGCGGGGCTTTTTAAGCCACACGCGCCAGTGGAGCAATTTTCAGCGCGTGAGCCGCTGCTGCTGCTTCTGCTGCTGCTGCTGACTGGCGGCAACTCTGCTAACGTTGTCAGCGTCGGCATCGGCGTTGGCGTCGACGTTGCCGGCGCTTTTGTCATAGTTTGTCATAGTCCACGCGACTGCAGCAGCAGCTGAATTCACACGCCTCATTGTGGTTTATTTTATTTGTTTCGCGGAATTCGCGGCGACATTCCCAGCACACTCCACACAATACAAATACAAATGTACATACATACATATGCATACATATATATGCATATAGTATACCATATAGATTTATGGATTATGACTATAGTCAAAGTTTACAATGTGAATGAATGGCAATGGCTGGAATGATGTTTGACTTATATTGTGATAGTGATGACATTTTTTATAAATTCATCGCTTTCTAGGTCTAAAAAAAACTGACATACATAGTTTACACATCTTAACTGAGTTCACTGAACTTCAGTGACATCTTGATTAATGGCTTTTACTCTCATTACATACATATGTACACGTAAAGTAAAGCAAACGAAAATGTACATCCTCTTGAGAAAATTCAGTCTCTCTTGAGTCTTTGCTGAAAAAAATGCAAATTTTCCTTGCAAAAATGGGCAATAGAAGAAGTGAGAAAAGGGCATTTGCAGCATCGATAAACAATTATCGATAAGTTTCTATAAGATAGCGCATAAAGCTTTAAGCTCTTTATCCTTATTGTAAACGTACGAAAGGAAATGAATTATATCCAATGATCTATTATACATTTTGTTTTAGTTTTTAACACAAAAGACATATGTAGATATATGTTTAAGTTATGTAATACCAATTTAAGTCTATATGTCTATGAAGTAAACCTCGACCTCGTATATGTATTGACGATTTGGCAATTCTTGTTAGAAAGATTGACAACGTGGCATCTCTTGTAAAATCCCTTTTTACCTAACTACCCAATCACCTTTTTAAATCACTCTGTAAACCAAACTATCTCACTTACATGTGGAAAAAAAGTTTAAAAAAGAAAAACTTAAAGAAAATCCTACTAACTTCTTAAAGAAACTATATAAATATTGGCTACTTTTTGTCTATGGAAATTGCATAACTGTTTGAATTCAAGAGAAGCACAAATTAGCTGCACATTCCCTCAATTGCCTTCTGTATATTAGAAGTGACGACGAGAACAGAATGCAATAAAACTGATCAATTTAGAATTTTATGGGCCATGGATAGAGGTGAGTAGGTATGTATTTATATAGTAGGTAGGTAGGTAGGTAGGTATAGTATTTCCGCTGTTCAATCAAAGGGTTAATAACATCGTAAATCCATCATTTTATGAACTACAGTTTCTCTTTCTCTCTGTCTACCTTTTTATCATACACCCTTAACAAATGTCGCGTTTCACATCCAATTTGCCGCTGACGTTCTGTCAATTAGTTCAATGAGGTGAGGCTTGTGTGTCTCTCCGTCCGTCTGCCTGTGTTTGTGTGTGGGGGCGTTTGATTGATGTTATATAGACAAAAGCCGCCGATCAACCAAACGTATGGACATGGGTATATGGGAGGCTATGGCTTTACCCCGCCCGACTGGCAGCAGGTGTCAATGGCGTCGATGGCGACGTCGTCGGCATCGGGTTTTCCCCCCACCCACCAACTATCACCTCTACCTATGCCAATAATTCCGACAAAACTTCTGATAAATTTCTGATAAAAAAAAAATGCCTCATAAATCAAGCATACATATGTAAATAGTTTTTGGCTTTGGGTTAGGTTAAAAAGAGCAACCGCGCGCGCGCGTGTTCTAATTTATTTGGCCATTGAAGTCAGTCTGATGATTGCGCCATCGATTGATGTGTTTTCCCATCCTTTATGTGTCTGTCTCCCCCTCTCTCGATTAATACTTAACCTTAACTTTAGCTTTAGCTATTAGTTTTGCTGCTTTGTTACCAAGTTGAATTGAAACGAAAATAGATTCACCAATAAGATGCCAATCGCGGCACGTTTTCGTCATTACGCTTAGAGTACCCACCAAAGCTCAATACCCATCCAGTGTCCAAGATGACCAGTGGGGTTAGTACTACTCTCGTCAAACAAAAAATTAAAACCAAAAACGTATGCAAAATCTGAAATCTACACGTTTTTTCCCTTTCTTTTTGTTTGCTTTGCAAGAGCGTGCCGCGATCTGCGTGTAGCAAGCAATAACAACAGCAATAAATTTTAAATATCAACAGTTTATTTTTTGTTTATTTTAACTTCTTATTTTTTGGAGTGTGTTGGATTTTTTTTTTTTTGGTTTGTTTTATGCTCTTTGGATGGTCAATGCGACGCTTGCATAAGAATTGCCCAAAACCAATAAATTCTTACATAAGTCAACATAATTGGAAACCCTACATAAAAATCGTGTGGAAGGTCAACTTTGCCTTGGGAAAATTTGTTCAAAAAGTCAACTCAATACAAAGTGCAATAAAATTAAAGGTCCAATGTTAAG
Source organism: Drosophila willistoni (assembly GCF_018902025.1). Lineage (NCBI taxonomy): Eukaryota > Metazoa > Arthropoda > Insecta > Diptera > Drosophilidae > Drosophila > Drosophila willistoni. The sequence goes on from NW_025814057.1 coordinate 3,295,836, forward strand.
AACTAGTTGAAATTAATCGATATACAAACGAACAAGGATCATTCGCAGGCCGATAAATCGATAAATTATTGCAAAATTGTTAAAAATTGTATACTTTATTGCAACTTCTACATTAAAGCTCATGAATTTAAATGTCTATTCCTTTTTACAGACACTTGTTCGTTACATTCTACATATATGTACTTACCTGTTACATAATTCCCAACTAATTTAAGCGTTAAAGTAGTAAAGTGAACTGAATGAAAGAACTTGAAAATTATTGGTAGTTCTTAAGAAAATGTTATCAAAGCCTTTGCCGTAAGCTAAATGTCCAAAATCTTTATTAGCTGCCTCGTGATTATAGCCGAAATTATTTGGTGTAGGGTGTGATTTTCTGTATTGCAAATTGCCAATCAATAACTTCTAAAGTCGTAAAAAAAAACCAAAATATCGACTATGTCAACAAATGGCTCACATTTAATTGAAATTCCGATTCAAAGTCAATGCAACGCTTACATAATTTGTTCACTTACGTAAACAGAAGGCACGGGGGCTGGGCAATGAAAGAGGAGCCGGGGCCAAAACAAAAGAGTGTAAAAGAAAACTGAACTGGAAAGGAAAAAGAAATTTATGCCAAACAATGAAATTTCACAATGTGACCCACTAAAAAACAGAAAAACAACAACAAAAAAAACTTAACGGATTGACGAAATTTGCATACCCTTTGCAAGTTAATTCAATCCTAGCAACAGATTGAAAAAGATTGTTTGTGAATTTTGAAACATTTTGGAACAGAAATGTTGGATATAAGTTATGAACCGCTAGAAGCCATATGATATAGTCTTTTGATTCAAATGGTTTATAAATTTACATCCTAAAATTCCATTCTTATTATGCAAGGAGTCGAGAGAAATCAATGAAGAAGTTTTAGAAATAGTTATACGAATCGAAAATGCTCTGAAAACTTGCTGTCAAAATGAATATACCCTTTTTGTTATCTGCAAGGGCATTAAAAATGCAAATCTCCACACGCGCTGCATAAAGTTCGACTTCGATTTCACATCGAAATGAAGCAAATTAAAGGGCTATAAGCATGATAATGATGATATACTATATACACACATGTATGTCTGGTCATAATTGCCATAATATGGTCGGACGTGCGACTAACAATAAGTGCAAAAGCATAATGATCATGAGCTGAAGAAGCAAAGAGGAGTAAAACAACGTCGCGACAGAGCAAAAGTCAATAGCAACGGGTGGAAAAATAACAAAAGCTCATATAAGCAAACAACAAACAACCGACAACAACAACAACAACAGCAACGGAAACGTCAAGACGTCGGCGGCGGACACACGGTGTAAGGAAGGGTGTGCCTTAGCGATGGTAGGGGAAGAGGGAAGGAGCGAGGGAGAGAGCAGCAGAGAGCGAGCAATGAAATCGCATAAAGATTGTGCGGCACGTGCCGCAGCCGGCGTCGACGCCAAATGTGGGGCCAATATACACACAAGCAAACAAGCGATACACACACACACATACACACACTCACACAAACAAACGGGCAAAACGAGCGACGTGCATTTGATCGCGAAAGCGTTGCTTTTTTTTTCTTCGACTTTTTTCTTTTTTTTTTTTTGCACATTCACATTATTATTGTAGATCGATCGATCGCAGCCGATCGACTCAATGGATTTGATATATATATGTATGTGTACATATGTATAGCATTGTAAGTATATAGATCGTTTTCTTCGAGTGGGTTGGGGTGGGGAAAAGGGGCCCAAAGCGCCATGGGGTTAATGGATCATGATGGCGTTTTGAATTTGAATGAACAATATACATATATAACCAGAAGTCGTACGCCACACAGAAAAAGGTTTAATAAGATACTGAACAGATCGAAATACATTACTAACTAGCCACTTTTTATGAAAGCAACTACATATTTATTAAATATATTTATATACGAAAACTGTTCCATTAATCTATAATTAGCGCTTTAGGTTATTAATAGCCTTAATATATTATTTCTTCTTCTACTAAGAATCGAGAACTAAAATACATTTTACCTAAGCAAAGCATTTCAACACGGAACTAGAACAAGTTGGGAATTATAGGGCCATTCAAATGCACATGACGATGAGAAGAGACGTTTACAATTAAACTTAAGTAACAATAACGTAAGTAGAACTCAGAGAAGAAGTTTATTTTTTAACTATTTTAATAATATTTGTTTATAGAGCCAAAGATGTGCGGTCATTGCAACCAACCCTAACTCTAGCTATAGCAACTGGGTTTTTAACTAATAATTTCTGATAGAATTCAAGGTTCCTCTTTTTCATTAAAAAGGTGTTTAAAAGATAGTTCTAATTATTAAGGGACTTCAATACATACAATTACAGACCAAAATATAAGCAAGAAATACTTGTATTCAAATGAACGAGTGAGTCCTCAGCTAGAAGAGGTCCTTAGTCTTAGGACCTTCTTTAGCTTTTGGCCAAATCAATTTAATTTGATTAAAGAAATAAAATATTAAAAAATACTTCACCTAACTCAGCTTAATGTAAGAAAAGACTACAAAATTGTAGAAACTTGTAACTGCCCCAAGGCAAATTTTAGGAACTCGGGGAACTCCACTTGAAAACAAGTACAAAAGTTTATATGCAAAATTGATACGAATAAAGTACACAATTTGAATAGGTTTAAATATAATATAAGCCATGATTTTTTACTAATTTATGGTATTATTTCAAATCATGAACTGACCAAAAAAAAAACACAAAGATTCTCAGCGCATTGCAATCATCTATGGGATCATGTGGTCCACACTCCATTCACGAGTGCATTTTTATCAATAAAATATATTCTAGACACAAATGTACCTCCATATACATATATATAATATACATCTGGAGAATTGTAGAAAAATAATGAGTGCTCCGATTGACAAAGAAGCGCACTTTAGGTACTCCTCCGTCTTGTACATATTTTTCCATATAAAAACAAAAAGAAATTTGTTGTGCAGAAAATATATGCATATGCGCCTCTTTTTGCACTGCTGAAAACGAAAAACATTCCACTCCTAAGATGATCGACATTCTGATATTGTGGTTATTGATCCTTTGAGTGAAACGGTATGACGTCTTTATATAGCTGTTATTATTAACTGATTATTATCAATAGTCGATTCTAGAAAATGTTCAAAACCATCGAAATCAAAAACAAAAATTCTGCTGGTCATACAAACGCAAAAATCATAAAGTTTTTTTTTTTTAATAAAAGTTTGTTTGCTCCATTCCAAGACACCCCTTGATAGACCAAACAGGTGACAGGGTATAATAAAACCACACAAACTGACATTTTTGTGGGGCTTTGAGGCTGGCCCGTGACCAGTTCAGTTCAGCCCGCCGGGGCCCAGCTCCAAGTCTAAAGTGCTCGGGCTTTGCTGACGCACGAGATGATTATCAGTGTGGCAATGGGGTGGGGTGGTGGTGGTGGTGGTTGCTGAACTGTTTGTGTGGTATTCAGAGAGTCGTGGTGGTGGTGGTGGTGGTGGTGGTGGCGGTAGGCAGAGCAAAGAACTGGCAATCAGCAACACGAGCCCCACCGCCAATTGAGCGTGCTGCTCGTGCTGAATAGCTCGTGCCGGACAACAGCAGCAGCAGCAGCAGCAAATACACATACATTGGACATATGTATAGTCAGTTGATCGGTCGAATGGTTGATCGGTCAGTCGAGCGCTCGCCAAATACGTTATGGTAATCATCATTAGCGTGTCTCAGATGTACATGCCTACCTACATATGTATATATATATATGTATATATATAGAGTGGCAGGGGCCAACCCAGACCCGGCTTATTGTCAGAGGCAAAGGTCAAGCACATCGACTGATAGAGAAGACTCCAAAAATACACTTGTCCATATAGAAAAAAGCATCCATGCTGTCTATCTATCTTTGCCTGTCTGTCAGTGGCACTTTGATGGCCTTTCATGATGATGATGATGATGTTGATTTGTCGCCGCCGCCCCCCGGGGGCTCGAAACGGAACTGTGCCATCTGTGTGTGAATTCTTCAAAGAATACATATGTTTCCCACATCCCGCCTCGCTTTTGGAAAAGCATTTCCGTTTATCAGGAATATCAGCAAATTCTCACAAAGTTTTGTTTTTCTTCTAATAGTAGTAGTAAACGCTCGTTGATCTTTACCTCACTGGCCACTTAGGTAACTGGTTTCCTGACTACCACGACAGGTTTATTGATCCGACTAACCCACTGACTGTATGCCACAAAAACATAAAAGAAAAGGTATACTCATCTTGTTCATAGGTTTTGCAACAATCAATCATATAAAGATATGTAGGGGGATCCCAAAAATAAAGGGGATTCTTTAAGTGGAGTTAAAATTCTGGAGAAATTAAAAAAATTTGACCCTGAAAGGTCAACCCGTCTTAATTTCTAAGAAAAATCTGAAGGGATATTTGTAGCTATTTTGAACTAACAAGTACACTCCCCGCAACTAAATTAGAGCTCCTCTTTAATAGACTTCAAAAACGTGAAAAATTTAACCCAGCGAACTCGAGCCTTTTTGTTCTCAATTCTTTAGGTCTTTTAGAATGACAAGAACACTCCGTGCCATATAGTTAGATCCTCGCCTTAATAATCTGAGTTAATATATTTTAAAAGGAAAGGCTAACAGAAACCAAACTTTAAACAAAACAAAAAGCACCTAAAATAAAATTTGTTTGTAGAAATCAATTTTAAATATCCTTCCTAATACAAGAAAGTCTCTTAAAAAAAGTCGTAAGTGATAAGGGTATAAGTGATTCGGTTTTTTTAAAGTTAAACTCAGCCCTCTGTGTATTTATTGTATATTTTTCTTCTTAGTTTTTTTCCTATATATGTATTTAGTTCGTTTTTCTCAGAAATTATAAGTTATCATAGTTTATGGCAATGGGACAACAGTTAGCACTTGAGATTTGTCACCAGCAAGCAACTTCCTGTCTGTCTGTCCGTCCGTCTGTCTGCCTGTCTGAAGAGAAGATGCCAAGGGTCGACTTCCCTGTTTACCTATATAGAAAAAAGCTTATCGTCGGTCATTACCAGTTTGGTTATTTGTTTTTTGTTGTTTTTATACCCTTGCAAAAAGGGTATATTAATTTTGGTCAGAAGTGTGCAACGCATAGAAGGAAGCATTTCCGACCATATAAAGTATATATATTCTTGATCAGCACGACGAGACGAGTTGAAATAGCCATTTCCGTCCGTCCGTCCGTCCGTCCGTCCGTCCGTTTGTCCGTCTGTCCGTCCGTCTGGATCAACGCAAACTCATCCTAGACCGTAAGAGCTACAGAGCTGAAATTTTGCATGTAGGCTTGCATATACTGCAGGCGTTGTATATCTCGGATTCAGCCGGATCGGATCACTACATCATATAGCTCCCATACAAATGACAAAGTCACGAACAGTGACTTTTCTCAATAACTTTGTTATTTTCTGAGCTATTGTCGTGAAATTTAATATTGGTGAGTTAATTACACATATAAACGACCATGCCAAATTTGATCAAGATCGGGTGACTATATCATATAGCTCCCATAGGAACGATCTTTCGAAAACAGTGACTTTTGTCAATAACTTCGTTACTTTTGACGCGATTGCTTTCAAATTAAACATTTGTTAGTTTAATATATCTGTTAATGACTGTGCCGAATTTGATAAAGATCGTGTTACTATATCATATAGCACCCATAGGAACGATCGGTGGAAAACAGTGACTTTGATCAATATCTTCGTTATTTCCTATGCTAAGGTTGTAGGCCGTTCTTTCGGACACATTAGCCCTTTTAGCTTAAACGTTTTTCCACTCTGATGGCTATAGGTAAGGAAAAAGTTACTAAAAAAGTTGCAAGGGTATACAAACTTTGACGCGGTCGAAGTTAGCCCCGGCCCTCTGGTTTTGTTTTTGTTTTTCGTTTCACGCGGAAGCAGAGCTTACAAAGACGGAACCGTTGACAAGGTTAGGCGCAAAGGCTTATCAGAATCGCCTGACAATTTTACCGAGTCTCTGTCTCTGTGTGTGTGGTAGTTTCTGTTGTATTTGTTTTAATTCTCTTTTCTTCTTTTTCGGTTTCTTATGCTGGGCCCGGGCATTAAGGTCAACATGTCAATTGATTTGATAAGTTAAGACCCGCAATGCATTGGGTTTGGGTTTGCGGTTGGGAGTGAAGTGCCGCCTGCCCGCTTTTCGTCATTTAAAAACACAAAACCACTCGGAGGAATGGTTACTTTTTATGACATCTGCTTACGTCCAACTAATTAGGCAACTTTAACACTCTTGGGTCTCAAGAGTTGTTTACCTAGACGCCGTTTTAAGATTTCGATTAGATTAAGTCGCACTCAGGGCGCGTATTATACTCTATATATGTATGATTGATAGGCTATTTTTAGTGATTTTCGGATTATTAATATTAGTTTTTATTGCTTTTGTTGTTGTTTTTTTTTTGTATTTTATTTTTTATTATGTCTCCCCCTGGACTTGCTAATCGACACACACACACACACACACACACTTGATTGTGGGGCTTATGTTGAGTAGCATTTTATTACCGAGCAGACATTTCTTCGTTTTGGACTTTGTCTCAGCGACAGCCAAATTGAAGTGTTGTGTATTGTCGATGTCGATGTGGGGTTTTCTGTTATCTAGGTGAAGGGTATCGAATATATAAATAGTTGATATGAAAATATAGATTGATATACCTACTTACTACTATATGGCTTACTACGCGTTCTTTTAAATCGTATACCACGTGAGATACTGCCAACAATGGACTCTTTCATTGACGTGTGGCCAGTCCCCAAAAAGGTCTTATTAAGGTTAAAAAGTAATAAAAGAACAAACAATGTTTTTCCCACATGAAAAGGAAAAAAAAAAGTCAACACTTAAGCTGAATGAATTTATGACCACATGAAGCTGATTTAATCTTTAACGAAAATAATTGTTACTCATTAATTGGTCGCATACATTTCTTTCATATTAAGAGGTTCATATATGTGAATAGCATTTAGGCTCTTAGTTATTTGATTTAACCGAATCAAATGATTTTACTTTTTGGAGTTTACCAAAAAAGTTTGAAATTAAATAACAAGTAAAAAGTTTTAAAAGATCAATGTAAATAGAAAACTTTTCCTCATTGTTAGCATTATTTTTGTGATATTTTGAACCTACAAAGTATTTCAAAAGTTTTTTATTCCTCTCAAATAGCAAGTTTTTTAGCTACTCATTGCATACTTAAGGGGGCAATTCTTCAAAATTCTTTATACATTTCAAAAATCAAATTCTTTCAGTGCATGTTTTAGGGGACATTTATCATAACTTGACCCTTTTAGATCGTCCTTTAACAAAATTATAAACAATATTAATCAAACTGAAAAAAAAAACAACAACTAAAGTGAACATACCTTGAGATATTTGCATATATCAGTCCAACAGAATGAGTCTATATCAAATATTAATACACCTGAGTAAATACCTACTTGAAAAGCCATCAGGTCAATAGATTAACAACCTTTAAGTAAAAGATAGTTTTAAGACGAGAAAAAAATTAACAAACGTTCTTCGAGCGTTCTATTTACCATAATTTTACTAAAAAGAGTTCATGATAGTCTTAAGTTGAATTTTAAACTACTAAAAATTTGAATGAATGTTTAATTTTACATGTTAAAACGTTTTACATATTACTAAATTTATAAATAAGTTTATATGTGCTTTGTTTTGTTGTTACTAAGTGAATTTTAAAAATAATTATTAATCTAATTGTAATTAAATATAGCGAAAAAGTCAAAATGGGTTAATGGGTTTAAAAATGTTGATATATGGTATAATTTTTGTATGGTAAGAGAAAAGAATTTAATCAAAAACTTCACATAGACTTGACTGGCCATAACCTTTACCCCACCTCCGCCAACTCCCTTTTAATGCCACCCCCTCTCACCCCCCACCCAGCACAGCACAAACTCACGATCGGTGGTTATCTTGGCGCAGTCGAGCCCACTCGACAGACCATGGACGGGCGGCGAGTCAATAACACTTTGAAATAAAAATTGACCAAGTCCCTGGCGATTGAGTTGGATTCATTGGAATACTTACACACACACACACACACACACGCTCACAGAAGGAGAGAGATAGAGACAGCGATATTGTGGTTATCAGCATATGGGGAGCATGACTACATCCGCCTCCACCAACTGTTTCCAACATCTTATCATGAGATCCAAAACTCGTGCTCGTGATTAAGTCTATATAGAAATGAAGACGATAGGGTAACAAAAAGTGTGTGTGAGGGGAGGGAAAGCGGTGACAGGGGAACCAACAATCAGGCAGGCAGTTAGTTAGCTCTCCGCTTATCGGTTTTTATCTAGTTACTTCGCTACGGGGCATGACTTTTTGCGTGTGCCATGACGAATGCGTCTCTCTTTCTCTCAATGGTGACGAGGAGCTGAAAGAGGGGAAGTGGGAGTGGCACTGGGAGGTGGTACGTAGGTTGGGTCTCTGCTCTGGGTAGCTGTATGCTATTTTTACACCCCCCAAGCAATGAACTGTGCGTTGTTGAAAAATTTTCCATGAATTTGTTGTAGTGTTTTTGAGCTTGTTTTGTTGTTTGCCTTTGCAACATGTATTCAAGTCGTTCGCCATAGTCGTCCGCCGTCCGTCCTCCATTGTCCGTCACCGACGTCGCCGGCGTCGTCGTCGTTAGCTTTTATCAATAATTATTTTGTTGTGCTCGGCTTTGAGTTGTGTCGAGTGTTTTTTTTTCTTTTTGCCTTTCCTTTCCTCTCCTCTCTTATCAACACCTGACGCTACGGTTCTCCAATGGAATGGAATGAAATGGAATGGAGACTGGGGTTGGCCTGGTCGTGTGACACAGACATAATCACGTAGACCGAACGAACGATCACAGTTAATGGGGGGTGGGTGGAGGTGGAGGTGCGGGTGCGGGTTGATAGTCGGGAGGTGGTGGATTGGTGTGGGGTAAAAGTATGAAATTTGCGCCGTCCTATGTCTATAATTAGCCTCGAGTCGCACACTGCAGCACCACGTACAACGTGATTGCAAGGCTGACACGATCACTAGATAGATCGATCGATCGATCGACCGATTTGTTGCCATGTAAAAACCCTTACCTTACCTAAACTACAAGTACGTAGCCGTAAATAAATATCGGGCCATTTGCTGGTATTGGTGGTCGTTATTTTATTTGCTAATTGATTGACGCAGTAACCCTAGCCAGCCAGCCAGCTAGCTAGTGCCTGTCTCTCTAAGTATCTGACTAACTAAGCAGCTAACTCACTAACTATCCGTCCATCCATCTACCGATTGTCAAGGGGGGTCTTATCGGTTTTTTTTTTGTTTTTGGAGTAGTGGAAAATTTGACTCGCTTGGTGGCCATTGTTTTTGCTTTTTTGATATATATTTTTTTATTTTTTGTATACATATATATTTATGTAGTTGCCCCTGGCAGCCATATTTTTAGATCAATGGACAATTTTCATGTAATGCAACGGCCATTATTCAACTCTCTCTTGCTCGCTTCCTCTGTCTTTCTTTCTCTCTCTGTCTCTTTGTCTTTTGACTGAAAATAATTAAAGTTGCCAAGTTGCAGCTGCTCCTCCTGTGGGGTGTTAACTTGCTTAACGTCCATCCAAGTCGCTTGCAATTATGAGATGCAAAGATTCCGCACACACACACACACACACACATAGGACAGGAGGATGCATCGTTTCGATTCGCCACAAAATGCAAATTGTTTGCTGGTCTCTCTCCCCCTTCCCATCTACCCATCGACCATCGGCCCATCAACCATCAGCCCATCAGCCAGTTTAAAGTAGCTCAAGTCGCCAGCCTTTTGTGTAATTGAACAATTTGCTGCACTGGGCAGCTGCTGACTGACTGACGGACCTAAAGGAGCTGAATTCTGGGCAAATGGCGGACTACAGCACAGTGGTTCGAACAAATTTGAGCATCAAAAGTGTCTCCTTGTCCTGCTTATAGCTAATAAGGCAAAGAGTTTTAAAGTATTTCTCTTTATCTGTGTTGCAAGAATCGAAATTTTTATGTAACAGGAACTTTAATAAATTTTCAGAAATATATTTGAGTTGGCCAGTTTGTAAACTTTTCAGTTTTGTTTCTGTTTCGAGATTTTCGGGGCGAGTAAATTGAAATGTAGCTTCAAGAAATCATACGTTAGCCATTTGAAGTGAGAAAGTTTGTAAATCAAATTCAAAATTATTGCAAAATTCAAAAACATGCCCAACATAAGCTCCATTTGCTTTGAGTATATAAATTTTAAAAGGATAAATTATTAACAATTGTATTGTTTTCTATGATTGTTCGTCAAGCACCGCTGTCAATTTATTTGGGGTTTGTTTTTCTCATTATCTCATGAAGGTAATACATGAATTATAATGACATTTTAATATCATAAATGCATTTTGCATTTAATTTTGTAATAAATCAATGGAACCACTGTGCCAGCTCTGACAGGTAGTGAGACAGCCAGCTAGCCAGCCAGTCAGGGTCAGTTCAAGTTTTGCTGGGGCACAATATTTATTTAGGTCCAACCGGCTCGCTGCTAGCTCTCTCCCTCAGTGGCACACCAAGCAGAAGCGGCAACAACAGCCGCACACGACGCTGCCAACAACAACAACAAAAGGACAGGGTAAACAAAGGCGTTGGCCATAACAACTCAATATACTCGAATGATGATACCATGGTCCGAGTCGTCCACGTTCACACACAGAGGCGACCAGACAGACAGACAGACAGACAGACAGACATACAGACAGAGAGAGGTAGATAAAGAGGGAGAGAGCAAGAAGAAGAGGCCAAAAAGAGGCTGGGACATGCATGCGGTAGGCAATTCATCTGGATTTCATTTATTTTAGTCAGTGTTGATCAGAGAAAAGTGCGAATTCCATTTAGGACAGATCTTCCTAATCGAAATCAATAGTTATCGAATTGTATCCTTCTCTAGTTAATGTTGATCCTCTACGATCATTGAGCAAATCCTTTTGAAAAGAGACCAACCTTTGTTAGGCTACTGAAACAACGTTTGCCTTCTGTACGAAAAAACAAATTAAGGAGCGATTTGTAAATGAACCCAGTGAGCCTTTGCAAGGTGTGAACTACTTTTAACTACCGAGAAATGTCTCTCTCGGCGATTCTCTCTCTCTTTCACACACACTCTCTGTATACATGTAGTTTAATATTTGTTTAAGCAAAGCAGCTAATTAGCTGCAACTTCTAAGACGTGCCAAACGGGCGTATGAGTAATGTCACACCTAGAGCTATAGCAAATATTGATATACTTTGTCTAGGTGAGGAACGGTGGTAGGTAAGCAGGCAGGTAGGTAGGCAGGTAAGTAATGCTGGCAACTTAAGGCATTGCCAGGGCATGCCAGGTCGAATCGTCGAACGTCAACGACTCTTTGACAAGTGAACAGAACTCCCTTTACCTCTCTTTCTCTCTCTTCGTCTGTCTTTGTCTTGCAATGCAAAGCAAATAAGAAAGTGACTGGCAAATATTGACAAGATCCAACGATAGCGCAACAACAACAACAAAATATTAAAAAAAAAAAGGTAATATACATGCAATCTCTTATAGGTGAAACGCCCTGGAAAGTAACCAAAAGAAGAAAGAGACACAGCAAGACGGAGAGAGAGACTGAACAAAAAATATGTTGAATTGATTAAAATACTACCAGCAACCAACTGGAGCAGAGAACACCCAGCACCCAGCACCAAGCACCTTCGTCTTGGTCTTCGACATCGAGACTTCATTGACGTAAATGCGAAGGCATTTGAAATGACGCGTGCTGTATATACTATGCCCGACGTCGCCTGTCGTCGTATTCCTCTGATAAAAGTGTTTAACATTCATTAAGATTAATAAAAACGCAAGCACAAGAAACAAGTTTCAAATAATTTTTCTTTTCCTCTCTGCCTTTGCCCCCCTGCCCTTTTGGTGGCTAACCAACCAACCAACCAACATCATGGGCCAACGTAAGTCCCTCCGCATGCCTGAAATATTTTTTTGCATATGTATGGCTATGTATACCCTACTCTAATATGCATAATGAAAACGTTTATGCGACTATATTTAGTATTTACTATATATTACTTATATATATCAATGAATCAAGTTGTGATCCGTAATACAAAAAAGGCTAGAACTCACCCACGTTAGGCACTTCTTTGGTGTATGAGATACTTACCTCTATGGATTAATATCCAGTAAAATCGAAGGGGAACTTCAAAGGGTCAGAGTTATATACCTATTATCTTTCCCATTAGTTCAAATGCTATTGCAAAAACATTTTTAGCAACAAATGCTGTTTTTAGGCAAAAGGTTGATACTTTGCAACACTAACGCATCGGGGTCACCAGCATTTTAGTAACTTTCAACACTGATGTTAAAATTACTTAATAATTTTAATAAAGATTACTATTATATGTACTTACAAACTAATTAAACTAAAAACTAAAAGGAAAGAAGAAGAGAAGAAACACTACCGTTACGAAACTGATGAAATTCCCCAAATAGGGTATTTAATAATCCTCAATTCCCAACTCGTATAATTACCGTTTTTTTTTTTTCGTCTGTGTGTTTTAGCCAAAAATTCACGCGACATGCACCCCATAAAAAAATGATTTCTAATTTTCTGAACTGGTTCTGCTTACGTTTTGTTTTTGTGTTATTTTATAAATTATATTCCAGACATACAACTTCCCCTGAAACAAAAAACGGAATTTTTTTGGGCGGAGTTGTTTAAATTTATGAGTTTGAAATAAACACATTTCATTTTGGATATACAAAAATCAGGCCAAAAATACAAACCACTTTTCAAAAAACCTCTAAAGACAGTTTTAGATGAAAAGACACAAAAAATCGAACCATAAAATCGTTTAGAGCAGAAAATTTCAAATCTAAAAGAAAGCATCTCCAATTTATTTAATTATCAATTTAAAATGGTTATTAAAGCTCATCAATAATATTTTGTTCTAAGACTCTAAAAACTTGACAAAAGAATTCAACACTTGATAGAGTATGACAAAATGCTTGGTAAACGATGACAAGTTACTTTTAAAAAATGGATTCATAACGATGACTATGGGAAAAAATTAAAGAAATAACACAACAATATTGAGATAATAAAGTAAAAACAATCTATACTTATATGGTTTCGCTTGATTTTATTCAAAACTATTTGCTAAAGAAGATGAAAATTAAATATGTTCTAGGCCTACAGTGTTGATCCTCTGCCAATCAACGAAAGTAACTTCAATTGGAGTAAGGCCTGATCTTTTTCCATGATTTCGATCCTGAAAAAAATAGGCAAAGAGAAAATTGGTATCATTCCCAACTTTGTTCTAGCAAAGCATTCGTTTCTCCATCCCAACGACAGTTGCCTTTTCGAGCTTTTTTTGCCAACAAACTTACACTAGATCAATATAGTTTTTATACTATTTCAATGATTATGAAACTGACTAACAATAAGAGGCACTTTTCTTGTGTGACGTAACTTAAAACAAAAGTTAAAAAGGGACTCCCCCCAATTCACAAGTTTATATGAATCAGTTAAAACATTTGTATATATCCTATTAATTGTGTTTAGTCATATGAATTCCTTAATCGTTTTCCATTGAATCGATCGATGACTACTCATTAGGAGAGAGGGAGCTGCGAGTCTGCAAAATGTAGGCCAGTAAAGTCCCATAGATATATACATAGATACGTATTAAGCGTAATACTTACGAATTCCTCACATAATTCCCCCAATCTCCCATCCCCTCTCTCCACCACCCTCATCGTTTCATTCAAAACAAGTTCACAAATATAATTTTTGAAGCGCCACAGCAACGAGTATTGAAGCAAAAAACACTCAATGAATATTCATGAGCAATCATCAGATGTGTTTTGTTTTTGCCTCGAAAACAAGTCAAATATTTCAGAAAAATATTTAAAATAGGCATAAGCAAATATGTTTCTAAATTTTCTGCAATATATCCAAGTCAATATTTATGAAGATAGAACGCGACAGATGAGAATGGAATGGCGATTGGATGAATATTGGCGCGGGGGGTAGATGGCTAGAGGCGAAGGGTATAAACGGGTCCAAGTCTCGCGACTTTTCTAATTCAATTTTAATTGTTTTGATGGCCCATTCCGCAAGCTTTGACGTCAATGGGTTTGGGGGGGAGAGGGGGGGGGAATTATAAAAACAAATATAAAATAAAATATCTCTCAACTCTTCAACCCCGATTCCCTGAAGAACCCCCTCCCTGCCTGACTGCTTCTACCCTACGGAACTGGTTCGACTTTGAATATTTACTAACTAATCAGGTGCCGCCCTGCCTTCCGACCTGCCTTCTAGTATGACGGCGTGTGTGTGTGTGTGTGTGTGTGTTGTTTCAAAAGAAGGAATGTCGCTGGCTGTGGCATGCAGTAAACCGTGACTTTGAATACACCGCTAAATGCCCAGCTGAAGATTTCTTTTTATGAGCTTCTGCTGCTGACGGATCTTTTGCCTTTTGAATCCGTGACTGACTTTGAATGTCTATGGAATAAATATCACACTCGATCGACACTGTGATCGAGGGTGGCGACGTCTGATGGGAGGCGGCAAGAGCGTGGCATTTCGCTTGGGTAAATTTCCATGGCGTTAAAATTTTATTTGTTTGTTTGTTAGTTCATTTTGTGGGCTTTTGTCAATTTTATATAGAAAACTGAACAGTTTCTGTCTTATCATTGATATGACGATGATGAAATACTCTTTTTCTATAATAAAATCTATTTTAGTTACATTTTATGTTTAAGGCGTGACGCTTAGTATTCTAATTTGTTTACCTTTTTTCTTAAGATTAACTATGATAATTTTTATTTCTTTTTAATTTAAGGAGAAAAACATAAAACAAAACTAAAGAATTATTTTTATCATTATCATAATTTTAATTGATATTTCTTTATACATTTAACGTTTAATATTTTGAAAGTAAATTTGAAAAATAAAAAAATTAAGATAAAGCAATGTGAAAATTATTATTAATTTTTCATTAACATTTTGTTTAAATAAATTATCATTTATGAAGATAATTCGAAAGTTTGCTAAATAAATAAAATGTCATAGTTTTAATTTATTTAATATAAATTAAATCGTTTTGATTACTAGATCAAAAACTTAAACCACAAATTGATATATTTCAATTAGGCAACTTTATTTATTTTTTTTGATTTATTCAACAAATTATAATAATCATTTAGATTTGATCACCAAAAAAGTAGCTTTGTAATTAGTTAAACCCAAATAATCGATAGGTAATGTAATAATTCTAAAGGTTCAGCCATATTTTGTTAATGATCAGTCAGTAGCGAATTCTAGGAGCAGAAAATGGGTCAAATTTTCCCACCCCTTTAAAACTGCTAAAATTTTATCCCCCAAGAACGATTTTTCCCCCTAAAATAATCGATTTTACCTTCCCAAATATACTGTTAAGTCTCCCACTCCCATTGAAGCTATCAAAACTATGTAGGAACTGATTCAATCTCTTACTTGTGATATCTTTAAAACGATCTCTTTCAAATTTTGTGGACACTTGATTTGAGAGGGGGTGGGGACGGGCCAACCTTCACTATGGCATTGATGGACTTTATATTGATGAGAGAGAGTACGATGGGTTGTTGTTGGTGGTGCTGGTGGTGGTGGTCGTTGTGGTGGGACCAACCATCATCATCTTATCAGCGCGCACGCCGCTCGCAAGTGAGTTTGCTGGCTGATTGGTA
Organism: Drosophila willistoni; assembly: GCF_018902025.1. Lineage (NCBI taxonomy): Eukaryota > Metazoa > Arthropoda > Insecta > Diptera > Drosophilidae > Drosophila > Drosophila willistoni. The sequence continues at coordinate 3,311,657 of NW_025814057.1, forward strand.
CCTATAAAAAGCTTCGCGCTGCTGTTGTGCTAGTTAGCTTGTTGATGGACAACGTTATCTCATCTATTAACCGATGCTGACTATGTACATATATACCCACACACACACAAATTTCTCTATATATTTATATGGAATGGAATTTTGTTATTGTCACGCGACCTTCGCTTATTTCACGTGTTGCACCCGGCACGAGCGTGATCCTCAAGTCTGCCGAGTTGTTTCTTATGATCGGTGTGTGAATGTGTGAGTGTGGAGAGGGGAGGGGGGAGGTGGAGGGGAAGTGGGTAAATATGGCCGGACGTTCGGACCCGGGTCGTTCAATCGGTCGATTGGACGCCTTGTCTCGTTGTGGGTGTTGACAAAGAAAACAACAACAAAATTGTTTTTTTTCTTTTTTGATAAAGCTCATTTATGACCGTCAATTATTTAAGTTTGAATGCTTTTAAGTTAGTCTGTACTGATTGCCTAGCAACTAAAACTTGATGATTATGTTGTATTCAAAAAAAAAAAAAAATCTTCCGTCAATTTTCTTAATTTCATGGGAAAAACGTGACGCGTTAGATCTCACGCCTTAGACCTAAACTATGGAAACTTGTGCTTAGTAAATGAGAGAGGAAATCTTCCAAATATATGGAAAATTTACACACTTTGGAAAAATCGATGATTTCTGATGGCTTTTGATGACGGTCCCATTAACACCCAACGGCAAGAAGCAGCACAAGCAGCAGCAGCCGTTGGTTAGACCTGCTCATAAATTGGCAGCACAAATTCTAATTTGTGTCATCGTAAATAGCGTCGGGTTATCAATTAACCAAATGATTTATATATACATATATCGTAAATCGAAAACAATAACACATTGCCAGTAGCCAGACCGATCGACCGGCAACAACAAACAACAGCAACTGGAACAGGAACAGGAAAAGAGGAGAGCAGTGTTGATTTATTTGGCGGTTTTTCCCGCTACATCAGCCGAAAGAAGCTAAATATATGCATATTGCCCATGAACATTTTAAGAGACAGAAAGAGAGAAGGATAGAAAAGGGATTAACATTTTGTTATCACATCCAGCAATTCACACACTTACAAGAGTAGAAACTGTTTCAATTTTCCCTTTGGATAGATTTTCTTTAACTAAGAAAATCTTGGTTTAGATTCTATTACAAAAGTGAAACAAACTCTGAATACCGACTCGGATATATATAAGAATCTTGTCTCAATTGTGAACTCTTTCAAAACATTAAGTACTACGTATTTCAGTGAATCAAACTATGAGATTTTAGTTTTTGAAGCGTTCGATCTTTTTAATCTTTAGTTCCTTACTTAACCCTTTATGAGATTTTTGCTGAAACTTGTCATCTTAAGAAAAATCCAAATTAATCGCTGGTTATCTGTTTTTCGCTTTAAATCATTGGTACTTTGAGGATAACCTTTACTTATCCATATAACTTTTACAGAATAAGAATCTATGTCTAATTTTAAAATCAGATTACAGATGAAGCAAATGCCTACAAACAATAGATCATCATTCTGAGTAGGTAAATTCTGAATTGAGAATAAAAGCTTAGCATGTAAATTGAGAAATTTTCATGGCTAAAAGAATATTGACAAAGAATCGGACAACACTGATGCTGTCTGAAAAGCATACACCTTAAAAGATAACCGGGACAGTTGGCCTGGGCCTGTATTATGACAGGCTGTTAATAGCTTTTACCCATTACAAAAAGTCGAACAACGGACCTTCAATTAACGCAGCAACACCAAACAACCAGGCGCTATGTGGCCCCCTCACTCTCTCTCCCTCTCCCCCTCTCTCTCTTGATCCCTTGTGCATGCATCCTTAAAGGTTTTTTAATTAAATTTTACAAGTCTGGCGGCCTTTTTAATTGAAATGTGTTAAAATTACTTTGAAAGTGTGAAGTCTTCGCACGTTCACTTTGTTCACTCTTGGCGCGATGATGATGATGATGATGATGATGACGACGACGATGACGATGACGATCCTCCTCCTTCTCCCTTCTGTGTATTGTATTTTGCAATTTACGTTGTCAATTTTCACGCCCCAAAAACAGACTTTGACTTCCCATTATTCCCTTGGTAACAACAATGATCCTCTCTTCCCTTCTACTGCCCTCATCCCTACCCTACCGCCTGACCCTTCTTCTCACTTCTTCCCTTTATTATTGTTGACGATCTTTTCGTTTCATTTTTACTCATTTTTTGTTTTCACTGTCGGTGTGAAGTGGCATTATTGATAACGGCTGCAGAGCTGTGAGGGTCGCTTAACTGTAAAGGTTTGCTTAATTGTTATTGCCTATACTCACACGTAACGAATACGATCGGAGACCAAAGCCATCGAATGTTGTTTCGAAGGTCTTTGTCGACTTCCCCTGAAGTAAGAGTTATGACAGCCAGAAAGGATCGCAAGCGATAAGACAATGTTTTAAGTGAATTAATGGATCAATAGGGTGTTAAATAGGGTCATTTTATTGATCATCCAAGTTATATATAATAAAAGCTACAAGTAGGCAGACAAAATATATGAGAAAAAATCAAAATTTGTCAAACCTTTGATTAAAGCATGATACACAAATTCAATTTAAGTTTATATTGCCTTTTATCTGAGTATTGGTGCTATTAACTTGTCTGTTCTTAAAGGCTTTTAAGTTTTAAGTTATAGAATTATTTGAATGATATTCTTTTTTAATGTGTTTTTTTATTATGTCTTCTTTCTTTCTTTGAGAGTGACAAAACCAAATCAAAGTCTCAAAGAAAATTAACTACACAACAAAGAGATATATGTACATTTATCCAAATTGTCAGCCAAGTCGACAAAGCTTTCGTGGCCAAGTCATTGGAATTGCAGTAGCCCAAACTAAATTGGCTAAACGCTATTTAGCCCAACTATTCTTGGCTCAAGTTTTCTATTAAGGTAAACTGTGTATAGTTTTTTGATGACTTTCTATTTTCAAATGTCAAAATCTTGGAGAAAAAAATGTTTGGTTATATTTTGTAGTATTGATTTGTTGGTCAGCTTTTATAACTTGGAGCTAAATAGTTTTAAATAAATCCCGGTTTGGGTAAAATACCATTCTTGAGTTGGTACAGCAATAACTTTGAAAAATTTCCAATTAAGAAATGGAAAAACATGTTAGAGTATATTTGACTTAGCCATTCTGTTGCACTATATAAGCGCTTTGGATAGTCAATATTTTGAATCATCTTATATTATTTACTTTGACGTAGGTGTTTTTCTTATATTTTTTTTTATTATTTACCTTTTGAATACAATTTGTTGGAGAAAAAAAACTTCCAATATTTGTTCAATAAATTCGAATTTTTTACTGTTTGTGTTTGTGTGTTTCTGTGTTTGTCTGTCTAGACTAAAGGCCAAAAATTCCATTCATACGCGGTATATAAATAATAAATAAAAACCAAGCCGACAAAAATTACAAAAATTTCCCAGAATACAAAATTTATAGAGCAAGAGAAAGAAAGACTACAAAAAAAGGCACATTATATATACACATACAAATATATTCAAATATATATAAGGCAGGCAGGCAAACAAAACAATTTATTAGCGGGTAAATTCCACAATTACTTTGATGCCACGCGTTGAACACAAGGCTAAAATTATCATACTGAACTGATAAACGATAAAACATGGCCACATGTAAGTCTCTCTCTATCTCTTTTTCTCCCTCTCTCTTTCTCTCTAATGTTTTAAACTTAGGAAAACAGTTAACAGATAAACTTGACCCAGTTCTAGCTAGAAATGACCTTGGAGATAAGCAGCAAAAGAAGGTTTTCTTTCAATCGATGAAAGCTAAGAAAGAGACAAACAAATATAGAGAGAGAAAGAACGAGAGATTCGTTTCGTTCGTGATACTGAATCTGTGTGTCTTGTTCCCTGGTGGCCAAATCGATGATGGTGGGCCGGACCTCCGCCCCTCCCTTCCTATCCTTCAATAACTTACGTGAGCTTTCGTTTCTGCACTGCAAACTCATTTCCATATTCGGCTCCATGGTCCATGATCTTGCTTGCTGCATTCGTGTGGGGCGACCGCCAACAGTCATCTGGGGCCCCACCAGTTCGCAGTTTGCCAGTTCCCAGTGCCCGGTGCCCGGTGCCCATTTCGAAGGCAAAGCCTATCCCTACAACCCATTCATGTGCCGCTGCTGTTTGACCACCAGTTGCAGCCGTCTGAGGAAGAGTCTCTCACTCAATTACTATAATTTGCCTCAGTGTGTGTGTGCGGCGGTGTGTGTCCCAGTCGACGTGCAGTGGCTGGCTACTGATTGAATTTCAAATTGCTCAATTTTTTGGGACCAGATTTGCGGTCGCGAAAGGGAAATTATGTTATTCCAGCGATAAACTGTTTGTTCCTCCGGCATTGGCATCCGCATCCAACATCCCCCCGACCCTATTCGGATCTCAGCCTCAGCTCCAGGTCCAACTCCAGCCACAACAGTCGACCACCATGTGTGTGGGCAATGCAACAACAACAGCAACAACTACCGATCTCGATCTCTTGCTCTCTGCGGCAAGTAATTAAACAGGCAACCAAAAAAAAAAAAAACGAAATACAAGAAAAAATGTTGCAACAGATAACTTGAAGAAAAGCTGCAAATTTTTTAATATGCTCTACTTGAAAAAGGAGAGTACTATAAATTCCCGAGCAGGCATAAAGTGAATATTCTAAAAGAAAAAGATACGAGTTGATGTAAGTTAAAAGTTTTCTCTCAAAAAGTCATTCGAAGCAATTCATAGAGAAAAATGCAGAACCCTTTGGGGGTCTGGGCTAGGTCTTTCAAAAACGTTTTGAAACTCCATAAAATGAGAGAAAATTGGAAAAAAGTTGGAAAAAGGTTGGGATGTAGCACACGAAGAGGACGAAGAAATTTTAGACTTCAAAATCATAAACAAATAAGTTTCGTTTTACTGAAATTGCCTCTAAATAAGAACTTTATAGGTTATACATTTCAATTTTATATTGTTATTTCGATCTTACTTCATAAATCGTCAATGTAGTCAAGAAATTGAAAAAAAAATTTAGTGAGAACGGATTTTAAATACAAAATTAAAATATTCATACCTTTTCTCCTTATCAACTGCATATGTTTGTTTTCTCTTCCCACACAAACACTAGAAAAAAACGAAAAAAAAACAACCAGCTTCTTATTAGATTTCACTAGCAAATCTTGCGTTTTGTAACACTAGAAGCTGTTCAAGTCTCTCTCTTACTCTCACTCTCTTTTTTGTGCTTGGCTTGACAGAATCAACGACTGCGGCAGCGCAGTCGACTGCGACGCAACGCGGCAATTCGCGGTCTTTTTTTCTATTTTCATCTGCCAATTGAATTTATTTTTTTTTTTATATAAATCTCCACAAATATGAAACCGATTTTAATGCAAATATCACTAATTAAAAGAGAATTGCTTTATCTTTACACCAAACTAATTTGTTAGCAACTTTAAGCACTTTAACGACACACACGAAAATAAATAATTGCACTTCAAACGGGACAAACTGAAGGCGGTCAATTATTTGGCAAAACTGAAAGAGCGTAGGAAGGAGAGTGAGTTACGCAATAGCAAAGACGGAGAGAGAGAGAGCATTGCAGCTCGCCTCTTGACCCCTGCAAACATAATAAGATCGGCAATTCACACAGATACGAGCCGAGCGGTTAACGAAGCGATGTATGAGTGAGTTAATATTATTTTGGCTTCTCTCTTCACTTTCTTGTCTTTCCTATGATGCAATGGATAAAGAATGAGTGGGAGGAGGAATATCGAAATGTTTTAATTGGAAGCTGCTGAGTTACAGTCTCTTCGAGAATATGTAAAGAGAAATTGTTTTATCGCCCGTAGCCAAGACCAAGACCTGCACTTTTTACATATATGTACATATGTATGTATCTGCTACTAAGTTTTGGCTTTATAGCTTTCCAATCGATTCTGAATATTAATCCTACATGTTGATAGTTGGAGAGAATTCAGAACTTTAATTAGAGATACTACTGTAAATTCAATCCAATTTTATTCTGGATTAAAAGTGTATTTCACTTTCGACTCTTATAATGTTTTAGCTTTTATTTTTGTATGTATTAATTTTATTTTGTGGTTTGGCTTTTGATTTTTCGGGGCGCCGGATGTTATTAATTAATGCCAGAAGGCTAAGGCTGAAAGTCTTTGCGATTGTTTTTTTTTGTTTTTGTTTTGGGATATCTGCTAAACCGGCGTTATATGGAATTTTCTTGTTAGAGGCGGCAGCCGCAGCTAATCAGCTAACAAGCTGCTCACGCCGCAAAACTGCAAACTCCAAACCAAAGACGGCCCAAGAGAAAGAGAGACGGACAGAGAGAGAGAGAGAGGGAGATAGAAGTGGACTTTATAAAGTTGTCGATCCGCATGCGCCTTGGTTGGGGTTTTCAGTGTGTGTGTGTGCGTGTTTTTTTTTTGGCGACAGCGGCGTCATCATGATCATCTCTTTGTCTTCGTTTCCCCTTAAATTCTGCTCCCTTCTTTGTGGTAGTCGGCGGTTTTTTGCTTTGACGCGGTTTTTCCATTCATTTGCATACATTTCTTTAGTGCACATGGTGGCCAGACGGCCAGATTCCAAAACCCCCAAGCCTCAGTCTCTCAGACTGAGTCTCAGTCTGAGTCTCTGATCCCCGAATGTGGCGAAATAACTTTGGACACACGCTTCACCGGACGCAATCGCGAGAGTTTCTGCAGAGTTATGCAAAGTTGCTTGAGATGGAGTCACAAAGTTGAACTCGAAGTCGGATTATGGCTACCGACCCTTTGAAGCTGGTAAATGCCAAACCGCAAAGTGCATTTGTAGCGATTTTCACAAGTTGTAGTTAATTTTTTGTCGGTTTGTCGGTTGGCTTGTCCCTCTGTCTCTCTCTCTCTACCCCTCCCTCTTTCTCGCTTATTCATTATCATTCATTGCCATTTTGTTGCTAGTTTTTGTTGTTGTTGCTGTTGGACTGCATATACATATGCGAAATATTTTCAAACTTAGTGTGGGAATCATCATTGATTCCATGAAATCACTTGCCATCACTTGGTCAATAGTCTTTACTGTTAATTTATACCGGAAACGAAACTCATAACTAATTAAAAGTTGACCAAACAATTGTCCAAGATTACCTAAACAGACATTAGAAGATCAAAAAATAGTATTAACCCTGCCCCGCCTTCAGATTGTTATTATTCTATTATACATGATTTATTTATTCCGTTTCTGAGCCACACAAAAATTTGTGGCTTATATGTATGTATGTACATACGTCCTTCATGGTCGGCTGCCCTTTGGGCACTCGGTTGCACCTAGCAAACACTCAATGAATGGTGGTTTGGCTTGAGCCGAGACCGAGACGAGAAGCGAGCCATGTGTTAAATGTGGTAAATAAACGTGGCCAAATTCGACAACGTCGACGACCCAAAATACCTTAAATTAACTCGATATCGACTTAATGTGGCTTTTGACAATGAAAAAATTTCATTTTATGAAACGTCATTTTCACCAGAAATGGTGCAATTTAACCACAAAGTCACCTTAAGCTACTTTTTATTATGAATATGAAACAAAAAATAATTTAAACTTGAAAAAAATCCAAGCTTTTAGTACTAAACTCTTCAATACTTAAAAGAACTTGTAGGCCTAATCCATTTTGACTAAAAACTGATAACTCTATTTATCATTTGAATATTTTTATTTGCAAAATGTTAAAAGCTGTTAAGTTTTAGCAATTTAAGAGGTAAAGTATCTTTATTTTCGGAGAAGGGGAAGGAGATATCTTCTTCTATATATCTGATTGGTTTTCGTCATTGTTTTGTTGAGTTAACAAAATGATAAGATACATAACAAATGAAAAGTAGGTTTAGGTACAATTTAAGCCAAGCAAATATTTTGTTGAACCATTTTTTTCCCTTCTCGTTTAAAAGGTATTCAAAAAGACCCACATTTTCATTGACTTGGAGCTTAGTTCCAAATATTCGATTTATTTTGAAAATAAAGTGCCAAATGGGCAATCAAGTCTAAATTAAAAACTATCAATGCTTTTGCTTATGACAACAACAAATGATCCCCTGTGCGATAATTATGTATGATTATTAAATTGTGGGCATGTAATGGAAATAAAGGCAGGCCAATAATCTCGCTCTCTCCCTTTCTCGCTCACTGATGATTGATAAGAAGCCGTCCGCCTGTGCCTGGTCACGAGCAGCATCATCTATGAGAGTCAGCCGACCGTTGCGGCAGGGGACAAAAGCGAAAGGGAATTGTGTGAAGTGAAAGGGAGAGTGAGAGAGTTGCGACGAAATGAGTGTGAAAGAGAAAAGAGTAAGTAAAAAATTATGTAGAATAAAAGTATTCTAGGTAATTAATTAAATCAAATGCAACACATTAACCTTCTTTATGTAGCATACTTTTTGGGGCATCAGCAAAAGCAAGAAAAGCCTAAAACATTTTTGCATGGCTCATTTCTTTAAATTAGCCTTCAACATTGATCCTTTAAATAAAAATATTTCCAAAATATGTCATTTAGATAAAAAACGAACAATAAACTCAAAATTTTACAAAATTCTAATTTGAAAGTGTAACAGAAAGTAATTAAAAACAATTCGAAAGTTAATATTTGTGATTAAATGAAAAGTTGGCTTGCACTTGGCTGATTAATAGAAAACTTTTGTGTTGAAATCATTGTGATGCATAATTTTTCTTACTGCGTTTGGCAATCTGTAATTATGATCAATCATATAACTCACAGAGAGTTCTTTCTGTGGCTCATACAAAATTGAAAAAAAAAAAAAAAAAAAACACCAAAATGTTAGATGATTAATGATATTATGCCTTTACCATTCATTGTCTATAACTTCATGCTAGTTGGGCCTGCTAACTCATACAGATCGCTCAGATCGCGGACCCTTTTTCTAAGCAACCGCCGACGTCGTCGCCGCCGCCGCCGCTGCCGCCACCTCGTCCGTATGCCAATTCATATCATTACCATCTCATTTCGTCTTTGGGTCTTATGTAAGTGACTGAAGGGGGTCGCCCCTTACACGACCCCCTATGCCTCTTCCAACCCCTTTATGGTTCGCAATGCGTCCCTTTGAAGGGGCCAGTTCGCTTTCAACGCCAAAAACTAACTACATACATCGTGCTACTCTATTAACGCTCCACTGACAGCAACAGCAGCAAACAAAACACGCATCAGACTGATATAAAGCTGGCAAACTAACAAATCAGCAGAATGAAACATCGACAATACATTGGTACTAAGCAAAATGCTAAAATGCTTTCATACCCAAACCCATACCCATACTCATACCCATACTCATACTCATACCCATACTCATACCCATAGCAAAAGGCAACGAGCGTAGAGCTCGCTGCAAATCAGCGATGCGATTTGATGGATATTAAAATGACCGTAAAAAGGAATTAAGGTCTGTCAGACTTGGCGTTCCACACAGCGTACCAGTTGCCAGTTGCAATTGAGTGAATATGCCATGGCGGCAAATGCCTCACAACAGAGCAGACAAACAGACAGACAGACGGACAGACAGAGCCACCAAATGCAAAAAGATTTTTACATATTAACAGAACAAATATGCCACATAAACTAAAAAAGTATCCGAAAAAAACCAAAGACCCGAACCAAAGATACCAACATAAAACATTTCAAAGAAGTTAAAGTCCAACGAAATTTGTATGCCCTTATTATCCTTGCTTCCTAGGACAACAGTTCTTATTCCTTATATGAAATGTAAAGCTTATATGTGCTTGAGAAGCTTTTCAATTTTAGCCCTTGGCATAATTATAATGAACTGATAAGCTGAGTAATAAATTCCTTGATATCCTTGATTGTTGGTTACAGGATCAATAGATCAATAGAGCTGAATTCCAATAAATATACAAATATTTTCCTTATCGAAAATTGAAGTATAAACTTGGAGTATTAAAACTTAAGTTAACTACCTTATATATGATATGGTTCTCGATCTAAAACTCTTTGATAGGGATATATTATAGATCTAAATAACAAATTTGCTTTATAACAAAGAAGTTTTATTCCCAAATACGCCTAAATTATATAGAAATAGTGGAGATCAGCATGAGATCAAGAAGCTGCATGTTCAATTTGTATATTTTAACCACATTTGTATAATATATAATCCGATCCAATTTAACTAATTTGAAAAAAAGATTCTTAATAAACCCTTTGCCAAGAATTTCTATCTTAATGAATCAACTTCTAAACGGCTATGAATGGGAATCAAGAATATATAAGTACTCTCTTTGGTCAAAGATTCTTTAAAAATTTAAGGAACTTTTCTTTTTCCTCTTTGGTTTTTTTTTGTAAGAGTATTAAACAAAAATATATAAACGATGCGTCGGCAAAGTTTCAAAAGCGCCTCCGAGACAAACGACAAACGACACAAATCACACGCATGCCAAGTGACAAGGGAATGAGAATGGGAATGGGAATGAAATTGGTTAAGGCCATATACGCTTGGACAGGGATAAGAGGGGAAGGGGGAGGGGAAGGGGGAAACCGCAAAACTTAATTAGTGTCATGTTGCACTCAAGCCGAGACAAACGGAAATCGGCAGAGCTAACTGCAGGACGCCAATGTCAGACAATGATGACGACGGCTGAGATGTTCACGATGAGAGGACTACCACATAATTTGTGGGCAAGTGCCCACAAAGATTTTTGAAAACCAGGGATGGGGGTACAAAGTAAATAATGAAATAATATATCCATAATTATGAAGCGAAGGCCATTGTTGACGGGAAATACTTATTTAATTATGCATATCTGATATGGCATTACATTTACTCAATCATCATTATCATTGATTACAACTATTGACAATTTTCAAATAGTTTCATTAACTTATTAATTGAAAAGTAATTAACAAAGTGAATTAAGTCATGGAACATTAAGTAATCGTTGATTAACCATCCCTGGAACACATTAACAGATCTCTTACAAATGTTCATGACATTCATTTCATTCGTTTTGTTTGTAGGTTTATTCAGTGAATATCCTCGGATCTTCAGTGACCCACCACACCACCACCACCCCCGCGGGTGGGTATCCCTTTTTGTTATTTTTGGCGAGTGATTGCAATGCCAACCAATTTGACTGATGAGCGACCCACACAGCGCCGCGAGCCAAATGCGTGTTGCAAGAGATAGCCATCATTTGGGTGACCGTCCGCTTGGTCGGTTGGTCGGTCGGTCGGCTGCTTGGCCGGGCAACGTGTGAAGTCCATCAATCGTCTTCTGTGTGGCGTGCGACTGAGCAGCAGCAGCAGCAGCAGCAGCAGCGGCTGGCTACCTGCCCCCCTCTACCTGGGTGGGCATTGGAGTTTCGTTTTCGTTTTCATTTTAATGTTTACTGTCGTTTCTTCTTCAACTGACTGACTGGCTGACTGACTGACCAACTGACTGCCCTTCATCTCTGAGAGAACTCACACGTTGTCGCGTTGGCATTAATCATTCCAGCAGATGGAAAAAAGTAAAGAAAAAGATGACCACATATCCCCAATTAGGCGGCCCCATGCGTTAAGCCAAGGACCTAGGACCTCTTCACATTTTTGGCGCTTTCTCATTGTCTGTGTCTGTGTGTGGTCCTTTTCGTTGGATTGGGGATATATTTCGGTTATTCGATGGTTGGCTTTTGTTTTTTTTGTTTTTTTGCTTTTTGTTTTTGGCGAACGCCGCCTATAATTACTCAGGCATTAAGTTCGTTTCAATGGCTTGGTTTCGGTTGCGCCTCGCTAGCCGGCCTCCTTTATGCTGGGCTGGTTGCCTTGCCCACGCGTGCGCTACCGAACTGAAGAAGAACTAAAAACTGAACACCAAAAACCCACCCCACCCCCTTAGTGCCTCTCTTAGACCCTACTAACCCCTCTCCCCTCACACTACACACACAGACACACACACAAACACATGACTAATTTTCCAATTGGAAAATCATGTGCTTTACATATAAAAAAGATCGCTGCGCGTGTCGCTCGGCCAACCATGTGAGTGAGTGTGTGTATATGTATGTATATATATTCACGAAAAAACGCAATTATATCGGTCGGTTGCATTTCGATACATTTGGTTGCCTTACGCCGCACACGACTGACCATGTTTTCGGCTGGGCTGGCAAAGCGACGGCCAAGTGACTCTAGTGAAGTGAGCGGCGGTGTAAAGGGAAGGAAGTACGACCAAGCCTCGTTTTAAAAACTGAAAATTATAGAAAATCAAAAGTGTGACCGCCGCATAGATACACAAATCTTTTATCCAAGTCTCTGTGTGTCTGTGTGTGGTGCACCACTTGCCCCACCAACACCACCAAACATTAGCAATACGATCATCATGCTAGCGTTTTTTGCGCAAAGTCAAAAGACTTTGATAGCTCTGTAGCGTGTAACAACGTTCCCTTCTCACCTTTCCCCTTCTCCCCCCTCTCTCATCTCAGGCTGCACTGTCCTTCGTGCTGCACATTTGCATTTAGATGACGGAGGCCGCACTTGTTTATAGCCCACAATTTAACATGAACATCAGCTTAGATAAAGCCAAAAAAAAACTTTCAAAGATTATGTTATTATGCGATGTGATGACGAGACAAGCCTTCAGTAAAATACCATGTGAGAAGCACGTCTTCTTACGGTGGTAAACATATTTCTAGTGACAGATTGATTCCCAGTTTTCTATAACCTGTAAAAATAATCCTTAAGTAGACAATAACGTAAGGATAATCCAGTTAAAGGGCTAGCAGTTATGACTAACTGAAACTTGTTTATAGTTTTTCTATATTTCCACATTACGAGATTATTCTCATTAAAAGTAGGCTTTTCGATTGACACGGTACACTCAGTTGAAAACTCAACAAAAAACATGTAAATCAAGAGCTCCATGACTTCAAAAAAACATGTAGTGCTGAGTGGTGCTGTGAATATATCCTCATTCTAACTCTAGGGAGCTCAGAGAAAGCATTAACTAATAAATATTTGAGTAAATTATATTTTTATATTTTTTAACTAATGAAAAGTATTCATCAGGAGAATGGCGGAGGAACAGGTTAACGACGACGCACTGGTTCCAGAAGAAAACAATCCGCATGGGGATGTAACAATTGGCGACGCAGTGGTTCCAGAAGAAAACAATCCGCATGGGGATGTAACTAATGGCGACGCAGTTGTTCCAGAAGAAAACAATCCGCATGGGGATGTAACTATTGGCGACGCCGTGGTTCCAGACGAAAACAATCCGTATGGGGATGTAGCAATTGGCGACGCCGTGGTTCCAGACGAAAACAATCCGTATGGGGACATCCCCATCGTCGCAATTGGCGACGCCGTGGTTCCAGACGTAAACAATCTGTATGGAGATCTTACACTTGACGAACTTAGGAATATACCCGTACCTAAAATAATGGTCCTACGCGAAAATGGCGAGGGACTTTGCAGACTAGAGGAAAGAACATTGGACCTGATGAAGTGCTCGAGGTGCAAGCGTGTACCTATGGAGGAGATATTTCAATGCATGAATGGTCATATCATATGCGCCGGCTGTTTTTTGATCCGAACTGAGAACAATATGGTGGGAGACGGTGTACCGAACATGGTGGATGCCAGGCAATTCAACTGCCCCACGTGCTTTATTTTCATGGATCCAAATGAACCCATTCGCAATCTCTTGGCGGAGTGCATTATAAGTCAGGTTGAAGCGGTCTGTCAGCGATGTGGAGATGAGGTAATCATATCGGAGTTGCGCGAACACTTTATTACCTCATGTCGTCAGAGTTTAGTGAACTGCTATTATTGGCGTGTTGGCTGTAAATGGATTGGCGCCTTGTCGGAAGTCGACACCCACGAGAGTATCTGTGCGTCGGCTAATAATAGTGAAAGCCAAGTTACGAAGGCTCTGCTCGAACGCGAAGCTAGGTCTAATGTGACCTTAGAGCAATATGCTCGTCTCCAACGTCTTTTACAGGATAGATTTCTTGTAATATGTAATTTGCGATTGATGGCAATTCCCGAAGGCACTGGTTTAAATGAATTCATAACAGTGGATCAAATTTTCGCACATGGTTCATGGTGGGTCGTGCTTTTAATGCGCCAAGATGAGGGCAACATATCACGCATCTTGTTCAAGCTGCAGCTTCATACACCACCGAGCAATCCGATACAGGTGTCTTATTGCCTAATTAACAGCAACTGTTCTCTGGTCAACATTGAGCCAAATGTTTGTGAGGACGTAGTGTTTGAGCCGACAGCTCTTGACGGCCCCGAACGAGTTCTTTACCGAAATACCAAGGAAGCCACAGATGACTTATTGTATGAACGTGGTCTATATCTACGAATGCTTATGGGACTCCCTACCATAAATGTTGAACAAATGATTTAATAAATTTCAATCCATGAATTTCAAAGCATTATTTTTGTATACTATCTCTAATAGAACATTGAGTTAAACTGACTGAAAGGTTGCATATGGGAACGGATTCAATATTCCCCATTTTCAAAGGGTATATACATATGTATGTACATACATTCGACCACATCTTAGTAGGCCTTGACAAACTTTTCAGTGAAATGACAACTAGACAAAATAGGTTGAACGAATTTCCTATGAAAAAATTACAAAATTTATAGATTTCCAACCTAATACATGAAAGTAAATAGGTTTAATACCAATTTATTTTCACGTATATACATATATATTTTTTTCTGAGCGGTGAGATGGAGGACTATAGTATACTGAAGTACGCCACTTATGCGGAATATTTGGCGTCCTTTCCGAGAATCGAGGACCATCGTTATTTGCAGGATGTACCAACAATCGACAAATTAACCAAATTAGGTTATCGCACCATGACAACGGTTTACGATGAAGGTGAATTTTATCGTGCCAAACTCATTATGGAAAGTTCTGCTGCCCCAAAGGTTACATCAAAAATGATTTATAGCATGTACCTAACTGGCGATGATGCAGTGCTCCAGGCATTGGCAAAGCGCGAGAAGCCAAATGTGCTTCAGGAAATATCGGTAAGCTATCGAAATGGAAAGTACGAAACAATATACCAAAACTTCTCCAATTATAGACCATAATCTATATGCAAGTACGCCGATGCAATGGATTTGATATATCTGGTTATATTGACTACGAAATGAGTTTGCGCCAGGCCAACATGTGTTTGCCAGGAGCAGTCGATTGGCGAGCCATTTTCGAGGGACAGAAGCTACTGTGTCCAAGGATAACCGATCTTGGTTTCTATGATTGGCGCACGGGCGATGTGTTTGACACCTCGAATGATAACTATCAGGTGGTCTGCCATCCCGTTTATGGCATGTACTTTATGCACAAGGGCGATCATAAGATCATTCCGGTCACCACCAGGCCCAATCCTCACTCTGACAATGTGACGCGAACTGTTTTCCAATCCCCCTTATACAATTTCGTTGTCTTATACGATCATGGCGTTCGCAAAAAGATATAATCATCGATGCCCATTTATTGAACGCCGATTTCATAAAAATTTACAAAAGGAAAATGAATCGTTAATATCAACCGCCCAATATATTTCAATTGCCAAATATTAATAAAACCCACAATTATCATAACATTAAATATATTTAAAATTCATCTATTAAATATTTTACCTTCTTTTGCAGGCTGATGTTTGCTATCTTACTCCCACACAAACAAGAGAACAAACAAAAAAACAGCTTCTTATTTAATTCCACAAGCAAATCATACGTTTTGCAACACCAGAAGCTGGGCAAATCTCTCTCTTACTCTCACTCTCTTTTTTGTGCTTGGCTTGACAGAATCAACGACTGCGGCAGCGCAGTCGACTGCGACGCAACGCGGCATTTCGCGGTCTTTTTTCTATTTTCTTCTGCCAATTGATTTTTTTTTCTCCACAAATATGAAACCGATTTTAATGCGAATATCACTAATTAAAAGAGAATTGCTTTATCTTTTCACCAAACTAATTTGTTAGCAACTTTAAGCACTTTAATCACAAACACAAAAAAAAATAATTGCACTTCAAACGGGACAAACTGAAGGCGGTCACTTGTTTGGCAAAACTGAAAGAGCGTAGGAAGGAGAGCAAGTTACGTAATTGCAAAGACGGAGAGAGAGAGAACGAGAGAGCTTCAAAGTTCTATGACGGGCATCGTTGCTTCCCCCTCACATGAGGCAAATTCTTATTAGACCAATTCATGCATTTATTTACATCGGGATTTATTCTTTTGGTCCTTACTTTCTCACTTATATTCAGCTAAAACTTTCTAATTTTCAAAGCCAGCCAATGTCTTATGTGTTTCCTTTGCAAGTCGTTAATGGGTTATATCAAGTGAATATTTAAACTTAATGGGAAAGACGTTAGTTTTATCAGAATTAGTCAAAGCTTGAGCCTGGAATGCGTGAGAAACTTTCTTTTGTGGTTACATTGTCTATATATAATTATTGGCAACCTTGAAATGTCTAAATTTACCGTAAAAATTCCTTAACCATATTCATTTTCGGGCACAAAGCAAGCATCAAATTATTGCATTTAAATATAATTCACTTGAAAAATAAAACTTAATGAAACAGGTCGTGATATGTGCAATTGACACGAGAGCCACGAGAACCTAAACATCATGAGCCCCAAAGAAAGAAATCCATCCCCAATCCTGAATCCCACTGGCTACTGGCTACGCCGCACGCACATCCCAAGCACCCAGTCATCCGACGACTTTTTGAAGCCAGACTGACTGAACCAATAATTATCCCTTCCAAGAGGCAGGGGCAGGGCAGGAGCACTGGGCGGCGGAGTCTGTGTCATGAGAAAAAACGTTTATGATCAACAAAGGCTTCAATTTGGGCTCAGCCGCAGCTGCTGGTGGGCTTCCATAGACTTGCAGAAACTGGAGCGAATGATTTGATAAAAGGGTTACAAGTACAGTGGCTCGATTGTAGAGCAAATCCAATAAAACTTTTCCTTCTTTGAATTTATGGCCATGTACCCAAAAAGTTGGTCACCTTTTTAAATTGATTTGATTCCATTTACAAGTGTTAAAACTAATAGAAACTGTGTACCACAAATTTAAAATTTAGCCCCAAAAATTTGTTTTTTCGCCCATTGAAACTATCATCTCAATTCGGGTCCTTTGACCGAATGAATGTGAATCAAATTTATAGTCAAATGAGATATATTCGAATGGGAGTGCCTCTTAGATATTGTATGCTATAGTAGATGAAATAGAACACTTTTTTTCAGTTAGGTTTTATAGGTTTATTAATTAGTTTTTATGGTTAAAAGCAAAGATTAGTTATTAGAAATATTATCAATTGTTTCTTGTTCGTTTTTGGCACACAGGTGAGACCTTTCCTCTCACTATTTTTTTAGTTTTAAGGGCCACTGTACCATTGTGGGGCACATTATAATTAATCACAGAAATTGTATGCAAAGAAATCAAAAATAATCATCAATTTGGGGCTTAAAGGAATGATGAGAAAGTGTAAAGGAATGAATGTTGAAAGCGAGCGCCATGTGGAGACAGAGACAGACACAGCCAGAGAAAGAGAAAGAGAGTGATCTACCAGAGTTGTTGCAAGTCGTCAAGTGTTCAACATTATCATCCTCATCATCATCATCATCATCATAATCATCATCTTCATCATGATAGTGCATTTTGAGGCGCTACAATTTGGCGTTACATGAAAATTGCAAAAAATCTGCTGCCAGGAGGAGTTGAAGCTGGATATGAGCTGGAATGAGGGCCATTGGGCCATGGGCCATGGGGTATCTGTCGCTTGTCTCGAACCATTTAATTAGATGCCGCGTCAACAAGGTGCTAAATGGGCTGCCATTATATATATAACGAGAATGATGAGAGGCAACCACAAGGAGGAGGAGGAGAAGGAGGAGGCAGCCATGTGTTGGGCCGCGTGGGTTGGGCTGAGCAAGAAAAAACAAGGGTAACACAACGAAAAAGGAAAGCTAACCAAAGAGGCAGCTGTCGGAGTCAGTACTCACTGCCTCACTCTACCTCACCCGGGGGCATGCGTTGCTCTCGTTGTGTTCATCTTGTTGTTGCCCCTACCTCCTGTTGCTGATTATGCAGAGGTGATAATTGCAGTGTCCGGCGCGTCAAGATTTATTTTTTTCTCATTTTGTTGTTTTTTTTTCGGTGAGCTTTAACGATGTGTTAAAATAAATTGCATATGTGAAAGAAGAGGAATCGATCCGATTCCAGTCTCAGTTCTCCACCTCCTCCTCCTCCTCCTCGTGCATTTTGCAGGTTTTTCGATGAAAACCCACAAAACGTCGCGGATGTGTACATAAAAATTTAATGGGCGCCCGCTGCTCCTTCAAGAAGAAGAGTTTCATCCATCGAAAAACACTTTACCTTTTGTTTTTTCTTTTGTCTGGTTCACCCTGTAATTGCCCAAGCAAGGAGAGAGACTTATTAAAATATCACTTGGGATGCGGTGGAAAGGGAAACCAGAAGGCAGTTGCAGTTACGCCTGCCGCCGCCTGTTACTCCTACATTTACTTTCTAAAAACTCGCCACATTTATTGCCCAGTCAATAACTAACGGTCTGATGGCAAGAGACAAACAGACAGAGACAGAACGAGAGATTCGTAATTCAATAGTGTCTGACCCAAACCCCAATAATACATTTGGCTTTAACCCCAAAGAATCTCCATCAGACACTGGCGTTCCAATGAATTTTGTGCTCCCAAACCAAATTTTTTGGGTAATCCGAGATGGTCAGGCATATCAGATTTTTTCCATTTGTCCAAAGGGTCGATGTGTGTCTCTTTTCTCCTCTCTTGTCGCTGCATTTGTCTGCCTAATCAGCTGTAGATAATTTGCAGCTACTGTGTACGCCGAAACAAAAAATCTTCTCGATCGAGAAGAGATCAAGTATGAAGAGCGACAGAGACAGGGGATAGAGAGTTGCGGGTGGTTCTTCCGCTTGGGTAAAGCGTGTCTGGAACATATGGCCTGGCCTGGTCATCCAATGTTCCTTCTTCTGCTTGCTTGCTCGATCTGTCTGTCTGTCTATCCGTCTGTCCGTCTATGGTACAGCTGTAAAAAACGTCTGCTGGCTGGTTGGATGACTGGCTGGCGTCTGCACTTGGGTCACAGTGTGTTCCTTATGCTGCTCGTATAGCACGTGCTTCAATGCACATGACACTGAATCGCGAACTGCGATTTTTGGAAGCAACACAGGAAGTTTAGTGGAGTGGGAGGGGGCAAGTAGCTGGCGAGAAAACATGGTTAACAATTTTTTTTTACTAAATTTCATTGCATGACAATCTAAAAATCTTTTTAGCCAAACAATAGACCATCAATAACTCTAGGCTTGAGCTTAAACGGCTGCCACCACTCAGCTAAATAGAATTGGAATTTATGTATAAGGGCGACTTTTGGATAAAGTTTCATTATAATCATTGAATCGAAATCATTTTAGTTTTCCGTAACTATTTTTCTTTAATTCTGCCTTAAACTCTTATTTGCAATGACGAATTTACCAGCATTAACTGTCTCCTTCTTTGGGCTTACTTCATTTAGTCAACAATTACGTATACGCAGAGTCTGACCACTTTACTAATAACAATGATGATTATGACAAATATGTAAATGATGATTAAGACGATATTTTCTCTTAAAAAATAATAAAAATCGGTTTAATGTTATTTATTTACCTGGCGTCCAGGTAAATTTGAAGCAATAAATGGAGTTATATAAATGGAGTATCCTTTTATTCACTTCAAGTTGATTAATTTTTCCATGAATTTGCCAATAAATAAAACAATATCGAACTCAAAATTCGCATTAGACATTTAAGAGTCCCACGTTCTTTCAAACAAACACACAAGGTTCGAAATTATTAAAGCCACGTTAAGTACTTAAAACATTTCCTTGAAAAAAGATTCTATCGCAGACCTTAAAATGCCTACAACTTGATTTCAGATGGAAATTGCGAATTCTCATTTCGAATTCAATGAATGTATGTCAGAGCAAAACCAACAACAAGAAGGTACTTAAAATTTTGGCGTATATCTAGCGAATTGATCGTGTTGAACCGCTTCCCCGTTTATTCCAACTCGTGTCCCATGAAACCCATGAACAAGTGCACATTCCAATTTATAATCATTGATTAGACAAAGAATTCCTACTCGTTTGCTTTAGTTTGTCTTTGAGAGTTAGGGTATAGAAACTGCGTAAAAGCCGAAGCTTAAGTTTGGCCCTTTTCGTTGGTTTTATTTCTGCTTTGGGCAAAACCATTGAGTGCTTACCCCAACAATAAAAAAAAAAGGAACACAAAACAAAAAACTAGCCTGGTTTTAGATCCTTTTGCTTATCTCGCGCGCTTTTCCTCGAAATTCGCAGCTATAAACCATCAAAAGTCGATCGATCGATCGATGGATGGATGGATGGATCGAACGGACGAACGAACAATTCATGCCCACCAACGTTGTCCATCAGAATTTCTAATTTTTTTACTTGGCGCCGCCGCCGCACCCAGGGAGAACATTAGCCCATTGGCAGCAGCTGCCGTAGCCATACCTAATCAGCCACACAAAAGTCACTGGAACATCCGCCACTCACTTCCTTCTCCCGTGCCGATTCGGCAAATCATAAAAGCTTTCGATTCTTAGAAATTTTGGTTTCTTCGGTTTTTGCCAGCCTAGAAATTCTATCTATTCAAAAACGAGTTCATTGATTTTGTTTCATCTTTGATCTTTGGCCGAACGATCGATCGATCGATCGACAGCTGCTGATTTGGTGCTGTGCCCTGAGCTTGTGGCAAGGTTTCAAATCGCGAAAAAGGTATTTTTTTTTTTGCCGAATGCTTAAGCATGCGCCAATCGTTTTGGTGGTCAGTGGGACAGTTGGCTATCCATTCATCCCAAAAGGTTTTGTTTCTTGTTTAGATTCATCCACAATGTGCAAATAGTTTAAACGATTTAGATACAATGGGGAAAAAATACAAAAGTACATAGGCATTTAAATAAACTCAACTTCTAATTGGAAAAAGTAAAGCCTACTCTGCGGTGCACTTAATGAGTTAAATTAAACACAATGCACTATGGAGGAAAGTTGCCTTATTTTGGGCATAAAGTCAAATATTCTATTATAGAGATTTTTTTGGTTTCCCTTCAATTTTTTTGCATTCCTCGACTTTAAGTGGAAAAGTTTTGATAATAATTTAAAATATGGCCAATGCAACTTCAACTTTTACCATAAATTTCCACTAACGACTTTTGATGGAACATTAGTTATCCTAAAGGACAATTTTTTCTCTGTTCTGGACTGCAGTGCGTTTAAAACTTTAAAATTGAAACCTTTTGCATGCTTTTGGGCTTGCTTCTGAATTGGTTAGAAACTTTTTAAATCAGTATTTATCAGTTAAAAAGGTGTTAAATTATATAAAATTGAAACAAGAAAACTATGCAAAATAGATAAAACAATTAAAGCAAGAGTCCTTTGTCCAGGTAAGAGGTAATATTAATATACGGAAAGTTATGTTGTTTATTGTGGATTGCAAGTAGAAAAGGTATTGCATACTTATTAGTGCTTTCAGTTAGTATGTAGACTTAATAAGAGCCACAAGAAAAGGCTTAATGGTTCGCAAGATTTCAGCTATAAGCAACTTTTTCAACTTTCTTTAATACGACTATGTTTTCTGGATTCATAGAAGATCCAAGACATAGAAATGTCAAATATAGAGTTAATGGAAACAAAGACAAAATATGAAAATCGTGTATATTGTTAACTGTTTGTAAACAGATAATGCAATCGATTCTACCTTCTTGATCTTTTCTACCTGGCTTATTTTTTTCAAAGAATTTAACACTTTTTATATTGATTTTACTTGTGATTTGTTGTTTTTGTTGTTTTACTCGCCCATCTCATCTTTATCAAAAAGATATAGCAATATTAATGCTATGATTATAATATAAACTTCAATTTAAATCTAAATTTTGTTTTCTTGTCCCTCAAGAGGCACGTAAAGTTAATGTAAAAACAAAAAATTAAAATGGAATAAACAAAAAGTAGTGTAAAAAGTAGATTTAACAATATGTAAATGAAAATTCAATAGGAAGGAGTTTTTCGTTTTTTTTGTGTGTTTTCCGTTTTTTTTTTTATGGAGAGCGTATAAAATTTAGCTAAATGCTTAGCAATTAAAACATAAATATCAGTTGCGCAGTTACGATTCGTTCGATTAGGATTAGGATACATTCAGTCCTTTGAATTTGTTGTCTGTCTGGTGTGGTTTTTGTTTTGTTTGTGTTTCACAACATGCGATCAATCCAATTGGTTAAATTGGACAACTCCTTGTCCTTGGCTGAGGACTCGAAGAATTGTATATTCTGCGAGATGTGGGCAAATTCAAAGTCCCGTCCCAATTTGCCCAGCGTAATAGGTTTATTCACTTCATCATCGCCCACGGATTGAAGTTTACGACTGCGCGTATCGCGCACCGTATGCAATTCCTTTTCGAGTAGACTTTTAATAACCACGGCACTTTTGGCTGTCGTCTGATCCTGTTTATTACAAAGGACCAGCACGGAACACGGTTGTGTGGCGCTATCCGACAATATGGTATACAAAAAGCTGAAATTCGAATGTTGTTTGAGGTTCATGGATAAGGTTTTTCGTATAAGTCTCTTACTCAGCCACATCACGAATATCCTTTTGCACTGTCACGGAGTCAATCACAAAAATGATGCCCTTCGCCTTGCGTTTGTAGAGCTCGAAGCATTTGTCGCGCACTCTATAGTGGCCTGGTATGTCGACTAGACGAGCGGACAAGTGTCCGGCATGATAGTCACCAACATTCTCCTTAATCGAGGTAAATGTCTCGGGTAGTTTACCATGGACGATTTGCATAAATACGGCACTTTTGCCCGATTCACTCAAACCGGTTAGAAGAAAGTCGCGACGTCCAGCCGAACGTCGACGGAGTATAACAAAGATGGCTAAAAATATAAAAGCGGCCAGGGTTTAAAGGAAAGTTGGTAAGGAAAATGAACAATTATCCACGTGGCTAACTTACCGACAGCTATGAAGCCAAGTAACAGGGCTATCAATATGGGTCCTGTATCAATTTCTCCCAGCTTGATTTGCTTCTTTTCTCGACCATTTTCATTTAATTTGTCCATGGTTAAATAGCAATTAAATAAACACAATCGAAAAAGGAAAACAAACAACAAAACAACCGAGGAAAAGTGTTCGGTGCTATTTGTGATCAATCTGGCAACATTGCACAATGACACGCACTGTTGTTTTGGGTAAAGCCTTGCCAGATGAGCATATAAACTCATTAAGCGATAGTTCCGCGAACCTATCGACGCATTTGTGATGTTTGCTGTGATATGCAGTGTGATGTAAATGTTTGTTGGGTTACTTGTTGAATTTGTGTACTTTTTTTAAATTTCATTTAAATAATGTTTTTTGTTCTATTTAGTTGTTTTATCTCTGGAAACTGCGAGAAGATGGGGAATTGCAATTGCAACCACTTGCCGCCGCTCAGGAAGCTCAAGACCGAGAACGCCATCAGCGACGGGTAGCCACATGTACTCCTGTCCAGGACACGACGGCATCAGCGATTCCTGTGCCCGCAATTCCAAATAACGCCATCACTCCTGATGGCCAAGTAGTCCCAATTGGCCATCCATGAGGAATTTCAATATCCAATTGTGCCACCACCACCAGCCCAATCGGGTGGGGCCCCAGTTCCAGGTGATGGCGAAATTGAATTAAAACCAAAATTTCATCTATTCTTAATATTTTAAGGCTTTATTTGTTTAAAAAAGTTTATAAATAGCTGAAAAATTAAAAATGCAAAAAACTTAACAGAGTACCGTCGCTAACTCGAGTTTTACAGTGTCAACCACTTGTAATAAATTACACATTAATATAAATAAGATCATTTTATTCGATTTTAAGCAGAAAGTAATTTATGTGCCCTTTACTAGTGATCAAGCAGAAAAAATAATTGTGTGAATACAACAAAATTTTTTCGATTTTTGTGAAAAATCGTAATTTTATACTCGAAAATGAGGCTTAGCAGAATTAGCATAACAAAAAATAAGACAAGGTATGTATGTTTTTTTATTATACTAAATTATAGCGTGAAGCGGTTAATGTCCTGTGTTTGGGGTGTTTGTGTTTTAACCATTTAACATTTAAATGCAATTACTTTCGTTTTATCAATTTCACGCTCTCAAATCCTTGATCAATCCGCGTATAATACGAAATGTAAAATTACATGAAAATGCCCAAATAGGCACCGAAACGGCATGGTCTATGCCAGTTGGAAAACTCAATAGATCCTCCAATGGCCACAGATTAATCTGCTTGTCCAATATCATGACGGGCGAGGTGCGATTGCGGACGGATATAATAATGAGTATCAGTGTCATCACTAGCTTAGACACATAGTAGCTAATAGTATCAATTGTGGATTTTTTTAAGGTTTCCAATTGTTGGGCCGTTTTTATTTTTAGTTCAATTTCGTTGACTTTGCGTTCGGCACGCATAATTTTGATGGTCTTGGCATATTCGCCGGCATGTTCGGCATTACGTACATTTTCCACCTCCTCCCGGGCTGCATCCAGCTCCGTTTGTAGAATCTCTGTCTCCTCGTTCCTTAACCGCCAGAAGCGTGACACTTTGAGCTGGTATTTTATTTTTGGAAAGTGGATACAGTGGAGTAAATTAACGCTTGTCTGGAGACAATGTTCGATCTTCACACTTACGTAGTTTCTTATGAAGTCTGGCAGGAAGGTGTTGAGTAGGCTCATTATGGCTATCAGTACGAATAGTGTCATAGTATGTGTCTGTCAGTTTATCTTATTATTTAAATAATTTAAATGTGTTTTGCAATGTTTCTGCGATTAAAAAGAAAAACAAAATATACTCTAATAAAAAAAACGAGCAAAACAGCTGTTCGGTGCGCTGCACGCCTCTGGTGGTGTACATATGGTGGACATATCGATATCAATGACTTACAAGTTATCGCAGTCACGAATGCACGACTAATTTGAAATTCCTAACTTCTTAATAACAATTCCTTATAAATTAAGGTTGTTCAATTTCCATACTCTATCTCAATTAGGTAAGTTTAATTAACAAATCTAACCTCTTCTCAAATACTTTATGCAATCGGAAATTTTAAATTTTCTGCGTTACAAACAGCTTACTAATTTCATAATACTCTCTGCAAGGTTAGAACGAAAGTGCTTGAACAGTTTCTCGAACTTTCGGTGATCAGAGTAAACTGTGACTATTTGACTTGACAGTGATTTTGTATGTGCTTGTGTAGCTCAGCAGTTCATCTCTATTCACATCGAACAGCTGAGCCGGTAAACAACTAGGAAAAAAGTATAGAAATAATAAAAAAAAAACAACAAAACTAATTTTCGTGAATGTTCTACAAAAAATGAAATATAAATATTAATAGCAAAAATGGAAGATCGCAATGAAGAAGTAAGTAAACAGAAAATAAACTTTTTTCTACTAATTAATCATGATGTTGATGCAGATTGAACCATGCCGCGATATAGGACCACATGAGGAGCTGGAGGTGATTAAAAGCCAGGCAGTCATTAAACTATCACCTGTTCAGGTTCCAGCTCATTTCAAGAGACTCGAGTGCAACACAAATCTCAATTTGCCCCCTTTGAATTGGCTGACAACATCGCAGAGTAGCCATGGATTGCATCAAGCCTTGTACCAGAGTGCAGGATTCGCTAGTTTTCGCTTGGGACAGATGTTCCCTGATTGTGTGGGTGAGGTGGATGTTGTTTCGGATGCCGAAAATATAAAGCAGCTTCTAAAGCTGCCATACAGTGATGCGCAGAGCGCTATTAGCATGGTGGTCCACAAAGTGGGCAATACATTGCTCCTGGATGAGTTCGACATACAAAAGTATTTGCTACGCAAAGCGGACGATGATTGGAAATGGTTACGTTCTTTTATATTGGAGCACATTCTAACCTACGGCGATAATCAGGCCAATTATTGCCTAAAAGAACGCAATCGTGAGGCATTGCAAACAAAAAATTTACTCTCGAAGTTTCTGTATCACAGTTTGAAGCAAACGGGTGAAGCAGGCGATAATTATGAAGTGAGTACATCCACCCAGGTGACCAGTCGTCGACCAGTGGGCTTACCCATAAGTGGACCCGTGTTGCCAGAGCCAAAGATCGAAGAGAATGTACCGGATCCGAAATCGAGTCATGCCTTTAATCGGAATGTGGTGTGGACATTTGAGGATATACGCATGTTAATTGGCACTGATATGCCAATATTTGGTGGACCGAATCGTCCGTGCATCAGTTTACGTCTCCGGGATGCTGCTCAGCCCATTAATGTGCTCACTGGGATCGATTATTGGCTGGATAATCTCATGTGCAATGTGCCGGAGGTTGTAATGTGCTATCATTTGGATGGCATTGTACAGAAATACGAGATAATTAAGACTGAGGATTTACCCTATCTGGAGAATTCACAATTCTCGCCGCAAGTGGTGAGAAATGTGGCACAAAACATATTGGCATTCCTGAAGGCCAATGCCACCAAGGCTGGCCACACATATTGGCTGTTTAAGGGGCGTAACGATGACGTGGTCAAGCTCTATGATCTCACCACTCTCTGTGAGAATCAAAATCAAGGTGGTGCCGGTGGCGATGATCATCATCAGCATCAAGAGTCGCCAGAGAAGCAGCAGCAAATGAATCCATTCACAGTTCCTGTCGGCATGCTCTTGTATTCGGTGGCTCGAAATATGAAGAACACATTGAAGAATATCAGTCCCCAGACAGCAGGAAATATACGAGCCCTATTAGATAATTGTATCAAGCTGTTGCCCAAAGAGCAGTATCCACAAATTGTTAGTTCCTCGCATTATATACTCTCCGATTTGCATATACCAGCGGGTATAGATCCCAAATCACCGAAGTTTGATGAGCATGATTCCGATTCCCTTTACGACGACGATGAAGACGATGAGGAGGATGAAGATGATGACGAGGAGGAGGATTATCAATATGGAAATTGTGATTTTACAGCCAATAAGTACTATCAAAGCTCCGAAGAGAGCGGTGGTAAGGCAAATGTTGCCGTACGTCATATATGCGATGCTCTTAGAGATTTCAAATCGCATACTAAGAAATCGAAGCCGGCTCCATTAATGGCCACCACCGTTGAACGTTGTCAAATATCATTGGAACACATAAGCGCTGGAATCTCATGTCTACAATACTTCAATGGCAATCAAGAGGAGAAGCTTAAAGAGACGGAAACGCATGCCAAGCAAGAGGAAAGGGAACGCATATTGCATGAGGAGCAGAATCCAAATATGGCCAAACCCTTCAACGCCATCCCATTGCCCTATGAGCAACTAATAATGCCGCCCCCATCCCAGTCCAGCTCTAGTTCGAGTAAAAAATCCACAAAATTGCACAAGTCCGACAGCAAATCCAAAGAACTGGCCACCACTAGCAATAGTAGCAACTCTCTGACGGAGGATGGAAAAACTAATCAACAACTTAGTGCCAAATTCAATAATCACCATTTTGGCTCATGGAATGTCCATCTGAAGCTATTGCTCTTGGAGAAGGCCTGCTTGACCTATGCCACATTGGCCGAACATCATTACGAATTGGAGAGCTTCGGCTGCACATTGCGAGCCATTGAGTTGGCCTGTCGTTGCCAACAGGTGCTCAATAAGTATATGGCCAATGTGGTGTCTCAACAAAGTTGTTTGCTCGGTCGTGCGGGTGACTGTTTCTTTCAGATGTCCAAGCATTGGTCCGATATAGCCAAGTATAAGCGACAATATGAGCAGGAGAATGAAATTATGCGCATAATTGGTGAGGAAATCACTCAAGAATTGCAGCAGGATGACGACGATGAGCTACCATTATCCCTAGAGCCCACTGACAATGTGGAGCAGGTGATGCTACTCAGTTGTAAATGCTATGAGCAGGCTTTACAGCATTCCGAAAAACTCGAGAGTAATGAACTCTTGCGTCGTCTTGGCAATGTGCGCAATGAATTGGGTCTGAAGTATATGTACTGGGCGCAAGGTGAGTTAAGAAGACATTCGCCCTCTCTCTCCCTCTCCCTTCTCTAAATCATAATTTTTTTTTTCGCAGAGGAATACAGTGAATATATGAAGAAAAAAGAGGAGCATGTTAGGAAGTATGGACGTAAGCCACAGAAGCAGCAGGACGAAGAGAAAAAGGACAAGGAGAAACCGCTCTATGTCAAATTGACTGTTAATTCCTATGATTGTCTACGTCGTGGCATTAAGGCCTTTACAACTGTCGAGGATAATATTAACTTGGCATTTCTCTATTGCAATATGGGAAGATTTATGCGTCTACGTGCCCATCTAACAATGCCCGATGAGAGGTGAGTTTATCTGCCAAAACTGCATACAGATTCTTTAGGTTTCTTCCTCCTTCTTCCCAGTGCCGTTAAATTGGATAGTCAAAAAACCTTTTATAACGAAGCCTTCAAATACTATGAAAAGGCCAAGGATTGCCTCGATACACGTAAAGCCAATGCCGAGCTTTGGGATCTAGTGCAATGGGAATTATCCACGGCGACTTTCACTTTGGCCAAACAATTGCAAGATCATGGCGTGACGACTGAAAAATCTACCCTAGTTGAGTCGACCAAAGAGGTCTTGGAATTGCTACAGAAATCTTTGCGTCTCTGCGACGTAGAGCATGCTGGAGCCAGACAAGTGCTCTATAGTTTTCGTTCTGGTTTGATCCATAGGAGGTAATACAAACGAGAAGAGAGAGGGCGCAGATTCATAACTAATTGGTCGATTGATTTATTTTCACAGAATTGCCTCGTTTCACTACTCTCAATTGAGGGCAGCAGGTAATTGTGAGCTATCGCACTTGCCTAAATCATCATTGCAGCTATGCAAGCATCATTATGAGAAGGCCGCTCAGATCCTGGAGAGCCTCAAAGAGGTCCAAGAGCTACTTATAGTACAACTGGAACGCATTTCGTTGCATGAATACTTGGCAGAGCGTAAGTTAAAAAGCAACCAATTCTTAGCAAAGATCCAATGACTGGTCAGCAAGTTATTTGATTAGCAAATATACATAAAGATCAAAAACAAGTTAAGTCTGTAAGACCGATATCATACTATATATTCTTTTTAACAATTCTATAGCCTCTGTTAGGAACTTGATCTAAATCCTTTAATTTAACTTTAAGAAAGTTTTGATATCCCTTTACAACGCTTTATCGTTTATTTATCTAAAACAAAACCTGAAATTATACAATCTTTAGAATTCGTCGATTGAAAGATCATTTAAAAATACGATAGAAAAGTAATTTGAATTCTGCTTCAAATAGCTAAAATATTTGGTAATATTTCGATTTTTGTTCGTTTAGATAAAAGACTTTCACTAAAGAAACATTTTGTTGTTACTTCTGCTGTGAAAGCGAACGAGATGGAAATTGCTTTGACACCTTCTATAATTAACAGCTTCTCGCTCACTCGTTTTTATGAAGAAGATGCAAATATATATCAGCTAAATATATCAACAATTCGATCCGCTATTGTAAGGATATAGCTTTCGATGGTCTTAGTTGCTAGTGCAGGTAAAAAATAGTTACTTCGATAGTTTTTTAACTATATTCTCTAGTAAACACTAAAAATAATAAGCATAGCTCACATATTTCGTCTTTTATTGCTTAAATTTAAAACGATTATTGAAATAAGTAGTCTTTTTAACGATATGTCTTTTTAGTTTGCATTTTTTTTTGCTATCAGTCCCGTTTCTAATTCGGAATCGAAATTGATATACTCCTTCGGTTTGAAATCCTTTAAATCGTTAGTTGTTTGGTCGTATCTACCCCATCCAGAAATATTTCAATTTCATTTTCTTATTCTAAAAATTTTGGAGCAAAAACTTAGTAAATTGACCTAGAAAATAAAGATTTATCTAATCAGCTGCACGACAAAGACTCGAGATATTCAAGAGATGAATGTAGATGTAGAATTGTCTCGTTGCTTTATTTCTAGTTGAACTTCCATGGAAGAATAGCAAACTTTTAAACTATCATTAATACAGTCAAAGCTAGTAAATTACAACCACTTGGTTTCACAGAAATGTTTCGAATCACTAAAATCAGTTCTTATGCTGTATAAAGAAAAATATCTGAAAATAGAATCAATTTTTACTAAACTAATTATTTGATTGAAAAGAGAGATGAAGAAAAGGATTAAATTACTGAAAGTAACCAAATTTGAGCTCTAAGAGAAGAACTTTTTTCTCTTTGATTTCAATTTCTCTTTCATTCAATTTGTGCTGCATATTCATTTCCTTTGGCAAGGATGTTCAATGAATCCTTTTTTTTATAGTGACCAGCTACTCGGCCCAGAAGATCAAACAAATGCAAGCGGCTTTGGATATTTGCTTGCAATGCGATGTCATCGTTGCCAGCAACGTCATCGATACCATTATAAGCAACAACACAAATAATAGCAATAGCAGCAGCAGCAACAACAGCAATTATGCTATTAATAATAGTAATGACGAATTTAACATCCATTTGACACTGTTTGAGAGCCGTATACAAAATGCATTAAAGACATTGACCAAACTATTGCTAACCGGCAAGGATTCGAAGCAGCTGTCGGCTTTGTACAAGCGCATGTATATGGAAACCTTGACTGGGAAACATGGCACAGGGGAGCAGCTTGATGGAGAGGTGACAGACACAGCCATTGTCTTGAAGTCACAGCTGCTTCATACACTAATAACCCGGCTGAAAACCATGTGCGAAGCTCATATGGCCAATGACTAGACCGCCACCACCCCGCTTAGCTCTCAACTACGTACGTGTCTTTAGTTAAATTTGATAAAAAAAAAAATACGAAAAAAAAACACAGCGAAAAGAAAAACAAACACAAAAATATTCACAATTGCTGAAGCTGCTGCATATGTTTATTGATCGATCTTATGCGGATCGATATCGATCCAAATGGGTTCAACCACGCCTGCCACCACAACGACAACCTCCAGATAATTGCTGTGCCTCCTCAAACTTCAAAGCAGCTGCAATCACCATAACTATGGCAATTTGTAGGATCTACCAAAAGACAGAGAGAGAGGGAGAGATATGGAGAGATCAATTAACAATTTGTAACAATTTGCAATGCGCTTCTTACCTTCGTATATCCAAGAGTTTTCATATTTATTTTGTTGATATCTACACGGTCTATGGTTGGAGCTCTTTATAAAGGCCTGGGAGGCCCTGGCCTGAACCTCCCATCATCAAACGTGTCGCTGATCAAGATTTTGAATGCTGTAAGCACGCGTAAAAGATTGTAATTTGTAACCCAGAGAAAGAAAGAGCAACCAACCAACCTCTATTACCTACTTTACAACTATATAGTAAAATCTATTCACAAACACGAAAGAGACGACAACTAAATTTCCGTCAATCATCAAGAGCGACAGAGAAAGAGAGAGAGCTAGGAGGCCTTAATTTATATTTTGTTGGTATTTAAATTTTCAATAAATATTTAATATTGTATTTGAAACAAGAAACAAAAACTCTTTATTCTTCCATATATATATACATTTTTATATATATTCCATATGAATTGAGTATTAAGAACTCAGCAGCAAACACACAGCAAGTTGTTTACCTGCCATAAATGTCAAGTAATATGCCATTAAATTCTCATTGTAGCGCATACAAATCATTTAAATATTTGAAAATTTTCTAATTTTTTATTATTGTAAGTTCATAATCATAATTATTATAATATTTTTTTTTGCTTTTGTATATAAATTATACCAACGCAGCAGAAAGTTCAAGTCAATGCCTTAGCTCGACTTAATGTGAAAAAACGAATAAAATAAAAAAAGTGATTGGCACAGTGGTACCAGAACTTGTTAACTTGTGAGCAAAACCAGAGCGGGGGATGGGCACGCGCGCGTCTTCTTAGCTAGCCGGGGGTCCAAAGAGTCATGACAAAGTCAAAGTCGGTTGCATAATGACGTCTCTTCAATGGCGTAAGCATAGACGCCTACTATCTGGACCTGAATGAGCAGCGAACCCAGCTAACTAGCCAAACGCGAAACCCCAATTTGAGACATGAAATTGTTGTTTCCACCACGTCGTCGCCCCCCGACTACGACGACGACGACGGCGACGTCTTGAGATTATTCTGGGGACAAAGACATCATTGAGGTGTCTGACTGGGTCTGGCCATTGGTTGTAGAGTCCAAAAAACAACATGCATCACTTTCGTCACGTAAAAATAACATTGAATATTGCCTGGATTTAGTATATAAACAAAACTGGCTGCCACATAGAGACATTAGTTCCATTTCATTGACTAAGACAAAAACAAAAAACAATTACAAAAATGATGAAGTTCATGGTAAGAGGAAAAATAATAAATTTCGAATCCTTTAACTTAACTAACGAAATATTCCCTCGCTTGACTCTCTTTAGTGCATTTTCGTTTGCGCCGTGGCTGCTGTTTCTGCCTATGGTGCTCGTGCTGGTGGATACGGCAGTGCTCCCGTTGGAGGCTATGCCTATCAGGTGCAACCCGCTCTGACTGTCAAGGCTATTGTTCCCGGATATGGTGGCCAACGCGGCGGCTATGGTGGCGGCTATGAAGCTCAGGTGCCAGTGGCCTCATCCTACAGCAACGCCAACGTTGGACAATCGAACTATGGCGGTCGCAGCTATGGCGGTGCTCCACCAGTTGATCGTGAGGCCATCGCTTTGGCCAAACTTGCTTTGGCTGCCCCAAGTGCTGGTGGTCCCTTGGTCTGGAAGGAGGCTCCCCAGTACGTAGAGCGCTCCTACGAGCCACGCAGCTATGCCCCCAAGCAGAACTATGGCGATGAGGCCAAGGGTGGTTCGGCAGCTGCTGCAGCCAGCTCAGTTGCTGCTGGCCAAAAGGGCTACAAGAAGTCCGGCTATTAAGCGACACAACTACAGTGAATTATGGAGCTTAACGGCTCGAGACTTAGCAAAAACAAAAATGCAAATACTTCTAAGGCAAACTAGGCAATAAACAAAACAAAAACTCATCCATGAAAAATCAAAATTATAAATTTTATTTTTTATTTCTCGTAAATTTTGGGGTCACTCGGGGGTTTGTGCTTACCAAGCAGAGTTCTACTTGTAACTTTAAAGTGCTTAAACAATGAAATTAAACCAAACAAAGCAAAAAAGAAATTGAACTGAAATGTGAAACTGAAATAAGAGAGTTTCTCTAAAAGATCTCAAATGTTCTCTCTTTCTCTCTATTAATTATTTGAAGTTTTCTCTTATGACTTTTACAAGTTGTAATTGGCATTTATATTTTTTTTTTGTACTAATTTTAGTTTAGTTCTATTCATTTTCATATTATACAAAAGAATGTGCTAAATTGTAAAATATTTTTAATTTACATGAATTTATTAAACATTTCACGACAAGTTCGTGAGTTGAACTGAAAGTCAGTTAGGGAAATGAATATGGCATTGGGTCTGGGTTTGGGCTATGGGTCTGGGTCTGGGGGTCTCTGTCTAGAGGTCTAAGTTGGCTTTGGGGTTTTCTTGTTATCAGGGCATAGAAACAATGGCACATCGCGTAACCGAATTGTGAAAGGTGATTTTATAACACATTAATAGTTTAATACATATTATGAAATATGTGTAGAACTTTGAAATTATATACATATAGAAAACTGTATGTATTATGTACATTATGTATATATGATATTGTGTGTTTTTTTTTTTTGCTTTTATTGGCTGGTTGTGTATATAGGTCACGTAAGTAGTATCCAGTCTAATAATTGAGTATAAAAGCCAGTGACATTTGGCTATGAAAATTATAGTTTGATTGATTACTACAACCAACAAAACTTAAAAAAATTCAATATGAAATACCTGGTAAGTAGTAAAGACTCTCAAGCGTCTCGAAAAGGACTTGCATTAATCCTTGGATCCTTAATTTCTGTTACAGTTCGTTTGCATCAGCTTGGCCCTCTTCGCCTACATCAGCGCTAACCCAGCTTATGGTGGCCAGCGTGGAGGATATGGTGGCGGCTATGGCGGCGACCGTGTGGCCTATGAGGTCGTGAACGGCGGTTATGGTGGCCACAATGGAGGCTATGGCGGACACAATGGAGGCTATGTCCAGCCCCTCCGTTCTGCTCCTTCGGCTCCACGTGCTGCTGCTGCTGCTGCTTCGGCCGCTGCTGCTGTCCGTCCTGGCAGCTACCAGCAATGGGCTGTTCCCAGCTGGGAGATCGATGGTGGATACAATGGCCCCAGCCACGGTTATGGCCGTCGTTATTAATTACCCCCCGCCAATCCCGATCCCAACCCCAACCCCAGTACTCAAATCTTTGTTCAATGGAGCGGAATTGAGAACTCAATAAACGAAAAAAATCCCCCATGCTGAATGCAAAGCAGAATGGCTGAATATTGAACGAAAAAAAAAGTAATCAAGTTTTTTTATTTCTATGGGTTAAGCTGCAAAATATGGCATACTTTTGAGCGCAATTGCTTAAATCTTGGGTCTAGTTATAATACCATTTAGTAGGTGTACAATGATCTAATTCTTGAAATGGCAAACAAGTCTAGGATGTTTCTGATCAGAAAAAGTGTTTTAAAAAGGATTTCCAAACAGAAATAGTAACATCAGAATAGTAATTCTTCCTCAAAAACCTTCAAAGACTTTCGTAAATCTTAGACTATTAATATTTGACAATAACTAGTTGAGTTTTAAATGGTTTTTAACTAACAATTACTAAAACTATTGTCTAAATAGTTGGATTATTATAACCCAAGAGAGTATAATTCTAAATACAGAGTATTTTTAGTGTTTTACGACTTTTATTAAGCAGATCAAAGTGTATTCCTCATAATTCACTCGCTGTTCAGAAACGTTTCTCTATAAACTCTTAACTCTCTCTATAAGCCAGTTAAAAACATCTAGTTTAATAACAAACTGAAATGTTTTTATAAAAATTTTACTAGACAAAACACTTTTGGTAAGATGGGCAAAATGATTTCACATAAAATATTCTTTTGTTGTCTGCCAAGTCGAAACATTATTGCAAATTCATGACTTCTTGAGCATTTAACTACGAGTGCTTGAGTTTTGTTTTCATTATTTTAAGTGGTCAAAATGAAATGGTTAAATTAAGCATAAGTTAATTTAGACTAAGTGTTGCTTTTCTTTGGGTTGATTAATGGAAATAATTCGAATATAAGATAAAGGAATGAATTCATCATCATATATTTTAATCTTGTACTTCAATGCGATTCAAATTTAATATTCTTTGAACTTTCGATACAAATTATAGAAACATATGATTGATTATAGTATTGCAAACCTAAAAACGAGTTGTTTGAAATGTGAAGATTGGATAAAACTATTGGGCATAGAATAATACTTATGAAATATCTTTAAAATATATAATTATTTATTTTTTTCTACATTTCTAATAGAAGCTATTTAGTTGTTAAAACTTGTGTAGTGAAATCACATTCAAATGATTTGGATTACACAAAAATTTCAAGAACTTCTGAAAAAAAAGTTTCAATTATTAAATAAGATAAAAAAATATATATTTATATCACGTGATTTAAAGACTATGTAACGTTTAGAGAAACTATGAAATTAACTAGTTTTGGAATTAAGGAAATTTAAAGAAGTTTTGGAAAAAGATCTAAATAATAAATAAGATAGGAAAATATTATTATCACTAGTTTTTATAATGGAAAGAAGAGATGATGATGATAGATGATGCATTGAAATGGTTTTCGAATAGTTTCAAAAAACTTTTATCTAAAACTTATGATAAATGGTTTTATTTAAACTATAGAGATATTAATTTAGATTTAATTATTTCTAAAATTTTATTCTGATTTCTGATGGAATTCATAAAGAATTGTACCGAACCCACGATAAAAGTTAAAGTTTGGAAAAATATGATACAGAAAAATGTGTATTAAAAACCATAACTATTTTGTTTTATAGTCCGCCCCTGTATATGGGGGGGTCTAATCAGAATCAGCCTAAACACTCATTGAACCACCCTCAACCTGAGTATGGGGAACCGATACGAAAGCGTCAACAAGTTGGTGCTCTTGCTGGCCATTGATATCGACCAGGTTTTGGGCTTTGGACCAAGTTGGAGAGCAAAATATGAAGCTGGTGTCTTTTGAGCTCACCCAAGCTTGCCCAGCTTTGGCCACAAAAGGTAAGCCGTGATAAATTTTGCGGCGAGATCACGTTTCGAGTGCTACAATTATTTTGCTTATATAAAGAAGTGTGCTTGGCTTTTAATTTGTTAATTGTGCCAACTGTGCCAAACAGAAATCATAGCCATGAACAAATTCGCTGTAAGTACCCATGACATCTCTCCGCATCGGCATCGAAGATCACAAATGTTGGTGTCGTCATCGTCATCGTCACAGTCACCCACTTCCCGTTCCGTTTACGAGTGAAGAAGAAAACAAAAATTCAAATGTTCTTTTCTTGGTTCTCGTTTTCTCTCCAGACTTTGGCAGTATTCATCTGCGCCTATCTGGCTGTCGGCAGCTGTTATGGCGGCGGACATGGTGGATATGGTGGTCCCATTGGTGGCCCCATTGGCGGTTATGGCGGCAATGATGGTGGTGCCGCTTCGGCTGCTTCCAGCTCGGCTGCTGCCGCCGGTGGCAACGAACAGCGCCCCGTTGAGATAATTGCCGGTGGACCACGTGGAGGTTATGGCGGCGGTTATGGTGGAAACCACCATGGACACCACGAAATCCTCCGCCCCATCCGTCTGGAGGGAGGCTATGGCGGTGAGCGTCTGGGACATGGTTATGGCGGTGAGCGTCAGGGTCCCCATGGCGGTTATGGCCAGAGACACGGTGGCTATGGACGTCCCCGTTGGACTGTCCAGCCAGCTGGCGCCACTCTCCTCTATCCCGGCCAGAACAACTACCGTGCTTACGTCTCTCCCCCAGAGTACAGCAAGGTGATTCTGCCCATCCGCCCAGCTGCTCCAGTTGCCAAGCTTTTCGTCCCAGAGAACAACTACAACAACGCTGGCTACGGTGTTGAGGGACCCAAATACTAAACCAATTAGTATGATGATGTCTCCGTCCACTTTTTTGCTTCACCCTTTTCAAATGAATTTCTAGTGGATTGTGTAAATACCATCAAGCTGTTCCCGTAAATGGCTTAAAAAATAAAAAATCTACAAAAAAACCACAAACAAAAAAAGAAAGCAAACATCTTGTTATTGGGTTTATAACTTAGTTTTGTATATTGTTAGATAAATGGATCCGGTTTTGGGTGGTTTATTGATTCTCGACAGCTGTTGCAGCTGCTCGTCATCAAAAATATGCACTTGATTGGTCATTTTGGAAATTGCAACGTGCATGGCGATCAGGTGGCCAAAACAATGTCTCGCATTTTGATTTCGCAGAGTAGAATTTTTCTAAAATTCTCCCAAAACAATATTTTAGTGTATGGAGCTAATGAAGTACTCATTAGAATTTGATTTTTAAACTAAAACCTTTTAAACAACCTTAGTGAAGTTACTTTAGGTTGTTTCTTTTTTGCCATTTTTCTCTTGCTTAAAGACCAAAAGCTCTTACCATCAATTGATGTCTTTATAATGTTTGTAACAGACAAAAGAAAGCTTTTCCCATCACATAAAGTATATATACTTTGGATCATGATGCATCACCTACTCGCCCACTCCCTTGAAGTATATAAATATGTTATCGATCAGCATTAAAATCATCGGAGTCGACTGCCCATTGATCTGAATGTTAGTTGGTTGTTTCGTCGATCTATTTGTCTATATGTAAATGTATATCTTTTCCAGTTTGATCCTTAAATCATTTTACAAATAATAACTTTACCTACTTTTAAGTTACCTTTCTAGTTAGAAATCAAAATGTTTTAAAACCGATTATAGATTTGATTTATAAGCTTAACTTATTAAACTATATAAACTACTTTTCTCTCTGCTTATAAAATCGCTCTATATAGACAGATGTATGTAAATTTCATACATTTCATTAAAGTTTATGATAAAGTAAAGTAGATATCATAGAAGTGGGAGAAAATCGATATTTTACTGCTTATTTCGATATCCATTATTCGATTTTCCTTACCAAAATGAACCCTCAAAAGTCAATATACTAATCGTTTGTTTATTGTCAACTCTAATCGAAATCAGAATGGAAATTCTATAAAATAGAATACTTTAACTCTCTAAAAATTTCTCAATTTTTCCTGAATCATAAAAATATCCAAAGTTTTGAGTATTTTGTAAAATAAATTTAAGTTTAAGAGTTCTCCAGACATTGTAAACTTGAATTAATTTTAAAATGTTAAAATAATGAGTGCAGTTTTCTATGAAAACTTTTTATTATGTGCTAAGTTTTAAAACTGCTTCAAAAATGTCTAGGGTTTAGAGGGTTAATATAGTTTTTTAATCGATATATTTACATATATTCGAAATCGATTAACGGTCTTAGACATTAGGTTAGTAAAATTCAAGCAATAATTTCAATGGAAATTTCTTTTCTTGATAAAAACTAATATTTTGTTAATCGTTATAAATGTTTGGCGTAATCATAAATTATAATGAAATGCCAATTCGTCATAAATTTTTATTTGAAATTTGCCATTTATTCTTTCAACTTGATTTGACATTTTTTCATTTGCATTTTCAATTTCTTGCTTTATCAGTGGAACAAAAAAAGAAAACAAAAAGTTTCAAGTTTGTTGTTGATTATTTTTTTGTGAAAGCAAGCAAAACTTCTGCTGAATCTGTTGGTGGTCGAAAAATTGCACAATGCTGGCCATAATATTTTTTTTTCATATTCATTCTTTGGTTTTGTTTTGTTCTGCATTTTCTCTACCTTCGACATTCGAGTCAATGATGAATGATTCACTAGATAATCGAGTGAAGTGGAACAATTTTTGTTTGTAGGAGGAGTTTCTGTTGATAATTTTACATTTTTTTTTTGTTGGCCTATATCAAGAAGTGTAATTGGATTATCTTCACCGTTAGAGAGGTCTCCCATTGAAGAGCAACGGCAATGGAATGACAATGGATGGGACGCTGTGGCTAGTTCATTGATCACTCAGAAACCATGATGTATGATGCTGCGTGCAGGTAGCCAGGTTGTCCAAGATAGATACCAACAACCGAAACGAAGCGTGACATGCAGGGGGAAGCTGCTATCAATGGAAGCTGCTAGCTTTCTGTTAGCCAGCTAGGTGTTTTGTGGTGTTCTTGCATTGGCATTGTCGTCTGTATTATATGTGCATATATAGTTTATAATTTCGAGTGCAATTTCAATTTTCAAGCATAGAAATTGAACCTGAACCGAATGGCCGCCGCTCTTGGGTTTTTGTTTCTGTTTGTGTTTCTGTTTCGTTTCTGTTTCTGTTTCGTCTGGATGGACGGATGGATCGGGGTGGGGGCCTTCTTATCAGGCTGGAGGGATGGCGAGGGGGTGCCGGCATCTTCCCAAAGTGTCACAGTTTCGTCATGACTCGTCGTCGCTCTCAGGTACCTACTCTTGTTTTGGTCACGTTTAGCGCACTCACAAATCTCTGGCCAGCTCAAATATAATGGCTATAAAAGCAATTTGGCCACATGCTATTGTTAATTAGTTTTGCGAAACACTCAAACAAAATAAACATGTCCGCCTACATGATGCGTCTCCTTTGCCTGGCCGCCTGCTGCCTAACCATCACAATGGCCTACAAGCCCTCGAATTATGGCCGTCAGTCCTATGCCGATATTGTCAAGCCCTACGAGACAGCTGAGGCTCAGGCCGCCGCCTTGACCAATGCTGCCGGAGCAGCGGCTTCTGCTGCCAAATTGGATGCTGCCAATTGGTATGAGCTCAACCGTTATGGCTGGGAGCAGGGCAAACCATTGTTGGTCAAGCCATACGGCCCATTGGACAAACTCTATGCTGCTGCTTTGCCACCACGCTCCTTCGTTGCTGAGATCGATCCCGGTAAGTTTTAAACGAAATGTTCGACTAGTCGTCATCTTACTAACTGCTCTCTTTCCTTTTCATTTTGCAGTCTTCAAGAAGAGCCACTATGGTGGTGCCTATGGCGAGAAATCCGCCATTCTGCAAACTGGCTCCAAATTGGCAGCTGCTGCTGTTTAAATTCAATCAGCTAACTGTGTTCTCTCCGTCTGTTCTTGTTACAGTTTCAAGACTCTTAATAAATAGTGATAGTTTAAAGTGAAATCTACAAAAAATGTCTATTTTAATGGGGAAATTTTATGGCTTTTGAGGGGCTGGATCAAAGCAAAAGAAAAATCTTTTGATAAGAGTATCAGTCTGAGTCTGATATTATTTGATAAATAAGATTTTCGTTTCTGAATCCTTTTTTAAACGCAAAACGTTAGCAATTTAGCAACGTTTCTCTTGCAAATGAAATACCAATCCTATCAAATGTTTAAAGCCAAATTCGAAACATTTTCTTTTAGCCAACTTAAACAACAATTATCGAATAACAACAAAAGAAACAAAGAGCACATCTGTTGCCTATAGAATATTTCGGTTGAAAACGTTTTGGGAATGAGCTGACTTTAACTTAATTTCGACGGCTGTCTTAAGTTTTCTCTCACTTGATTTACTTACCAATGTTTAATATTGTTATTAACCTTTTAAACAATATTTGGCAAGTTCATTAACTAAATTACTGACTTCTAATTTAAATGAAATCGTTTTGGCTTAGAAACAATTTCCTGATATTTAGAAATTATTTGACTGTTTAACTAATTTCTGTAAGTCTATCAACTTTCTAACTAAACAGAGTTTTCTTCAGGCTATCGGTAACCAGTTGAATATTTTGTAGAGAAAAGTTGAGAAGCTGTTTTTTCAACCAATATAATTTGATCTTCTCTGGAGTTTAGTTTTCATTATAAGCCCCTTTTGAAAATATAATTTTTATAAGAAAACTTGCAGACCAGTAGAATTTTTTGAGAGACAAATGGGGAATTGGAAGGGCAATGGACAATTTTCCAAAGAAATAGTTATAGGAATTAGACGTCCTCCCCCCAAAACCAGTTGATCCCAGTTGATCTTTGGGAAGTGAGTAATTTTGTTTTGTTTCTTAATTTTTTTTTTTTTTTTTTAATATTTTTTGTTTTTTTTTTTTAATTTGTTTGTTATTATTATGAATTAAATTCGTTTTTATTGCAAAATACAAAGTAAAAAATATGAAATTTGCTCAGTTTTGTTTTGTTTTTTTTTTTTTGTTTTTGTTCTTTTTGTTGTTCATTTAATGTAAAATTCAAAATTCGTTACGAGCACACAGAAAATATTTACCTACTAAACATAAAATGAACTAAAAGAAAAACAAATAGTTGAAGCGGTTTTTGGATAACTCGTTTGTTTTGTTTTTTGTTTTTAAAGGGGTGTTTCTTAATGGTGGTTTACTGTAGTTGGTTTTGGCCATCATCAGCTAAGAAAACTCTCGTTTCTCTCTCTATCGCTCTATCGCTCTCTCGATTTCTCATGTAACTAACTCTCAAGTTCTCAATTTGTATTTTCGCTGTTTTTCAATTTTATTGGTAATTTTTTTCTTATTTGTGTTTCATTTCATTTTAATTTAATTGTTTTTTTTTTTGTGATTTATTTTTTTTTTTTTGTTTGTTTTCTTTGTTTTGGTTTTTCAGGTTCATTATTTTAATTAAATTACATGAACTTCAAAATATTATTATTATTTATCATATGTATAGATAGGATGTGTGTGTTTATGTGTGTGTGTGTGTGTGTGTGTTTGTGTGTGTGTGTGTAGTGTTATGTATTTATTAAGTATAACCTATACGAACAACTCTACGGCGACTCACTGGTTACGGGGGAGGGGAAAAAAAGGATCTCTTCATATCGTTTTCATATCGATCGATCATTGGGATTGATCTTTATCATGATTCTGGATCTATTCTGCCTGTGTGTATGAGTGTGTGTGTGTGTGTATAAGTGAGTAAGTGTGTGTGCGGCCCAGAAGAGATGCAATTTCAAAAAAAAAAAAAAAAAAATTTAAATTATAAAAATTTTTTGGCTTTCCTTTTTTTTTGTTTTTTAGGTTTTTGGTTTTCTCACGCAAAAAAATGGTTTGGTTTTTGTTAGCTGCTCAACATTTCAAGTTGCAAATATATATGAGAATATATATGTATATTTTGTGTTCGATCAGATCAGTTGTTTTATCTGCTATTCAATTTTATTTGTAATTATTATTTGAATATTTTGTAAAATGTTTGTTGTTGTTTTAGCTGCTGTTGATGTTGATGTTGTTGTTGTTGTTGTTGTTGTTGTTGGGGGACATTATGACTCTCGCTCTCTCTCTCTCTATTTATTCGGTGATGGTTCTTGTTGTCTCCTGAATGTAGACCTGAGAACCGGGCACAGTGGAGGTGGTGACAAAGGTACGGTGCTTGGCACGAATCAAGTTCAAGTTTGATTCAGCAACATCGGCGCGATCCTCGGCAGCCTCCAATTCACGCTGGAAACGGCGAACACGGGTGGTGGTCTGTTGGGTGGCACCCTCCTGCTCGGATAGCTGGCGTCTGTAGATGTTGATCTTGGCAGTGGTCTTGTCCAAAGCATCTTGCAGCAGAATAATGTTCTTCTGGTCCTCCTCGCATTGAACGATCACCTCCTTGACGGTGCGCTCCTTCTTGCGCAAGATCTTAATGGTCTCGGCATGACGGCGCTTCTCCTCCTCCAATTCCAATTCCAAATCACGAATGCGAGCCTCCAGTTTGCTAATGATACGCTTGCTACCAGCAACGGCATTCAGCTCAACCTCCTCCAGGCGAATGGACAAGTTCTAACAGGGCGAGAAAGAGAAAAAGGAGAATGAGATTGAGATACAGTGAATGTTGTGTGTAAGGTAAACTTACCTTGACTTCGACTTCCAAAGACTTCTTGATGGTTTCCAGCTTAACAATGCGTTCCTGCTCCTCATGGACCTGTTCAACAACATGCTTCAGTTCTACGGTCACCT
Source organism: Drosophila willistoni (assembly GCF_018902025.1). NCBI lineage: Eukaryota > Metazoa > Arthropoda > Insecta > Diptera > Drosophilidae > Drosophila > Drosophila willistoni. The sequence goes on from NW_025814057.1 coordinate 3,354,748, forward strand.
TCTGGTAACGCTCATCGCTGATGCGCAACTCCTTGGACACCTCCTCGTAGTCGGAGGCAACCACAGTCAATTCCTGTTCCAATTTCGATTTGATCGACACCAGATTGACATTGGCAGTGCTCAATTCATTGATGCGAGTGCTGGCCTCCTCATATTGCAGCTCAACGGTGCGCTTGGCACGGTTGGCGCTATCCAAATGGGAGCGCACTTCCTCCAGTTCTCCGTTCAAACCGGCCAGACGACGCTGGGCAACGGCATACTGATCAAGAGTGGCCTGCAATTGACGCTGGACATCCTCGTAGTGGGCCTGGAGTTCGGTCAATTGGAGCGATTGCTTCTTGATGACCTTCTGCAAATCGATGTTGGTCTTGTTGGCAACATCCAATGACATTTCCAGTTCGGTGATCTGGATCTGCAGCTTCTTCTTGATGCGGGTCACCTCGGTCTTCAGACGAGTCTCGGCCTCAATGACACGGGCATTGAGCTGCTCGATCTCGATCGATGTCTGCTTGCTATTGAGATAAATGCATTCCAAACATTATTACACATACACAAATACCTAAAAACCTTCAATCAATCAATCAATCAGTCAAACAAACAATCTTTGGAAGTAACATAAGCCCAAAATATATAATTTTATTTTTGATTTTCGCTTACTAGCCAAACGCCAAAATGTATTTTTGGCCCCAATGTACTGACCCACAAATAAAATTTTACATTTTCGCATCACTCAGCACTCAACTTGCTGTTGCACTCTCAGGTGATTTTTGGCATTGTCAAAAATTGCATTGTTTTCTTGGCGGCGGCTGCGGCTGCGGCTGCTGCATTGGCGAATTTTTCTCTACCTATTTATTTTTACGCTTGATAAAGACATCGAACTTGTCACAAATAGCAAGCATTCTCTATTCTACTATTAGTTCCTTGCTTTTGTTTCATTATTTTTAAGGTGTGTGGGTGGGGGCAAGGGACGGGCAAGGGACCATGGCAACGTTGCATAGACAATGCAAGTGCATCATGTGTTTAATTTTAGTCATAGATGTGTTTTTCTATTTGGCTATTGTCATTAAATACATATGTATATACGAAAACTAACATTGCCAACAAGAAAATTTGTTGTGTTTTGTTTTATTTTGAGTAATTTTTATTTTTCTAATTGCAAGTTGTTGATTCATTTGACAGAGATTGCCCAGATAGTTCTATTAACCAATGAATTTGATTGGGCCAACAATCAGTTTTGAAATAAATTACATTATAACTATTTCTAAAATAGACCATTTAGTTTATCATATGTAATTTTTATGGCATTAAAAGTGAGGCAACTAAAAATTCATTTTTTTCAATACACTCAACCCAAAATAGTATCAAAAGTTAGCTAGTTTAACTAATATAGTTCTAGAAACCTCATTAAGTTAACTATATTGGCAATGTTTTAATCTAAAAACTTAACTACAATGTAAGTTTATCTATTCAAATCTAACTGAGAGTTTTAATCTAGAAAAATAGTTATGAAAATCGATCTGTAGTAGAATATATATATAATCTATGATATGATCTATATAGAATTGCAGTGGTGGTTCTAGCTCATCATTTTGGCAAGGAAAATTAATCCAAGATTTCTTGGAGTTAGCTTTCTATATCTAATAAACGTTTGTATGGTCTTCTATTCAACTATTCACTTAATTTATTGTATCTATTCTGGTCAATTTCTAAATTGAGCTGATCTATGCTATGCTATGCTTAACTAAAGCTACCCAGAATGACAATAAGAGTTAGCTTTATGCATCTATAATAAGTAAGGCAACTATTCTCTTCTGATTTTTCAAGATCTATCTGAAATACTAACTAGATATAAGCTTATAATTAGATCTAGAACCAAGATAGACCCAGAATGACCATACGATTTTGATTTCTATGGCCAATAAGAGCAAGTATAGCAATTATTCTCTTCTAATATTACAACTAAATAACTATAACTATCTGGAGCTAGTCTTTCTAACTAGTTAATAGATTATGCTTCTAGCATATATGCTTATTAAATTAAACAGTTTCAAAGATAAAATCCACAAATCTTCTTTAACATTTTTAATGCATATCTAACAATTTTTATAGCCAAAGCAAAAAGCCTTCTCACACCTCAAAATTTGATTCTGATTATGTTTTATGAATTCATTAGAATATTTAGCACATAATTTACTAGTAAATTAATCTAAATTTGTCATTTTTAGATACAATTTCGGATCTAGATGTTAAGGGGAAAGGTCCAATCGAAAAATGGGTAATAAACCATTCAGATTAAATGGTGTCTAATGTCCAAATTGTGTTATTAAAATCAAGTGACATGATCTAACCTTTGAAAAGTATTTATATTAGAACTAGTTATTTATTTTTAGCTAAATCCTGTTGGACATCAATTTGATTTTGATAAACTATAGTTTTTAGTTCTAGAGATATTCAGTTTTAACTAGAATGTCAAGCCCTAAAAACAAAATCTAAAAGTCATATAGCAAGTCCAAATTATTAGCATCTGATCTAACCTTTTAAGTATAAATAAATACTAAATTCTCAAATGCCTTCACGTGAAATAATATGTCAGAGGAAGAAAAGGAAAGAAATATGCAACACATTTATCATTCGGATCATCTTTTTGGGGTTTCTCTTCAATTTCTCAATTTGTTCTTTGCTTTTCTTGTTTTTCATGCGCGTTTTCTTGTCTTGTTTTTCTTTCTGTCTTAGTTTTGGTTACTTAATCTATGTGTTCTCATTGTTGTCGCCTTGCCAAAGTATTTATTTAGTATTGTATTTTGTTTTTTCTTTCTATTCTGCAAACGCAAGTGAATTTTCATTTAATTTTATGTATTTTGTCTACGCAAAAATATTTCGTCGATTTTATTTTCATGCTGTCAAAAAAAAAAAAAAACTAAAAATCAAAATAAAAACCAAAAAAATTGTTCATCTCTTGAAGGACAACCTTAGACAACAATGGGCCATACAGGGTTGAGGATTGTGGGTGTAGGCGGGGGGGCTGGGGCAGGTGAAAATACCTGAGTGTAAGTGTGTGTGTGTGTGGGTGCGAAATATGAGATTGTTCAGTTCAGTTGGCATTAGTTTTTGACTTGAAGGGAATTTGATGTCTATGACCAAAACACTTGCGCTTTTCATTTCAAACTTTAATGACAAAACAGACAATACACAGAGAGAGGGGGAGAGACAGAGAGAGAGACAGAGATAGAACCAGGGGAACGAACCTTGAAAGAATAGAATATCGATTTTGGTAGAAATATCTCTATATATATATATGCAATCTTGCCCTTATGATGGTCAAAATGTTATGATGTTGTTGCCAGCAATTAGCCAGAAAAACAAAAAAAAACAACAAGGAAAATGCAGACAGACGACACAGAAACATAAGATAAATGTCCAAATGGCTAGAATGCATAAATTTTACATGCAACAAAAACCAAAGAAAAGTCTACATTGTAACAGAAATAAATTGGCATAATTTTCCTACATTTTCTTTCAATTTGAATGTGTTATGAGAATGGAAATGAATTGGAATTTGAAGAGTTTTTGGAATTGTTTGAGCAAAAAAGTTGCCTAACTATTTCAAAATAGGTTTTCTGCATTTATTTTCAAAAAAAAAGTATATATATATATGTATTTATCGTCTGACCCAAGGCGGACTAACATGTATTGAATTCAATAGTTTGTTATACTACTTTTACGGGGGGCATTTTGGATTGGGGCAAAGAAAATGGGGATGAATTTATTGTTTTGGGTGTTTTTTGGGTGATTATTTTCCTAATGCTTCCAATAGATATAGCTATAATCCTTGAGTTTGGGATGTGTTCGCAAGACTTTGCGACAAACCCAACACTTATCCTCTATACCGCACCTGCTGTCCGCATAGAATTCGACAGTGCGTTGATTTAGTGTCGACAATTGACGCTTTACATTGTGCAGCGATGAGGACACACGGTGATCGAGCTTATCGACGAGACGATCGTCCATTAGCTCGATATGCATGGTATGGGCACGCAATTGGCCATCGATGGGCGAAGTGGAACGGGCACGCGATACCGCACGCGACGAACGGACCAAAGTTTGAGCAATATAGTCCTCTTCCTCCTTTTTGGCCGTTTTAATGTTGCGCTCCGACTCGGAGAGCAATGCCTGGGCAATGGCACTGGCGGACTTGCCGCGTATCGAACGCTTAAAATCGTCAGACATTTGATCAACTTCGTTATCTAGCTCAATTTTGCGTATACGCTGCAATATCTTTAATGTATCGCGTTTAATTAAATCCTCGAGCTCCTCCTGACGACGACGACGACGCTGACGCGATCTTTCAACAACTGTGTCCGGTTCAATGTGCTTGGCCACACGCGTTGCGTCGACAAGCTTCTGCACACTGAAAGGCGTGCGTTTCTGTGCCCGAAAGCTAAGCAGAATTTCATCGGCGCGGGCAGCGCAGGTGCGCGACAGACGTACAATCTCATCGGCATTATACTGCCTTACCGCATTCGAGGAGCGATATTGCTTCAAACCCCTCTCGCTAACCCAGGGCAGATGCGGCTGCTGTACTTTAAGGCCTTTAGCCTTTGCATCCAAATAGTCTAGCATTGGCTGATAGAAATTCATTGTATAGCCATAATTGTCATCGTATGTGGTTGTTGCATGACGGAAACGCGATGGACGTTGCTTCAAAGCCAGCGCCATTACGGAGAGAAAGCAAGGAGAGAAAGTGTTGCTATGAGAGATGCAGATGCTGGGTGGGGGAGAGTGTGAGGGAGAGAGTGTCTATGTGTTTTTGAGTACTCTAAATTAAAGCTACAAAAGAATGGGTTTGTCGCTGCTGTTGGCTCGTCTTCCTCTCTTTTTTTTGTCTTTTGTGGTTGTAGCTCTGTGGTCCTTGTCTTCTTCTTCTTCTGCTTCTTCTGGCTTTTGGCAACAGTTGCTGCTGCTTTTTTTGCAAATAAAATTTTTTCTTCAAATTTTGTCGAAATCTATAAAAAGATTGCAGTATTGTTTGTTGTTCAGCTGTTGGCATCGACCAAAAGGTATATGAGCATAATAATGATGGACGACTCTAACATCATCATCATGATCATCATCATTATCCATTTGTTGGCAGTCAATTTGTTGAGCTTTTTGGCTATGATTGATCCATTCTGGCATTGCAGACTACAGACAATTGTCTATATACGTATATAGGAACATATATTTAGTTTGTACGCATTTTATGCCATACTCTAGAAATTTTAACGAAATTTCATAAAAGAACTTTTTGACAATTGACGGGAAGACCAAAAAATGTTCTCGAAAAGCTTCTTTCTAACCGGCTGGAGAATAAACCTCACAGTGATGCAATCACAGCCAAAAAAATGCTCAAGTTAAAACCGACTTTAGGACCAAATGTAAATCACATACCTGTTGCCACTTGATTCACAAATTTGACTCTCTTTTTGTTAACAGAAACAAAAAATTTAACACTTTTTTATCGATTGTGTAATCGCAACAACTGCGCAATTTTCTGTTGAACAAATTGAGTAAAATAATTATAAGGAAAAAAAGTTCATTAAATTCATAATGACAAACTTCTTGGACTTGAGCCTTGTATGCTGTCTATCTCTGTCTCTCTTTTCTTTATCACTGCCCTCTTTCCCCTCAGGATCTTTGGCTCCTTTAGTGATAGTTTTTCTGCTAATTGCCTAGAAAACTAATGCTGTTGCTTTGGTCGCGACTGTTAAAGTTGTACTGATTTGTTAAATGGGTCAATTAGTTGATTGAGAATTTAGAATTAAGATCGATTGCAAAAAAGCAATCGATTGATTTCGTTCAGGGGCTTCCGCTTTGGCAGAGGAAACAATATGTACATTAAACTGATTGGCCTTGTCGTCTATTGTTGTTATTTGCTTTTTCCCTTTAATTTTTTTGGGCCACTTCCAATCGTTGTTTGTTTTGGCGTTGATTGAAGAAAATGCAAGAGAGAGAAGGAAAAACCGACTTACCGAATAGCCTCAATTTCCTCATCCTTCTCGGCCAGACGACGCTCGGCATCGTGACGGTATTGATTGAAATCAGCGGCCAAACGCTGACCACGTTGCTCCTCAGCCTTGCGACCCTGTCAAATGCAAATGAAATCAATAGTGAATTCAACAAGATCGATCGATCGTTCGTTTGATGGGAACTTACAGCCTCAGCTTCCTTGTAGGCAGCGGTAAGTTCATCACGTTCATTCTCCAAGCGACGCAGCTCCAATTCCAATTCATGGAGACGACGGTTCAACTCGTTAATGGCGCCCTTGGCATCATGAAGATCATCTAGGAATAGGAACGATTATTAGTCACTTGCTTGAATTTTGGCTATTAGTTAGTTAGTTTGTGAATTACCTCCCAATTTCTTGTTCTCGCGGGCAAACTGGTTGTTGGCATCCTTAACCTTGTCGAGCTCGTGGACAGTGCGCACAAGATCGGCCTGCTTGTTCTTCAGATCACGCTGGCTGGTCTCGAACAGGACAATGGTCTCATCCAGACGGCTCTTCAGCTCAACATTGTGCTTCTCAAGGGTGTTGACCGATTTGGTCAGCTCGCGGCAGCTATTGTTCGATTTCTCCAGATCAATGATAAGGACCTCAACTTCGCTGGCAAGACGCGTCTTGGTCTTCTCCAGATTGTTGACCTTAACGATAAGGGTTTCGATGTGCTCCTCCAGTTCGGTGATGCGCACCTGGTACTTGCGACGAATCTCTTCGACCTCTTCGGCACGAGCTGCAACTTCGGCATTCCATTTGTTTTGCCATGAAGTAGCATCGGCATTGGCCTTGACCAACTGACGTTCCAAGTCAATACGTGCCTCGGACTCTTCCTCGAGTTGATTGCGAACCGAATCCAGTTCGATCTCAACCTGATGCAATGAAGATTCGAGCAGGGAGCGACGACGGTCTTCGTCTTCCAAACGGCGGCGTGCATCTTCCAGTTGGGAGATCACTTGGCTCTTGGAAAACGAGACGGTGTCCAGCTGGGTCTTGAGATCTTGGACGTCCTTGATCAGCTCAATGTTCTCCTGCGAGAGGCGAGATTTGTGCGAAGTGATATCGATGACAGTGCGATTCAGTTCCTCGATTTTCACATTCAACTCGCTAATGGAGATTTCCAACTTGGAGATGTGTTTCTCGGACACGATCTTCTCCTTGTTGTACGATTCGATTTGGGAGAGCAGCTCATAGACTTCAGCCTGGAATTTGGCCTTGTCCTTTTCGGCTCTGAAATCATTATTGAAAATCTTCACATTAGTTACGATCAAAAGAAGAGAATCATAAGAAGCAAAATGCAAAAAACTCTCAATACTTAGGGGCCAAAGCCTAGAGAAGCTTTGGTAATCAATGGATCAAGCATGTATGATCGATATAAACAAAAGCTCTGCCAAGGGGGCTAAAAACATGTTCAGATCATAAGTATTAATCGCCTGGAAGCAAGCTATGAAAATTTGTTAAATATAAAATAGAAAAATTTCATTTCATTCGATTGATCATCATTCTCAACGTTTTGCCACAGTTCACAAGGAGGGCGGAATGGGGCGGGTGGGCAGGCTGGGTGCAGGGTGCATAGGGGGCAAAATTCATTCACCAACCTGACCCAACCACCCCCCCCCTCCATCCCCATCCCCATCCACCCACTCACTCACCTACCTAAATCAAGTGAAAAAGCAAAAGCAAAACGTATCGAATTTCCACCAAAAAGTTCAATTGGTCAAAAAGAGACAACAACAACATTAAAAATCAACACACATTTTGAATATGATTCAATCAAAGACATATTTGGGTTGGGGCGTTGGTGCAAATGAGAGAAAGACAGGCAGACAGACAGACAGACAAGCGGACAGACAAATAGACAGACAGACAGACAGACACACGCAGGCAGTTAGAGTGAGACAGACACTGAGAGAGAAAAGAAGTGGGAGAGCGTTTGGCAAATGAAAGAGCAAGCACAACAACAAAAATTTCGATGAAAATTTTCAAAATTTTCTAAAAATAAATACCAAAAAAAAAAAAAAAAAACACAATATTTGCCTAGCCTCTAATTTGTGGGGTTGTTGTTGTTGTTGTTGTAGTCGGTGGTGTTGGTGGTGGGGCAGGAACATATGATTTGATTTCGTGCGTGCCCCAAAGACCGCAAGCTTTTGAAAGCTTTTGCGTTTAGAGTGAGACGACTATAGTGTCTGATATTTCGCATCATATGGCGGAAGTGCGCAAACTCATTGGGAATTATAACCGAACCGAAAGTTGCAACCAAACAACTGGGTAATACAATTTACTAACTGTAAAGTGTGATTAAATGGATTATACGTGGTTTAAAAACCATAAATTAAGCAAGTCACAGGAGGCCAAACGGCTCAAGATGAGGCAGAGACAAGCATACACGATATACATATTGGCCGTTAGCCTTGAATTGGGTAATGATTTTGAAATTAGAAAAAATTCCTTAGCATTTATTTTTGGAAATTTTGGCGTATATATATATTTATATATATATATATTTTTTGAGTGTATGTGTGTGTTTTTTTTTTATTCGATTTGGAAATATGAGCAGTACCAACAAGAGGTCTCTCGCTCTCTCTCTGTCTCTGTGTGTTCTCTCTCGTTCTCACTTTTCGAATTTCACTTTACAAAATTTGTGTCAATAGAACTTTGCAAGCAATGCAATTTTTCAGTTGTCAGTTTGTTTTAGTTTTTTCTTTCCGCTTGTCATGGCATTTTGATGAATTGTTTATGATCTGGTTATTTTTTTGCGATTTTTTTTTTTTTTTTTTGGATTTCTGCTAGTTTATGGTTTATGTTTTTATGGCTGGTTCTTGGTTCTTGATTTTGTGATTTTTTGGTTTTTTGTTTTTTGGGTCAATGGGGCAAATGCAAGGTTACTAAGCCATTGTGTGTGTGTGTTGTTACAAGACATGGCAAGACATTGAAAATTTAACCAGCTGATGGGCAATCAATCATTCCGACCATACAAACAAAACACAATGTTGGAAAATATATAGATATACGAGAGATATATATGTACCTAGCCTTATTTTTCGTTAGGATTTCAACTTGTTCCTGGAAATCCGTAATAATTTCGTTGTGCTTCTTCTTCAAAAGCACGGTGGTCTCCTCAGATTCAAGATGAACATCCTCAAGCAATTTGCGCAGCTTCAACAGCTCAGCATCACGCTTGCGATTGGCTTCAAACTGGCAAAAGGAATGAAAGAATGGAGTTAAATTTTGATCACTGTTTTAGTTTTTGCACAAAACTTACTTGATGTTCAGCACCACCTTCGGCCTCCTCAAGACGCTCGGACATCTGTATGACCTGAACGCTGAGATCGGCTTTCTCACGCTCGATCTGTAATAACAATAGAAATTAGTATATGAATTAAACGACTTATCTTAGTTAGCTTAGCATACTTAGCATACTTAATGCATAATCTATCTAATCAAGACTTGACTTCGATCATTCTAGATCTCATTAAACTATATTCAATGCAAATGGTCCATGATATATATAATAAATCACATTAATCAGTCAAAAATAATTATGCATATGCAGCAAATATCTAAAATAACAATGGCAAAATGCCAAGAAAAAGCGAATAAATTAAACATTTTTTGTATAGGTGAAAAGAGCAACAACTATGTATGTATGTACATTCGGCCAGTCATTCTACATAATTCATCTGTGTCTGAGTGAATGTTTTCTATATAAGCATTTCCAAAAAAGAAAAAACCATTTCATTTGATCATTTTCACTAGAAGAATATCAAAAAATGTTCTTTTCTTTGTTGTTTTTTTCGCCAAAGTTGACCCAATTGAAGAATTTGCTTCTTGACTGGTAATTAAATGAAATTTTATGTGTGTTTTTTTTCGCATTCGAATGCTGTCAAATGTAATTTGTGGCATGGACCAGATTGCAGGCGAATTTTAAGAAAATTTGAAAACCCTTTCTAAGCATATAAACTTAAATTGATCTTCTATTTAGCACATTCTTAGTCATGTTTTTTTGGTTTTTCTAATACCAATAAGTATCTACCTTACATATATGAATGGGTATATATGCATGTATGTGTGTGTGTGTGTGTAGGATTGAACAAAGTTGCTCTAAAGGCCATATCTATTGGGCGATTGGGTGGGGGATTGTGAACGTAAATCCATTTGCGCCATATGTATCTTGAAGATACATTTTTGTATCTTCAGTTTTCTGTTTCTTGGTATTTGTTGCCACCTATACATGCACACGTACACACATACATACATATGCATATGTAGATAGAAATCTACAAATATACCAGCAGGCGGTGTGAAAACTTTTAATGTGCATGAAAATTATTTAATTTTCCCACACACACAACATGCCAACCCACACACTGAAGGCTGTCTCTCTGTGTGTGTGTGTGTGTGTGTGTGTGCCAGCGAATTTTCCTTTTGGTCTCTCATTCCGAGAGATGATGATGTTTTTTGGCTACTCTATTTTCTTTTCTTTTCTTATTTTGTTGTTGTTGTTGCCACTTTGGCTTGTTCATATTTATTTTGTTGTTGCTGGTTGGTTGCTTGCTTGTTTTTGCTGCTTCAAGTTAATCATTTGCTTGTGTATTGAATGTCGTGCGCTAATTTTAGCCAGTTTGTTCCATATTATGAGTGTGTGTATGAGTGTTGGCCATTTGCTTGGAACAACTTATATGAATCTATATGCATATGAATATATGTATACACACGTGCTATGTGTGTGTGTGTGTGCTAATCCATAAAGCAAAAGTAATTAAAATTATTTCCACAAAATGCGATAGAAATGCGATTTTTTTTTTCGGTCCCCACCTTTAGCACCTCCTCCACATATTTTCCTGGTATATTTTCTATACTACGCCCCAGGCCAGACCGGGCCGCATTTTCTAAATTTGTAATGGCAAACAGGAACACACACACACACACACACACACACACATACACTCTCTGGGGAGCAATATGCACATGCTGAATGGAAGTGCTTTGGGCTTTTTGGTATGCCAAAAAAATGTTCTATTCTCTTTTCCCTTTTTTTTGCATTTTGCATTTTGGTTGTTATTTGCTTTGTGTCTCTTTCAAAGTAAATGTTTTGTCTTTGCAAAAGCACAACAACAATAAGCCAAACTAAATCATTTATCACACGCACCACACACTCACACACACACACCCAGGGAATCAGTCAGTCAGTCAGTCGAAACCAATTGAAGTTCAATGCACACACATCATTATCATCATTTGTGCTAACAACCAATAGAACAACAACAACTATAACAACAACCAAATGAAAATGGAAAACTCTTGAAGGGTAGGGTTTATTCTTAGCTCAGCAATTGGCTTTTTGTTGTTTGTCTTTTCACTTGATTTTTCTTCCTATTTATTTGTGTTTTTGCTTTGTTGACTTTCCACATATTTTTGGGTGTTGTTTTTTTTTTAGGGTGACATTTGGCGTGAACGGATAAAAGTGAAAATACGGCAAATTCGTACTGTAAAATTGGGGGCCGAAATAAGAGAGTGTGAGAGAGAGAGAGAGAGAGAGAGGAATTTTTCATCATCATCATCATCATCTACATCAATTTCTAGCCGGTAAGCATGTGAAACATCTTTCCCTTTTTTGATTTCTGCCTAATATTAAGATTTTTAGTCTAATCAACTATTTGCTTATTAAATTAAATATATAAAATAATCCAATTTGAACTTAAGTCTAGTGAATATAAAAAGTATAACTCACCCTTTGACGCAATTCACGTTCAACTTCAAGATCATCTTGGAGCAAACGGATCTTGTCCTGGAAAATTTGAAAAATTTCATCATTTACTATTACTTTGAATAGATAATCTCATTTAGTTTACAAATTCATCATCTTCTCATCTCATACATATATGCAAACTTATATACAATCATTCTATATGCAAAATATGTATATGCAAAAAAAAATATATATAAATTGGTATTAATTTCACATTTTCTTAGCCATTTCATATCACAATTTGAATTCATTATGCACAGAAAAAAAATATGTAAAAAAAAATGGATGAAACATTCATTGAAAATAAAACAAGAAAAAAAATGGACAAAAAAAATAAAAGCAAAGGATTTAGAGAAAGTCAAAAATTGTTCGTTTTTAGATATTGAAATGTATCTCATAGATGCTCATTACATAATTTTGTTTAGCAATGCTTATAGAGGTATGTATCTATACAGTCAGTCCGTTATAGGTAGATATATATACATATACATATATATATATATATATATATATATACATATATATAATTATATGTAGATATAATTTGCTTAAACGAATTTTGTATATTTCCACACTCAAAAACGGCGCGAATAACAACACACACCGAAACAGAGACACACACACACACACACACACAGACGCACACACGCATTGCAGACACATACATTTTAGTTAGAGTGTGCATGTGTGTGTGTGTGTGTATTAGTGCTCTGAAGAATTTTTCTTTTAATTTTCTTTTCCTTAAGGTTTTTTTTTTCGTTTAGTTTTCGTTCGTTTCGTTTTTTTTTTTGATTTTCTTTGACTTTTCTCGTATTCCTTCATCACACACACCGAAAATTTTGGCGTACACACGCACAACATTTCGGTTTTTCTTTGGCTTTTCTTTAACTTTGCTTTTCAATCTTTTGGTTGTTCGTTTTTCTTGAAATTTTCTTTATCGAATTAGAGGAAGGGATGGTGAGGAGTTAGCGGGTTTACACAAAATACAAAGTTTTTTCCATTTTGCATCCAGCATTTTGTGTTGCGATCCATTCATCATCATCATCATCATCATCATCATGATCATCTTCTTCTTACCTCCAAGCGGGAAAGAGAGCTCAGATCCTGAATATATTCGATGTTAACATCGGCCGCACCGGGTCCGGTGGATGTGGCCCGGTAGGAGTATTTCGAGGAGCGTACAGCTTGCGATGACGACATGATGTTTGAATTGATTAGATTTTCAAAAAAATTGATTTTCTATTTGAAACAAAAAAAAAATAATTTCCTTTCGTTACGCGTTTCTCGTTAGCGCGTTTGACTTTTTCAAGTATTCTGGTTTAGAACGGAAAATCTCTACAGCACCGCACACAGAGTTTGTTGTAGTTGTCACCGAGTCACCGAAAAAATTCGTAATAAACGTCGGAGTAAGGCTGGTGATCTACTGAACAAGAGATCCCGTTGTCGTTCGAATAAAGAGTATTTCGTTGATTTGGTCGCTGATCGCAAATGTTTTCGTCTATTTCTACGATTTCTCGTTGGCTCGGCTCGCCTGTTTTTCTTTTTCTTTTTTTTTTTGTTTTGTGGTTCGTCGTCGTCTTTTCTTCTTCGAGTTTTTGAGTGTGCTTTTTGGCTGCCCAACCCACCCCACTCCGGCTCTTGTCCCTGTCGAAAGAAAAGCCCACATAATACTTTCGGCAGGCGTTTCACGGTGGCTCAACATTTTGAGTGAGTTTTTTTTTTCTCAATTTGGTCCCTCGATCTCCTTGTCCGGCGTAGAGCATCTATCCGTAGTCGCTGCTTGTGTGTGTGTGTGTGTGTGCGTGTGTGTTAATTGCTCAGTTGTGTGGAACATTCTTTGATTCGGCTCTTTTTTTTTCTTTCTTCTTTTCTTCTTGTTGGTAATTCGGCTTTTTGCCGTGTGTAAACGCATTTTCACGCTAGTTGCCCGAATATCCCCCACAAAAATAAACTCAACGAAGATTTTTCATCTATTCCTCTCTCCCTATGGGTGTGTGTCTCTGTATGTTTATGTGTGTGTGTGTGTGTGTGTTGCTGTTGTTTTTCCGCTTACCTGTAATTAGCCTGTGTCATTTATATGCTCCTCATGCGTTTCATTTTCTGTATGTATCACTGAATAGCGTCTGGCCAAAGCGAAATGAAAACCCAGTGGGCCAAATTAACTTTCATTAAGACGAAGTTTCTATACCCTAATCAATCATTCAATCAAATTGCCATTAAAACTTATGTTGAACAATGTCTATAAGAAAGTTGTAAGATCTTGTCTTTATCTAACATTCTCTTGCTGATGTTAGATAGTTAGAAAATATCTCATAGATACCAGTGGCGGATCTAGCTTATAATTTAGATGGGGGCCATCGGTTCTTTGGGTAGAAAACTGCACAGTTCAGAGGGGAAAATCCTTCTTTGGTTAATCCAAAGATCTGATACTCTGTGGATACTAAATCTATAATTTTGAATGATACTAAAATAAATGTAGCCCTATTGGGTTAGGGTATTCATCAAAATTTAGTATCTACACGTAAATTTTCCTACCATAACATATAAGTCATGTTGAAATTTTTGGCAGCTTCTTTTAAACAGAAGCGTTCATAAAGTTCATAATTTTCATAAAAAAACAACAACACACAAAAAAAAAAACCATAAAGATGGAATAGGAAAGATACATACACAACTATATACACATGTATGTATATATGTATGCACATATGTAGGTAAGTATATTTGTTTATTTTTGTATTGTATCTCCAGCTAACTAGTCAGTTAGTTAGTGTTAGCCATGTTTTGTAATATCAAGTTTTTCCGTTTTGTTTAAGCACGTAAATTCTGATAAATAGAATATGTGTGTATATATGTTTGGTAAATTCACCCACCAGACCAACGTGACTTGATCAATTCAATTTGTTTATACCAATTTATAGAATATTCATTAAACACTAACAACATTTAATACTCGGCTTTATAGAAAGGAGACAAAACTCTTATATTAATTCTTGTAAAGTCAAAAAGTTAGATATATGTACAATATATAAAGTTTCTAGCCTCTAATGCCTTAACTTATTCCATTTTGTGTTATTTTAGGATCCATAAATGTTTAGTTTAGAAACTGTTTGTTTATAAAATGAATAATGCCTGTCAGATGCAACAATGTAATTATTCGCGATTATAAATAATCGTCAAGTTGATTTGCTTCCAAACTGATCGATCACAGGCTAAACTAGGAAATTTCTATATAAAGTAAAATATTTTCAGATATATCAAAATGGTGCGTCTCAATTACAACGACTTAACAACAACAAATAAATAATTAATCCAATTTTTATTATCTCTTAAACTTTGACTTCGAGTAAGAAAGAAAGCTAAAGATTGACTACCCAAGCATATTGAAAGTTTTCTTTCGAAAAGGATACAATGTAAAGTGTATCCCATATACATATGTACACACATTCTCTTTTCCGATTGCGAACGTTTTTATTGGAATAGAATTTGAGATCTGTTCCTGTTCCTTTTGATTTCAAGTCAATTTACTCGCTTTTGAATTTCTATTATTCTTCAGTATGTTGAGAATAATATTAGCCATAAGTGAATAAATTCTATTCAAGAATTTTTCTTATCCTAGCAATTTGAAAATTGAATGAAAAATGGAATTGATCTGTTCTCGTTTTCGAACATTTGCAATCGAAATACTTATGTTCAAGGGCGTGGACAGGTTTTGACACTCTTTTTTGTTTATTTGCATTCAAATAGTAAACCAGACGACAAACAAGCTAATTTAAAACCAGCAAGCTCCATTATCAATAGACTTGAGAATTGCTGAACCCATACTATATTTTACCTGCTAGAACTAGTTGGGAATTACAAATAAATTAATCGAAAAAAGCGAAAATTTACAAAGAATCCAATCAAGCTTTTCCAGAAGGAGTTGAAAAAGAAAGCTTTCTGTTGCAAAAATTGAAATAGACATGAAATTATTTTGGTTTAACAAGAAAATTGAAGGGCTAGAAATGAAACTGATTAGTAACCGTTCTTTTTTTCCTCTCATTGTCTAAGGCTTTTCGAAACATTGCCAAGGATATTTAAGTTAAAATTTTCAATTCCGCTAAGTTTTGAGGCACTGTCTACGTGACCTCCGCCACAGTGGCTGGAAATGGGTGCTGCCTGGCTGCCTTAAGAAATATTATACTTATAGAATCTATATGAAGATATCTTTATATTTTGTTCTCAATATCATCTATGCCAAAAAGCCAATTTCAATTATATGTAAAATTGTTAAGAAAAAAAATAAATAAAACAGATGAGAGAGAGAACAGACTTTTGTGACTTTTGGCATCGAAAAATATTATGCTGTGACATAAATAAATATCGTAAAAAAAGACTATAAACAAAGAATAGAAAAAAATTACTCGAATTCTAACTATACATATAGAACTCGTATGTATGCAACATACAGGTTAGATATATGTACGTATATATATATAGTTTGAGTGAATTGAATCCTTGGCAATGCGCTGACAAGGCTTTTTGCATGTCTGGCTTTTCTCAGACAATATGCTGTCAGCCAACAATTGTTGTTTAATGGCCATGTAAATGGCAAAACAACAATATCTACATAAATATTTATATATGAGAAATGTTGGCCAAACTATTTATTATTATTATATATAGAGTAATTCCATAGATGTAGAAACTGGGCATGTATATACCTACATATATATATGGATAGATAGCTGATCTGAACTGCACGCATTATTAAACAATTTTGTTACAATTTTGAGTGAGTTTTTTGGCTAGAATTTTCCAAAAAAGAAAAGCTTTTTGAGTGTATATATATATATATATATTTTTTTTTTTTGCTCGACACGATCTCCTCCACCTGTGACACACACACACACAGTCATATATCCACTCCTATATAACTATATACATATACTTAAAAATGATTTTTCGCTTATTTTTAGCAACTGAATTTTGTTTCTTTTTTTCTTTCATTTTGTGTTGTTGTTGCTGCTCATAATCATGTTCATTTTCCACACACATTTCACCTGAACTACACAGAGAAATACATACATACAGACATAAGAAAATAGATGAAGAAAAAAAAACCAAAAAAAAAAAATATCGTTCGTTTTGGTATCTTCTAGATACTTAGTGCTACTTGAGGATCGGCACTGCCATAACTTTATTTATTTTATGCATGTAGATACACACTCACACACTTACACACACACCAAGTATGTGTGTAGGTATATTTAAAATGAAAAAAAAATATATTCTCTGTTTGCCACATTTTGGAATGTGTAATATTTTAAAAATAACATGGCGAATATGTAGCAAAGCAATCTAACTCGATAAATAAGTCAGCTAAAAATAAACCAGACAAATGAACAGAGCGAACGACACCTTTTTGTCAAACAAATTCCTCGTCAGATGATTGCAAGTAAATTTCGCTTATAATTCCCAACTGCTTCACACGCACACAGTCAAGACAATAAAAGAAAGAGAGAGAGAAAAAGAGGTGGAATGCGTTCCTTTTTATTTCTGCATAAACTTACCTACCTAACTTTCCGGCTCATTGCCCAGCATTTTACAGTTACGCTGAGGTCAGTGATGGAGACACACACACACATACACACACACAGCCAGTAGGGGGAGGCGGAGAACTAGGAGGCAGGAGCTCTATGGGAGAAGACAGAAGTCACTCATCACTCTGCTCTGGTCGTTGTCTCCTCTCTATCTCTCCTCCCCCCCCTGCTACTTATGTATGTGCTTTATGTTTCGTGTGCCAGCACATGAAATTAGGTCAAAATTGTTATGATCACACAGATACAAATATATATCTACACGTGTATGTATAGAGTGAAATATATATATATGTGTGTGTGTATGTAGAAGCATGCCTGCTATGCAGTTATATATAGATCGGCATCAGGCTTGAGGCATGAGGAGATGAGGTGTTTTCCTGCTTTATTTTTCTTTTTTTTTTTGTTCATAAAGTGTGTGTGCCCATTTGACAAGTGCTCAGCCACTTTTTGCTATGCCTCACTTGAGGACGAAGCCCTTTTTCGGCCATAAGAGGTCTGCTGCGGCTCTCGGCGGGGTTAAAAGTGCCAAGTAGATAAGCTCAAGTGGGTGGGTGGTTAGTTGGCCTCGTTGAGTTCCAAAGATCACAGACCAAAAATAACTTTTACTCTGCAATGCAAACTAAGAAACAAACTAAGAAATTTCCCACACAGTTGATGGATTTTAATCTTATAAATTTCCTTAAACTTACAATTTTCTTAGCCACGTTTTTGATTTCTGTTTTTTTTTTTTCTCTTTCTCTCTTCTTTTCGATTTTTGCCAAAATTTATTTATACAATATTTTTGCCGTCCATCGATGACAAGTTCAAATTGCAAATATTATTGAATAACGACTTTGAAATACTTCGTATTATTTGAACTAAATTGATTTGGTTTTCATTCCATAATAGAAGAAATATATAGAATATGGAAAAGAATGAATGTTAAAAGTTGTGATGTTTGTATAATTGTCGAAGACATAACCAAACTCTATGGTTTTTGGATCCAAAGAATTGAACTTACAAACATTCTTGGATAAAGTTTAGTTTAGAAATGAACAGGTAACAAGTAATTAAAGCATCTTTTATCCATATGTTCAGGAGCTTTGTTCCGAAATGTCAACAAAATCCAATCTTGACTCTTGTTTTATGGTTTTTTTTTCGTATTGAAAGCATAATCTACCAAACTCTGGTATGAATATTACAAAGCGTTAAGTTGTTTGCGTTTGAGATAGTTTATTTAATGATTCAGCAAGCTAAAATGATACTTGGTTTTAATAAAAGAAATAGACTAACCATCCTAAGAATTTCAATTGATTCATCGAATAAAAAAAGAAACTAGAATTAAGCATCTTCAAAAATGAGTCAGTTTCTTTTCTAATATCTAATAAATATCTTTTAATAGGTAAGACAAGTAAGCAAATTTCTCCAAGGCTTAGGCAGAATATTCCCATTCACTCTGTGGTTCCACTTGGTTACAGGGTATAAACTGATGACATGGTTCAACTAACGTTTAATGAATCACAATTCGCTCAATATGTTTTTTAATGTCAATAGGCATTGTCGGTACCCACTCAAAATGAATATTTGTCAAATAGAGAGATTTCATGTGTCTTATTTAGCAGTTGTTTTTGACCATTTTGTATGAGCTTTCTGCCTTAGAGGCCCACCACCTATCTATAACATGCAGAGTGACGTGTGCGTTTGAGATGAGTCACAGTCTGCCAGGCTATGAATCGTATTGTATCTTAATATATATATCTATATCTATATATACACAATTTTACATATACAGAGCTATGTGGGCGATATATACCTATATATATATATATGAAATATTTTCTTGATACAATATTTGATCGGCCAAACCGATCTAGTACAAAAAAAAAAAAAAGTAGAATTCGACAAAATATTGTCGTGTTTTATATAAACATGTGCAATTAGAATGAAAATATGCAAATACTAGTCTGACCTTTTTGGCAAAGAATTTGCAACATATTAAATTCATAAATTTCATTTCATTGCATATATTTTTGTAGAGCAATGTGTGCTCAATATATACAAACGAAATATATGCATGTTTAATAATCGTTGCCATCAAAATCAATCGAAGGTAAAATGCATTCAAAAATAGAGTCTGTCATAATTCCTCAACTTCACATCGCTCATTGGCCATGTTTTTTTCGAGTTTATGAAGTGACGACGGAAGAGTTTATGAACATTTCACCAAATACATATAATCGAAATGAGACATGCTTCCAAGTGGTATTTCTTTTTGGGTGGGCTTGGCTATAGAGTGTTTTCTAGTCGTTGTGACTAGAGAGTCTGCCTGACGCTTGCTCTTAATTTTAGCAAAACGATTAATCATCAGAAATATTTGCAAAATTGTGACGATAAATTCAATTGAAATTTAATTAATGCCAACAGGCGACACATTTTTGTCAATACAAATTACAAAACCATGTAAAGCAAAAAATTTAAGCCAAAAATTACGTATACGCAATTTACAAAAAATGCAAATTTAAGCTAATTTTTATAGTATTTCAGAAACAAACAAAATAAACAGTTATGTTAAAGGAAACGCTAGATAAGTAATATATATTAAAGCCGAAAGCTTTGTCGGTTAAAATTTGCCTGTGAAATATCTCAAGTGGATTTCCTGGAAAAAACAATAACTTCTAAAAGAACTATACAAATTTGTTTAAAAATTTATCATTTTGGCGCTTTCTTTGGTGTTGCCACTTTACGTTATCCAAGTTCATCGTTACGTTTTCCATAAGCCAAAACTTTGCAAAAATGCTGCCACTTTGTCTCAGTTTATGAAGCCCTCTGGTGGTGAAATGAAGAACTATTCATAGTAAATCGTCAAGAAAGTTGATTTAAAACATAAATTTTATGTGGTAAACATTTGTTTTAATCTGTTTTTTTGTTTAAGAATAATTTTGTAGCACTTTTGCTTATAATTTGTCTTTATTATAATGTCAAATAAAAGTTAGCGCCACAAAAACAAAGCATTAGCAGTCTGGCAGCCTCAACATAGGGTTGCCTCTGTGCTTATGCCAATGACGTAACGTGGCGCCCTCTGGGAGAGAAGCTTTTTAAGCAATTTGCTGATATTTCCTATTGGAATGAACCGCTTATATTTAAAATTATCAAGTTTAGAAAGTATTACACGACGATTTAGTTTGGAAATTATTAAATATGTTATTTAATTTAAAAATCTCATTAGATGATTCTTTTTATAGTCTTAAAACATTAGTTATATTTCATTCAACATAAATAAACCATTTAGATTTTAATGCTTATTTACTTTATTAGTTTTTGTTTTGATCTTAGAACTTTAAACAGTAAAGAAACTAAATTTTAGAAAAAATGTCACAATCGATTACCATGAACTTTCTCCAAAGACTTTCTTAATTCTCTCTCTTCATTACATTACAAAAAAGTGATTTCTTCGGCTTAATTGAATGATGATCGTTTGAGGATTCATCACTCTTATTTTCGTGTAGACTGCAATCAAATAATCAATTCTCAAAGACCAGCAAATTGTTTAAATGACGGAAGGTGACATAGTTGACAACCACAGCATAGACGTAGCAAGTATAAATGTAGGCCCACCAATGCAAATGCCATGGCACTCCCATCCAGGTGTCATCTTTGGAGTAGTCAACATCATCAGGAGCATCATCATGACCTGTGAACAGGCGACGAAGCATTTCACCGGCCAGATAAACAATGCTCAGCAGCAGAATGAGGCGACGCAAATGGATCAATGTAAGGGCCATTCTGTATACGATAGCAGATATATTAACAAATATATATACAGTATATATGTATATACACAATATAATCGAATGGCCAGAACTGTGATTAATTTCTCAGGGCATTCTCGTTTCACACACGCACGCTTTTCGATCTGTTTTATTCCCTTTTGTTTTTTTTTTTTTGTTGTGTCACATGAATTTATATCAGAATTTTTATTTTTACTTTGCTCTCCATTCGGTAAATATTTTCTTGTCTTTATGCGAATTATTTGCGTTCTACTTTTTTGTTTTCTTTTTCGTTGCTATTTTCATCGATTTTTGTTGGCAACACTAGCAGAAAGTTTTTGGGAAACATTTTTGAAAATCGGCTAAAAAGTTTTCCTCTCATTTTAATGCTTTTACAAATGGCGGGTTTTGAATTTTGAATCTCTTTTGGGATAGTTTTTGAAAGTTTTAGTAACTGTTAATAGAAAAGATCCTATAAAATTATTATTGCTGTCTTGGTTGAATATGGATCTGAATATATGGTTGGAAAAAAGGTTCATTACGCAACTTTTTTAAAAAGAAAGTATAATGATGTTTTTATCCCCCTTAAGGACCACTTGGACTAATACGTGAAAAGCTACAAAACCTTCAAAATTATGAAAGCCAACATTTTTGAAATAAATGAAATTTTAAAACAAATCATTGTGTTTCTTTTTAAAAAAGTAATAATGCAGTTCGCCTTGGAATATCCGAAATAGGAGAAATATATTAAGTTAATGTCTTTTTGTTTTACTATCGCCAATTGATCGACTTTTTTCATAATTACAGCAAATGAAAAGATTAAACAACAAACACAAAAGAAAAGAATGGAGCAAAATATTTTGCAATTTGTTATCGTTATTTATCAAATTATGTCTGGTTTTTTCATCAACATCAATTCTAAACAAAGTAAGGAATCTATGTCATCGCTTGCTAAATCAAAATCCAAAATTCAACTCAAAAATCCACTTCAAAGACTAAATATTCTACTTCAAAATGCTTTTCAGCGCGTCAAAATGTACATAAGTTACCTACTTCGAAGTATCTGCCGAGTATTGGCCATAAAACAAAAAAAAAAAAAGAGAGGGAACATTTTATACAAATATCAACATGAGTTTCAGCCGACATGGCGTATACGCAATATTGCGTATACGTAATATTTTCTAATAAAAATGCTTGAGACATTGGCACTTCACACCAGAGCAGAGCAGAGCAGAGCAGCGCAACGCAGCGCAGACTCAATCAAAATCCCAATCCGCTCCAGTCTCCAAAATAACCTTGAAAAGACGATCAAATCCGCAGACGATTAAGCACACACAGAGCATAGAGATTTTCCAAAAAAAAGATCGAAAAAAAAAACATTATTCCGTCTTCTACACCGAAAACCAAACAAAAGCATCAACATCTTGCAACATAGTGAGGTTGGTTAAGAATCGTGGCGGCGAAATGTGCCAGCAAAATATACATACAATATTTAAATTAAATATTGGCACACAAGCAGCGAGCCAACTAGCCAACCAGCCAGCGAGTCAGCCATTGGGCTAGCCAGGCTAACTAGAAAATGAGTTGCGTACATGTGTTGCAACAGCAGCTGCCCCGTCCATGCTGTCGACAAAAATTTTACAAAATGTTCTAAATAAAAATCAACAAAAGAAAACAAAACAAAAAACTTAAGAGAATAAAATTTACAAAAAAAAAAACAAAAACCCACACACACACAGAAAAACTATTAACTGCATTTTATTGTTTGTTGCTGTGACATGAAAAGAAAAATGTATCAAAATTTTAAGCAAAACTATCAAATTTATTGTCATTAAAAAAAAGGAGATTTCATAAGTGAAACCAACGATTCGATAGCATGTTGATAGATCTCAGTTTCTTCGATAACTGTCACAGTGCACAGCATTTTGCAACACTAGCAATTGGCAAAATATGTATGTCTCAAATCTGTGCTTTACTTATTCAAATTGAATAGCAAATGAATAACTCAAGTGCGATTCTTAGTTTACCTTTAAGACTAGTTCGGACTAGTTACCTTTCAAGCGATTAAATAGAAATAGAAGTTTAGTTTAGTTTCTATTAAGGTTTTATTGGGGTTTTATTGGAGTTATCTTTTTGGTTTCCCTTCCTTTCCTTAAGATTTTTGTCGAGTTGTCGTTAAGGCTTTATAAAAATTTCCTTCGGTTTCCTTAGTACATATTTCTCGAGGTTTCCTTTGCAAAAGTATCTTCTATAATTTGGCTAATTAACTTTCCAAGGGTTTATCAAATAAAATCTTTGCAGGGTAAAACAAACTTAAACTTCTGAGACTTATCACTTTTCCCCATACACTTTTTCCAGCTTTTATAATCAGGTCAGTGGCGCCCACTTAAAAGCTTATAGATTATTTCTTGTAGTTTTTATTACATTTTCCATGGGAATTTCCCTATGATAGTTTTGGGGGAGGGGGATGGCAAACAGATCGTGCGGCATCAACTGACAGCAGCATCAACACATTTTCCTCAATGCTCGCTCAGCTACCCTTCGATTAATTTTATTAACTAGCATTTCCATATCATTTCTCTATCATCTCTCATTGCATAATCTGTCGCTGATGGCACGCCCCACGGCCCCCAAGACATAAATTACAAATACGTAACGCAACGGAAGAAAAAAAACAATCGTACAAATGATTGAAAGCGCCCCGGCACAAAAGTTTCCCCTGCTCCCAGTTTGCCCAGTTGCAGTTTCAGCTTCAGCTTCTGGTGGTGGTGGTGCTGGTGGTGGTGGCGGTATATTTGTATGTATGATTGACCGACCGCGTTATGCACCTCGATGGCTAGATGGCCTGCTCCCGGGTATTGTCGGGGTCTGACTTTTATGGCTGTCGGTGTATTTTTTATGGCCTGCCCCAAAAAAAAAATTCATTTCATTTCAGTTTCAGTTTCTAGTTTTTGAGGCGGCCAACATTTTGTTTCCTCGATTTGTTTGCATTCGCTTTACTTTTCAAATCGCGTTGGCGTTGGCTTCGACTTTGGCGTCAACATCTCTCTGCCACGCATTGGGAAAAATATTTGTGGAAAGCATGCAAAATGAACGCCTGTTGTGGCTCTTTTAGTTTTTTTTTTTTTTTTTTTTTTGTTTCTTTGTTTTTAATGCAGCGTTGAAAGCTATTTGTATCTGTCGGTCAGATTGGGTTAAGTCCCTATTCCCTACTCCACCACCCGGCACCTCTCCTTCCCCGCTCTCCTTTATCTCTGCTTGGTAAC
This sequence comes from Drosophila willistoni, assembly GCF_018902025.1. Classification (NCBI taxonomy): domain Eukaryota; kingdom Metazoa; phylum Arthropoda; class Insecta; order Diptera; family Drosophilidae; genus Drosophila; species Drosophila willistoni. The sequence continues at coordinate 3,379,122 of NW_025814057.1, forward strand.
CAACTGCATGTCTTTCGTCAAAGTGTCGAGCCACTTTGCTGCCTGCCGTCTGCTTGAGGAGGAGGGTGATGATGCTGCTCTTCTATAGCTATTAGCCCATTGATGCCCCAACTCTCTCTGTTACACTTTGAGATTTTGTTGAGATTTTCAGGCAATTTAGCGTATCTTTGTCGCGCAATCTGATTTATGTGTGAAGAGGGACCTATACTGGGCCCGGGATGATACCTCCGAGAAAGGGGAGTGGTGGCTAGTCGGCGGGGTGGGAGGGCCAAAGGCATTTGCTTTCAGCGTAGATATCATTTGAATGGTTTTTGGCATTTTGCGCATATTTAGTTTTAAATGTATTACTAAAATGAAATAATGCTCGGCGGTTGCAGAGACGTCATTCTCCTCCTTTAGCCGCACGCTTCCGGTGTTGCCCCTCTCGCCGTTTGCCCTCCGTTGTCTCACTGCTCTTCCCGTATTCTATACTATTGAAATTTTCCCATGTGGTTCTCCTCCTCCTTCTCCTCTCTGTGGTTCAGTCAGTTCATTTCAGTTCAGTTTTTCAGAGATCCGCTGGCCGGCGAAAAAAAGTGGCACACAAAATTTTATTTTTAAAATCAGAACAAATATCAATTCTAGAGTCGAGTGCGCGATATCTGTCGTGGTCTTCTATATGATATCCTCTATGATATTTACTGAATATACAAACATATATCTCCTCTGATAAATGAATGAAGGCATGCATGTGTCTTAGGTGGGCGGGGGAAGTGGGCGGGGGAAGTGGGCGGGGGTAAACCATTCAGTGGATTAGTGTTTTCTTTCTTTGTTTTGCCTGGGGCGGAAGAAAATGTTTCATTGTGAAATCTCTTTTAGTATAAGCATTAGAATATATATAAAAAACTTAAATTTAGGAATCAAGTTTGCCAGGAAATGTGTGCAAAATAAGACTTACCCTTACCCTTTTTGATTTCTTTTCCAAAATATTTGTCCTTTATGTTCTAGCATGACTCATCACATTTAGCTTACTTACTGAGTATGGGATGGAAGACCTTAACCAATCTTATACGACCATTATATAATTTTTACTAAAACTTTTGAAATTTGATTACGACTGGTTTTTATTGCAAATCATTTTTGTATATATTTCTTCACACATGACACAAGTTTTAAAGAGTATCCTTGCCAAATTTCTAAAGAAATCCTGAGGAATGAGCAGTGGCGGAGGGGTGCAATCCGAAATCTGAAAAATTTAAAATTCAAGTTTGACACTCCTTCACGAAGACGATGACGACGAGGAGGAAACTCCATTTTCTTGAAATATATAAAATTAATTCATAAAAATTTGTTGTGCAAAAAACATTCTCATATCAAATATTCTACTTACATCTTAACTTGACAAATGTCAAAGGAAAATATGCCGATGAAAAAATTTGAGATTTAGGTTTCTCTTTTCTTCACGAAGACGACAATGATGAGGAGGAAACTTCATTTTCTTGAAATATATAAAATTAATGCATAAAAATTTGTTGTGAAAAAAACATTCTCGTATCAAATATTCTACTTACATCTTAACTTGACAAATCTTAAAGAAAAATACAAAAACTGTTTCTTCGATGATGATTGAAACAAGGAATAATATTGATCACGATGGAAAAATCACGAAGAGGACGACGATGAAGAGGAAATTCCATTTGCTTGAAATGTATAAAAGTATTTCATACAAATTTGTTGCACAAAAAATGTTTTCAAATAAAATATTTTACTTACTTTTAAACTCAGTAAATTTCCAAGGAGAATACAAAAATATTGAACTATTTGATAATTAAAATAAGGAATAATATTGGTGATGACGATGCAAAAATTTGAGATTTAGGTTTCTCTTTTCTTCACGAAGACGACAATGATGAGGAGAAAACTCCATTTCCTTGAAATGTATAAAAGTATTTCATAAAAATTTGTTGTGCAAAAAACATTCTCATATCAAATATTCTACTTACATCTTAACTTGACAAATCTCAAAGGAAAATACAAAAACTGTTTCTTCGATGATGATTGAAACAAGGAATAATATTGGTGATCACGATGGAAAAATCACGAAGAGGACGACGATGAAGAGGAAATTCCATTTGCTTGAAATGTATAAAAGTATTTCATACAAGTTTGTTGCACAAAAAATATTTTCAAATAAAATATTTTACTTACTTTTAAACTCAGTAAATTTCCAAGGAGAATACAAAAATATTGAACTATTTGATAATTAAAATAAGGAATAATATTGGTGATGACGATGCAAAAATTTGAGATTTAGGTTTCTCTTTTCTTCACGAAGACGACAATGATGAGGAGAAAACTCCATTTCCTTGAAATGTATAAAAGTATTTCATAAAAATTTGTTGTGCAAAAAACATTCTCATATCAAATATTCTACTTACATCTTAACTTGACAAATCTCAAAGGAAAATACAAAAACTGTTTCTTCGATGATGATTGAAACAAGGAATAATATTGGTGATCACGATGGAAAAATCACGAAGAGGACGACGATGAAGAGGAAATTCCATTTGCTTGAAATGTATAAAAGCATTTCATACAAATTTGTTGCACAAAAAATATTTTCAAATAAAACTTACTTTTAAACTCAGTAAATTTCCAAGGAGAATACAAAAATATTGAACTATTTGATAATTAAAATAAGGAATAATATTGGTGATGATGATGCAAAAATTTGAGATTTAGGTTTCTCTTTTCTTCACGAAGACGACAATGACGAGGAGGAAACTCCATTTCCTTGAAATATATAAAATTAATTCATAAAAATTTGTTGTGAAAAAAACATTCTCATATCAAATATTCTACTTACATCTTAACTTGACAAATCTCAAAGGAAAATACAAAAACTGTTTCTTCGATGATGATTGAAACAAGGAATAATATTGGTGATCACGATGGAAAAATCACGAAGAGGACGACGATGAAGAGGAAATTCCATTTGCTTGAAATGTATAAAAGTATTTCATACAAATTTGTTGCACAAAAAATATTTTCAAATAAAATATTTTACTTACTTTTAAACTCAGTAAATTTCCAAGGAGAATACAAAAATATTGAACTATTTGATAATTAAAATAAGGAATAATATTGGTGATGACGATGCAAAAATTTGAGATTTAAGTTTGTTTCTCCATCAGAGGACAAAAAAGACGACGAGATGAAATCATTTCCTTGAAATGTAAAAATAAATTAAATGAATATCGCAAAATTGCTAGTGCAGAAAAATAATCTAATATAAAATATATACTTACTTCGGAAAATTTTTGAATTGTTGAATATTTGAACAGAAAAAGGTTCGTTCGTTGGCATAAGCAAAAATTGATTTGATATAATGTTAATTAATAAATGTAGTTGTTATTCGACTAAGGAAAATTGTAAGAATGACTCGTGCAAAGTTAAACTTGGAGATGATGAAAAAATGATGACTACTTTGTGTTTCTTATAATCGATTAATAGTTATCGATTGAAAACTGTTTTGATACCCAAATTCCACACAACGCATCTCCGGGGAACGTTTGGGACTGAAGGTGGTTGTGAAACAGTAAATCCCGAATCAGAAGTACCTAATTGTTATTTTTGATTCCCAATTAGGAAATGAAGTAAATAAATTGTTGCTGTTACCAAACAAAATAATTAAATGCGATTGACAAGAATAATACGAATATCGGATTAAGAAACACCCAGGATTGTTGGTGAGCTTCAAACTAACTTGGGAGTAATAAACTATTCCATCTGTTCCGTCCACATGGGTCTGTAATGCATTCCATTTGTTTCATTTTTCACCCATTCTTTATTAGGCCGTGGTTAAAAAATTTAAAGATTGCCATTCTCATTTTCTTTCTCAAAATGTAAAGGGTTCCAGTTGAACTTCGAAGAAGTAATTTACTTTTGAATAAAAGCTGGTCCGAAGCTTCCTTTTCCTAGATAGCACATGGCACAATCCGGGAAATGCTGTTAGATTCGCATTCTACCTATTTTTGTCTTCTCTTTCTCAATTGATTCTTTGTTAGACATTCGCTAATAAAAATGGCAATCAAAAAACCAATTAAAGAATGATTTATAACGTTTTCCTGGCCTTAACAAAAGACAAAGTTCTATTTATTAGGCCAATATGCGAAATGAATGAAACATATGATAAATATTTACTTCTTGATATGTAGATATATATATTTTACTCATTGATTACTCACCTGTCCAGAAATACTTATATTTGAATTAAAGAAAATTTGTTGTTATATATAGCTATAAATAGGTATTCATATTCTTTGCAAAATACTTTCAATCTTCTTTTTTTCCTTTCCTTTCTTTTCTTTTTGGCTTCATGAGCATTACAAGAATTTTTATACAATTTTTGTTTTGTTTTTTGTTTTGCGGTAGTTTGGAAAAGAAAAGCACTTTTCGGGGCAAGATAAAATGGGATGCTGTCACGCTATTTACATATATATATCTGCATATATATATAAATACATACATATAGACGGACAGGGCCGGAATATCCACATAGCAGGAGTAGTAAATGCTTCGAGCGTCACTCTTTTAGATATAGACATGTATGTTTCAGACTTTTGAAAAGTTTATCTTATTAGTTGTTCAATAACTTTGTCAAATCTAACGAAAAACAGACTGCAGAAATCTTGAAATAAAGTCAAATTAGTTCTTGTCTAAAAGTATTTTGAAGAAAAACAAGACAAGACTGTCTTTGTTAAAATTATCTAAAATGAATTAAAAATTAGGTTTCAAACCTTAATGTATCTTGATGAATCCCTTTCAGACCTCTTGATCAATCATAAGAAATTATTATTTTTTTACTCGATTAAAAGAAGAATCGAAAATGACTTTTCCAGATGCCTCAAGTCTGATTGTGAGTAATATAAAGAACAATAATAAAATGTAAGTCTGATGCCATGGATGATCAGAATTAGTCGCGGCTTTATGATTGCGAAATGAATTATTTGAATTAAAAAGATGTTTCAGAACAAGATTCCAAAAACGATCAGATATTTCATTGGGTTCTTCCTTAAAGACAAGGTTAGAGACTAATAATTATTGTACATTGTTTTTAGCAAAACTATTTGAAAGTTATCCTAAGGATTGTTAAGGAATATTTACATATTTTTTATGAAGAATAATGTGCAATCATTGTGTTTGAGATTGAGAAAAAAAAGCTTAAAAAGCGTTAGAAATTTGGCTTTATCTTGGAGAACGTGAATTAAAATCGCTTTAAGATTATATACTTATTTGTTTATACATTCCAAAACTGTATATTTTCCCAACTTCTAGATGTAATAGACCCAAAAAATAAAGGATTTGAAGTTTCTTTTTCTGCTTTGGACTTAATCCTGCACTGTAGACAGGGTCGGCCGATTTTCGCCAGATATATGTATGAATGTGTGTACGAAAAGGCAACAAGAAACCGTTTATTTATTTCGTTATTGCAATTTACGAAAACTGAACAACAATCTCAACACAGATGAAGAGAGAAAGAGAGAGAGAGAAAGAGACATGAGTTGCAGAGAAATTGAGAATGAAAATGAGTATAAGAATAAAGAGAATGAATCTCTTTTGGCCAAAAATATATACACGCACACGAAAAACAACAAAATTCGAATTGTGTGTTTTGCTGCTTCTTGTGTTGAGATTTTCAGATATTTCAGCGTGTTTTTTTCAGAGTTTCATTCCGTTCAGTTCAGTTCAGTTTAGTTTTTCACGCAGTCTAGGGGAAAATCTCGGAGCGATACAAATGATTTGTACACATCGAGCAGTTTTCCTTTGACAACGCGCCGAGTCGCACACGCCACGCGCCGTGGCAAGTAACAAACCCAAAAAAAAAAAAGAAAAATACAAAAAAAAAATACAAAAATTAAAAATCGCGCCGCTTGCGACAAATGTATGCATTGGATAATTTTGCTGAATTTAAAAATAACAGCAAAAGTTCTTTTCTCTCCTCTCTCTCTCTCTCTCCCACTCTCTGTCTCTCCTCTAACCAAAACGACAAAAACAACCAACACAAAATGTGATGTGATCGGTGTGTGTGTGCCATGTTTGTTTGAGTGTGTGTGTGTGTGTGTGTGTGTGACCAGAAAATTTTCATGAAAATGAAGATAAAAAACGCCATTTGCCTGAGGAAAATATCAACGCATAAATAAAACGCCCAGTGACGTGTCGCATTTGCCGGCTGCATCTGCATTCTCAAATAGATTGGCTACCGATCCGATCCGATCCGATCCGTTAACGTGCCCCATGCCCACCCCGAACCGATTCCCGTTTCGATTCCCATTCCCATCCATTCATTGCCTCCTTCATTTCGGTGCGTGCCGGCGGATTATGTAAAGTGGCCCAAATCACAGAGCGCAAAAAATAGAAGAAACCGAAAAAAAGAAACAACAACAAGCAACCAAACAAATAGCAAAAAGAAAACACTCACGGAAATTTGATTTGGTCGAAAGGAAGAGTAAAAAATTTCAGAAAAAGAAGAACGAAACGATATATACTCAGTGTACACAGATAGAAGATCGCCTCCCATCCCATCGCATCACATCGCATCGCATCAAGTAAATGTGTTTAATTTATTTCGCATCTATTGCAATTTGCAATTGAGTGGCCGTACAGTGAGCTCTAGGCAGCCGGGCAGACAGTCAGTCAGACAGACGTTTCTGCATCCGAAAGATACGTTTTCTTTTCATCTATATGTATGTGTGTGTTTTTTTTTTGTTCTCGTCATTAGTTAGTTCGTCGCGTGTGTGCATATTAGATTACTATAAAAACGATCAATATGCCAAAGTGAAATATTTATATATATATGAAAACCAAAGACAACAACAAAAATCTATAAAAGAAATGTGAATGTTCTCAATTGAAATATACAATATTCTTTTTATTTCTGCTGGCTCAATAAATCAGTAGATTAAAACAAAGTGTATATAGGAAAAACGTAATCTTCAAACAGATCGTTTGCCAAAATAACGTAATCTGTCAGCCAAACAGTCAATCAATCAGTCAATCGATCAGTCATTCAATCAACAGCAATGTCTTCGTATCGCAGTTATGTAAGTAAAGTTTTTGTGCATCGCCAAGTTTAAGTTTGTATCTCAACATTTCTATATCTCTCTTTTCCTTTGAATGTGTTGGTGTATCTATATATTTATGTTTTTTTTTTTTTTGTTTTTTCTTTTTGCAATTGTTTGTTTCTAATTGTTAATACTGTTGGTCAATGTATATACATATTTAGCAGCTTATTTATACACTTGACAAAAAAGCAACTGAAGCAAAAAGTTTAAAACAAATTTTGAAATAAACAAAACAATTTTCAGTTAGTTTAATTGTTTTGAAACCTGGGCAAGAAGGTTGTAAAAGTTATTTTCTATTATCATCATTTCTATTTTGCCAAAGGCTCCCGAATTACGTTTACCATTCAACTCTAAAACTAATTGAGAACTACAACTATGTGAAGTGAAATAAAATAAAATAAAGCTTACAAAATCAAAGTTCACAAGTTCAAATTCCATAATTTTCTTTAAGAGATTTCTTTAATTTTGTTTTGAAACAGAAAATGAACCCCAAATAATTGACTGATCGACACGATATTAAGTAGATAAGAAACACAATGTAAATATATTTTATTAGTCAAAAGAAACGACTTAAAATAATTTACTTTTCTTCAAGGAGATTTAAACAAATAAAGCATATAACCCACCAAAACATAATATCCATATCAATGATCCTTTAGGAACCCTGATCATATTTTGCATAAATTGTTTTAAATTTTATAGAATCCTTAAAAAAGTGAATAATATATTTTTTATGGCTTGCGATGAAGTAAATTGCAATGTCCTTTTAACATTGTTATGCTTAGGAAAAGAAGAGCCCTTTTGAAATGTTTTGGATTATCATTAATGCAGGGCAATTCTTTCTTGGTACGATTTAATGTTCACACTTGTTTTCCCATTCCCATTTATGTAAGATTATTTGAATCTAATTCTAGCAAAGTTTGCACAGGATTTTAGATATATATTTTAAAGTTCACACTTGTAAAACAACATTGATCATTAGATCATTTTGTTTTGTTCGGGGTTTCCTAGAAATAAGCTAAGTTTTAGATACTTACGGAGTTTTTTTTTTTTTAAATAGAATTATTGTCAAGTTGAATTAAATGAATAACCCGTTGTTTGCCTTTTGTTTAAGATCAATAAATAAATACACAAGGATTTTCCTTTTTTAGTGTTTTTGCAATAAATCGATCTTCTTTATAGAAGAACATATATGTATGAATATATGTTAATATATCAAAATTGGAAAGCTCAATTTGTTGCTTATGAAGCGACTAGGAAGACTTTTGTCTTTAATTAAGTTACCTAATCAATATTTGTTCAATTCCATAACTATACTCTATAAATTTTATAATTATGGAATCACCAAGAATCTTACCAGGGTCCAGATTAACCTTTATAATCTTCTTTAAACTTTTGCACAAATATAAATGAATTGCTTTTGAATTGATTGAGAATTCTCACTGAGATTTTTTCTCCAAGTGTACTACCTTCAGCCCACCCCCACACACACACGCACGCATACACACACACATGGCTAATGGTATTGGCAATTGTTTGAATTTCAATAGGTGTTTCTTCGTGTGCGTGTGTGTGTTTGTGTAGGTGTGTGCGGCACCTAGTTTCATGATAAACAATTTGGAACAACAGCAAAAACCAAAAACCCATGCAAAACCAAATGCAAAATCAATGCAAAACGTTTGGTTATTGTTTAGAAAATCTATTGAAAAAATAGATTTTTATTTGTTGCTTTTGTTTTTCTCTTTGATTTGGATTTTGTTGTTCAATAATTGCTACAATTTCTTCTCAATGGCAACTCTGTCGGTCTGTCTGCCTGTCTGTCTGCCTGTCTGTCTGTCTGTCAATAGGTGTGGCAGCTGCATTTGACGCTAATTGGTCAGATTATATAGAGATTCAATTTGTTCGAATTCATTCGATTTGTTTGCGGTGTCAAACTCATTATATCCTTTAGCCTCTTTGTCAACCCTTTGGTCATAAATCAAACATTTTTTTTGTTCACTATATACTCACATAAATACATATATATGTATGTATATATTGTTGCGCCTTGCATCTAATAAACCAATCAGTTTATGAGTAAATTTTCATTTGTGCGTTCAGTAGCCAACAAGTTTCAGTATCTTAAATTTGTATTTTTAGAATGCTTCAATCTAAAAATGCACGAAAAAGGAAAAATGATTTTTCTTTCGACAAATGAGAGAACGAGATGGGAAGAGTTTTATGTGTGTGTGCGTGTGTGTGTCTAAGGAAGTTGTAAATATTTATGACACGCATAAAGTTGAAAGTTCCAATGCTATGGGCACGCACCACCTAATTAATTAACAAAGTGTGAATATTCGTACAATTTGTAAAACAACTCGACTCGATCGAGGGAGTTGAAGTGGGAGTGGGGGAGTGCCAGGGGGAGTGGCTGCTGAATGCAATGGCCAAAAGACAGGGCAGGCGGCCATGATTCAATTGACACATATAATTTGTGTGTGTGTGTGTGTGTGCTTCTCAGTTTTGTCTTAAAAAACTATAAGACACAAAAAAAATAAAAAAATATTTAGTAGTATTTTTTAATTAACAAACATAACTGCTGTCCCCCTCCCAGCCCCCCGACCCCTACAAGCCCCTGTATCCCAAGGAAAGAGTAAAATAAAACCCCCCTAAAAAAAAGAGAAAAAATGCCCCGACGACGTCGGCCACCCTGCAAGATGAATCCATTGGCTGCCTTGCAACAAAAAAAGAGTCCGGATAATAGCAGGCGGGAACGGGATAGGGAGCGGGAGCGGGATCATGATCGAGAGTATCCCCATACCCAAACGCATCGTCAACACCATCATTATTACCATCATCATCATCATCATCATCACCATCCGAAGGCAAACCATCGACATTTTACCGATGAGACAAATAATAATAGTAGAACAAGTGGCGAAGAGGCTTCCACATCGGCGGCGGCAGCGGCATCGGCAGCGGCGGCGGCAGCAGCAGCAGCATCTGGTTCAGTTTTTAATGATACTAGTCCCAAAACTAAGGAATATAAACTATTCCCCGAGCTACACAATCAAACGGCCTCCCTGCCCACATTTGCTGATATCTTTGGCCAACCTTTGCCAATATTATTCAATTTCCCACACGAAGACATGCCCACCTGTTCGATCAAGGCGGGCATTGAATGTGCCATGCTGCACGATAATTACGGGATAGCCGACATGTTGGAAACCATTCGCAATGCTCACACAAATCCAAATATTGCACTGCTATCAATTGGCGAAGATTTGTCTTGCTTTGGTCTAGATCTTGCTGCACAGGGTGACATCTATGTGCATTTCAATGGACCCTTTACCCAGGATCCTCCGCAGAGAAGTTCAATGGATTGTGCCCTTGAGCTGGGTATGCGGGGTATGCGAGATGCCATGATCAAATATCCATCAAGACCACCAATTTGGGAGTCATTTGTCCCAGAGACAAGAAACTTGGGTCTAATAGGTCTGAATGTGATTGCTGGTTGTGGCAATGGTGCTGGTGGTGCTGGTGGTGGTGTTGGAGGTGGTACTGCTGCTGGTGTTGATGTTGGTGGTGGGTTAAAGAAGGTCTATGCACAGCATGTTAGAAGGAAAAGTTAGAGTTCTCTCTAGTTGGGCACCAAAAGTAACCGAAAGTGGGACTATAAACAATGAGTTAGTTTAGTTTACTAACTTAGTCTAAACCATCTCTAACTAGATTTTTATATGACTATCAACTAAACAATTTGTGGCCATATATCAATCTTAATACCTGATACCGCTGTGAGCAAGACAAAATCTTCGAGTGTGATACCCAAAAAATCAATCAAAATATATGTTTCTAAATACTACAAAAAAAAAAAAAAAACATCTGAATTCTAACTAATAACAGGAGAATCAAATGAATTACAAAGAAATTTTCAATGAAATTAGGTAGATTTCAGTTGAAAGAGAGGCCAAAATGGGTCTGTTATATATTTTCTACTATATAGCTAACAAAGAATTGAGTAGATGACTCTAATCATGGACGGATCTAGATAATATTTTCAAAGGATACTTGATCAAAAATTTAGTTTTTAAGCTTAGAAAATTCAGTAATTTTTGTGCCCAACCACCCAAAAGATTGACTAGTTTTTCAAAAATGAGTGAGAAATGATTCGAAATACCGATGTTTCTGAAGAGACCCCCTGAACCTTTATTACTCAAACTTGATCACTAATTGAACTAATTCAAAAAAGTCTTCTTAAGTCCACTCAATCTTTTGTATTAAACAGAATGGTCTCACTTGGGCATTTTCCATACTGACCCTTTAACGAAAAATATTCGCAGTTGACAAGTGAAAAAAAAATAAAAACTGAAAAGTGATTTTTAAAATAAACAAAATCATTTGTCTACGTGCTGTGTGACATGGCAAGCGAATGTTGTTTAGTCTGATTTTGTTAGCACTTCCATCTCCTCCCAAGCACTTACTTACTTAGTGGGATTTCTGCATCAACATTTGGCTGAATATATGTATATACGTATGTAGTTTTTTTTTTTATAGAGTTTACTAACTGACAGACATGGCATTTCATTGGTACTTTCACTCCTCTAGTATTTGTTGTCCTGGCTGGCATCCATCGCCTAATTGAGTCCGCATAATAACGCTGTCAAATGCTGCGAAAGAAGACTCTGTGAGGAGATAGAACACTCTTTCGAGTGACTGGAGTGGCATGGAGTGGCGTGCAAAGTACAAATACAGATGGCAACCGCACCATACCACCTCCTCGCCACCTCTCGCCACTATTGAGCCAACTATATAACTACATACATCCATCCATCCATATGTATGTATGTACTTTTGCTTGTTTTGCACATTGTTGGGCTATTTGTGTTTGGCATTCCATTTCACTCTGAACAGATGAATACAAAAACCAGCAGCAGCGAAAACAATTAGCTGGGATCGTTCATGGAATACTATAGTATATTGAAGAAATAAATATATTGAGTTTTTTTTTTTCATTCTTTTCTCTTTATGATATATGTCATTTTGTATGGTGTGGCTGATGAACTGTTGGCGCCAATGTTTAATTCACTTGGGACCAGCCAGCAAGACGGGGAGAACTATAATAAAGGAATTTCCTACTCACACACACACACACATACTCATACGTGTATGTATGTATATATGGTGTATAAGAGAGTTTTATAATGTATTTGGGAATATCAATAAAAAGACTAGACTAACTATTATGATCCTTTGAATTCCTAACATAGCTCAGAAGAGTAGAAGCTTTAATATTTGGAATAAGCTTTCTAAATAGCCAAACATTAATTTTTTTCCCCGTAAATGGTTTTTGAACTCAACTTGAAATTTGTATTAATATGTTTGATTTGTTGTTTTTTTGTGTCAATTATAAACATTATGTAAATTGGTTATTTGACAACTTTTTGCTAGTTCACTAAACACCGACAGGTGGGATAAGAAAAGGATTGATTCCATACTGATTCATTAATGATCCAATTAAGATTAACAAATTGTCCCTGATTCTTTATTACTATTTCACCTTTGCTTTTCCATTCTTATACTTTGTTCTTTAATGATACAATATTTAATAATGATTTTTTAACGATTCCCTACAGTTTTCTTAATGATTTCTTGTTCTTATATCACCTTTGCGTAGCACTTTCTCATATTTTATTAACCTTTGAACTTGATTAAAATAAAATCACATGCTATAAAAGACATAAAAGACTTATAATTATGAATTAAGATATATTCCAGAATTTTATTAGAAACTTAAGTAGTTTTCTCATGGACACATGTCGTATGAGTGATATTCCTTTCCTGATTGACATTTTGCATGTCGTATGATCGATATTATTTGAAACTTTTATGCTGTCTTACATTGTCTACTTAAATATGTTTAAATTTTTGGATAAAACTAATTTATGTCGAAATAATATATATATTTGAATTTTTCTATAGTTCAAAATTTGTCGGGTTCAACAGCATTTGAGAGTCTCATTTAGATGAATCTGCAATAATTGTTGAAATGTGGTTGCTGTTGCCAAAAACTATAAAAAGCAACTTATGCAGACACATTTGCAATTTGGCAATATTAAATGGATGTCCGATCTGCCAGTGATATCTGTTAGCCAAAATGAAAACAATTCGGCCCCTCCGCAAACAGTTTACTCTTGTTTCTGTGGGAGGGCAAAGAGGGGAGCAGTGTTGGTTTCAAATGGCTGATGGTCGTTGGCTGATATGTTCCCTACCTCCCCGCCACTTTTTTTTCAGCCTCATTCATAGATATTGGCAAAATTGTAAAGGGCAATAACGTTCATCGTGCACCACGCGATGTGTCTATCTGGGTGGGTGCTTGTGTGTGTGTGTGTGTGTGTGTGTTCTTAGACGAGGGCAATTCTTCTAATGCGCCACGCGGTTGAGATTAGAAGGGAAGGCAGATGTTGAAATAATCGAAATGAATCTGTTTACACGTCGAAATTAATTGAAAAACGCGTGCTACAGCGCCATTTAATTGAAAATGAAATAGAAGCAAAAGCAAAGGCAAAAGAAAATGCAATGCCAGAAGAAGACGAGTTCAAAGCAGCCAGCCAAAAAGAGAGTTTCTGGTGGGTGGGGGAAAGGGAGGCATTGGCGTCGTCTGCTGCTGGTGTTGATGTGTCTGCCACAGTTTCTCGAATGCTGATTATGACGACGACGACGACGATGATGATGATGAGGATGTTGATGATGATGAAATGTGTGCGAATAATTGTCGAGGGCATCTCTCAATGAGCCATACACATTCGCCGTCAAGGGTCAAAGTGAGAGAGTGAGAGGGATGGACCAATCAGTAGCACATTGCTGCCCCTGTTTGGGGTGCTTGCGCCTCGCTTTCGGGGTCTAAGTGCACCAATCAATCAAAATCAAACAATACACTTAGGAAAAACATCAGAGACTTTAATCAAATGCATCCAGTCATGTAATGATTACAACATTTCATTCTCCTTACTTTTTGGTTCATTCCCAATGCTCTTTTAATTGTTGCAAATAACTTGAGAACACTTGAAAGAAAAGATATAAACTTATAAATTCTCATAATGAAATCCAAAATAAAATGATTAAACGTATTTTTTTAAACCATTTCTCCATAAACATTCTGATAGAAGGCAAGGCAAGGGTCATAGCAACTTGCATAATCCGCCTTCTCCTTCTTTTATGTCTCTTTCCTTACCCCTTTTATTCATTGTTGAACTATTCTTTTGGTTGTCTTTGGAATTCTCGTGGCTAGCTTGGCCGACAATCTCCTGGTAATATCCAAGGCTATTCTCTTGACGATTCTTGTAGCTATTCCTTTGAATACCATTTGAGAATTATACTAAAACCTTTTGATTGGAAAAAGTGCAATTTACGAATAGTTTCTGCCTCTTTTCTGCATTCAACTCAGTTTTGAAATCTAAAAGATCTACACAGCATTGGCAATTCATTAACCAACTCATTTTGCGATCTTTTTATTGCAGACACCTTGGAAATCGAGTTTTGGCAGCTCCTACAAGCCAGGAAGTGCAACGGTGAGTAATTCTATCTGCTTTTCATTTGCTTCATGTTTCTCATAGAATTCTTTCATTTGTTTTACTTTAGTACTCCGCTGGACCCGATTCGACTTCCAGGTACACATCATTGGCCACACCTAGTGCATACAGACCCTCATTTTCGGGTGGTACATATCGCATTAAACGTGATCCACCAGCGCCGGCGACATCAAGTCCAGTGACTGCCACTTATGTGAGTCGTTATGGCAAAACTGAACCCAAAGAGGCCATCAGTTCCAGTGACAGAAGTAGTCCAATAAAACGGTATACAGGAACAACCACAAGCACATTGGGCAAATATGGACGATCACGAGATCCTAGTCCTGTGGCTTTGGAGCATACAAGTCGCGCCAAGTCGAGGGATCCAAGTCCAGTGATTGACAATGGCCGCAGCAAACTGGGTCCGTCTTATAGGAGCAACAATGCTTCAAGAAATGGCTATAGTAGTCGCTTTGGTAGCAATTCCACCAGAATCAATGGCAGTTCCAGTGCCAATACCACGCTGGACAAGTCAATATCATATTTGACAACAAGTGATTTTCATGCGCGGACTGCAAGTCGTGCCAAGGCCAGCAGAGAGAAGGAACTAGAAGCAGCTGATGATAAGTCAGCCAAAGCAGCAGCAGCAGGAGCAACTTCACCAACCACAGCAACAACAACAGAAGAGTCAGACAAACAGACAGACAAGGATGTGACTGAAAAGCTGACGGAATGCGAACAGCAATTGCCAGAGGAAACATTCGTTTCGGTTGCGGTGGTTACACGAGCAACATCACCTACACCACCGGGCAGCACAACAGTGCAACGTACACGTCGCATTGACATAGCCAAAACGATTGAGAAGACCATACAACGCTCGACCAGACCGCGACAGATGCTGGAGAAGGAGATACAGTCGGATAGGTTGGATGACTCGACACGTTATCTGCGCTACAGTGCGGGCAGCAGTAGCCTAAGCTCCAATTACACTCCGCACAGAGATAGGATAAGCAATTTGCGCTACAGTGCCAGTCCAATGTCCAGCAAATCAACAACCACATCGCCATCGCCATCGCAATCGGTTTCGGTATCAGCATCAGCATCGGCCCCAGGATCGACAGGAGCAGCCGCAAACGGAGAGAGTAAATCACAGAGTCCGTCAGAGTTAGTTAAAACAAATACAAATGGCTCAGTTAGCTCTAGATCGACAAGTAAATCGAAATTGTCACCACCCAAGGCGATACGTTTGAATTCGTCGCGTCAATCGTCTGTGGAGAATCTGGCCAACAAACCACCGGCGGCGCCCAGTAAAGCAGAGTCACCCACCAAAACGGTCAATAGTTCAACATCGAGTAATTCTGTAGTAAAATGGCCAAACAAGGACTTTCGCAAAAGCTCATTGAATGTGGGTCCTACAGATAGACCGCGTAAATCACGTACACCAAGCAGTGGTGCCGAGTCCGAGGATGTGGCCAATGGCGGACAACTTGAACGTTCGCCCAGTGCTGGCTCTGAGAGCAGTCTCACATCGGCCACGGCATCGGGTTCGGGTTCGGGGACGGGTACAGGTTCACCCTCAGCTGGGTCCAACAAAAAAGTATCAACAAAACCACCAAATCGCCAACTAAAGGCACACAAATCATGTGCACCCACGCCAAATGCCATAGATACTGCCTCAAGCACTGCCAACACCGCATCGTCCTCCGCATCGGAGAGTGAACAGCGCGGGAAAACAACGAAAAAGCAAAGCAAGAAAAAGACGCCAAACAAAGACGCGACGAAGGTCGTCATCAAGCAGCAGAAGCATCAGGAACTAATACAGGGAGAGGGGACAGCGACGACGACGCCGACGACGAGGACAGGTGATGCTGCCGGCCAATTGATTAACCAAAATAGCCACAGTGGACAACATACCCATACTGACTCACGATCTGTGGAAAATTCGTTGCCAGCATCACAATCGCGATTGCAGAAGCTCTCGTCGGTATCGAATTTTTTCGCCACACGTCAGCAAGACGCAAATAGTGAGCCGATCTTCCTCGAAAGCTCCGACAGCTCTGGCGAGGTGGAGACTCTCGGTGGGCCAACAATCAGTCTAATGACAGATATTCAAACGAACGAAACAAGAACGACGCCATCGAGCGAAACGACGACGACGACGACGAATCCCTCATTGAAATCAATCACAAATAACACATTGAGCTCCACCACAAGGTGTCCCAGAGAGACGACCAGCACCCAGGACACACAGGCCACTGAGAGTCAGGGACAAACCACCTACACCTCCGAACAGGATCCCGATCAAGAGGAGCCCAGTTGGTGGCAAGATACTAGTCTGCAAATCAATACGGCTTCAGCCCTAGACTACAATAATCGTGGCGATATGCCATATAGATTGAGACACATTGATTCGGGTGAGGATCATGCCTGGTGGCTGCGACCAGATGAAGAGGACGACACCCTGGCCGAGGAGACCCTCAATCAACTAGATGACGAGCCAGAGCCATCAACTGAGGGCAATGGCAAATTAATTGGTTGGTGGAGCAAAGATGACAACGAAACGACAATAAACGGCTTGACGCCCAATGGTCATAGCAATGGCCTAGACACCGAATCAAGTCATAAAGTCAAAGCCATGCCACGTAGTCGCATTTCGCCAGAACATGATGCCTGGTGGCTGGATGCCGACGAAGAGGCCAAGGATGAGGCGAATAACAACAGTCACAGCAATAAGAAGAACATTGAAGGGATTAGCCAGCAGAGCAAACAAAATGGTTTCTCAGGGGATGAGAATAACAACAATGAACCACACGTTGAGATTACAATCAAATTGCCCAGCAGTAGTGATCGCAGTTCGAAGAGCATTCAGGAACCCAAACACTGGTGGATGTCTGGGCCCACGAAAAAGCTATTCAATGTGCAACGGGTGGAGTCGGGTGAACGTGCCTGGTGGCAGGAGAAGGATAGTGATGGATCAGCAACAGCAGCAGCAGCACCACCAGTTAAACCACCAACCCCACCGCCACGTATTATCAAACATTGGGAATCCGGTGAACGGGCCTGGTGGCTACAGCAGGATGAACAGGAAACGGATAAACCAAACAATGACGAACTGCTGGGCCGTGATGAGACCGATCGTGCTTCCATTCACAATGAAATGCAAGATGCCCCCAATGAGTTAAGCAGCTCTTTCAATTTCACCTACTCGGTGCGCCCACCGCCGTTGGGGCAATGCGCCAGCCCCGTGCCGCCTGAACAGCGTTCACAATGCGCTTCGCCCTACGATAACATTCCAATGTCAAAAGTTCAAATGCCAGTGCCACAGACAACAACAGCAGCATCGGCAACGGCAACAACAATGCCGGCCCCGACTTCCGCCTCGTTGCAGGTACGACGATCCTCTGGTGAAAAGCTTTTCATTTCGCGCCATCAGAACATCGATGAGCTTTTGGGTGGTGCATGTCGGCCCCTCAGTCCGCTCTTCTACAACAGTGGTGGCAATGCGACAGAAAGTGAAGCCACCACTCCGTTGACGTTGGCCCAGAAGAATATGTTCCTCCTCGAAGAGATCACCCCGGATCAAGTGCGTATCCATGACAGCACCGCTCAATTGCCGGTCATCCAGCGCATGCAGCGGTGAGTACCACCATCAAAAAAAAGAGCTTTTTCCCGTTTGTTGTGTGGTGAGTTTCGCTTCACGGAACCACCAGCCAACAAACTTACATGCATGTCAACATGTGGTTGCTGAAACTCAAGTGCTTTCTCTTCTCTCTCTCTCTCTCTCTCTCTCTCTCTCTCTCTCTCTCTGATCTTGCAGCGATGTGGAATGGTTGGAGAATGGCAGCAACTTTTACGAACAACCGAAACAACATCGTCGGGTAAGTGATAGTAATCCTCCTCCTCCCGCACTCTGCCGGAGGGAAGGCGGAGGGGCAGCATGCATATCTTTTGTGTGTGTGTGTGTGTGGGTCTTCCCACACTTTCGTTCTAAGCAGATTGCAACAATTTTTTGGCAGGCTGCCCGGCTTGTTACGATTTCGTCTCGGTCTGCGCTGCGGCAGTATCGCCCACGCCAAAAATTTATTTATTTAGATACCCCTAAGGAGGGCATCGAGTGGGTACATTAGTTTACAAGAAACTTTAATCGCCAAAATATACCATAAAGCCAAACATTGTCTAATCAAACAAAGAGCGGGCTCAAGAAATGATCTCAAATAGAATGATTCATTCATTCAATTCGTTCAAAAATATCGTTTTAAAAAACTACTCTGTTTTTGAAAAAAAGAAATTATTACTAAGAACAACAATGTTTCTTAAACTAGGAACAGTTTTCATTGGCTAATTAACAATTTGTACAATATCTGCATAAGAAGTAAAAAATTAAGAAAAATTCCCTTGATATTTAATATAATTTGAAAACATCATTTCTTTTTTTTGATCTAAGAACACTTTTCATTGGCTAAGAAATTCACTCAATTAAGAAGTAACAAATAATTAAAATTCTTTTTAATTCTGGGCATTTCTTTTGAAATCAGTTCTTGGCATTTTGAAAATATCAATTCAAGTTATTTAAAAAATACCAAAAATAAAGCCTAGCTCCAAATGTTTTAGTTCCAAAAACCACTTCACTTTATTCGTTTAAAATTAGTCCATTAGTATTTCTCAGTCTTAAACATCTTATATAATTGTAAGTCAAAAATCTTGTCTATATGCAAATATATGGGACTCCGAGAATTTGAGACTCTTTTTGTGATTTTCAGGCAATTTTATGATCAAATTTGATACTCGTAGGTCATGAGCACATTTAAAAGGTTGTGATAGGAAAACAATTAGCAAACTACAAACGAAATAAGGATTATAAAGATATTGATCCATCTGCAATTGAATTCAATTTTACTTAATTCAAAGGACTTTGATCAGTCTAAAGGGTTTCTATTTTTGCTAGAGTATTTAAAGGTTGGCATACGATTAAGATTATTTTATTTGCAGTGTAGATTTATCGTAGAACTTATGAGGCTTGCCATATCGGTTACAACTGCAGCTGGGTTGGCTTTAAGTCTACACGATATGTGTGTTATATGGCAAAGGGCAAGGCTTGGCTTAGCCTCCGACAGGAACCCTCACTCACACACACACACACACATATACACACTCACAGGGGCGCACACCCAATGCGGCACTTATCACCTCCGGCATCTTTCATA
Source organism: Drosophila willistoni (assembly GCF_018902025.1). Classification (NCBI taxonomy): domain Eukaryota; kingdom Metazoa; phylum Arthropoda; class Insecta; order Diptera; family Drosophilidae; genus Drosophila; species Drosophila willistoni. The sequence goes on from NW_025814057.1 coordinate 3,398,976, forward strand.
CAAGATTCGGTCTTGAATGACAGCTCTCAAGTGTGTATATACATATATATATATCGCTTATACATATATGTGGGGGCCGGAGGCTTTGTGACTCAGCCTGAAGGCTCTGCAGCAATCACAACAATGCCAGAACTAAATACGGAACAACAAGAAAATAAGGAACAACAAAAGCCAAAATAAAAAACGACTTGAACAAAAATTATTATCTTAATTATATGCAGTCATGTCACTGCTGCTGTTAGCTGCTTCAGCGTATTTGAATTCTGAGATTCCAAGCTCATTCTTTGCGCTCCAGTTTGAAAGTGGCAACTCTCAGACAAAATGGGTCATAACCAAAGCAATTATCATGCACATAAAAGGCCAAATCAAGTGGGAAAAGGGCCAACACAAGCACAAGCAACTGTAAAAGCCGACAAAGGTTGCCCCCAAAGGTTGTGTGGTTGGCTGGTTGGTTGGCACTTGGTTTGCTTGTAAGCGGCGGGGAACACAACACATCATACAAAAAATAATACATAATAAGAAGAGAACGAAAAAACAGAAAGAACCCCCTCAATTGCAAATATTTATATTTGTTTGTTTGTTAATTCTGTTTGACTTTTTTTTTTTAGCTCGATGCCATTAAAAAACGCATCGTTGAGCATTAAAAATCGAAAGTCCATTCAACTTGGCCAGTGTACTGAGTCCCAATCGTTTATTTCTTTCTTTTCCTCACCTTTGAACTGTCAACTTGAGTTGTCTCATCTCTTCAATTAGTCAGATTTGACTCGTAGGCCCAAAAATAGCAATTGGCATTGAGGCGTGAAGACAACAAAAACCCAAAAAACCAAAAAAAAAAAAAAAGCTGAAACCAAATTACATTATAAAAGACATTTTTGCAAAAATAAAAAACCAAAGTAAACACAACATGCGCAATTGCCTTAATGACACAACAACAGATCGCTAAAAACTGATGTAGCCGATGGATGACTCATTCTCCTCTGTGCCTTCATTCCCATATGTTTGAGTACTTCTTTTTGATGCTGTTCTACGAGGCAATTATATTGTTTATTGTTGCTAAAAGGCAAAAAAAAAGAAATAAGTGGAAACACTCACTCTACTATCATCAGTTTAGTTCAGTTCAGCTCAGTTCACGTTCAGTAAATAAAAAATATTTTAAGCTTGAATCGGCCATTTGATAATGAACTCACCCCCTCATCCCCCTAACTTTGTGTCTGTTTACCTAAGACACATGGGTTTTTCTCCCCTCCAAAAAAACTTACTCACTCTATTTTCTTAGGTACTCAAAACGCTTGTGAAATGAACTTGGCGGCCTCTCCTAAAAATCGAAAAAACCCTAGTATCTATGTTTCGCAACCTTAAACTGTTGAAGGCTGATTGAAAATTTGCATTATAATTAGGAAAACAAATACGTTAAAGACAAAGTTGTTTTAACTTTGGTTATTGTACAATGATATAGTCACTGCAAATTACACAAATTTAATTGAATGAAAATATTTAATGAGAATACATTTCGAATAACATTTTTATACCTGCATTAGAAAGAATCATCTTCTAATTATTGTCGAAGTTTGAATACCCTTTCATTCAGATGTTTAGTCGGTGACGAAATAGGATATAACATCATGTCGTTATTAAGACTGATTAAGACTAGTATTCATATGATCTACTTAAATTATATATATGTATATATAATGAAGTTTTAGCCATCATCGACAAAGTGATATTTCAAATTCATAAACTAAAGCTCGCTCACAGTTACAAGCACTTTGGCGCCACAACTGGCCAACTTAGCGTTTTTGGTAGTCCAAATGATAAACATCTGGTCTTATAACTTGATTATGTGTTATACGATTTTAATGAAATTTGTTATACCGATGGATATTTAAAAGAAATATTAGTATACCAAATTTGATAACGCTAATTTCAATATTAGGGAGAAAATGATATTTTGTTTCCAAGTTGGGACTCATTTAGTCCTCATCCAGGTGTTAATACCGACACATACATGGCTAAATTGATTTAGAATTTTTATTAATTGGTTCGACTGCCGATTGTTTCCACCTCTAATATATGTACATATATTGCAAATGATTTCCAATTTATATAAATGTTCTTGTACATTTAATTAATGGAGTAGAATTTATTCCAGGCATTCAATTGAATTTTGTGGAATAAATTTATGCTTTAAATTAAACAAATTTGTATATCATTTGAAAATATCAAAATTCATTTCATTTCGCCTATTCATACGTACACACAAATTATCTATTGATTCCAATATCAAATGACTTGCCATTAGGCCAACACTTTGCTGGGCTGGCCATTTGCAATTGGACTCCGTTTGCCTGGCAATTATATTCTCAATTCAACTGCCCGCACCTCGAACAACTGGATGATGGGCCGCCTAACCGAAACCCGTGCTCACACACACCCACTAGAAGAAAAACGGGGAAACAAAAAAAAAAAAAAAAAAAAAAAAAAAACTCTTACACTCTCCAAACGGGCAAACTCGTAACTTAAATAGGGACAGGCTAGAAGCCAGAGAGCCAAAGTCAGAGTCACAGTCAGAGTCAGAGCCAGCCAAATGTCCAGCTAATGATAGGCTAACGTTCAATCAACGATAAAGCCAAATTGTGGCACACGCGCGCCTGCTCGTTTGGTCTATTTTTAGCAATTGCCATGAAGTACCAACCAAGTTAGTTTGTGTGTGTGTGTGTGTACTCCTATCAGCTGCAGTATATGTTCAATTAAAAACATGTTGCAGCAGAAGGTGCAGTTGCCTGGGCCTTGCCTAGACAGAGAGAGAGAGAGAGACACTTTAAAAAACGAAACTCACCACAAACATCGCAACCTGCCTCAAAAAACAAAAACAACCAACAGCAGACCGACCGACCACCTTACGTAGCGACAATTCTTTGTTACGTTATCGCACCTTTCTGCTTTACGTTGCCTGCGTGCGTGTGCTTGTGTGTGTGTGTGTTCACCTCCACCTCTTTCCATGCTGCTTCTTGCACTTCTTCTTCGTAGTCGTTGTCGTTGTCGTTTTCGTCGTGGTCGTGGTCGTCGTTGACTTGCTTATTGGGGCTTCGTCGGGCTCCACGACAATTTTGTGGCTTTCAGTTGCTCTCCGAGAGCGCTTAAGTGTAGACGTGTTTACGCCGCGGTTTTCGTCATCTGTCGCCGTCGTCGTTGTCAACGTCGTTGTCGCTCAGCTGCGCGCGTCGCTACCTACCACTATTATTATTATTATTATTATTATTGTTGTTGTTATTGCTAATGCGGCTTCTGTTGTTGTTGTTGGCAACAACAATGAAATATTGGTAATTGATTTGTTAAAAGCCCAAAAAAGAAAATAACAAAACAAAAATCCATAAAGAGCAAAAACGAAAATTCAATTTAAAAAACCGTTCCAGTAAAATAAAAGTGTTAATGGACTTGACTTGGTGTTTAATTATTGAAAATTGCAATTTATTTTAATATTGATTGTTTTTTTTTTTTTGTTTGTCGGCTGATTTTTTGCGTGTCACTGTGTCAAAGTCAATGAAGATGAAACTAGCAAAAACAACAAAAAATAAACTATAATAATTGCAAATGAATTTGTTACTTCTTCTTCAATTTTGTTAATTCTCTTGAAGTCTTTTGGTTTTGTTTATTATAATTTTTTGCTTTTTTTGTGGGGGCGCCATTGACACTTGAAGCTGAGCTTCAGTGTCAAAGCGTCTCATTCTCTCTCGCTCACGTCTCACGTCTTGGTGGTTGGCAAAAACTGAAGAAGAGGAAGAAGAAAGAACAGCTGTTGCCTTTGTCATTTCCTTCTCTTTCTCTGGACTCTATCAAGAAGGAAGACGAGAGACGAGACAAGCTAAAAATTGAAAAATATACTAAACAACCAAAACAAAATCGCATAAGGAGAAGATGAAGAAGAAGAAATAAACCAAACGAAAATCCTAAAACCGGAATTGTGCAAATAAATCTCGATATAAGTCTCTCTGGACCTCTCATGGTCTTGGTCTGGCTTGTCTTGGGTTTAGGTTGATATTGTTGTTGTTGTTGTTGTTGTTGCTGTGGCAGAAGCAACAAGATCGACCATTAAAAACGAGTGTGATAGAGAACGAGAGAGAGAGAGAGAGAAGGAGAGCAAAAGTCCCACAAGGAAGCAAATGTCTTTTCTTCTTTTTCGACAATTTGGCGAATTACGAGCAAAGAAATATTATTTATTTTCACCCATTAACGAAATTGGCATTTGGCCCCCAAAGGGGTTTCCTTCCCCCTTTTGCCACTTTAAGTGCTGGCCAAGTAAAAGTGCTTTAGCAATTGCGAAAGTTGCAACAACATTTGCATTAAGCCGCATCATTATCAACATCTAAAAGGCATCTGTCACCTGGTAACCTACAAATTATAGCCCATAAATTATCTCGACTTTGTCTGCTCCAAATACCAAAATTATTACATTTAAATAGACAGAGATTCATTGCCATTTTGTGTTCATATCTAATTGTTTGGTCAATTAGATACTTGCATTAATCTAAAGTAACTTAAACTTAAATTTTGCGCCCATTCTCTCTCTCCCAAACATACTCCCACACACACACACACACACACACACAGAGTCTAGACTTCAATTCCAACACTTATTTACATTTTAATATGCAAATAATGCTGTGGAATTTTTATATGGCAAAAAATAAAACAAAAAAAAAGAAAGAAAATTATAAAAGAAGAACTCTAGTTAGTATCTGGTGTGCGAAAAAAAATACAAAAAAAAGTCTGTACGTTGGCTAGCTGAGCAGCAGGTGGTAGAGGGGAGGGCTGGGAGATTTGTGGAGGGGGGCGGGGGCGTTAAGCAAACCTCATTTCATCGCGGTTAGTGCGCTAAGTACGTAGTACTTACTTACCAACTAACAAGAGCTTCTATTTTAGTTATAGACACAAGCAACGTTAAATATACAGTACATTGAAAAAGTATTCAACCAGAAGAAATATGGGCAATACTCTTTCATAAAGAATCTATTAAATTTAACAAATAAAAATAAATTTTACATTTAAATATAATCCATATAGAGAATTGTCCGTTAATAGATAAGGAAGTAAGAATCAAATATACTATATCTTATCATACAATCAATTTTAAACTAAATAGTTGCTATTTTTTAAGCTTTCATTTCTAAATTGCTGTAAAATGTTACTCAGCGAGAATTCTACTAAAATTTTTTATATAACTTTGCTAAATTACATACAAATTTTTGTTTTTGTTAAAAAAAAAACGAGAAAGAAAGGACTATAGATTTCTGCATATCTTTTGAAAATTTTAAGATGTTTAACTTAATTATTCAAAATATTAGCCGTAGTTAATAACATTCTTAGGAGTTTATTAAATCATTCAAAATATGAATACTAGATCTAAGCACAAGTACTAGCGACAATGAGTTCGAATCGATTTAGTTAAGACATTTGTGAGCTAATCAAACTTTGAAAAGAAGAAGCAAACGAAATATATTTTCAGTTACATATTTAGTTATATAAGCTTTCTATAGACATTTTCAGTGGTTTAATTTTTGGCTTGATTTATTAGCAATTTCAAAATGGTTAATAGACACTTTATTATTAATAGCTATTCGTTGCAAAATTCTAGTTAATTTTAGTGATTTCTGACTGAATGGCCCCTTATACGCTTTGATTAGCATTTGTTTTTTAGGGGCATTTATTTTTGGCACTCACTGTGCACACTATAACACACAAGTCACTTGGCTCCCCAGAACGTAGTTACGATTTTAATTATCTGCCAGCGTAATCTGCGAACGTCGCTGGCAGAGCTGCCGCTTCAGTTGACGTGCCAACCGCGAGACACTTCAGATTCAGCTACAGTTTTAGCTTTTTCTACCTTCCTTCTTCCTTTCCCTTCTTTTCTTTGGAGCCTCCCTCTCTGCCCACTGGCCTGATGCCTGACTTCATTCAGTTCCTTTAGCGTCAGCCGCTAATCCAATTTTTTAATTGTGACTGCAATGGCCATGCGAATGCGAAAAACAGAGAACATCATCCAGCACTTTAGTTAGTGCCTTGGATTTTCTTCTCCATCTATCTTTCTCTATGGTTTTTTTTCCTCTTTCTTTCTTTCTTTCTTCTTTTTGTTTGTTGTAGTCTTAAGTACACTGGCAATTGCTGCAAATGCGAAAAAAATGAATACCTTACTTTATTATATTTCGCTTTCTGCTTTAGTTAAGTTTAGTTTTTTTTTTGTTTTGTGCTTTAGGCGTTATCTTCTAGCGCTTATCTGACTACTGACTTGATATTATTATTGTTACCTGCTTGACTAGGCAAAGTCAAGGTGAGTCTAGGGGTCTGGTCTCTGTGTCTGGGGGGTTACGTTTAGTTGGAGAATAGTTTTTAGTTTTATGTCTAATTCGTTTTAACTGCCAACTGACAGCTAATTATAATTCTCATCTTAATGCCAAATTAAGTTGAATGACGAATAATATACATATATATATATATATATATATATGTATATATGATTTATAATCGGCTTAGTCTGTCAGCCATCGTTCAATTGCGTGGGAAATCTTTCTGCATTTTGTCTTATATAAGACGAAACTTATCTTTTTCTTTTTGGGTATTTTTTTTTTTTTTGGTTCATTAACTAACAATCAACTTTGCATACAAAGAGCATTAGTGAGTAATTTCGCTTTTATATATCGTATATATGTACATGTGTATATCTATATATCATTTTGCCGATAAAACAGCAGTTAGACAATGAAAGTGTTTGTGGTGCAACCACGCCCCACCACCGACCCACCATCGACCAAATTGTTGCGTTTTAACGTTTACGTTCGGTTTTCTTTCAGGCCGGCAACGCCTTGCTAAATGCTATTGAGGTCAGTTGCTTAGTACACGCCATCCCCACTATATATATATAGTATAGTATAGTATAGTATAGTATATCCCATTGGGGACTAGCATTCACTTGAAAAATAAATAACCTATTAGCACGAAGGTTTCACACAACAACTTATTGATTTTCTTTCATTTTTTTTTCTGTTGTTGCTTTTCACTTTACTTTCATTGACATGAATTTTGCATTTGAGTTCTGCTTTCGGTTTTATATTTTGTGGATTTGATTATACTATTTAAATGAGTTGGTAAAATGTCTTGAAATTCTTTACATTATCGAAATTTCTTTCAAGTTTGTCTCTAGAATAGTTATATCTCTTATATCGCAGAAAAAAGTGTAAACGAATTGCAGTTGTGTTCCCTTATTGCTCATATAAGTATTTTGAAAACTGATATCAAAGTAATTATATTCTACTTATCAATTGTTGAAGCTTACGTAGGAAACAAATGCAATAATCTCAAAGGCGTCCAATTTTTAGTGCCCCATGAAAACAAAGAACTTATTTAGTCACTCAATCAAGAGGTCTAACATTTTCAGCATTATTGAATGGTTAGATAGAACTGAATGAAAGATTTAAACTTAAAAGTAATTAAGCTTTATACTTGGCTAGTTAAAATCACCATATTTCTGTTCTAACTTAAGGTAATTGCATTTCGTCAAAAGATTGAGGTAAAGGTCTTTTTGTTCTTATTGATTTTTCAATTAGTAGAAAACTATTGTAATGACTTACAATTTTTGTTTCATTCCATTCATTTCCACCTGACTCAAATGACTTGTAAATCTAACAATAAGCCACTGCCTAATTAAGTGATAAGTTGTCATTCCGTTGAGGCTTATCACTTAGGTGAACTTTAACAAATTTTCTATGATTTTTATCGCAAGTAAAACGAAAAAGCCTTTTCAATGGTTTTGAATGGGTTGTCGTAAAAAGTTGATTACACGTTGATGATGATGTTCATGGCGATGGCGATGACGATGACGATGATTTTGTTGCTTTTGGAGTCTTTGTTTTTTTATTTTCCATTGCAACCGGTGGGGGAGCCCGCTGCCAGCCCCAAAAAGGGACCATAAAATGCAAAGTAGTTTGATTGTATGATCATAAAAAAATGTTTACAGCAAGCAAAATGTCCATTAAAGCAATTAAGTGAAACAAGTTGAGTAGATGTAAAAGGGAACAGAAATTGAGACTGGACCTTAAGAGCTATTTGGACTTAAGTTTATGGGGAAAGGGCAGGGAGAGAGGTGGGAGGAGATTGTAAAGTTGGGAGCATCATCATTCAGATTGCCTTAAATTGATTTGCTTTGCAGTAAAATGAAAATCAATGAGCAGATATTTCAAAACGATTTGCGGTTTTTATTTTGCCTGACCACAGTAAAATCACAAAAAAAAAACTTATTACCACACCACCACACACACACACACACTCACACGGATACACACACATATGGGGATGTACGTTGGGAGTAATCATTATCGAAAGCAACATCCGTTGAATTGTGAAATTTGTTTTTCGGTTTGTTTTTTCCTTCAGCGACCTTGATGCAGTTGATTTGCATGAAAGAGATTACAATATACCGTGACCAGGGGGCGGGGGCGAGGGCGGGGACAAAATGATAAATGCCAAGATGCCTAGATATAAATCGATTGGGTCTAACCACTTTGAAATTGCATTTCAAATCAATCAACATCAACCTCAACTTGACCTTGCCACGGCGTCTATAATTTAACACAATCAAAAAACCAAAAACAACAAGCTGGAACTGCCACACATTTTGCAGTAGTAGTAAACCCCCGTCTCCCCCTCCCCCCAACCCTTCTCCTGGTTTACCTGCACTTTTCTCTTTCCTTCTTCTTCATGGCCATTAAGCCAACTCTTTTCTATAAGAAAATACCCAAAAGCATTGGCGATTTATCAAATAATGTTGGGGCAACATTTAAGCGGAGCTGCATAAAATTTGCATAAAATTAACACGCCGGCAATGTATTAGATGCCTAACCAAACAACTGTGTGTGTGTGTGTGTGTGTGTCTGTGTGTGTCTTGAGGATTTTTTTTTTTTTAAATTCAATAAATGAATTGAAATTTTGTATGCATTATGAGTCGTCAGTGTGATTTATGTTCAAAAATGCAATGCAACAACTTTGCCGTTTCCACAGATGCAATCGAAACGACAACATCGAAAGCAGCTAAGAAAAACCCACAAAACATACACCACACACACAATCAAACACACACACACACACACACACATACATATTGAGTGCAATTTATCATGAGCAAAGTGAAAACACGTTCGAAGAAGAGTTTTGAGAAGAGTGAAGAGATAAAAACGCATTGTTTATTAGACTATAAAGTGTTTGTCTTGCCATGGCTTGATTTGCTTCAGCTTCGTCTAGCTCAGGCGTCCCTCATTAGGCTAAGAAATTATTGTTAAGAAATAAAAAACCAAAAAAAAAAAGAAGAAAGAAAAACAAAATATAGCATACAAATAAATTTCTTGTCGGCGTCTGTCTCTTCCCATTGTTATTCAAAATATGGCCATAGAGTTTAGTTTGGTGAAAAGTTTTTGTTGTGGAAAGAAATGAGCATAAACCATGACTAAACACATTAGCCAAAACACTTAACTCAAAACCTCCATTAACCCAATCCCCCATCTCTCTGTTTTCTCTCTCTCTCTCTCATAAAAAGAACAATATTTGTGCAAGAAGACGTCAACGGTGCGTATGATTAACGCCTAACGCATTAACATTAGTTTCGTCATAATTCGAATGAATAAAAATAACTAAAATCAACAATTTATTGCTCTAAATATCTATATATCTATGTAAATATATATATATATATACATATATAAAGATATAGGCCATAAAAAATAACAAAATATTTTGTGTTTGCTCTCGATTTGAAATAAAAATTGTCACTTTTAGAAAATGCACTGATGAAAAGTGGGTCATTTACCCGGTAGTTTTTCTCTTTGTTTCCCTTACATCTAGCTGCCTCTCTCTCTCTCTCTCTCTCTCTCTCTCTTTCAATATATATATAAATTTTGGTAACAACTGCCAAAAAGTCTTTTGCCATTATTATTATTATTATTGTTATGGTTTTTTTTTTTACTTTTCCCTCTCTGTCATTTCTATTGCATAAGCCGCAAAATCGTGGCCAAGATATTCGGTTGTTTGCTGCATTTAAACTAAAATATTAGTCACGCACTCACACAGACCAACAAATTAGTAGAGCAAATGAATATTTGAATATTTACATGTAACAATATATATACATATATATATGTATATATAGCTAAATATACTATATCTAGCCGTTAGCATTTGTATATTTCTCACAGTCAGTCTCTGTTGATATTTTGTAAGAATTCATGTCAACTGCATTAAAAATAACCACAAGCAGATGAGATCTCTGATCTCAGATGTGGCCTGAGAGATGAAGAGGAATAGATTTACCTCTAGAGAGAGAGAGAGAGAAACTGTGAGAGAAGGGACAAAGAGTGAGGGCAAATTTTTACAAGAATGACACATACAAATGTAAAGTTAGATCGAATCGTTTGGGTGATCTATCAAAATGACAAAATGCTTCAAATGCTCATTCTGTCGTTTCAACAGAATTTTATTGAAATGCCAACAACGAAATTTCTATACACTCTCCCACCAATTAATTTCATTGTTTTGTATCTTATGGTTTCAAATACCATTATAAATATTTTTTTTTAGCATTTTTCGAATTCCAATCTCTAATTGCGATGAAAAGTTCTTTTTCGAAATACCTGAATTTTTTTAGGAAATTTATTTTCTCTTGTAGTATTCTTTGTGAATTATTTGTTAACATAATTATATTTTCGGTTATCCTGTCTAGTTCGTCAGTAGTTTCCTCCTCATTAGAGGATGGACACATCAAAAAAGTCCTCAGAGGATCTCAAACGAACCATTTTACTTTCTGTGGTTCTTTCTAAGTATGATTAACTTTATATTTAATCAGAAACAATTAGTTATTAGTCTTTGCATGAAACTTAATATATGTATGTAGTTTGTCAGGCTGTTACTTATGTATATTTAGTTGGCATATTCCCATTTAGATTGTAATCTCATTTCTCTATGTGTGGTGCTTATGTTTTTCTAGCCTAATTATGCCAACTCAGTAAGTCATGGGATCTAACCCAAATTCTTGATGCCCTTTTCCCCCCACTGCTTGACACTTTCATCTCTCTATACACACAGATCTCGGGCAATTTTCAACATAAGCAGCATAAATTATTTGATTTTCTTTTTTTTCTCTCTCTCTCTCTCCTGCTACTACAACAAGAGAAATAGAAGTAGAAAAAACACTTTCCTCGGCTTAAGTGGCTACCGTTTTATGCATTTTTATGAATGCAGACACCACCACAAGCATGAGCACACACTCGAGTTGGCTTGATTCACCTCAACATCATCTTATGGCCAGGTCCAAGCTTCCCCATAATCGAGTCAAAAGCTACTGCTGCTGTCTCACTTGACCCCAATCTGGGTAGTTGCAGTCTGCTACCATTTTCCATTTATCCCCCCATTCACTTCGACACCCACTCCCCACACACACACACAGAAGTGTCTATAGCAAATGGCAATTAACATTTTGTCACTTACATTTTGCACTAAGCCAGGTAAATTCCAGGTGAACACGTCGATGTGAACACCATCTCCGGTCTCTTGGCTCTGGTTCTCTCCGATTCCAGGTTCTCTGCGTTTTTTCTTTCTTTTTGTTTTGTTCTTTTGTAATTTTATTTCCGCTTTTGGGTGTCTTATGACATTATAAAGCAGTAAAGGCGATTTGCTGCCTATTGTTATAATTAACTGTGAAGAACTTTTTCCTCACCCTTTCCCTCTCCATCACTCTTTTTCATTATCTCTCTCGCTCTCTCTCTCTCTCTCTCCGTCTGTCTGTGTGTGTCTCGTTTTGGTCTTCATTTTTCCTGTGGCATAGCATAATGAGTTTGGCATTCTTGTGTCTGTTCAATGTTTGGCGCATCCGCTGCATACAAAATCAGTTTTGGTTTGGTTGGTCATTTTAAGAATTCAATAAATCAAATTGGACGACTCTGAGCACACGCAGTGTATGCTTTGGTATGTGGCTATATGGATCTATGGATGGATGGCCAGGTCTGGCCTGGCCTGGCCTGGTCTAGTCTGGCTTGGTGTCTTTGTTGGTCTAAATGTATGTAAGTAGTAGTAGGATTCAGACAACCCGTCTCACTCACATAGAGATCTCTTAAACTGAAGTGGCATGCAATCAAATAGAGGGGGTCTCCCTCTTTCTCTTGCTCTCTCTCTTTCTCTCTCCTTTTGAACTGCCTTTTACCTACTATGAAGGCATTTAACCGTTTCAAAACCTCAACCAAAAACAACGTGACACAATTTTCTGGCTAACTTCTAGCTTACTGTACGTATACTACATCTCCGTGCGGTTTGAAACTCGTTTCTTTTTAGCCCTATTATACTATACAGTACCTTGCCCCGGTCGGGGCAATCATCATTGTTGGCTGTTGTTGTTGTTGCTGTTGTTGTTTCTGTTGTTGCCGTTGTTTGTCTCTGTTTTATTGGCAGCTGAAATTATTATACCATACACCCATAGGGTGAAATGGTATATTAAAGTCGCCAAAATGTATGTAACAGGCAGAAGGAAGCATCTCCGACCCCACAAAGTATATATATTCTTGATCAGGATCAAAAACTGAGTCGATCTAGCCATGTCCGTCTGTCCGTCCGTCCGTCCGTCCGTCCGTCCGTCCGTCCGTCCGTCCGTCCGTATGAACACCTAGATCTCGGAGACTATAAGAGCTAGAGCCACCAAATTTGGTATGCAGTCTCGTGTAGTATGTACGCTTATCGAGTTTGTTTCAAATTTTTGCCACGCCCCCTTCCGCCCCCAGAATTTACATAAAACTGTTTTTCTTAAAAAGTATAGCAGATAGAAACATCAAATTTGGTTTATATACTCGTTTAGTTAGCGCGCAGAAAATAATTGTTCCAACTTTTTGACACGCCCCCTTCCGCCCCCGGAATTTACATAACTCTGATTTTCTTAAAAACTATGTAAGCTACCGACATTAAATTTGGTATGTAAGTTAGCTTAATAGACGCGCAGATATTGACTATTTAAAAATTATGCCACGCCCATTTCCGCCCCCGAAAATTAAACAAAACTGATTTTCTCGAAAACTAACAAAGCTAAAGTCACCAAATTTAGTATGTATATTGGCTTAGTATGCGCGAAGAATACATATATTTTAATATGTTGCCACGCCCACTTCCGCCTCCATAATTTAGAAAAAACCGATTAGCTTTTGCAATTTTTTGACCATCGCGATCAAATTTGGCAGACTAATAAATCTTATCTATTTCTATCAAACTACCAAATTTGATTGAAATCGGACTAGAAACGTACAAAATATACGTATGAACGTATTTTGCTACGCGATCCATAAGGGCAGAATTGGCCGTTGGCTAGTGGCGGCGCTAGAGTGCTTGTGTGTTTGTAGAGTGAGCGAGATTACAAATGGTATGAGGCATGTTAAAACAATTTAGTAGACATACATTTGGTTTTCGAAATTTTAAATATTTGTTTCACCTGGTGTATGGTATACCCAAGTCGGCGAGACGACTCACTTACTTCATGTTTTTTAAATGCAGTCGCTTAACAATTTTATGTGTTGCAGTCAGTTAGGCAGTCTGTCAGTCAGTCAATTCGGTTTTGTCTGTATGTCGTTTGGTCAGTCGAGAGGTCAAACAACTTTTCTTCTTCTGATTGCCATACAACATTTTCTTTAACCCCTCTCAATTCTCAGTCTACAAATTATTTGTTTGTTTGTTTGTTTGTTTGTTTGTCGGCTTGTGACTTGGGGAAAAACGCATATGGTTACATTTTTCTCTTTCTGTTTTTTTGTTTTTTGTTGTGGATCGTTCTTCTGCTCTCAGCGTGACAAATTGTTTTGGAATGTCTTTCTGGTCCCCGATAGCTCATTTGGGCAAAAATGTTTTTTACTTACTACAAATACATATATACATACATACATACATACATACATATCCATCCTATTTATTTCTTAACATTGTATCGTTTGGCCAAATATTTGCCATGCAGTGAAGCGCAACCGGCAAAAAACTCGCCAAGTAAATGGGTTTTTTTTTGGTTTTTGGTTTTCTGCGCATTCTGCAAACTCATTGAACCCATTTTTGGTTTTATGTCTTTATTAAGTCAACGATAAGTATCGCCCAATGCGTTGGCAATTGACGATATATACCTTCGTATTATTTCTATCTCTCGAACAGTATATGGGAATTGTTCTATAACTTATTTTGTTTGTTTTCATTTGTATTTTTTCTATCTACTAGATAAGCGAATCAGCAAGCAAGTCTCCCTTAACAAGAGTCCAAATGAAATTCTTAACTAAACAAACTAAAAACTTGAATTTTCTCCGTATTCTAGGTGTGTTTTTTTCTGTTTTTATCAAATGTCACGTGATTTAAAGACAAGAAATTCCATTCTATAAATATATTTGTCCACTTTACTAAGAATTACTTACCAAATAAGTTTTTTGGACAAAATTAAATACGTGAAACTATTTGATTTACTGATTTGAGCAATCAATAAAATTGATTGTCTTAACTCTAAACAAGTGCCAACTATTCTTGGCAAGTCAAGTTAAGTCATCAAAGAGTCATAGGTTTACCCTTGGATTATGTTCTTAAATAGATTTAACTGAAGTTTGTAATTCAACTTAAAAACTTTTAATCAAAGAAATGTTAGTAAATGATTTTGGCTTTGCAAAATCTTTTTCTTTTTATCCTATTAGTATATTTTTTTTTCGTTGCCTAATTGAATATTGCTAAAAGAACTTTAGGGTAAGAAAATTGTATTTAATACAGCAAATTTGGCTTGAGTACACTCTCTCACAATAATCTCTGTACTTGGCTTATCATAAGCAAGCAATTATTAAAGTTGTCCATCTTCATATTAATAAACGTTAAGCCTCAGTGATATCTAAACGACTTAATCACAAAAATGAGTATTACAGACTGGGGTTATCCCCACCTAATTATAGTTGAATTATTTTTCACATAGTTCACTTCCTGTTGATTTACCTACGAAATTGAGTCTCCCCACCCTCAAGTGATATCATAATTTTGACTTGCCATGCCAATGCTCTGTCATCTAATCTTAATAATGGGCGGTGCAAAAAGAGGAGGGCGTGGGTACAATTTGCAAGCAAGTTGCTGCACAGTAGCTGCCAATTAAGCTTCATGGTAAATTGTTAAGTTTTTTAGCCATAGTAGTAAAGAAAATACCAAAAATTTGCATAATTGATGGCAGAAATCAGGCAAAATTAATGGGCCCCCACTAACCAGCAGCAACAGCAGCAGCAAAGCAGATGCTGCAGCAGCAACAGTTGCCTGCCTGCCGGATAGTCTGTCAGGAGATTGCAACATGTCTTGAGTCTGTGTGGGGGGGTAGGAGAAAGAGTGAGTGAGAGAGGTTCCAGGGGGTGGTTTGCTGATCGTTGAGAAGACCACAAGGCAGTAAAAAGTGAAAGTTCATTTAAGCAAGTCAAGGCGAGTCAAAAAAAAAAAAAAGAAAAAGAAAAAAGAGGCGACCAGCATGGAGTTTCCTTGAGCCGGCGGGCGGGTTTCATTACCTGCCAGTTGTTACTGTAGCTATAGCAATAACTATAGATGTTGTTGTTGTTGTTGTTGCTGTTGCTGTTGTAGTTGTTGTGGGTGCCGCTGCTGCTGCCAAATTGCGCGAGCGAACTGACTGCAGCATTTGCATAAATTATTTACACTTTAATATGGCCAACATCGTTGACGTTGGCGTCGTCGGCGCCATTGTCGTAATTTGTAACTAAATATGCCGCGGCCAGCCAACTACAACAAGCAGCAACAACAATACCAACAACAAGCAGCAACATCTACTGCAACATCAACTTTTTGGCTGCCACTTAGCTGCCGTTTTGTCTTCTTGTTGTCGCTGTGTTGTTGTTGTCTATAATATTTATTTAATTTCATTAAATTTCTGCACGTCGACAATAAGGAAGCCATTGCCAAAATGTGAACACTTAACTTTTGACTTGAAGAAACCCTTTTGGTCAGTTTTTTTTCTGTGAGGTTCCGGCATTTGTTTACAATCAAAAATAAATATATGCGTGAAAGTAAAATCCAAACCAAAACCAAATGAAACCAATAAGAAAAAAAAAACCAGCCCCTCACAACACGCCAAAAAAAATTGGCTTGAAAAATATTTTCAATTTCATTGGCCCTCAAAAGGGAGTCAAACAATTTTTCGACACACTACGAAAAACGCTGTGTTCTATATGATTTTGTTGTACAAAAACTAGACATTGATTTTCGAATTGCAAATTGATTGAAAAGTATTGAAAATTAATTGAAAAAGAGTGAAAATATATGATGAATTTTTGAAATTGAACAGATTGTATGGAAAGTTCTTCTTGAGTATGGTCACTAACTAAAACGATCACTCATAAAATATTTCTTCATAATATAATCTAATCTAAAAAGATGCTTATAAATACCAAATGTTAATAATGTAATCAGATTCAGGGCATAGCAAAAAGTGCTAAAAAATCAGAAGATATGTGTGATCTGTTTCCATAGAATATATTTCATCAGAAAGGCTTTTCATGCCTTTGTGTTGCCACTTTGTAGACATTGTGTGTGTAACCTTGTTTTGTGGCAAGAGTATCGGAAAGGTAACTTGCAACTTGACTTTCGCATGATGATGAGAACTTGTTGTTGCTGGTTCTTTCCTGTGAACAACTTTTGGCACACCTGCCTCTGTTTCAACAACTACAAAAACAACAACAAAAAAGAAAAAACTGTATATAAACCTACCTAAGAAAGAAGCCTGACTATGCCTTCATTTCTGTCCTTGGCTTAAACCTTTTTCCCCTTTTTTTTTTCGCTTTGCTCTTTTTTGCCATTTTTTCTTACACTCTTTCTCTTGGCAAAGTTGAACCAAAGTTTAGGTCTTTGTTTGGGTTTTTTTTCTTATTTTTCTCATTTTGTGCTTACTTCCTTTTGCACTTAAGTTAACCCTTCTTTTTCTTTATATTACCTAGCCTCTTAATGACTCGATTTAATTTCATTTTATTTCATTTTTCGCTCTTTTTCTTCTCTTATTTCATTCTGCTTTTGCTTCTTGTTGGCCAAAACCATGTTGTTGTTGAACAGCTGTTTACGTTAACACAATATTCTTGGAATATTTCATCTGTCTGACCGAGACACACAGACACAATGTGTATGTGTATGTCTGTGTGTGTGTATTTTATTAGCTCTTTTATGGTTTACGTTTTATTTTATATATTGTATTTCTGTACATTTTGTGTAGTAAATTATTGCAATTAAATTCGCGTTTTGTGGCTTTTTAAAAGCCGCCGCCCATTCAAGTCTGCCCAAAATTGGCAGCTGCACTTTGTATAGTAAATAAATAGTTAATAATTGCATGTTGTGTGCCACGCTTAACAAATTTATTTACTTCTCCACACAAAAGGCTATAATTAAAAGTACATTGCACAAATGGGCTAACTGAATTTCACAAAACTGTTTATTATCTTGTCATGGCTTAAAACAGTTCAAATTCAAGAATACTTGTGAATCTGTTCTTTAAATTGCTTCATCTTTTGTCTTTTATGACTTTATTCTAATATAAAATGACATTTAATAGTCAATAAAAGATAACAAGTTTTTTGATCATTCTTATTAAACCTCATATTCATATTCTTTAAGGAACATTTAAAGCTCGAAGGGCTAGTTCAAATGATAAATTGGTCAAAAAGCAATAGTTTCATTGTTTTTGTCTTCATCTTCGAAAGTAATGATAAATTTTAAATGAATGGACTATAATATCATTATCATTACTTTCTGAATTAAACAAATTTCTCGTATATCAGGTAATGATTTTCGTGATGAAAGTTTGTTTCACCTCAAAACCGAAGAACGCTGAGAAATTTCACAAATCGAAAAAAAAAGAAGCAGCAGATCATTTAATGTATGAAAGTGTAACCAATTCATTATAATTAACAAAATGTTTATGCTGCACTTTCTCCTGCAGAAAACAAATTAAGAATTAAGACCAATACATACATAACTGGAATACACAGAATGAGTATATATTGAAAGCAGAAGGTCATATTTATTGTGGGGGAAGGGTCCCATTCCCAAGTTACGTGAACTCTAACTGTTTGTATGGTATTTAGCTCTTACAGAGTTTACTTTCCAAAACAACATCTGCAACCAGTGTATGTTTTTTTTCCTTCGTTTGTCTTTAGCCAGCATTTCTCAACAATCTATGGACCTTGTCGAGTTCAATGTCAGAGACCAAGGCAAGTGCCTCCAACTCTCTAGGCTAGTAGCTAGTCTCAAACTCTGTCTCCGTTCATTAGAGACACGTTATAAACAATTATGTGCAAAGAGGCAAAGACACAGAGAGAGAGAGAGCCAACTGAAGACCCTCGTTAACAAGCGGCCTATAAACCACAGTAGAAAAACACAAATGTCTAAGATATTTGCATAAACAACTTACGCACATACCAACAGCCATTTAGCGGTACTTGGAGCAGTCCTACACTGCCCCATTCCCCACTCCCACTCCCCACTCTCCCACTCCCCAATGCCACTTTTAATACACCGACAGTTCAATCACTGGCAGACATTACCTTCTTCTGATTTGTATTTTTGAGGTTTGATTTGGTTTTGATTTGAGGCAATGCTCTTTGAATGCTGATGAAAACGAGGCGGGTGTCGCTTTGGGAACGGTTTTTTTTTTTTTTTTTTTGCTTTCTTTGTCTTTTCTTGGATAATTTTTTTTATTATTATTGTTGTTGTTGTTGTTGTTTTCTTTTCAACTGACATTGAATTGAAAGTTACACAACTCCATGGAGAGTCGTTGGACGAGCAAACTGAACGAACCAGAAATCAAGACAAATATTTAAAATACACACACGGAAAGAGAGTGTTGGGGAGTTTTTGAGGGGAGAAGGGGCAATATATATGCGAGCCGGTTCGGCATAGCAATTATGTGATGGTTGTATTTTGTTTTGATAGGAGCTAGTGGGCGTGGCAGTGCTACAATTTGCAATATTTAGCATAAAATTGCGCAACATGCGTGTGCCAAGTGTGTGTCTCTCTGTGTGTGTGTGTGTGTATGTGTGTGTGAGCTACAACAATTATGCAACAATTTTGATTTGAATTCGGTTGATTGGGCCAAGCCACACCCCCACGCCTCCATACAAGCAGACCCCCTAAGACATAAAAGACACAGAAAACAAAAACGAACAAAAAAAAAAAAAACACACAAAAATCAAAAATTAAAACAAATTGCAAGCAAATAAAAGAAAACAAAAACGCAATGGAAAGTTAACAAGTGGGGGAGACGACAAAAACCAAAACCCGCTTAATTCCAACCACGATTCATTACAGCAACAAACCAACATCAATCTCTCAGCATCTCAACCTCATTGAAGTCAAGTGAAAATGTAAATGAAAGAGAGAAATAAAAAACACATTGAAAACGAAAAAAACGAAACAAAAAACAAAAGTAAACTAACTAAACTAATCCCAAAACAAAAAAAAAACCCTTAAAACGAAAACCAATTTTCAAATGTGCAAAAGTGTTTCCAACTTAAGAAATAGCATCAAGTTCGTGTTGCACCGCAATTTAAATAGCCCAAAATGATTGTGAAAATGGAACCCGACGAGCTAATCACATTTCGTGTGCAGTATCTGGTCGACAGTGATCCATTGTCGGCGACCACAGCCTATCCAATACCAGTGCGTGCCCCGACCTATGCATTTGCCACAACAATGCCATTGGCCACGCAACTGAGCACCATCCTGAGACTGTTGAATGCCCCACAAAGTGTAAGGATAAATTTTAAAAAGAAAATATATATACATACATATATCTTATAAACCTAACTACTCATTTCCTATATAGCTTACTTTTATACATGTTTTCATTTACTTTCGTCTACACTATTCTTCAATTATCTTATTAGGTTTTCCAATATATTCTTTATTTCTCAGGACATGAATTAAAAGCAACACAAAAATGTTAACAAGTTGTCTGTAGACCTATTTGAATAATCATCAAATTCCATTATCAGCAGACTTTGCAGCTTTTCAACGCTAAAACTAGTTGGGAATCACAACCAAATGAAGCGAAAAAAGATTGAATACAGCTTGCATATCATATATTCCCTGATTTCATCAAGTTATCAAAAAAAAAGAAGTTATTTTACTTTGTTGTTTATAAAAAATATTTAAAAAATTGTTCTTTAGCCAAAAAACAAAATTGGTATTAATCCAATCAACTTTTGTTGATGTTGCTCAGTGTTTCAAGTGAAAGATAAAAGAGGCCCAAAAACAACATACTTGTGAACCAAAATCTCTTTTTCTTCTTCACTGGCTTAACTTATCTCTCTGGCCCCGGACAGCTTATCTTGGCCGAATCTCTTTTTTTCTTTTGTTGGGCTTCAAACTTGTTGTTGTTGTTATTTTTTGTGCAAAATTAACCAAACAATATCAAGAGGCATTAAAATTTAACTGCGCATTCATAAGATACAATATATATACATACATTATATAATACATATATAAATATCATTTGTTTGCAAATGTATCAACTTCTTTGAAAATGTTTCACTATATTTCTGTTTAAACTGAAGGTCTTTATAAAGTTGATATTATGAATGTATTTATTTATATGCGATGATGATGATGATGATGATTATGTCGATTAGAATATATATATTTTTTTTTTTGTTTTGCACAAGCAAACTTAAAAATTCGGCTACTAGCGAAAACAAACTAAAGTTAGTGATAAAAGTATTTGGAATAGATCGAGCAGATGTTAAAATAAAATTAAGTAAAATGATTCATAGAAAACTACAACAAGTTATATCGATTAAGTGATGTTACCATACATTATTCTTCAATTACTTACGTTGTGGTGCTCATCACAGTTGGAATTAATGGAAATGAAATCATCTAAAACAGCTGACTTATTCTATTATGCCACCTAAGTTGGCCAACTCACTGTTAACGGTTTGGCTAAATGTTGGCCATGTTTTTAGTTTTTATGCGTGTTTGATCTTCCGTTCATTTGGAATCATTTGCATAGCTTGTTTAGACTAACTCATTCCATTTGATAATCGTTAGATACTACCAACAGATGGCAAGCAAAATGTTCTATAAAGTTTAGAAAGAAACACAAAAAGGAAAATGCAAATAACCAATAAACGAGAAAGATGAAAAAATCAAATTGTGAACAGGAAAAGGCAAAAATGGATTTATTTGAGAAAATTTCATGCGAAAGCCAAAGATTAAATACACAGACCAACACACAGATCGGTTGAAGGGAGACAAACAAATGTAGACAATAATAAAATCACTCGAAATTGATTTAGAAACTTTGTCGTAAAAAAATATATATGTAAATGGAGAGAGAGAGAGAAAAGCCACTTGAGGTCAGAGCGAAAATTCAAATTCGCATGGCTAGACACTACTCCTACTCCCCCTACTCCTGTTCCTATTCTAGTCCTTCTATTTGTTAAAATGTAGATGTGAAAATTTTATTTGTGCAGAGCGTTGAAATGGAAAAACCACAATGAGTTTTAAGCCACAACTAAAACAACAGATGGAAAAGTTTTTCTTGTTCCTGTTAAAGGGGAAAGGGGGTGGGGAAAAAATGGTAATTGGTAAATAAAAACTTGAACTGAAAACCAAACAAACAAAACGTAAAATTTGTTCAACAAATATTAAGAAGCAGAAAAACAAATACCAACTCTATGTGAGTGGTAAATGTTAGTTAGAGAATGATGTGAAGAACTAAGACAAGTCAAGCTTAAGTGTTTAGCATGTTCTAAGCTGCCACTTATTATATTTTATTGTTGTAAACATTTAACAAATGATCCATTGCAATGATGCAAGCCAATGACCCAAGAGAGAGAGAGAGCAGACAATGGGCAGAGGCTTGGCCAAGTCCAAAGTCCTAAAGTCCGTACCGATGATCTAGTCCCTAACCCTAAACCAAAGAGTATAGAGTTTTGTTGTTGTCGTTGTTGTTGTTGTTTTATGTTGTTTCAGCTGTTTCTGTTGCCCGAGGCTAACTTATTGCTATCGCACAATCTGTTGCAACTAATAGGAAGTTGCGGGCTAAGCTGAAAACAGAAAAAAGCAAACTGGAAAAAAAAAACTTCTTGCAGCGCTTTTCATTGGCATTGTGAAAAGCCATGGCCAGCAATTATCTAAGCCTGCCATTGTTTGTGCCGTCGACATTGCTGACTTTGACTAATTTGCAAAAGCAACTAAACAGCGACCAAAGAGCGAACTACTTCCCCTTCATTCCCATTCCTGGCAGCAGTCCGAGAGACCAAGACCGAGGCCAGGGCATCGGCAATGCTGTTGCCTGTCATCTGTCATCTGGTGCAGCAGCCGCAAGGATACGTAAATCTTGACAAGCGGCAGCAATAAATTCTAATGAGCAAATCGCAAAAGGAAGTTCTGGTTTTCTTTTTCGTTTTCCTCTCTTGGAACCCCTTTTTTTTTTTTTTTGAGTTTGCTTTGCAACTCAGGATGTTGTCGTGGGCAGATTTATGTGGCAGGCGGCAACGGCAGCTGTAAATGCCATTTGTCCAATTAGTCAGCCATATAACATGAATCGGCATAGAACTTTGCCATTGCCCGCCTTTGGCTCTCCCATTCGATTTTAGTTTTATATGTATGCAACTTGTTAAATTTAGCACATTACAATAGATTCATAAATTCAAACTGATCGAACTGTGGCCTCTAATCTCTGACGCGTTTATTATTATATTGTTAGATGACATCAGACATCAGTACAAATTATAAACAAAATCAAATGCGAAAAACGAAATAGTTAAAAATATAAATAATCATTTTGACTGTGAAACGAGCTGTCTTAGGGTATCAATTGGGAGTATTAGATAACAATAATACCAAAAGAGATAGATAGAGGTGGAGAGAGAGGGATCTGAGGGGGGAACTCATCTAATTAATTAGCAGAATAAATTGAAACTTTTGTTTCTTTAAGGCAATTGAACTAAAGAATTTGAACATTTTTGAATAGAAATATCATTAAGATGGGAAAACTTAGCTTTGGTCTCTCTTTTAGAGTTAAAACTAGTTGCGAATCATAACTAAATGAAGCAGTAAATCTTATTTAAACCGAGTTTACTATTTGTTATTTATTTCGTCTCTAAAACTTGTTCAATTTTGATTCAGTAATCTAAACAATGCTGAATTATATGCAAACTCTATATTAATTAATTCGTAAGCTATATACATAATTATCTGCCATTTCAACTGATTATGTAATATCTAAATGACTTTTTTCTCCCTTAAAGTGGTGAATAATTTGCCTTGATGCAAAGCAATGATTTGCAATTTGTCGGATTAAGTGAAGGATTTAGTTTTAAGATATTGAAACTATATATAAATAGATGGGATGAACTTTCCAATAAGTTTTTTTGAATAATCGTATTCACTCGGTATTAATCATTCGACTATGTCGTCTAATTTCTTTGTTATTCATTTATTTTGTTATTCTTTTTTCTGCCAATTAAATTTTGTTTCTGATTCGTTTGATTTTTGTTCAGTTTGTTTTCTGTTTTTTTTTTTTTTTTTTTTTGGTTTTTTTGCACGTCACCAACAACAACGACAATACAATACAACAATAAAAATCGCACTATATAGAATTAGATAAGCGTATATATAGGTAAAGTGCGCTCGCTGGCGTCCAATCAGTCGAAACCAAACAAAGGCAGATCAATAAATTAACTCCAAACAGAAATTGTAAAGCAAATCAAATCGCTAGAAATCTCATTTTGGTCCACCAAGCAGTAAGCAAATGCCAGCGGAGAGGAAAAGTAAAAAGGAAAAAAAAAAAAAAACAATTGTGGAAAATCAAATAATCCATTAGATTGGAACACATTGCGTCATGTAAATGTGTCATTCACACTGGCAATAACAAATGTCGATCTACACGCAAAGATATACCCACCATATACATATATCCAATGAAAGTAGCCAAAACAAATTACCTGAAATTGTGTAATTCTCCATGACATTTTCATATGTCCACTATATGTATGTATGTATATATAAATGTCAGTTGGCCATATCGACCAATATTGACTCTTACGCATCTTTGTTGATGTCCATTTCATTTCCATTTTTGCTATTTGCTGTAATAATTCGCACCGTTTGGTTGAGTCAATGGCAAAACTTTTGAAGTCGAGCCACACCGCGATAAATGAGATGACTTTTTAATATCAATTAGCATACATCACCTGGGTTTTGCGGTCAATTTTTGGGCGAGGTCAATCAACTTGTATCGATGGGAAAGCAAAAGTGTATAAAAATAACTTTAGTAACTATGGGAACTTGGTTGTTTGAAGAGTTTAGATTAAGTTTATTTCCGTTCTCTTCTATTAAGTGATTAAGCTTTTCTATATTGAATTTTCATTGACTTTTTTACGAATTTTCCTGTCATCTCAATTCTTAGATATTTCAACCAAGCCAGGTGAAAGTATTGCCAAGCCTTTAAAAAGAATGCATAATGTAAATTTTATTTCTTATACTCAATTTTTAGTCTTTTAGCTTTGAAAACCTAAATAAAGTCCATCATAATAGATTCTTATAGCTGATGATGATATTTAATTGTTAATTACTAACTAAGATATCAGCCAAACGTTTTCAAGTAATTTATTTCTATATACAAATTTATGGTACATTGTATTTGCTTACAAATCACTTTCATTAGCCATACTGTTAGACTTATTAATCAAAATGAATACGAAAATATGTATAATAGACAGGGTAATTATATATTTATCACATCATTTGAGATTTTATAAATGTTTTGCTAATAAATAAAAACAAACAATAACAAAACAAGTAACTCAATTTTCAATATTATATTCCTCTGTGAAACATTGTGTGTTTTGGTTTTTGTTTCTTTTGATTTTCTCCAAACTGTTTATGCTTTTGGACTTGGCCTAACTGTGTCAATAGCCACGTTAATGTCTTTGGCACATGCAAAATTTGGAATTTTTGATTCGAAAATCTTGTCATGCTTCAGTCAAAAAGTCAACACAGCGTATAGATAGCCGAAAACCGATAAAAACAAATTTGCATAGAGTTGTGAATGAATGTGTCTTGAGACTGACTGTCGGACTGGACTGACTGACTTAATCATCGACCATTCCCCTCCGTCTTTCCCCTCTGCTGACTTTGATATAGTTTTTACATTGTGGTCAAGTTACATACATACATTCATCGAATGCCTTAAGGTTATTTATATTTTCGCTTATATGTAAATATTTGCTTTGATTTTAATTGCCGTATCGCGTTATATAAAGACATGGGAATGTTGAATGAAAACTAACTCACGCATTTGACACATAATTTAAATATGAATGTCAAGTAGCACGTGTAAATAACAATGACTGGCCATGTTTGTCGACACCAAATAACAATAATAATAATAAATATGTTTGAACTGTGTGTATTTTGTTTTTCCTGCGTTTGGTCTAGAAAGTTTTTCTCTAATATTGTTTATTAATTGTCTGATTCAGCTCGTTGTTGGCTCTATAAATGAGTAGTCAGTACGGTGTACAGGAAGTTTGCCTTAAACTGTGGCCGTCATTTAATTTTTGACGATTCAAGCGAAATTCAAGTGGCCATTTGTGAGAGATAAACAAACCGTGACTCGTTGTCGAGTTACTAGACAAAGTGGCACGAAGGCATTTCTCTACGAGCTATTAGAATGAAAGTTGATTAGGGAATTGCTCATACGCTTTAAATGGTTCTACGAAAATGCAGTTTTTCGATTATAAATATTAATCATTAATCCTTGGAATTTTCTGTTAAACTTTATTAAGAAGAAGTCATTGGCCAAGGTGAATTGTTGTGCCTTTGTCTGGACATGTATGTATGTGTGTGTGTGTGTGTTCGAGTGTGTGTTCTTTTAATTTAGCAAATAGCCTTTGGGTGCAGCGTCAAAAGTTATGAAAAGACAAGAATGAAAAGAACCTCAGGACATGCAATGAACTTGGCTCAAGAACATTCACAATGTTGATGAGGTTGTTGTTGTTGTTGTTGTTGTAGGAGGTGTGCCAGTGAATTCTCCTTTTCCAGAGTCAGGTTCAACTAGCCTGGCCAATATCCACTCATCCACTCTAAAACCTCTAGAAAGGGCATATTGAATTTGTATGTAACTTTGACCTTTCTACTTTCTACTTAAGCAAAATAAGAAGTTGAAATGCCTTTGTTGTCATTTATTTCTTGTCCTACAAACATATTTTCTATTAAATAACATGAAATTTACAAGTTTTAGTTCAAATTTTTCACTAAGACACGCAAAAGTAAGATATATTTGTCTTTACAACTCTCTTGAAATAAGCGAATAGCCTAAATCAGTTTCTAAAAGATCTTCTTTTTCACCTTTTTAATTTAGGATATTCCTCTTTTTTAGTATATTTTATGTAGTGTGTTTAAAAGTCCTATATATATAGATATATTATCTTCTTGCTTTTGTTGAAATAAAGTTAATAAAGTTATATAAGGGAAAGTTCGTAATTAGTTGCTTAAAGATGAACCATTTAAAGATAATATTCTGAAAAATAATAAGCTCTTACGTTTTTACAGCTTCTTTCTAATCACCTCGTATTTGTTAAGAGTATTTTTTTGTTTTTTTTATTAAATATATAATTACAAATTTACTTTTGGAAAGTTTTTATACATATTTGTGGTAATGAGAGACAATAAAAATATGAAAGAAGCTTTATCTTTCTTAGAAAAATAGCCAATTAACACAAAAGCAACATTTCTCTCTCTCTCTCTCTCCGTCTCTCTCTCTCTCTCTCTCTCTCTCTCTCTCTCTCTCTCTCTCTCTCTCTCTCTCTCTCTCTCTTGCTCCTCCATAGGCATTTGCCTACTCTTCCTTTACCGAGTTTGGTATATTTCTATGTGTTTTACTTGTTCGATCAGTCAAAACAGAGAATCTCAATATAAAAGACCAGTTTTGCATAGAAACTTAAAGGCAAAGATGAAGACTGTGATGCAAGGGTATGAAGAATAGACTAAAGGGTATTGAAAAGTTTGTATAATTATTGATTTTTGATTTCATTAGCCATACGTTTCACTTTTGGGGCGTTAGCAAAGAGGCGTATGTGTAATCTTCACCCGGATGACTGACAATATTTTTCTCTCTGCGGCTTTGGCTTCTGCGGCTGTGGCTGTGGCTTTTTCACACATTAAGCAAGCGTCGTCGACACACATAATTTCATGTTGTCCGGTAATTGTTCTGTAAATGCAGAAATAATTACTTTCAATGCGCCAATAAAAAAAAATCAGCCAAAGTCAGAAGCTGAGGCAGAGGCAGAGGCAGCAAACAGCCAAGTGGCCTAGAGCTGCTTTGGTCGTCGTCGTCGACGTCAATCAGCGCATTTGTGCACGCAGCAGGAGCTTGATCAATCAAGCGGAGGCAGTCAGAGGCAATCAGCGGCTTGAAAACTGAAAGCAAAGAAAAGTAGGTGACCACCAGACGACGGCGTCGGCAGCTATGCCGCATCATTGTGCTGGTCCACAATCCACTTACCTGGACTGCTTTGAGTCAGTCTTTGAGAGCTCCTAAACGAAATCGTCTGCCAACTTTCAATGCAACCGTCACTCACATACACACACACACGCACACTCAGTACAGAAAATAATGTTCTATGGTGAGGCCCCTCGACTTTATCTCCTTCTTTCTCTTTTTCTTTTTTTTTTTGTTTTGTTGTGTTTTTTTTTTTTTTGAACTAAAACCATAAACAACTTTTACTGCGTAGTGCAGTAGTCGCGGGTTAGCTGCCATTTACTTTTAGCCGGGCTTTAATTATAATTGCCAGCGAAACTAAATTCACTTTGTTTTTTTCTTGCTTGCAGATCGATGATGCTGCCATTCAAGTGTATAAGGACGGTGACTATGGAGCCTATTTGGATTTGGAATCATCGTTGGCCGAACAGGCCGAGGAAATTGAGGGCCTCAATGCTAGGTGAGTGATCATTAAGGAAAAAGATAACAATCAAAGCAATAAAGGGAAAGGGGTTTAGAAAGGAAGACGAAAATGCAATCATCATAAGATAAGGATCGGTGGGGGGTGGGATGCCATTCAAAATATTTCTTTTGCAACTTGGCAACTTTTTATTAGTTTTGTTAGCATTTTTTTTGTTTATTATTAATTTTCATTGAATTTCACTTTTGCATTTCGTGTTACTTTTCTTCTGTTGTTGTTGTTGCGCTTACCTTGAACCCATTTTGTGCGGAAAAGCCACAGGAAATGTGTATCGAACTGGTTACACTCGAGTCTCTTTGGGTTTGTGGGGCAGCTGCTCGTGGGTGGTCAGGCCTTTCACCGAAATGCAACATATTACACATACGCCATGATGGCGTTTGGCTCCATTTCCATTCGCTAATAAAGTTATTTGGTCTAGTCATAAAAAATGTCGCTATCTGTGGCATGGCACAGGAAACTGCCTGCCGGCCTGGCCAGGCCAGACTGTCCGCCAATTCGTCCGTCCGTCCGTCCTGCTGCTGCCTTCAATCTCTCTGCCACTCACTGGCCAGACATTTGCATGCTTCGTCGTCATTTCGTACGTGCAACTTGTTGCGACTTTGTGGCTGCAACTTGCAGTTAATTTGCATTTAATCCGCGCACAAAAGAGGCAAAAAGAAGAAAGCAACAAAAAAAAAACAGAGACAAACTATAGAGAGACAACAAATGGCAATGTCAGTTTTTGAATCGTTGTCGTTGCGCTCCAAAGTTGTTATAATTTTCTGCCTTTTTTTTGTCTCTTTTTAACTGGAATGCATGCATGTTACTTATGCATAAAAAAAATACCCACAGTCATATCCCCAATCAAATCAGCTAGGTAACTGCTGGCCAAGATGACAGTTTAGCTTGGCTTGCTCAACATACATACATATATTTGAGGGCATTTGCTTGTCAATCATTAAGGTCATTAGTTCTAAAGGAGTGTAGATGATCAAAACTCTTTCTGAAAACAATTAGATCAACATCTCACACAATCAAGCGATAGATAATATATCTATCCCACAGAGCTCAGTTAGGAACAATCGCTCATGTCAGCTAAGGAAGCCTTTCTTAAGAGTTTAATCAAAATCTGTTCGAAATCTCTTTATTTCATAGTCTTTCAAGCTTACTAATTGCTTAGTCCCTCCACCATAAATGGAGGGTATAAAAACTTCGTTACGTTTAAGTTTACTTTATATATGATTTTCTGTTCGCTGTTGCTCATTTCCTAGGGAACGTGATGTCATGACAAAGGCAGGCGCTAAACCACGTCCACAGACCTCTCAGTCTCAGAACAAGAATAAAAAAAAAAAAAATTACAAAACAAGAAGAAAAATATGATGTACGCGATGGGGCATCAGGGTCTAAAGAACTTAATAGTACTAAAAAAAAGAAGATATATAAGGAACGAACCAGAATATAACCGTACCAGGGGCAGTGGTTCAAAGTCAATGTACTTAAGCAACACAATAATGTGAAGAAGGAGCCCGAGAGAATGAGGAGAAGTTTTAGTTCTTAGTCTATTTCTGACTTTCACTATTTACCTTAAGGATGGGGGAGGGGTAGGGGTAGGGGGATATGATCATTATACAAAAGGGCTTATGAAAATTACAACGTAAATGTCGCCGCTTCTTGTGCAAATTGCTTAAACTTTATGATTAGGTACGTCTTCTAGCTTGGCTTGGCGCCAAATGACTGTCAAAGAGAGAGAAAGAGAGAGAGAGTGAGAGAATGAGCTGTAGGCTATGCCTTGCAATGTCTTGTCTTGTCCTAGCCCTGTCCTGTCCTGGCCTGGCCTGGCCTGGTCACTAATCATGCTTATCGCATTAGTCATGGCAGCAAAACTCGCATGCAAATCATGCGCTTGCGCTTCAATTCACATCAAAATTCCGCAGCAGGTACGAGCGCGGGTTAGCCTTTTGGTAGATTGGTTCTCTGCCTGTTCTGGCTTTTGGTGTCTGCCTGTCAATCTGCAAGAGACACACTTACACACACACACACACACACACACAGAAGCAGACATAGACAGACACACACAGGTGTGGCATCTACCACATTTCATTATGAATTCTTAGCCGGGCTTCGACTCTGTTGACTGTTGCTTGCTGCCTGCTGCCTGTTGTCTGATGCTTCATAGTCCATTTTCAATTATCTGCGTCGTTTGTTATTACTTTTATTATATGGTCAGGGCGAATAGAGTGTTGGGGTTCCAGCAACAACAACAACAACAACAACAACAAAAAGCAGCGGGTAATCAATGTTCTTAAGTGGTCAATGAACCAAGCTTCCCCATTGTGTTTTACTTTTAGTTTTGTTTTGTTTTCTATTTTTTGCTCAATGCCTTGGTCTTTTGCCCATTGCTAATGAAATTACATACAAAATTAATTTCAATTTTTTACCATTATTTATTTACTTTTTTTTTTCAGTCGCAAAAACTCTTTGGTAGTTCGTACTCAGCTGAGTGTACGCGTTCATGCGATTATTGGTAAGAGAAAGGAAGAGAGAGAGAGAGAGAGCAATTGATTGCTCATACGCCATGGTGACCCCCCCACTTTATCGATTTCTTTTTCATTCTACAGAGAAACTTCTTTCCGCCGAGGGCAGTGATTTGCGTCGTGCCCTATTCTCATTGAAACAAGTGTTCCAAGAGGATAAGGATCTAGTTCATGCCTTTGTGGCACTCGGCGGTCTTAATTGTCTGGTACGCGTGGGCAATTGTGCAGATCAAAACTATCAAAATTATATATTGCGTGCCCTGGGACAGGTAAGCCACCGCGCACCACCAATTCTAGTATCAAATGAAACTCTAATCATGTCCATTGATTGTTTTGTTTTTTTGGGATAGGTCATGCTCTATGTGGATGGCATGAATGGTGTAATGAAGCATGAGCCCACCATGCAATGGCTCTACTCATTGATTGCCTCAAATTACCGATCGGTAGTGAAAACCTCACTGAAACTTCTCTTGGTATTTGTGGAATATGCCGAATCCAATTGCTATGTCTTGGTCAGTGCCATTCATGCTGTCGATGCAGCCCAGGGTACATTGCCTTGGTCACACATTATGAGGTAAGACAAAGCTGGCAAATTAAAAGTTTATTCTACAAAATTTCATATTTGTCTTCTTTCCAGATTGCTAAAAGACTATGATAATGCCGATGCTGAGTTAGTTATATATGCCACATCGTTGATCAACAAGACTCTGGCCGGACTCAATGATCAGGATAGTTTCTATGATGAGAGTGATCTGTTGGAACAGCAGGGAATGGAGAGTGTCATACAACGTTATATGTCCAAACCAGGCACCGATTTGGATCTGCTTGATCAATTGCAGCTCTACGAGGCGGTCTTAAAGTATATATAAACAAATAGATAAGTTGAATAACAACTAATTGATGTCCCTTTTTCTTCAGGTTCGAGGATGGTGAATCGGATGGCCAGCGTTTGCCTCAGAACTCTATGCGCAAGACTCAACGCTATCGACCGGGCTCAAATACGACAGAAAGGCGTAAGAGTCGACGTCATAGCACTGATAATAGTCCGGCACCCATTACCAAGGTCCTGCCTACTACTGTGCTGCGTATGACCCCAGCACAGGCCACATTGGATGAGGATAGTTCCGGTTCAGCCAATTCCACTGAGTTCAGTGGCGAACTCTTTCAAGAGAAGAAACGTAAGCCAAAGAATTTCTACTCATCATGGACAGTTTTAAGATTGATTTAGAATTTTGAAAATATTTCCATCAATGGGTTTTAATTTCACTTATTTCTTAGCCTCTTTCCCTTTTGTATCGTGCTTTGCTCAATATCGTATAAAAATATCGTACAAAAATCAAAATTCGTTGCATACATTTAGGCTACGTTCTTAAATTTCTTTGCCAACATATAAGAAACAGATAAGATAAAAAATCAACAAGTAGTATGATTTTTCGGATATATTTTAATGACTTTCGATGTTCAAATTTTTTTTTTTTTTTAAGTTTGTTTTGATGAGAATTGAAAATTTATTTTCTTTTGTTATTATCAAAATATTAATTAATAATTGTGAAGCTAAAACTAAATCAACTGTTATCCTATAGTTCTTGATGAAAAAGTTCAATTAAAAACTACATTTTTATAATTTTCTTTAGCTCGCGATGGAGCTGGTGTTACTCCTGGCCTGCGACGACGACGTGAACGTGCCGAACGGCACAAGAGTTTCCTTAAGGAGCAACAGGAGGCGGCTGCCAATGGCATTTTTGCTGCCCTCGAGCAACGTGAGGGCTTGGGTAAGTTGAATGGGAAAACCAAAAGAAAACAATTGTAAATAATTGTTTTGCTCCTGCTTTTATTTTGCCAATATGAGAAAAAAACTAACTCTACTTGATTCTCTCTCCATCCCATGCTAATTCATTTTGTGTATTTGTCTTCGTTCACCCGCTGATCATTTGCTAACTGCCAAAAAACAAACAAAAATCAAAACCCAATTCCAAACAAAAGGCCAAATTGTTACCGCCATTCCTGCTACCATACAAAGCGGTTATAGTCCGCCGCAATCATTGCAATTGCAACAACAACAGCAGCAGCCTGAACTGCCGCCAAGCCTATCCTCAACCACCACCACCACCAACACCACCACAACCAACAACAACAACAATATCAACAACAACCACAACAACCATAGCATTTTGAGCCACTCTAACAACAACAATGACACGCCCAACAATAGTTTATTGCTGCTTAGCCCTACAAAGCAATTGCTCAGCGGTAGTCACAGCATTTCCATTATCAACAATAGCTTCGACAAGGCCAACAATAATAACAACAACAACAACAACAATAATAATATGAACAACAACAATAACAA
This sequence comes from Drosophila willistoni, assembly GCF_018902025.1. Lineage (NCBI taxonomy): Eukaryota > Metazoa > Arthropoda > Insecta > Diptera > Drosophilidae > Drosophila > Drosophila willistoni. The sequence goes on from NW_025814057.1 coordinate 3,431,867, forward strand.
CAACAATACAAACAATCAAAATGAGTTCCTTACCAAGAAGAATTTATTTCGCGAACGCAATGCAACTGTGATCAATGGCATCATGAAGAATATACAACAAACAACAGACAGTGCCTACAAAAAATATGAGAACGATGCAAATCGTTTGAATAACTATTACACGCAGCTAAGTCAATCGCCCAAACATCAGCCAATACCAACAACAGCAACAACAGCAGCCACATCAACACCAACAACAAGCGAAGTGACAAGTCCCAAGAAATCTTTAAATGCCAGTGGTTTTAGTCCCTTACTCGATGCTTCCAACATGCCACTTAAATGCGATGATGAGCAAATGATGATGATAACGATGATGAGCGAACACCAACACGAGCTCGCAACACCCCTGAGTCCCATACGAAAGACGATGATTGCTCCTGTTCCTGCTGCTCCTCCTGCAACTGCAGTTAAACCGCCAAAGCCAGCAACAGCAGCGGCGGCACCACCTCCACCACCACCACCACCACCACCGCCTCCGCCTCCGCCAGCCAGCTGGTGGCATGCTCCTCCCAACTTCCAAACATTTACACAGCCAATGGCAGCTAAAATTCTAACCAGTACTAACCCAGAGCAGACGCTGACGTCAACGCAAACAGGTAAGGTGCCAGCAGCCGCTTAGTTAATTAAAAATGTGTTGCCTACTTTTATGTGTGTCATTTTCATACATTTTGCAAAAATTGTGTTGCCTACTTACAAAGCATATAAATGTTGTTCTCTCACTTAATACATTTCCTCGCCCTTTAGATCTCGATAATGATGGCGATAAACAATTGCTGCTGCAACTGAAACGTGATCACACTGTCAAGGATCTAACACAGAAACTGAGCAATTTACCCAGCAGTCCCACACATCCAGAAACGGGAATGGGAACAGGAAGTGCTATGGGAATGATTAATAATCGCGCCAATATAGTCGGTGATATGTCCGGCCTGATATCAAAAGCCAAAGAGGGTCTTGCCAAGAGCAAGAGCAAAGGTGAAATATCTCGGTGAGTTTTTTTGTGTTTGTGCGTTTGTGGTCATTTATTTATCTCCATTTGTGTGACAAAAGTTAAGTAATTTAGGCATATTTGGGTGCGTATTTCTCATAGGTTGCAATGTATGCAGCCTTGGCAGCATCGGTGGACAATCCCTTGTGCTTGTTCCAGGCATTCCATTTAGCCTTGCCCTTCAAGTCCAATGCACCTGGCTCACTGGTGTTGTTATCACCAACGGTGGCCTGCTTGTAGAGACCATAGAATTCCAAGAATTCATCATTGGTTGGGGTCTTGGTGAAGCTCTTGGCTTTCTCGGAGGCGGTGGCGAACTAAATAGAATTTTGTTTCGATTAGTAATATTGTATATCCTTTGGACGAAGTGGTTTCTGTAGTTTACTTACATCCATATCGATGTTTGGTTCAATAACTAATGAATGTGAGCTCTATGCCCAGTTTGGGTTTATATATACATTGGAGCAGGGAGAAAGACAGATATAGAGCAAAAACCTTGCCTAATTACTACCTAACTGATAAGTGAATTTTATGGCAAGCCTCGTTTAGATATCGATGTGCCACCAACCAACCAACCAACCAACCAACTAACTAACTTACCAACCTACCAATCGTTGATAAGCTTAGTCACTAGGCCATATTAGCCGTAAAACAAATACAATTTTTAATTGTGGCTAATATCAATGGTTTTCCATTCACCCGAAATGACGTAAATATCTTTGCCTTTCCCGGTCTTCTCTTCTTAAGACGACTGCAGCGGTTATTTCACAAAGTCGTCAATTTATTGCACATTAATCTTTACAAAAGCATATAGTAAATCAAACTTAACCGTAAAGGGGAGCATATTTCTCATACAGAACAATATAGGCAGCCTTGGCGGCATCCACAGACAAGCCCTTGCGGCTTAGCCATGCCTCATATTTGGCAGCACCCTCTGCATCGGCTGGCTTCTCGATGTTCACATCGCCGGAATGGACTTGCTTGTAGAGGCCATAGAATTCCAAATAGACATCATTTGGTGGCTTCTTGCTAAAGGCCTTGGACTTTTCACAGATTGTCTCGAACTATAATAATTCAAATTATAAATTAGAAAATAGCAAAAACAAACAAAATTATTATTTTTTATTATTATAAAATAAAACCTACATCCATTTTCTATGGGTTTTAACTGAATACTATGATTTGCCACCAAGCAATCGCAGCCTTTTATATATTAAGAAAAGACCTCAACAACTAAGAGAGGGAGAGAGAGAGAGAGAGCGAGAGAGGGAGGAGAAAGAGAATGAAAGAGAGCCCCATAATATAACTAAATCTTATCATCGATAAACCTCTTGTTCATAAAATCTATTGACAAGTGTAACAATTCAAAGCTCTGTGTGAATGAGGCACCTCTAACCCATATATATTTTATGATATTATTTATGATGGGAACAATTTATATTTCTGTTTTTTAAATCGATACGATTTATGCAATACCCTATTCAGGGTATATCCGCCCGATCTAAGAACCTTTGTCCGTTTTTCTATCTATCTATATATATGTACATACATATATGTATATGTATATATCTGGTGCCTGTTGCCTGTTGATTTCCTATCTAGAAAGTGTTCTGCCGCCTACTTCTTTGTTATCGCTTATCTTGCTGCCAGGCGTGAGAATTGATAAGGCTCTCTATTAAACATTTATAACATGGGCAATCGGTAATCGGCAATCTTATGATAGACCCAAATGTCACTTGACCATTTCTTTTTAAATGCATTGACTTTTAAACACTCTCTATCTATTGATTATTAAATTCGTTTTATTTTTTTATTACCTTACACATTGTAGCTCATCGAGCGTGGATCAGGAATTGAAAAAGTCTGAGCCGAAGAAATCGGAAAATGAACTCCATTGGGAGGAACTAGTACGAAATATGACACGTCCATTGAATCTCTGCGATTTGGACTTTACCGATCTCCATGAGGATGATGAAAAGGATGTCTTGGCGCCACGTGGTCTTGGTTTTGGCATACCACCGCCACCACCACCATTAGCAGGTGGTATAGTGCCACCGCCGATGATGCCAATGCCACCACCAAATCTAGCACCACCGCCCATGTTTAACTATGGCGGCGGGGCTGGCGGTGGCGGCTATGGAGCCGGCAGCAGCCTCACAAACAGTGTGAATAGTTCACTCAATGGTTCCATCAATGGAGAATTGGGTAACAATACCATCAAGAAGAACAAAAAGACGGTAAACAAGAAGAAAACAATTGAAATTCAAAGATAATATTAACTTTATCCCCCCCTCGATAGGTCAAGCTATTTTGGAAGGAAGTACGTGAGGACATGATACCGCAGGTGGTGGGCAAAACCATTTGGGATGAGCTGCCCAATGCCAATGTCGATACACAGAAGCTCGAACATCTCTTTGAGTCTCGTGCCAAAGACTTGATGACCAAGGTGCGTAGCAATATGCTTATTAACATATACACACAAACAAGGAAATATATATATATATATCTATATGCTCCAAATAACAAGTAACCCCAATTATAAAGGTCAAAGGTTCTTCGAGTTCTGAACTCGGAAGATTGTGATTAATTAAGTCTTTTGATGGTTTTTCTATCTACCAATTTATATATATACATTCATACATACATATATTTATATGGGCAAAGCCTTGTCGAATATGGTTAGATAATAGAGTTTCAGATCCATAGCAAATCCAAGATGATATACAATTGTATCTTAAACATTGATTTGATTTGACGGATCTAGGACAGTTAAAACGAGGAACTTTTGCCCCTTAAAAAGTATTCATTAAATTTAACAATATTGTCTATAAACAATGTTTGCTTGAAGGATTCAGTTATAAATTTCAAAATTTCATTTAATTGTTGACAAAAACGTTTCCTTTGACGGTTTTTTGCATACTTTAGGGGGTAAAGTTTGCCCATTTTACCACATAACTCATATGAACTCTTTCACAATTTCATATAGAAGACATTATTCTTGTTGATAGTATTAAGACGAAGGTTAATGAGCTGAATTTTTAGAGTACTAGCTAAAGTAGTTTTTATGTAGATTTCAGAATTTACCAAAGATTTGTTAATTTATAACTTGAGAATATAAATGAATGACAGATTAAACTTAAATGCCTTTTTATCCAAAGTACTCGACACAACCGTGATGAGTCATGAGTCTATAGTTCCTATTTCTGACAAATGTGAAATCAAAAGGCATATAATTTGGCTGATATGGATCTTTAAATGAGTCAAAAGGAATTAAAATGTTTCTCATTTTTCATTTAGCAAAAGAAAACTTTCGTTTGGCCTTCGTTTAACTAGTTATTTCTAGAATAATGTTTCTATTGTTAATTGAGCATTAGATAAACCAATCTATTACTTGTATTAGCAGTTAGATTGCTCTACCTATTTAGGGTTCTTTTACTAGCTGAAGGGTTTCAAGTCCATTGCTATCGGTTTTATTAAGTTCTTGAGTGGTGTGTGATTAGCGATAACTATAAAACATTGATAAAATTTAAACTTATGAAGAAATAAGATAAAGATATAATGGTTATTCTTTATTAAGTTTAACATTAGCTGTGGCTATCATTTATTTGTTGTTTAAACACCCGTTTATTCATATATGTATGTATATGTATGTGTATATATAATTTATATAGATGATATATGTATGTTCTCTAATGTTGCCATAACCAAACTGCGAATGATATTTGTATTCTTTTCCTCATTGTTTTTCTATTCTAAACCAAAAAATAAATAAATAAATGTCGACGGATATATCTACATACACTTAAATGTTGTGCTAAAAAAAAAAAAAACCAAAAATATATTTCCCAAAAAACAAACAACTTCAAAATATATAAACTATTCAAAATGTTTTCCAAATAAAATGTTTTAGGAGGTGAGTGAAATGAAATGCCATCTTGTTAAACTCTCTCTCTCTCTCTTTCTGTCTGTCTCTATTTATCTCTTTCTCACACACACGCGCACATACACACAATATCTGTCTATCTCTTTCTGTTTTGTGTTATTTTTATGTTTATCTTGGTGTTGGTTTACTATACACACACACATAGACACTCTCTCTCTCTCTCTCTCACTTTTGCTGTTGTGCACACACAAACACAGATATTTCATGTCCACAATGGAATGGAACAGAACAATACAGAAACGAAACGACACAAAGTGAAATTAGAACACTTCTTCTACTCCATTCATTCCATTGCCAACACACACAAATACACACCCTGTATTTAGGCTTTAGCCCGATCTCCCTCACCCTATTTGAATACCCTAAATGTTCATTTGTTTTAACCCAATTACTCATAACTATGTTATCGAATCCGTTTCACAGAAACAACAAGAGCTAAACAAGAGCAAAGAGATTATCGTGCTGGACCATAAACGTTCCAATGCCATCAATATAGCCATTACCAAATTGCCGCCACCGCGAGCCATCAAGGCGGCCATTTTGAAAATGGATGCCACTGTGGTGACCAGAGAGGGCATTGACAAGCTACTCAATATGCTGCCCACCGACGAGGAGCGTGGCAAAATTCAGGAGGCTCAAATGACTAATCCAGAATTACCGCTGGGCAGTGCCGAACAGTTTCTCTTGACATTGGCTTCCATATCGGAGTTGGGAGCTCGCCTGAAGCTTTGGGCCTTTCGCTTAGACTTTGACAACAGCGAGGTAAGTGGAGGGAAGAGAAAGGGTCCTATACAATGAGATTTAACTTGTCACTTCCTTTTTGCAGAAAGAGATTGCGGAACCGCTGATGGATCTCAAACAAGGCATTGAGATTTTGCGTCAGAATCGCACTTTCCGTTGCATTCTCTCCACTCTGCTGTCCGTGGGCATTTTCTTGAATGGCGCCCCCGTTAAGGGTTTCCAGATCGAGTATCTGGCCAAAGTGCCCGAGGTTAAGGATACGGTTCACAAGCATTCACTGTTGCATCATCTCTGTCACATGGTTATGGAGACATGCAGTGATACAAGCGACTTGTATTCCGAAATTGGCCCAATTACTCGCGCCTCCAAGGCCGATTTCACCGATTTGGCCCACAATCTGACTCAGCTGGAGTCTGAGTGTAAGGCATCGTGGGATCGCTTGAAACTCATTGCCAAGCACGATTGTCCGCCGCCATTGAAACAGAAACTAGTTGACTTTCTGGCCGATTGTGCTGAACGTATTATTATCCTACAGATTGTCCATCGACGTGTGATGAATAGATATAGAAAGTTCCTGCTTTGGCTGGGCATGCCACAGCATAGTGTGGCCGAGTCGCGGCCCAATGAATTCTGTCGCACCCTCTCCGAATTCGCCTTGGAGTATCGTACGACCAGAGAGCGTGTGCAGCAGCAGCTCGAGAAGAAGGCCAATCATCGAGAGCGTAATAAGACACGTGGCAAATTAATTATCGATATGGCCAAATTCAAAACCAAAGAGGATGTTGCCGATGCCGAATTGAAGTGAGTTCACAAGGATGAGTGGATTGAGTGTTTAAAAACGTTTCTGTGTCTTTTGTTTAGGCAACTATTGGGCACACCCACAGCGGATCAGGCGGATGGCACTTTAACCTGGCGAAGACGTCGGGCCGAGCAATTACGTTCACCCATTGCCCGCCATAGCGAGGAACAGTTCACCGATGGTGATGATGAGATATTGGAATCTCTGGTGAAAACAGCCACCAAGGCTCCGGGTACACGTACCACGCCCAGAGAGCGTAAAAGAACGCGTCATGCAGATCGCAAGTCATGTAAGTTGATTCCCATTCTCTCTCTTTTTCTCATTCTAACGCATTCATCAGACAAAGAAAAGAAATTTTATACACACAAAAAAACACATTGGACGAATTCTAATTCGTTCAATTTGTCTCAATATTTTGTTGTTTAATGAAAAGGTGTTGGTCTATCTTTTCGAAATCCACACACAGCGCGCTATGTTTATTACCTGCCCCACCACCACAACTCTACACACACGCCCACCACAGGCGAGACAAACCACATATAGAGAAACCACAAAAAATAAAAAGAAAAACTAAATAATAAAAGATCAATTAATAAATTGAATTAATTTTTTTTTTAAAAACAAAATTCCAAACAAAAAATACGCAGCTTTTGGCAATTAACTTGATATCCTTACCCACCCCCTCTAAGACTTTTATCCTTACCCCTACACCACACTACACTTGGGCTTTGGCATTATAAATAAACTATATATTGGTTTCTTTCCTCTTTTTGATTTTCGTTCTCTTCACCAATTTTCAATTTTAGTTTTTGCCTAGCTTATCAAATCTGTTGCCTCTATATTGGTTTTTTTTTTATAATTTTTTGTTTTCTTACCATTAACGCACCAATCCAAAAACAACCAATCAACCAACCAACCAACCGACCAACAAACCAACCAATCAACCAATCAATGAATCAATCAAACAACTAAAAATCTCAATAAAAATACGTAACGATTGATCGGCAGTGAAGCGAAGCCGTACACGTGAAGGATTCACAATCGAAAGAGCAGCATCACCATAGGAAACGTTAATGTAACCTTAACTGGTTAGCAAACAACCGAAACGAGCCAGCAACAACAACAAACTGTTCGAGTTGTCATTGTTGTTGTTGTGTTTATTTAGGTTCTATCCCCCCAAAAAAACAACCCTTTTCTTTGGTTAGTGTTAATGAATTCTAATTTTGAATTTATGTTTGTTCATGCCGTTTTCTCTTTTTTGGAATGATATTTTCAATTTCTTTTTTTTTTTTTGTATTTTGCTGGATCTATCAATCTGCCATACACAAAACGTATATATGTATATACAATTTTTGTTTTCGTTTCAATTGCATGTTCTTAACCGATTTTTCAAAATCAAAACTGCGCCACTAAAACGCATGACACCGACACACACACACACACACAGAGACAGAGACTAATAACGCTTGCTTTTTGCCCCCGCAATCCAATCTAATCATTGAACTTGTATAGTTAAACATTCCTATTTATAAAGAATATGGACTGATCATAATCATATTTATATATATTTTTTTAGTGCGACGCACGCTGAAGAATGGTCTGACCGATGAGGAGAAACAGCATGTGGCTGCCTTAATACAAACCTATTAGAAATATAATTAAATATACCTATATATATATATATATAATTAGTATCAAGAGTCCAAGTCCCTTAACGTTTTTTCCTCACTCCCCCCACAACCACCCCAGTGACGTCACAAGTCGGACTATGCGCGCACAGACTGAAATTGGCGATCTCACATGAAGCAGGATAGATATATATTCTTTACTTTCCTACCAAACAATTTACTCCTTGCTTTCCTCGCGACCCAAAAAGGCTCTTCCCATGATACGGTAGAGCAGATAAAAAATATGTATCTTTATTTACGACAAAGTGCGACGCAATCAACGAAAATGTCCTTAAAGCGTTTGATTTTTTTTTTAGCTTATCTGTTATCTTTTTTTGTATTTTGTAGTGGCGTTTTTTTTTTTTTTTTTTTTTTTTGTTTAGCTAAAGTAAGCTAAGTATTATTAATATGTATTAATATATACATGAAACATGATTTTAATTATAGAAATTCAGAAATTAGACAAGCAAATAATTTTGTTTTTTCAAATTCACACATTCAAATTTAATTGTGACAAAATTTATTTGTGTTTTATATAAAAAAAAAAATATTAACTTAAATCTTAAAGTTATCTCTATAATCTACTACAAACAAAAACAAAACAAAATACAAATATATCAAGAGAAATAAATAAAAATATATATTTATTAAATTAAAATTTTGCAAAAAGCGCAAATTTGTGTTGCCTACTTTCTGGCTCAGCCAAAAACGGAAAGCAAAGAAACCGCTAAAGTGTTCTGTTTCTAGCCTTTTTTCTCGTGGTTCCAGCTAAAAACCACTTGTACAAGGCTGTTGAACATAATCTAAACAAAATCCACGATTATCAATATCATTTGGCGCTTCGACGCCATCTGTGTGAAAATATAAGCGAAAAGGCCTTACACTGGCTGCAAAAAGTACACAATCATGAATGCAGGAAGTGTTTTCTATTGCAGTTTTCATACTTACATTGCACTGTCTTGGCCAACATGCCGGCCTCAGCACTGAAAGTGCCACCACAGACACGATCCTCACAGCCGGGCAGGGGAGGAATGCGATCGGCAGAGCGTATGCATCCGATGAGTAACCAATCACTGATGCAGCCATTCGTATTGGTAGGCGGGGCACCTCCAGGACCTCCACCGCCTCCGCCTCCGACTATGGTGGGCACCGGATTATTGGAGTTGCCCGTTATGGTGAAGGCTCGCGAACGATTGTTCTCCAAATCCGGACAGGCATTGTATTGAATGCCACAGAAATTACGCTCATTCCGTATGCAGATGCTATAGTCCTGATTGGAGAGCTGTCGTCCGGCCACAGTGTTGTAGTTAAAGCTACGGACACGGCCACTGATTGCCGTATAGTATTGAAGGCAACCCTGATCGGCACGACTGATGCTACCGCAATGGATTTGCGTGACACGAATCCGCCAGAGACGTGGAAAACTGCCGCTGGTTATGATAGATAGAATGATTTGAGAGCTTTGTCCTAGACCTGCATCCACATACACTGTGAAGAAAACGAACAACTTGGAGATAAATAGCAGAGAAATATGTAGCTGAAAGACTCACTGTGATCTCCTGTTGCACTGCCGCAAATTGTGGGCGTTGGACTTCCGCCGGAGATGAGCAATTGATCCTGATTACACAAATGATTGGCAGCCTCGGGCGGTGCCACCGAAAACATATCGAAATCCAAACGCAACTGACATATATCCGGATGGAGTTTCTGTATTGTAACCTGACAACTGCCAGTGCCATCGAAGATATCCGGATGATTGGGATTCACGAAATATGTGGAATTTTCACGTATTATGCCACCGCAAGTCTGGAGAACTGCATAAAATGCAACGAAATGATTTCAAACTCAACATCTAGGTAGCCACACTTACATATGCAACAGACGCCGTAACCACCGCCACAGGGACCGGCTGGTATGCCATTTCTTAGGACGCAGTCCTTGTTGGGTATACAATTGCCCTGCTCACCAGATGGAGCCGAACAGGTGCCCGGACCAATGGGTACCAAGGCGAAAATGGGTAAAACTGAATGAAAGAAAATCCAATGAGCTGCCAATAAAGTGGGCCATAGACGACGTCACTTACACTTGGATTCACGTATACGTGGAGCTGCTGGCGATAGCCATTTACTACCAAAAAACAAGTCACGCCAACTATTCACATGGCTATTCGTATTACTGTTGGCCACTTTACATCTGGCTGGCAGGATAACTGAAAATACTAACACCACCAACAAGACCATGGATATTTGCAGCTGCATCGTTGAGCTCCAAACGCGTCACTAACCAACTTCGTTATGGCAAAGAGATGCCATCGAGGCGACAATTTATTTAACTTTGTATGACAAAAAGTTTAATGACCGCAATTTGTTAACGCTTTGCGCTTTTTAGTTTAAGCCAAATAGAAAACAAAAACAGAAAACAGAAAAACAAAAAATCTATGAATTTAGTTGAATATTAATTACAATAACAAAACGCGCAGCAGTCGTCGACAAAACAAAAAACAATTAGATGCGCCAACGCCACCTACAATCTACCCATCCATCCATCGCACCGCCCAAAAAAAAGGCACCCAACCCACCCAGCCAACCAACCACCCATTCAGAGATCTCTGCATTTTATGTTCACGTTTCGTCAATTTTTTGTCATTTTGCTTCCTGTTGCGAATTTGTTTTTCCACACCTTCTTTCCTTCAACCAATTAAATATTGGGCAAGGCCCAAAGCCCTAAAGCCAGAAAGTCTGACAATGAGCGTGAAAGTTTATAAACAATTTTCATCGTCTAACAGTAAATACTTTTAATAATAATAATAAAAATAATAACAATTTTGACGTCATTGCCTCATATGAGTAATTTGATTATACAACAACAATTATATATAAAAAGAGGCCCCCAATTGGGTCAATGTTAGTTGCAATGCCTTTTAATTGAATTAACGTCGAATGCCACATTTTGTGGCCATCGACTCGCTATCTCCCTCTCCCTCTGTCTCTCTTTGCAAGTCACCATAGCGAAAAAAAAAACACATACATAACTCCCTGGTTAAGGTTAAGGGGATTAGCGTACAGAACAGAAAATCTCTACATAACTGACCTTCGTAACGAAATCTGCACAACTGATAACTGTCAGGCAGTAAGTTTTTTATTTTTGGTTTTTGTTTTTTTATGGATGGTCTTAACAATTAAATATATTCTATGGCTTTTAAACTGACAGCTCATGTGTTGATGTTTTGAATAAATGAAATTCTCATGAATTCTCCTTGGAAAACAAGGTAAAACCAGACTAACGAATGACAAATCTATGAAAATTTCTTATATTTTTATGTATTTACTTGTTTTCTTCAACAAAACATCTCTCTTAGCCTTAGCCTCTTACAACCAAGATCGTTTTAAAGTTAACACAAAAAGTTGAAAACTTTATCTACATAACTAAATCAAGAAGTTCATCAAGTTGTACAATCATCAGAAGACTTTGATAAAGAATTACAGTATTCTAAAGCCATAACAAGTTTCGAAATTCCCATGATATGATTTTCTTGTAGACTTAAGTCATCAAATTTGATAGTAAGATTTTGAAATAAGAAAAAATCTGTAAGCTTTTGATTTTCTAATATTATTTTATTAAATTAAATCGCAACATTTGATATATTGACTTTGAAATCTGTTATAGTAAATGATTTCTAATTTCAGTTTACTGTGATTCTCAACTAGTTATAACATGAAAGCTATGGCTACTTACTTTTTGGAATTATTTTAACAAGTTTCTGCTGTTAAAGATGCCCCAAATTAAATTCTACTGTTTAAGTAAGATTCGACTATTAAGGATAGCAAAAAATATCGCCAAAATGTATATTAAAGTCCAAAAAATTTATATAATAAGAGGAAAGTCTGTCTGTCCGTCTATTTGTCCAAGAGAACCTCTAGATCTTGCAGACTAGTAGAGCTGGAGCCACTAAATTTGATATGTGGACAATAAATCTTGCGTATAGTCACCTCAATAAGAGTTGCATTAGACTAAAATTTAATCTAAACAAAAATCCGGAAACGATTTTGAAATTCGTTTGGAGTCAAAAGTTTTTGCGACGTTTGTTGAGTATAGAAATAAGAGTAATTATTCTTTATTCTGTTTTATAATTAATTTGTATAGAAAAAACAATGTACATTTTTATTGGCATTTAAATATTTGGGTTTAGATTTACAGCATCTTACTTATTAAACGGAATTCACAATGAATTTTCGACTAAGGTGCAGCTTTGTTGCATTCCAGAGTGGTCACTTCACATTCGTCCACACAAAATTTACCCGAATTCATGTCACAGACTTTATTCTCTGGGCAAGTAAGGACCTCAGTGCCAGCAGTGGTTCCATTACACTGGGTGAAGGTGGTGCGACTCGTGCAGGCAAACAAAAAGGAACCATCGCAGCCGGCACAGTTGCTGGTTGTCGTACAGGACGGTTCGACACCGTCGACATTCTCGAAGCAACCGATACCCAAGGATGTGCAGATTTTATTAGCACCACAGGACAGTACAGAGTTATCCGTTTCAACATTGTCGACGCAGACCTTGAAATGTGTTTCATTGACACAACTTAAGCCATTGCTTTGGCAAGAGTTGCAAGTAGCCAGAACTGTGATCACCATTGAGCTAAAGGCAATGATAAGGCACTAAGAGATTGAAAGGGTGAGAGTGAGAGTGAGAGAGATAGACGGAAATTGTGAATTTTAAAGATTGTTTTTCCTGAATGAATGTTTTACTAATATTTTACCAAATTCTTGAGGATCTGATACTGCTGCATTTTGTGTGATTCTACTTAACTGTCAGGCACTGACTAATGAGTAGATCCAACATGCGCCTGACTTTTATATGGCACGGCTAAACACAGAAATTCTTTTTTTTTTTTTTGTATTTTTGCCCAAAAAGATAACTAGTCTAGTTTATGCTGGGCTTAGCCTGCACAAACATATATATCTCTATACGTATAAATCTGCATCTGGAATATTGCTACCATCTACTACCGTGCTACACGAAGTGATTAGCTTAAGTGGAAACCGAAATGATTCTATGTACATGAATCTTTATGATGGCGTCGACATTGAAGAGATAACATTAGCCCTGGTCTCTATGGTCGTCAATCATAAAGATAAATGTTTTCTTTATAAGGCAAGGAACAGTAGTATGTTCATTTCAAATAAAGACTGGAGATGGCGGTGAACAACAAGCTCCAATTGACTCTCACTCTGATTGCCCTCGCGGCAGCCCTGTGTCTAGTTTTCTCACCCACCCATGTGGATGGCACTTGCAATCAGTGCAAAAACGCGCATACCTGCATCAACGAGACATCCTTTCAAATTTGCTACAATGGTAAAACCAATTTAATTGTGTGTGTAAATCGAATGTGAATTGATTTCTATATATATTTCGTACTAGGCGTACGCAATCAAACGTTGAACTTTACCTGCCCCAGCGATACGCCCATTTGTACGGATTATGCTACAATCTGTATGGTAAACTCCACAAGTGTGGTTCGTGGTTGTGGTGAAGTGTCACAGTGTAATGTTTGTTCGAGTGGATCAACATATGCCTGCACTTCGTTGACAACCTTCGCCAGATGTAGTGATGGTCAGCTTACCACGGGCAGAGCCACCTGCGCCTCGAGTTATGTATGCAGTACTTCGAATGCCGCCTCAGATCCACTCAATGTTTGTGTGGCACGTTGTGATGTAGCCGATGGTGATATTTGTGATCGTGTTGAGGAAGTTGATGATTCCACAACAACCGAAACTCCTTCGAATGTTACAACAACAACAACCGAAACTCCTTCGAATGTTACAACAACCGACGTCCCGAGTACAACTGACAATGTGACAATCTCAACAACTGAAATCATTACAACCACCACAACTGCCTCCAGTATCATAACTCCCACCGAGTTTTGTGCTGACGCTGCGGCAACTGGTCGCTATGCCATACCAAATGACACTGAATGCACTAGGTAAATACTCAAATCGATTCCACATCTCCGTACGATTAATTCAATAATCTTCTCTCTTAGCTATCTCTATTGTTTCTACAAGTCCAATGGCTGGCAAGCAATCACCTACAATTGCACAGCGAGTAAGCCATATTTCAATGCCAATGCCACGGTTTGTGGCACAACAAAACCAACTTCAGCTAATTGCACCATCTAGGTCAAGTCAAATCCAAAAGCATTCTTAACTATGTATATAAATATTAAACCTTATTAATAAAAATGTTGTTAACTTCACTTTAATACAAACAGACAAACTTTTTTAGAAAGGCTTCCTTAAGATGAGGTAAAATATCCTTAAGGTTTCCTCGAAGATTTAATACAGCAATGATTTCTTGAGGTTTTTAGGAATTACTTAAATGTTTCTTAATGATTTTTTCAGATTTTCAACTATTTCTTTAAGAATTTTTAACAAATTATTCCTTATTGATTTCCTAAGGATCTCTCATAATTTCTTCATCGATTTCTTAAGCTTTTTTTAAGGGTTCTTTATGTTTGCTTGAGGTTTTCTTAATCGTTTCTTAACAATTTCATCAACTTTATTTTTAAAATTACTAATCTTATCCCCAACGATCCCATTTGTTTTTTTAAAGAATCTTTTATAAAGAATCGTTTTGAGTTTCTTAAGATATTATTTCAAGATTTATTCAAGATTTTATAACGTTTCTTACACAGTTTCTAACAGTTTTTTAAACTTTCCTTAATCTGCATTTTAAGTTTGCACATATAATTTTTAAAGATTTTTCAACGATTCTTCAACGATTTTTAAAGAGTTATTAACTCAATCCTTAAGGTTTTCTCAAAGATGTTTTAAGCTTATTTCAATTTCTTAATGATTTCTTAAGGATGCATCAGGAATTTCTTAAGTTTAATGAATTTCAAAAATTCATATTCTATTCTATATACCTATTTACAAAAAGGGATATATTAAATTTATATGTATCATAGGAACAATTGGTGAAAAACATCGATACCTTTTATGTTTTTTATGGAATTATCCCTAAACTTTAATTATCTCACAATCGGTATAATATGCTTTATTCAGATCGGGCGACAATGACATATAGCTGAAAAGGGCAAGGGAATAAACGATGGAATTTAGCCCGAAAGGTAGAGATAAGATTTTGTAGGGTTTTAATATTTTGCAATTTAAAAAGATTAAACTATTTGCTTGCCACATAGCAAGATTTTTCGTTGAGACAATTTACACTGTGAGAAAAGTTAAAATGTACACTTTTTCTTTCAACTGTCATGTTGATTATCAATTTTACTTAAAAATGCATTTAGTCTGGTCACTTTTAAAACCCATGGGTTTTCCATTTCCCTGCGTATCCTTGACAATCTCTGGTCTCGGGTTTTCCAGTGATAAGATTTAAAGACCTTTTGGTCAATGCCCGCAGTTTATCACAAACTCTAATGGGCAGAGGCTGATGGTGCTGATGCTGGCGATGATGATACAACAATCTAGAAATAGCACCTAACTCGCCACTTTGTTAGTGTGTTGGCTTGATGGCACCTTTTTATGCTGGATAGCCCACAACGCGGTGGGCAATCAAGTGGAAAGCCAGAGCAAATAAGGTAATTAGCAAGACATGTGTATAAAAAAGAAATATAGATAACTACATTACAGATTATGTGTATATAGTGTCTATGAAAATTTCACCGACTCAAAAATACTTTCGACAACTCGTCGTGGTGATTAGTAGCAAGAAAACCTTGACAGTGAGCAGAAGCAACCAACAAAATATTGGCAGAAGGAAGGAAAACATGCTGACGAAGAAGTTGACGAGTTCTATACGTTTTTTGGGTTTGGTATGATGGAATATTTATTTTATTTTATTTTTGCTTAACGATAAGAACACGAACATTAGCTAATCGAAAGCCAATCCTTTTTCTTTTTTAGTTGGGCTTGCTCTATTTAACGGGTCAGGCCATGGGCGTTTGCAATGTCTGTCAGACGAATAAAGTTGCCTGCATAAATTCCACATCATTCTATTTATGTTTCGGAGGTTTGTTTGTTGTTCCCTTGAGTGTAGAGATTATTAATTTAATGACATTCTGTGTTGTCTGTCTGTAGATGGTACACCACATACGAATCAGTTGTATCATTGCTTGGAGGGATTCGATTGCACAAATCTAACAGCGATTTGTGCCCAAAAGAGTAGCCAACGTCCACCAAGCTGCGGAGATACTGCCCAATGTGGCTTATGCAGTGCTCAAAGGAATTATCTGTTTGCCTGTTTGAGTCGTGGTATATTTCAAATGTGCTATGGGGCCAATTGGCCGAGTGGTAGCTATGGTTATTGTCCAACTGGTTATGTATGCGATGCTGGCACCGATTCGGTTTGTGTGCCCGAAGTTGAGGGACAAACTTATACATGTGATGTGAATGATGCTTTGGTGGATACAACTACAACAACAACTACAACCACATCGACAGCATCGACCGATATTAATACGGACTCGAGTTCAAGTTCCAGTGAAGCAACAACACCAGAGTCATCAAGTACTTCCAGTCCATGGACTGCATTGGAAGTTTGCGAGGAAGAGAAACAAACGGGTCTTTTTAATACAGTGCCCACAGATCCATATTGTCAACGGTAAGTAAAATATTAAATCGATGAATATCTCGAGATATTGATTGAATACTCTTTACACTTTATTCCCAATTAGTTTTAGCTTTAGCATAGAGTACCATGCAAAAGGCGAAAGCTTTGTACACTTTTGAAGCATTATTCGCTTCTGATTTCCAACTAGTTTTAGCCAAGACTAATGACAAGTCGCTTTTACATATTTTTATTTCTTACAGTTACATCTATTGCTATTATAAGAACGGTGTGGTTAAAGCTGCCGAATACAATTGCACTGCAAATTCATATTTCAATGCCGAGGATCAAGTCTGCAGCTATATTAAATCCGATGATTGTCTCTAATAAAATACTTTCCCAAAAAAACTTTGATCACTATGGTGTCTACAATGTCACTCCATTCAGTGTTAGACTGGCCACCGTTGTGGAACATGTGGCAGGCAATGAAGAGACACACAGTTTGCTCGAACTATCATAGTAAAGATTGCCAGCACACTCGTACATTTGGCCATTCCAACTGCCACTCAGTAGAAAACAGTAGACATACTCGTGGCAAGTGGTTGATGCATCTGTACCCATTGGATAGTAGCCCTCCGATTGCATGGCTGCACAATATGCATCCGGATTGCTTGTTGTTGGAGCCACAGTGGTTGTCGTACTGGTGGAGCCTGTCCAGGCGGCACAATTTGCCGGCATCGTGGATACACACATGTTTGAAGAGCTACTGAAATACAAACTACCCGGACATGTGTACGTCTGGCCATCCCAACTGCCATCGTTGATGAAACAATAAATATATTGATGGCATGTTGTATCCGGATCATAGCCCACAGGGTATTTTCCTTGGGATTCAATAGCTGAGCAATAAGTGGATGCATCGCTGGTAGAGATTGTTGCTGTTGTGCTGGTGGTGACTGTTGTTGTTGTTGTTGTTGTTGTGGTAGTGTCATCGGCATACGAACAGGTGGGCATAACCTGACAAAAAAAAGAAAGAAAAGAAACAAGAGCAACAACAACGACGACGACGAGGACGAGGAGGAGAAGAGATTTTTGCAAGTTAGTGGAAAGTGTGGAAAAGCTGTGTTAATTCTCACCCCGTCCGCTTCCAGGCCGCATATTTGAGTGTAGTTGACATTGCATACATAACCATCGGCACAGGTTCCTATGGAATTTTGCGGTGTTGTTGTCCCGAGACACAGGGCAAAGGTGTTTGTGCTGGTACAGGCAAAAGTGTTTGTCGAGTCACACTTGTTGCAATCCTGGCAATCCGCCTCGCTGGACGCACTAGCCTCCGGCTGGCACAATACCCCATTCGAGCCGCTGACACACACATAGCCGCTGGGACAGTCGTATGGCGAACCGGTGGGCAAATTACTCGCATCGCAGGCCTGCGTTTGATTCACCGAATAGCAGGCCATGCTGTTGACCGTATTGCATACATTGCAGGTGGCCCTTGAGAGCGAAACGAGCAGGCCCAGTTGGTAGAACGAAATAAGCCAAATCCACTTGTGTAACATTTTCCCATTCACATTTGAGCTCAAGTAGTCAGCATCAGCATGCTTAAATATCATTTTCAGCTGCAAAATCTAATTTTAAATTTTTGTGTACTTGTTTTTTTTGGTTTTTTGGAGATTGCCCTTAATCTAGTTGGCCATTGTTGTTGTACACGATGTGACCTTGTTTGTGTCTGTCCCAATTTAGATAAGAGAGTATGGGCGTATTGCGAAATGCATTGCATACTTTGTGGCGCCAGTAAAACTTTATTCTTTCTTCCGCAGCATCGACGTACAAGACGACCTTCAATTCGTCGCTTGTTTGTTTGCTAAAGCCATAAAGAAATTATAAAACTTATTCTTGTTGTTGTTGTTTTTCTCTTCAATTCTTTTCTTGCCAGATATGACAAAAAGATGTGTAGTTTTTATATAATGGAATATTACTCACACAAAATAATATATTACATTTATGTCACACAGTAAAGAAGGGCTTTCAGATGAATGAAGTAAAGAGAATTTAAGATAAAAGTGATACAACATTAGATATAAGGCTATTTATATTGATAAAGTCAGCGTCTGGTCTGTGGGGACTTCCTTATGTCTAAATAAAGCTTTTAGTTTAAAGTATTAACACACATTTTAATATTCGGAGTCATGGACTTTAGAAATTTAGGAAATTGATATTCTGAAAGAATATTTCCAATTCAAATGGTTTTAAAAACGCGCCCAAAGTGTTGTAAAGTATTACACTCTTCTCTCCCTCTCTCTTTCTCTCTTTAAGTTCACAGCTGTCTGGCTCTCTGATTTCATTGCTCTCTCTTCAGTCGTTGAGCGTTTTTTTGCTAGTCAGCTTCCTGGATGAATTTGTCGTAAAAAATATTTTTGTTGTGCATTAAAACTGCATTTCGTGAATAATAAATTATATTAGCATAAAGTTTTTGTGACGGGCTTTGCAATGGTTATATTCGCATTGAAATCGGTTCAGTGGTTCTTGAGAAATTTCTGTTGCAAATTCTTAAATTGTCGGAAAAAATGCGAGGAAGAAGAAGCACGCAATAAAAAAGTTGATGTCGCTACGTCGAAGCAGCTGACAGCGTTGCCACTGCGTCTGTGCGAAAGGAATAAAGCGAGAGGAACAGACCTAGTGTAAGACAGAGACAAAGCTTTGTGTTTCAATGTTTTTTTTTCGTGTGTGTGTAAAAGAGATGGAAACATATGCAGCTGATAGCAATGGAAAGACGGTAAGCAAATGATTTCATTTCTCTCTATTTGTACTTTGATTTGAGTAATTTAAGTAATGCATTAAATAAATTAATTAAATAAGTAGAAAATGAAATGATGAAATGAAATTATTCTACGTAACTTTTGGTGATTTTGATTTTTACACTAAGATTTGTTAATACATTATGAAGTTATTAGTCCAAGACAACTTTTTCCTGATAAGGATTCAGCAAGCTCTTGTATAAACATAATATTCTTTCTAATCGCCTCTGTAACCGAATTCTACAGCTACTAACAAAAATATTTGGGAAAAAAAAAATGTTTACCTACCAAAATATAGAGCAAGTTAGAAATAGCCAGAGAGGGTCGGAGCTAACTTTGGCAATGCCGAAGTCTTGTTTACCCTTGCAAGTTCTTATGGTAACCTTTGCTTACCTAAATGTGAACAAGTTAACAAATCTTTTATTAATTAAGACTGTTCTATTAGCTACTTGATTGTTGGTCACTTTCTGTTGAAGAAAGGTATCATAAAATAATATCCTATTTCCAAGTAGAATTGTAAAATATATTATCATATTTTATATAAACATATGATATTAGAATGAAACTATGCAAATACAAGTCAAACTATTTTGTCAAGAATTTCCAATTCATCCGCTGAAATGTTTGGGCTATTTAAAAAAGTTTTGTAGAAAAGTTAACCCGATGACGTCATGATGGTTTCCAATTATTGGCATTAATTATTATCTAGTTTGATTTTGCTCGTTTAGCTTGATTACCTTTCAGGCTTCGATAGGTGGTAGTTGAACAACTTGGGCAATTGTGTAAATGTTAACTAGGCCAAGCAAAGGACAGAATTTGATTTGGAATGCTGTATGTGGGCTGCTTGTCCCCTTGCTGCTTGTCAATGCCTGAGACGGTTGACAAGTGTCGGGGGTCGAGTCTGTGGTCAACAATCTGAAGTTAATGAAGTTTTAAACCCCAGGGTGGCCAAATTGCACAACTTGCACACACTCACTTGTATGTTTAGTTGATGATACTTGAGCTCAGTGAGTGAAGAGACAGAGAGAGAGATTTCTGCAATTTTTGTGGCATACTTTTGGGAGTACTGCTGTGTTGTGATGTTCACTTAGTTATGCAAGAAACATTCATCCAACCTTGACGTACATTCTCATCTCATCTCGTGTTATGGTCTTATTTGTATTGCGATAGTTTTAATCTTGCATTATTTAATGCCGCCTCTACGATAAGATTAAGTCTAAGTGGATAAAATTAAGTGCATTTTGTTCGAAGAACTGCAGTTGTGAATTTGTGATAATGCTGCGTCTACTGTTCTTGTTGCTGGGAATCATAAGATTCCTTGGCTGTCAAGCGGACTGCAACACCTGTTCCGCATCCTCGGGTGTTGCTTGTGTCTCGGATTCCTCGTTTCAGTTCTGTAATACATCAAACCTGCCATTTGGTAACACACTCTCCTGTCCGGCTGGTTACTATTGCACGGCAAATGCAACAATTTGTAGCACAACATCGGCCTTTAGGTCCTGCAATGAGTGCAAAGTGTGCAGCAGTGATATGAAGTTTGCTTGTCTCACATCCACCACCTTTGCCCTCTGCATGGGTACTGATAATTACTTGACCTACAATATCACCGGAACGTGTGCCCCGAATTATGTGTGCAATTTGGATAACCCGTATATATGTGGCAGTATTACCACTGGATCACCAGCATCTTGTCCCCTCGACTCGGACAATGACAATATAGATCCCTCAGACTATACTCCTGCCCAGTATTGTCAACTCTTGCAGCAAGCGGGAAGATTTCCCTATGGCATTGTCCTATCGACCACATGCAAGCAGTAAGTGACCTAAACTAATCCGAAAATAACTCGATAATTCATTTGAAATTTCTTTTCTTAGATATGTCTCTTGCTATACATTTAACTCTACATGGTATGGAGCGTTATATACATGTCCCGGATCAACATATTTCGATAGTGCCACAAGAATTTGTATTACCGATGTCCCAGCCAGATGCACAACTACAGTTAACTCTTTGAGACTTAGTAATTTGCTGTTGATTTAAATAAAAGTATGAAAGCAAAGTGAAGATAACTCTAGATATCTTCTCAGTGTATGCAATTTCCTTCCATATGGACCAAATGATGGCACTGTGGGTTTTTGCACTCACTTTACCTTTTAACCCACCTTACTTACCCATGGCCACAATGCGGTCTCTGACCAGTTATGACGTTTATAACGCATACGACACGTTTGCCAATTCTACCTTGAAAGTTCTTTAGCTTCCACTCTGTACTTTTAGCCCTTCTCGTAGAGTGCTAGCATACAATTATGAAGTGTGTGTACTCCCTTCTCTCTCTCCATTTCCCTCTCTTTCTCCTCGTTGAAAAAATAGAAATACAAGAAGGCAAAACTTTTCTATACCCTGTAGACGTACATACATGAAGGGTATGCACGCATTTTGTCTATTATAAATATTAATCCAACATTAGCTAATGATTCCAACTAGCCACGACTTAAAGTGTTTCTACTCGATTTTAATTGCTCAAAGTAGTCAAAATAAAAGCTTACCATCTGTCGTTAGACACAGTTTATAAGAAATGCTTAACTAGCATTCCATTCCATTATAAATTAAGTCTGTGTTTACCGTTTCCTCATGATAAAGATGTTCTAAAGATAATGAATTAATTTAATGTAAATCAAAAGAAAATTGATTTAAATGCATTATCGATTCCTAAGTAAAGAGGGTAACATTGAGAGCGATGCTAGTCAAAGCAAAAGATGTGTGGTTGCCATGGAAAATCTTTTGCCAGACCTCCATTTGATGCACTCTCTCACACACAACACACACACAACGCACACACACACACTAACTAACTATATGGTGGCTGTGATGTGGGTCAGTTACATGGCCTCATGGGCCGCAAAAGTTTGCCTGGTGGCATGCCACCAAAATTCAATTCAATCCAAGGTTGGTCCACAAAACTTTTCATTGAGTGTTTTCAATTTCAATAGTTTCGATTTCGCACGCCCCCAAAAACTGAACTCTGTAACCAAAACCTCAGCAGTTCCTGCAAAACCCCAAACACGCACACAAACACACATAAAACACACACACACACACACAGGGAGACCCTCTTCAATTGGCTGGGAAGTTATACGTGCAGAATGTTCAATGGATTGACAAATGGATGGGATGATGAGATGGAAAGTAGACCGGGGGAAGGAGTCAGCGTTGCCTTTCCTTTTTCTTGCATTTGCGGTTTTTGATTTTTGAAAACAGAAATTTTCAACCGCAAGCGATAATATGGCAACAAATTTCGCTTTAAATTCAATTTAAGGCCCTCACAATCTTGAAAATGCCTCTCATTATGAGAGCATATACATATTTATAGCCATGCCGAGATATAGACAAAGATATAGCCATGACAATGTGTTAATCTTCTTGTAGGCGGTGTCTATCTCTGTTTCTGTGTGGTTAAACGTTTCTTCTTCCTTCCACGCCGAAGATTTACGATGCTTGGCAAATATTTTTTGTTTAAAAATTATTGAATCACTTAAGTAAAAGGCCTCCTAACAAAAAACAAAAAAAAACCAAAAAATATGAAACAGAAAACGTCTTATGAATAATCTTTAAAAATATATATGCCTTCAGGGGAACGAAAAACTTATTTATTAATGAAATTTAGAAAAGATTTCCACAAGATTATTAAAAAACTAATTATGCGAGTAGAACTAAAATTAGATCACAAGTTTATGATATAAAAATTAATTCAATTCAGACAAAAATATGGCTAGACATATGTATACTTGGCAAACGATAAAACAAGAGAGAGAGATAGAGATTAAATTAAAATATTTTAGGTTTTTTGTTAAATGGTTTTTGCATTTTGTTTTCTAATTCCCAGACTTTGTGGCAGGACATGCAATGAAATGATGAAGGACTAAGTGGACTGCAAAAAGTAAGGTAAGTACATTTACTTATCTTAGTATTCTATAGTAATGACTTATAGACTTCAAATGTGTTTATGAAAATCTTTCATTAATCTTAAGACAAATTTGAATTTTAGTTGCTTTCACTTTGTGTAAATAAAACAATAGTTTAGTTAGTTTAGTTTATAAACTTTGTGTACTAGGACTTTATCTCTAAAGGGAGTTTATGTAGTTCTTGAGCCTCCCATTATCGTCGTCATCGTCGCCACGAGAGTCAAGTATAATGTCTGCACTTAGCTTTGATGAATTCATTAATTATTTTTTCTAATAGAATCAGCTAGACAGACGGCACATTGACACAAGGAAAAAGTCTTTACTAATTAAATTGTATGCATTCAGTTACTGTCTGAGTCTTTGAAGGGGAAATACGTCATCGTTTGCTATTCCCATGGCCAGCTGTGTGCTAAATTCGATTAATTTCTGACATAATCTTAAAGTTACACTTGGGTAAAAGTCTTTCGCTTTCTCTGACTTGTATAATCCTTTCACCTGTCGTTTCTTTTGCCTTCGACTCAGATTTTTGTGCGCAGGATTTTATGTTATTTTTATGCTTGTTATGATTAGTTTTTGTATATAAGTACACAAAAGTTAGCTTTAAGGCCATAAAATGCAGACAAGTGAGGCTAAAAGCAACTGCGACAACACAGACCTAACACATTGCCTTGAGGACATTTGGAGCGTGCTAAGCTAACCCAAACCCCGAGACCTCTCTGCCCCAGGACTCTCTCCTTGAGTTTGTTCCAAACCAGACATTCAGCCACCGACTGACTGACTCTCTGACATATCATCTCAACTCAAACTCAACACAACGTGGCTCTGATGCCATCGCCACCTTTATGCTCAGCCCTCCGTTGCCTTCTCTCTCTCTCTCTCTACGACTCCAGCCTGGCTTCAAACTGGCTTAAAGCACCACAGCATCTGCATAAATGTATGCAGAGTCGACGTCGTCGTCCTCGCCATCTCTTTTTTGCCTGTTTGTATCCCACAATGAGGCCAACTGCAAATAGACTTTAAATAGCAGAAAGCTCCCGCTGTTAAGCATACGTAGCCATACCAAATACACTGTAAGAAACACCAAAACCATAACCAGATAAGTTATATGAAATCTAATAAGCTCAACCTTAGATCTCTTTGGCCACGTTGGCGAAAACTTTTCCAGTGGCAATCTAATTGGGCCTATTCTCTCTTTGATATACTTTAATTGATTTGGGGCATAGAAAATACCGTCAAGTGTATCAGTTCGAGTTTTGGGAGAGAGGGGAGGGAAACTATTTTCTTTATTAGACGTTAGCATATTTTATTTGCCTCCTTCCCCTACTCCCTATATGCCACCCCCTTCCATTCTCTTTTCTCAGCCCTGGCAGCTGGCACTGCCACTGCGACTGCCTTTTGCTTTTAATTAAAGTTCTATTTTCATTTGTTGTTTCGGTTGGCGGCCAAAAGTGCAGCCTGGCGCCTGCCGTGCCCCCAACCCCATCATATCCAGTCACCTCCATCTACACCCACGCCCACCTGCTGACAGAGCGAAACAGAGAGGGAGATGGAGGGGTTTCGGTTAGATAGGGTGTCGAGAGGAGGAGCTAAAGGGGTGTGGGGTGTGGGGTGTGGGTCTGTGGATGGAGTTCCTTACGACTGCAATTAATTTATTTCGTTTCTCTGCTCAGCTTATTGGTTGGGTTCTTTTCTTCTTCTTCTTCTTCTTTTTGTTTTTATGGCATAAACATTTCATTTAGTTTGTTTATGCATTAATTGCTTTAATCACGTGGACGGCCAAACGGTCCCTCTCCAAATTGAATTCGAGTTTAGTTTTTTTTTCCCTGTTTAACTTCACATTGTATGGAGTTTTGAAATTTATTGATAATTGCCAACAAAACAACTTTTCAATTACCAATTGTCGACCCACGAATATCGCTCTTGAGAACGCTCTTTAATTTGTTTAATCTAGTTAATGGAATTTAATTAGACAAGGGAAACAGCATACACATTCTTAAGATGTTTCAATACATGGGCTCAAAAGAGGTCAGAGTGAGATAAGAGCAGCTAATTTTCCCTCTA
The DNA here is from genome assembly GCF_018902025.1 of Drosophila willistoni. Lineage (NCBI taxonomy): Eukaryota > Metazoa > Arthropoda > Insecta > Diptera > Drosophilidae > Drosophila > Drosophila willistoni. The sequence goes on from NW_025814057.1 coordinate 3,457,438, forward strand.
TGTTTGTCTTTTATCTGCCTTCTGACCCTCTAAAATATTTTCTCTTCTTTCGCATCTATGATAATAAAAGATAAGCATTGGTTCTTAAATTAACCATAATCGAGAATGTATTGGAATAATTATTTTGGAAAATAAGATTTAAAGGCAAAACTTTCTTTATATTTGATAAACTAGCCAACTAAACTTGACAATAATAAATTATATATTCCATTTGTTACTAAATTTCATTCACTTTTGACTAGAAGTAAAGTTCGTCAGTTCTTTTCAAAGGAATTATATTCTGTCTATGAGTTTAGATACCTCTTAATCTAGTCTTTTAAGAGTGTTGTCAATATTATAAAATTTGGGTCTGACTAAAGCACCATTAAAGGACATTTTGTAAGGAAAGTTTCAAAAACTTGACATCCAAACTCCGATAATTTTGCGGCAATTACAATGTTTAGATAATTAATTAATAAGGACCAAAAGGACTAAAACAGATTGCTTTAACTAGATTCGTTTAAATACAACAATTTGCCTAGATGAAATGGTTTTAGATTCAGGGACTATTGCTATTGATTAAAAAGCTCGGCTCCAGTTGCACTTTGATTTTTCTATAGTCAACAGGACGATTGTGCATTTGGTTACTTTTGGTCAACAACAAAAAAAGCCCGACAATAAACCATTCTCTTTGGGGAATAAAGGGACGAACAAAAAAATTGGCATTAAAATAAACCGCATTAGATGTAATGAATAACTAATGAATGAATTAATTAATGAGACTCTTAAAGTGAATTTGAATCAAAGGAAATGCCATTTGATGATGGCCAATTTGAATTGGACAATTGTGTGCAATTAATTTGGCATTGCAAGTCGAGTCAATGGGGCCAAAATGGACCATATTAGGTTTCATCATTACTGGACCAAAAATGGCAAAAGGCAAATGGACATTGTGGCTTATCGTGAGTTTTAAACTGAAATCATTAAAATCAATTAAATTGAAAATTGACAACGTATTTAAAGGCACATTAACAAATATGCACACACACACACACACAGACACACTTGAATATATATACACATGTATGTAGATGCATTTGGATTGGAATGAAAATCGCATTACAGGCGCGCCCAATTGTTGTTTATCGGCAAACACACATCGACACATCGACTGGTGGAACTGGCGCCAACAGTTTTCATTTAATTTTCCCATAGGTTATTTACATTTTATTTTCATTATGCAAATTTAACAGCAAATTAAACAGCGTTTCAATAAAGTGGAAACATGCAAGAGCAAAAACAAAAAAACAAAAAAAAAAAAAAGAATATAATAGTTGCCAACCATCAGGGCAGAGTCTGGGTTATGGAATGGTATTTTTGTGGCATTCTTTAAATATTTATGAATGCGTTTTTCGTTTCGGTATGAGTTCATAAATTTAAAACTCAAACTAGCAAACATTAGAAGGCAAACGACGAGAGGAGAAGAACGAAATGGATGAGGATGTGGATGGGGATGGGGATGGGAATGTGGATGATGCTGTCGCAGTTTCCTCTCTGTATTGACTTTGACTTCGGCTTGGGCTTGTGGGCTTTGTGCATCAGTCAGTCAGTCAAGGCAGTTCGTCAGCCAGTCAGTCAAACCGCTGACAGTTCTTTTGCATGCATAGTTCACAGCTTTCTTTCTCTCTTTCTCGCTCTCTCTCGCTCGGTTGATGGCTCGGCATGTGGCGCATTTGCCACTGCGCTTCATTATGCAGGTTTCCTGGCTCCATGGTGCTCCTTTTCCTCCATGTGATTCTCACTGTGAGCCATCTATCTATATACTTGCTATACTTGCCATACCATACCCATCCAGTTTTCCTTCCTTCCTTCCTTCCGGCAGCCAAGGCACAGCAGGACAACACATGCCAGGCATTCTTTTCTCCTCCTCTCCGGCTCCTCCTCTTGGTCGCACTCCTGTGGTCTTCTCTTCCTTTTATGGGGGCGTGGCATTGCATTGCATGGTATGCCATGCCACACCGTGGCATGGCCTGGCACATGCCACAACAATGCCGCATTTTATAATAAACTACGAGTATGTGTGTCTCTCCGTGTGTGTGTACATTTTGAGGGCGTCTGTTTTTGGTGGGCAAACGTTGATGTTGGCGTTGGCGTTGACCTCGTCGTTGCCGCCGATTGCATGGCCGTGTCAAAATGTTTTTCAAAATGCTCGTGTACTTGAACTGTCAACCTGTGTGGGCGGGTTTATAGGGCTCATGTTGTTGTTGTTGTTATTGTGTTTGGTTATTTTATCGTATTAACTATTATCGAACGAGCGGTTTTCACATTTTGGTCCAATTATAATTGCATGTCACGTTTATTTTGCTTCTACTTTTTGTTGTTGTTTTGTTTTAAGCTCTATATCCAACAACAACAACAATTTGTTGATCTCCAATGAATTTCAATCAAATTGAAAAGACTCTCAGTGCACTTGTTTGATTTTTAGCCCTCTCTCTCTATCTATCTCTCTCTCTCTCTCTGTTATTGTTTGTTGTGTGGGTTTTAGAAAATTCATAATTTCTTTTTATAGCCATAAAATTTCTTTATTAAAGGGAAGTTAAATTAGTTCTAGCAACTTGAATGAAATTTTATCAATATAAGGTAAATCACGAGTTATTCCCATATAAACAATTAAATATAGTCTTTGATTTCACTAAAAAAATATAATTTTAGTCCTTTTAAATTCATGGAAATAACTTAATTTTAGTAAATGTTACTTAGCCCATGGACAAATCCCGGATGGTGATCGTAAATTTCTTTATATCGCTTAATTTTTTTGTATTGTTGCTTGTCTTAAAAGGACAACAATTTTATTAACGTTGCCAACTTTAATTAAAAATGTGTTCAATTTAAACGATTTGCTTCTGTGAAATTGGTTTAGATTTCAATAATGAACGATCATGGGAACCCGTCGATTAAATGTGGTCCTCTCTCTCTCTCTGGGGGCTTCACCCAGTGTCATGTATTACTTGTACACACAATGGAAATCGTTTAAAGAATGCGGAACAAATATTTATGACACGAAATGACATCAGTTCATAAATCAACTGGCAACAAAGTGCTGTGAACAGGCGAAGGAGAGGGAGCATCATCGTCATCATGATGTTGGTGATGGGCCACATGCAATGCAATTGCCAATTGTCCATTGCATCACTCGGCTCTGCTCCGCTCACTGGGTGGCAAAGTGAATGAGACTTATTGACGGGAACAAATGACAACTGGCCAGTCAAGCTGGCTGGCTAGCTGGCTGGCTGCTTGGCAAATTGTTGATTGGCATGTGCAAATTGTAAGCAAATTATATTATAAAACCCAAAGTCAAACATTTGGACGGCTGCTATCGAAACAAACACTTATCGAAAATTTGCTATCAATTAGGTTGCTCTGTGGGTTTCTGAAAATGAGATAACTGCAACTGAGACGAGAGCCCACATTTGTCATCTGATGTCGGTTGAGTGGGCTAAAAACTGACACCAAATATATGTATATGCATATATCTCAATTCTATTTGCTAGCCATTTGTGGATTTTGGTTGATAAATCATATATGTATGTATACACGAATGTTCGTGTGGGCATTGCATATGACATTTTTTCGTCCCCCCTTTAAAAAGCCATTTCCCTTCGTGTAATTCTAACTTAGTGGATGATAGAGACATCAAGTACTGCGATGAGAGTGGGCCACTTTCGCTGCTCACAGGCATGGATAGTTGTTGGGCTTGGGATACTTTCATTAAGCAAATAATGGGACACACTCAGACGCACTCAAAGAGGAGCAAGAGAAGCCACTCCAATTTACTTCCATCTGCTGGCAGTGGGTCACTCAGTCAACTGGGCCCCTCGACGCATCACTCGTAAAATGCCTGTAAATTGTCGTTAATTGCAATTCGCTGTGAAAATTGCAATGCAATGAAAAGTAAATTGCATTATGACACACACACACAGAGACAGAGAAACAGACAGATACATATATAAACAAATATGTATATGTACAATGCAAAATTATTATTTTGTTGTATTTTTTTTGTTGTTTTTGTCAACATTTGTTTGCATTACACTCAATCAGAAACAGACAAATACCTATGGGCCATAACTAGTATTTAATCAATGCAATTGCAAATGGAAATCCAATTGACAATTGCCAATTGGCAATTGGCAATTGCCATCCCAATTGCAATTCATCAAGCGAAACGATTGTCGCCAATAGCCCTTGGCGCCACATTTTACGTGTAAAAAATTGATGGCACGTTTTAAGGGAGCATGCTGGACATTCCCCTTGATGGATGGGAGGAGGAGAATCGATTTGGGATTGAATGGGCTTTCATAATGGCGATAATTATGCAGTCCAGTTGAGAGTTTTATAATTAATATTTGATCAAAATCTTTCCTGTTAACTTTGCCACCAAATTAAATCTTCGATCACTAGTTAAAGTGATTAAAAACTCTAAAACGAATGACTAATTTGGCAATGATGGTATTTGTCTGAAAATTTCAACTGGAAACAGTTTTTATTTATCATTTCATTTCATTTGGAATGAAGACTTGTACTCTAAATTGACAGACTGAAACTCTAAATTGAATAGTTTTCAATAAGTATTGATGTTTAAGAAGTTTACTGTTATTTAAGAAGGATTTTCCAAAAACGCTTGCTTTCCTTCACCAAAATTATGAGTTGGATTCTACGCTGTTGGAATGTCTCGTTGTCTTTTAACTGATTTGGCTCTTAAAGTTAATCACGAGAATAAAATGCAAATAAATTTGTTAATTATTTGATTGTATGCCCTTTCTTAAGTTTGACGTCTTCAATTTTATCTCTTTTGTAACCCTTTAAGAATATAAGGTAATTGTTTGATATTTTTCTGATGTGATTCTCTAGGAAATTGCAATTTTTGCTCACTTTTGCTTGCTTTAATTATATGAATTTCGTAACAAGTCAAACTAAACTTCTGAGTTTTAGTTTACTTGGTGGAAAGGTTAATTTTAATTTCTACTATTTGTACCTCTCTTGATGGCGCTGAGTTTTCATTTCCAGGGTAAATGGGTGGAGTATTCATCTATTTGCAATAGAAAAGGAAAAAAAAGAGAGACTCATCTGGTATGGCTCATAAATTTAGTGGCAGTGCCTGGCACTTGGCCTCAATCATTTATCACTTTGTCTCAGTTGGATGGGTGGGATGTGGCTTTGGCTTTGGCTTTGGCTTTGAGTCTCCAATTGCTTATTTTTTCTACTGATAGTCCAGTTGACGTCATGCGCCTGGGTCTGGGTTTTGAGTTTTGTTGTTGTGCCTTTGACTGGACCGACATACATACGACATACATGACGCAATTGCAATTGCAGTTTATACTGGCGCCAGTGGCCAATCTCAAGGTTTGTTGGTCACCAATTTTTCGTCGACATTTTGACGACCTTGTCCCCATGCAGCAGAGACGGCTAAGGGCAGTGCCAATTATCGATTGACGTCGCGACGTTTGCTGTTGTCGTTGCAATGTGTTTTTCCATTTTTCAGTGGCGCCCACTCGAGTTTTGTCAAATGGTTGTCAGTCAGTCAGTTAGTCAAGGTCTTAGATTGGATTCTTAATCATCATTTGCACTCTTTTAAGGAACTTCCGTTTAATCAATGGCCAATCTGATTTGAGGTTGAGTTTACTTCTTTCTACTGACCTCTCTGTGTGTGTGTGTGTGTGTGTTGGCCACAGCAAATTGCGTGGTCATTTAGTTGTTGCTTGATGAGGTCGATTCGATGGGATTTACTGAGGACTTGCTGACTGCGGTTTAACCCTCCACTCCCCTCCCCCTCCCCCACAATTCAAATTCAATGGATTGTGGATGCAGTTTTGCTTCCATTCGCTTAACATTTGCGTTTTGATTATGTTGTTGCCTTTGATGTTACAACACCGCCATTGTTTCGGTTAATTAAAATTTGTGGTTGCCCTGTGCATGTGTGTGTATGTGAGTCTCTCTGTGTGTGTGTGTGCCTGCAAATTTCACTAAATTAGTGAGCGTCGCTGGAGGATAATGCCATTGGCATTGTTGCTTTTAACTCTCCGCATCGCACTCGCATCGCCTCGCCTCAGTTCGTTTTTTTCGGTTTGGTTTCGTTCTGTTACCTTATATAATATGCAGAGCTCCAGCGGCTGGCATGATCCATGCCCAGAGACTGGGCAAGAAGTTATCTGCATTCCGTTCCTCCAGCAGCCAGAACCAGTTTACCTCTGTTACCCGCCCCTCCCATTCCCCATTCCTCTTCCCAATTCTTCTTATCCACCTCCCCCGCTCTAAATACATCAACACACCAGCACATACACACACACAGACACACTCACACACACACACACACTTTAAACCCAACGAACAAAAGCGATGAAAAGCAAAGTAAAGCAAATGCAGGGCCGGTGATTCATGCTCCATCTCCCAGACTCAGCAGCGTCCGTTGGTTGGATGGTCCTTTTTGTTGTTGTTGTTGTTGTTGTTGTTGTTGTTGTTGTTGTTGTTGTTGTTGTTGTTGTTGTTCTTGCCTTTGTTTTGCGTTGCGTTGCGTTTTTGCTTTAATTTCTACATCTTTCATTCAACATGTCGCGAATATTTCGCTCTTTGTTTCCCACGCCACAAAATGCTCTTTGGTTTCCCTCTCTCCCCCTCTCTATTTCTCTCGCTCTCTCTCTTTCTCTCCTTACTCCTCTTGTCGCAGGAGTTGATTGTTGGTTTTTTTGTGCCTTGCGTTTTGCCATTTGGTTTTATGCACATTCCTTGACTTGCCAACGCGTCGTATGCGTAATCAGGCAACAGTCGTTAGCCAGTTGGCCTTAAAGTTTTCACATTTTCCAACCACGCATGCCAATTTTTATGACAAACTTCGCTGGCAGTCGCCGGCAGCTCAGCTCAGCTCAACTCAACTCAACCCAAAAGCAACTTAACTTAACTTAACTTAACTTAGCTTCAACTTCAACTCCAACTCCAACTCTCTCTCTGTCTATATAGCAGCACTACGCAAAAATCTTGTTAAGCTCTAAGCCAATGCAGCCAACGCTGCGCCGAGCCGCACCGCCCAGTGGTGCATTGGGCCACATTGAGGTGGTGGTAATTCCAACTAAGGCCTGAACTGCGTTCAACTGGGCGGAGTGGAGCGGAATGGTGGTGGTGTGTGTGTGTGTGTGTGTGATGGTAACTAACTATTAAACTTGTTTCCTCCTTTTTTCTTTTTTTTTTTTTGTTTTTTTTTTTTAGTAATTTTATAGAATTTATGACCGTCGTCTCTACGAAGGGATCACAAAAGTTTTGAGCAACAAAGTTGCATGTAGTTGAAACTTTTTATATGCCATCGACAGACTACAGACAGAAAGACAAAAATGTTGAAAAAAATTTGAATATTCACTTTAGGAAAGCATCATCTTGTGTGAAAATTTTAAAACTAAAAACGATTGGGCAACTTCTCCCCTCTCCGCCGTCGACCCACTGCCAAGAAAACTGCATTATGGACATTATGAGAATTTTTTCGCATCTATATTTATTTATTTTTAAATCACTTCATTCGTTTTCTCATAAGCAATCGGGATTTGATCTGATAAACAGAAGATCCATGACAACGCGAATACCAAAACTTATCCATAAATAATTCAATGCAAAAAAAAAAAAGAAAACACACACAAAAACAAAAACCAAACAAAACATATGTATGAGAATTTTTGTTCTTGTTTAACTCTGTGGTGGTTGATCTTTCTGTGATACAAGCGCCTATTGAATGTGGAAACTAAAGACTTTTGGCCTTAAGACAAACAACTTCGAGGTGGAGTTCGAGTTGAAGTCGAAGATGGAAACGAAGACCTTTTGCGATGACAACTTTCACGCGCTGTGGCAAGCCAACGAAAAAAAAAAGACAATGTTATCATAGGCCCAAAAGCATCAAAAGACCCCCCTAAAAAAAAAATAAGAAAAACAAAATTTCGGTACGACAAAAAATAACACAAAAAGGCATAAGAAGCAAATTCCGTTGCTCCAAAAATGAGAAATCATGGCCATTGAGTTACCCTAGAAAGAAATATCTGAGTTCGAAAGATTTTTCTTTAAATATTTCATTCTAAATAAAAAATATTTTCATTCTATCTTTATCTAAAAAACAAATTTATATAGGGCATGCCAAAGTTTATATATCTTTGAAATAATCTTTTTTTGAATATTGGCTCATTCTGTGTCTTAAAAGTTTTTATTTCAAATATTTATTGCAAACTTTCTTGAATCTTTTTTGAATATATTCACAGTTAGGAACGGATCCAGAAGGCAGTAAAGGGGATTGAAATTTCAAATTTCAAACTCCATTCACTTTTACCTCTTAAATTTTTAAATTTGTTCTTTATTATTGATCATGCATCAATATTGTAGTTATCCTGACTCAAAAAGCTTTATCATACAATAAATGACTCACTTAAGATTTTGTTTGGATCAATCTTCCCACGGAATTCTCGTCTAGATCCGTCCTTGTTCATAGTAAATCCACAAGCTGCAAGAGCCAAACTTAAATTAAAGCGGAGACTACCAGGCAAAGAATCAGACAGACAGACATGGACCAATTGTGTTATATCTCCTGCAAGAAAGTATATTTCAAATGTGTAGCAGATTTCTAAATATTCTAAACTTGAAGATTATCGAGCAAGACTCAAGTGAGACATAATTGTGAAATAGAAGAGATTAACTTTATAGGCTAAAGCTAACCCTGTACTTAGCATACCCATTTCGTCTAAACAGGGTAGTAACCAAACACAACAAAAGAAGAAGAAGACGAAATATAAGAAAGAAAAAAAAGGACCAAATGAAAAGCAAAACCATAGCTGTGTGTACCAAATTCCATGGCAAAGAAGCCGCCGCCCAAGCAAGCTATAGATACACAGATACACGGTTTCAAGTTTGTGTTTGTGCGCCGACGCGCAGGCATAACTAAGCGTTGCACGAATTCGCGAAATTGGCCACCACAGCAGCCGCAGCCGCAGTCGGAGCAGCAGCAGCAGCCACATCAGAAGCCACAGCTTTGGGCACCCCAAAAAAATCAAAGGACACATATTGAATTTCATGCATTGAATGACTGGACGATTGGAGAGGGGCAATGGGCGGGAATCAGATTCGGGATTTGTGGTCTGCTCTGTCTGACCTTTGTGGGCCATGCGGGGCCCGGTGCCAGTTTGATTATTAAAATGAATACGACGATTTCAAAGCAGCAACTATGCGACTTAATTACAGTAGATATAGGACTATATGGAGGAAGAGAAACGACAGAGAAGAAGACACACAGAGACAACGACAACGACAACGACAAAAAAAAAAAAGAAGGCAAAAAAGATGCCCCCATGTAAATTGCATACAGTCACAATCCCGCCCGTCTGTCGTTTTATTTATAGAAAATAATGAATTGAACAGGTGAGATCGAGAAAATGATAAGCATAGAAATTCCAGCGTGCAACCGAACCCAAAAGCCAGTCCAGCTTCCACTTCAACATCGACGACTGTCGACTGTCGGGCTGTCGGACTGTCTGTCGGGCTGTCTTGGACTGCAGTTGGCATTGCGAAATCAGCGAACGAGCGCAGCAAAAAAGCAATCCAATTTACTGATTTATTTCTTATTTTACTTTGACTATGCAGCAGGCAGCAGCAGCAGCAGCCAGCAACAGTAACAGAAACCACAACGGAGGCAGTCACGGCAACGGCAACGGCATTGGGCATCGTCATCGGCATCGGCATCGGCATCGGGAGCAGCTAGCTCCTGAGCCGCCGCCTTAGTAACTCAGCGTTCAGTTCAGCTCTCAGCCTCAGCCTCAGCCTCAGCCTTAGCCTCTCAGCCTCCTCGACTGATGTAGTTAGTGGGCTTTGCTTTGATCTTGATGCTGGTTCTGTGACGCTGCGATGACGAGGCACACAGAGCCGCCTTAGCCAATACAAAAGGCATGCCAAAAAAACACACACACACACCAGAAAACAAAAAGGCAGCAAAGAAATGCAGAAATCGAACCCCATCGACCATGGCAAAACACCGATGGCGAAAATACAGTTAAATGCAGTTAACTGACACTAAAAATACATTCGAGTAAATAAAGCACACGAAATGGAAAATAACAAAGAGAATAAACACCATTTTTGTTTATAATTAGATACGAGTTAAACAACACAACAGGAAATGCCAAAAAAATGAACAAACTTCTTTAATTTGTTTATCTAATTAATCTAGAGAATCATCAAAAAGTATCGACTCTCTCAAAAAGAGTTTCTAAGCTGTTGAAAAGATCTCAAGGATAATTCTGGGAATCGACAACAACAGGATAATAGTTTCAGGTCTTACACTGATCCAACGAATGGGTAGGATATCCTGGTAGGTCGAAAGTTTTTAATCAACATAAGGAAAAGGATTTGGGGGATCCATTTTTGACTTAAATGTGTATCTACAGTCAAAACTTTTGGGCTTGAGTGTTTTTCATCGGCTAATTTAGATTTGTGATGATTTTAAATTATGTTATCGAACAGATTTCAGATTGAACGGTCTATTAATAGCTGTGAGTTGGTTCTTATATTTTGTGAACTTTGCTTTCTTTTAATTCAATTTAGAACTGGCAATCCTATTGACAATTTACCTTTGAGCCCTTAGGGAAAGTTGTGGGTCTAGTAAAACGATTCTATTCAAGAACTGTCGTTCCTTCTCGCTTGCACCCTTTACGATCAAACGGAACGGAAAGACTTTTCCGTATCGAGAATGTAAATATATATATTTAAGAGTTGAATATGGTCTATAGTAGAGTGGCCTTTGTAAAGGGTATAAAAAGGATAAAGAAAAAAAAAAGGAGATGGAGGTGGAGGGCAGCGGAACGGCAAAAAAGAAGAAGGAAGGCATCGCCAACGACAATTTGAACATTCGTGTGTAGGCAAAAGATGCCTGCTGACTGTTGGAACTGTTCGAATGTTGGCTGGCTGCTGGGCTGTTGGCCGACTGCTGCTGCTGCTGCTGCTGACTGAATGGCTGCACAGATGCAGATGCCACGACATTATTTTTGCCACTTGGACTCTGGGAGCCGGCGGCCACGACGACTACGACTACGAGGATGACGATGACGATGATGATGATGACGATGACTTGGTTCGCATCTTTGTCGCTCATGCTTTATTTAAGGTTTCATGTATAAATATTTTTATTTATTGTGCAACACATTCGCACACGTTGTGCAGGTCTACTCCAAAGTGCTTCAGGATGTGTACGGCACGACCAAAAACTGAGAGGCAGGCGACTTGTGTGCGACTTTGGGATGCGACCCGATGCACACACAGTGAGCTAAAGTGGTAGTGGGAGGGGGGACGGGCGACGGGGGGGTAAAGTGCGAGGCATGATGGTGCTGCTGCCGCTGCTGCAGCAACAATAATGATGATGATGTGTAAACTCGCGGTTGGACGCTTAATTTCTACCTTGGCCAAGGCCTGGGATTCAAACTGGGTCTGGTCTGGTTGCTGGTTGCTGGTTTTGGTTTGATCTTGGGTCTTTTGGTCGTGGTATGCTGGCTGAGAGACCTGGCTATTGGGGTATGGGAATGGGTATGGGTAGGGCCCCATGTGCATATACATAAATATAACTACATATATTTATATTTGTTGTAAATTCTCAACGTTCTGCACTGTTGCCAAGTGCAGTTGGGTACCGGGCCCAGAGGCTGCTTTATGAGTATTGACTGATGATAGCAGCAGCAGCATCTTTGGTCATCTTTCTATATGGTGGAGCATCTGGGGAAACGTGTTAATGGCTAGCTAAGAATGAAAAGAAATGAAAATAAGGGGAAATGATGTGAAAATAAAATGTATATAAATGTATATGCTCTTGATGAAATGTCTGTCTGTTTGGTAATTTTTAATTTTATTTGACACATGTACGTTTTCTCTCGCTCAGCGATCTATTACCACCCCATAGAGTCAGTCATATCATCATTTCGTGTGAGCCATCACATATCATCATCCCCACAAAAACAAGTTGAATAAAGTCAACCTAGACCCCAAAAATCGATTTCATTCATACGCAATTGCGTTGAAATCTGTCAATGACACGTTCGCTTGTTGCCACAGCGACCCAAACCGTAACTCAAGACCCAGAACCAGACCCAGACCCAGACTCGGATCCAATCCCAGAGCCGCCCTCTGCCCAGCGGAATACAAGTGAACTGGCACCTGCATACAGCAAACACACACACACAGAGATAGAAAGAGAGAGAAAGAGAGAGCAGTCATGGCCCTGAGTAGAGTAGGAGGAGGAGGAGGAGGAGGATGGGCTAGTAGATGATGATGATGGCTCCTATGGCTTGTGCGCGCCCCGTACACACACTCATCACAGCCATTGACAAGTAGCTGTCAGACACACCAACACACACACATGGCTACAAAAGAATTGAACAGCAGCGAGACAATGTTGTTGTTGTTGTTGCTGTTGTGGACCACTTTTTGACACAAGTAACTTGGTGAAACCCTTGCCCCATGGGCGAATCTGGGCATCGCATCATCACAATGTGCCAAATCAAGCACAAAAATCCAATATCCTGCAATGAAATACAATTACACGGTGCACAGCTCGATTGACTGGAGGCAAAAGTCTGCTTACACCTAATTGGTAAGCCCAAGCTGAATCCACCGAACCAACCAAATACACCATCATCATCCACAGCAGAGAACAGAGTCCAGAATGTTATTGCATGGCTTGGTTTTTCGCTCAGTGTATTGATTGTTACATGATGAAGTGCTATCGATGTCCGTTTCGTTTGACTGATTTTCATTTTCGTTGGAAAAACGAGACGTCTTCTCGAATGTGTGGAATTTAAGGTCAGAACTAAAAGACACACAGCGATTGAGACAGCGAGAGAGGGAGGGAGAGGGGGAATGGGGCAGAGAATCTGATGCAAGTGCCGCTGCCGCCCAAAGTGTAAGACTCCAAAGCCCCCAAAGAAAAGACGATGGCATTCAAATATGTTGCTGCTGCTGCTGCTGCATGGATGACTTCACACATTCCTGAGCATATACAGCCATGGCAAGGTGATGGAGTGAAGAGAGAGAGAGAGAGGGAAGGGGCCAAGGAGGGCGAAAGGGACCGACAAGAGATGAAGAACTTCCTTGAGCCCCAACAGCCGCACAATGTCTAAGCCAAGTGAAGAACTTAAACGGCGAACCAGTTTTTGGTGAATGAAAATCAACAAAACCAAAAAAAAAAAAACTAAAAAAAAAAAAGAAAACAAAACCAAAAATAAAGTTGCACACAATCAACCAGACCAGACCAGGCCAGGCCAGGCCAGACCATCGGCAGGCCAGCCATCCAAGAGCTGATACTGAAGCTGATGCTAAAGCTGAGAAAGAACCGAAAGAACGTCGCAAACTAAAATATATAATAAAAAGAAATTAAAATAAAATTCAAAAATGTGCAAAACGGAGCGCGCACTGAGAAACGAGAACGAGAAATGCTGCATGCCACAGCCAAAGCAGCGGACCCCGACCATCATCCAAGCCGAGGCAAGCCAAGTCGAGCCAGACCGGGCCAGGCCAGGGCCAGGGACTGACGACTGACTGCAAGAAGAATCTCCATGGAACCTGTTGGACCAGTCACACACACACTCGTACACACACAAAGACAGAGGCAAAATGCCACCAACGTGCCTTTGCCCAAGCCAGGCCAGGCCAGGATAAAAGACAAGCCGGGTTGAGTTCCCGTTGCCGCCGTTGCCCCTCTCTTTCTTTTGCTCCTCTCCCTGTCTCTCTCGCTCTCGCTCTATCCCTATGCTCTATCTTCTTGCTCTCGAGGATTTCAAGTGTAAAACGCTGTCGCTTGTGGAATGTGCACACACACACACGCACACACACGGAGATAGATAACCCAACATTGGCCATATTTGCTGCACTAAATCAAGCGTTTAAACGAAATTTGAGTTGGCCCAAAACACACACACACGCACACACACACACACACACACAGACACAAGGAGCGAAGAATATCGCTCTTAATAAAATAAGAAGGAAAAAGGAAATCTGTAAAATTTGTTGCTTTTGTTGTTTTTGGACTTCTCTCATATTTGCTAACTGATCAAAAAGTCAGGCCACATAATTTATAGATGCCGTTTGCCTAAATTCGTTTAATTTCATCTTTCACACACACACACACACACACTCATTGTGTGTGTGTGCGTGAGTGTAGAGGGGTGGGGGTGGAGGAGGAGGGATCGGCATCTTCCTCTTTACCTGGTGTTGTTGCTCCAGTTGTTGTTGGTCAAAGTAAAGGGTTTCGGTTTCGGTTTCAGTTTCGGTTTCCTTCTCCCCCTCCCCCCCCAACCGACACATTGAAAATGTTGTTCACTGATCGCCGTCCTCGTCCTCATCTTCCTCCTCGTCCTCATGGTCGTCATCGTCGTCGTCGTCGTCGTCGTCGCCCCGTCGTACATTATAATTTATAACTTTATCTAAACGATGTGGTGGTGTTTAATTTTCGACTTCACCTTTTCAATCTTGTTGTTTCTTTTTTTTTTTTGGTGTTTGTTCCTTTTTGCCCACCATCATCAACATCATCATCATCATCTCCATCTTCCTCATCATCATGGAGAATTGATTCAATCCTGAACTGTTTCCGCTTCGCATGACTCATTTTTTTTTTTTTGCTGTTCGATTTGGTATTTTCGGTGGTCTTTTGCGCTAGTAAACTGTTCCTCATCTTCTTCTTTTTCTTGTTTTTTTTTTTGGTGTTGTGTGTGTGTGTGTGTGTGTGTTTGTGTGTTTGTTTGGGCCTTGTTGTTTATCGCACGCTAATTTGAATAGAATCCAGTTCTCGGGTTCATTTCGGTCCAGGGACGGGGCAGCGGGAACATTTCGTGCAGCTCTGAGAAGATGAACATATCACTTGGACGCTGCTCCGGCTGCTGGTGATGGTAACAAGGCCAATGAGGGCGTTGCTGCTTTGCCGCTCAGCTGGGTGTCCGCTGTTTGACCACCGTGAAGTTTTTTTTTGTTTTTTTTCTTCTCTTGTGTTGGGTTGTATCTGGTTAATGAAGAAATAGATACCACCACCATTACCACCACACCAAAGAGAGCTAAAAGTCTGGCCAGCAGGCAAAGTGCTGAGTCGTCAAATCGTCGTGTTGTTGTTGTTGCTGTTGTGGGATATCGGGCGGTAAAAGGTATTTAACATCGAGGCCAATGCCTAGGGAGATGGGAGAAAGTCATGCAGAAAGTCGTGCATTGTGTTTTTTTGTTGTTGTTTTTGCCAACAATTTCTCGATCGTCAAAGACACACACACACACACACACGTGCTGTGTGTGTGCCAGGTAGAGGTGTGTGTAGGTAGAGGTCAGAGCCAAGGGTCATGTCATGCCATTCCATTTACTCGTAAAACAAAAAGTGCACCCCACCAGACGCCGCCACCCCTCCCCCTCCCTGACAACAGGCAATTAGTTTGCCCTACCAAGATCGAACCCTACCAAAGGTGTGAAATCTGAGACACTGAGCTGGGCCTGAGCAAAGAGCGATAAGAGTCCGCACACGGCATTCCAATCAGCATTGCCTATCGCTGAAGCCGCCGCCGCTGCCGCTGCGATCGCAACAAACTAAACAAAGACGAGTTCATTAAACCGATCATAAAACCTATAAATAAAAAATTAGAATCCAGTCAGCAATCAATTAAGAGCATGCAAATTTTTTGTTTTTGTTCAGCAGCCGCGGCAACGATAAAAAGAGCCAACAAAACATGGCCAAACGGGAATGAATGAACAGAAGAAGGTGGCGATCGGTTTGAGGGTTGGAATTGAGATTCAAATGAGAAATGGATCTTTGTTCCGAAGACTACTGAAATTGGAGCGATGGTGGGGGGGAGATGAATGCATGTAAATGCATAAATAAGCAATGTCTGACATATTTGCCATGTGTATTCGGCAATTGATCAAATTTTCATATGATTTTGCCACACTGTTTGGGCCGAAGTCATCATCTGTTTCTGCCGGTTGGTCATGTGCGTGCTAACGAGAGCGAAGCGAGGGCGTTCTGCTCTCGCCCTCTCTCTCTTTATCTTACCATCTCATGTTGGCTCTCTCTCCCACTGTCTGTTTCGCTTAGCGCCGCCGTCCGCAGCAGTGAACAGAGCCATGTTAAGTTTCCATGTTAAGCCTCTCCGGCTCTGTTGTTTCACTCACTTGTTCGTCTCTTCTGCTCGAGTTCGACTTGATTGCTCGAGTTCGACTCCTTTGTTGGACTTGGACGCTGTTCCAACAACAGGTCTCTGTTAAGTCTTCTTCTTCTCTGTTAAGTCTTCTTCTTTCAGTTTCATTTGAATTTTTGTCGTGGTTGGTTCGTTACGCGCGCGTCAGAATTTTTCCCTGTTCTCGTAGAAAGCACAAAACGCGTACAATTCAGAAATATAAAGTCGAATTGCATTACGATTTCTGAAACGCCGGTCAAAGTCAAAGAGAAGAAAACGAAAAATCAACAGATAAATTGCAACAGACAAAAACGCCATTTCGTATGATAAATAATGCAATTGCCAAGCAATTGAAAAATCGGCCTCATATATATATAGCTAGCGAATATTGTGTGCAATCTCTTCTTCGCAAAAAAAAAAAAAAAAACCAAAACAAAACAAAAATAAAATCAACTAATTATACTTAGAAATCGCGCAACGCAATAAATCGAACGCATATCAATCGAATGTAAAAAGGAATTGAATAATAGAATTTCATTCACATACATACATACTTATATATGCATATATATAAACACACACAATTCTAAACTAAATCAGAGAACATATCCATCAATCAGCTGTTTTATTTTTTGTGATTATGTCATGGAAATGTTGCTAATATTCTTAACAAAACAACAAATTATTGCAAAATAGTTTAAAGTGCGTGTAAAATTGAGTTGAGAAAAGAATAACAGAGAAATAAATAAAAATAAATCTTAACTGCCTTGACGAACCGCGAACCGTCTATATAAATTTTTTTTCGTTTTTTTTTTTGCATTGTGCTGCACACTCATTTGGCATTAGTGTGCGTGTGTGTGAGAGTGTGTGTGTGTTGTTATTTTTTTTTTGCCATTTAAAGTGAAAGAAACTTTCGTTCACAAAGTTAACCCTTTTTGCTAGCCGAAGGGTTTTACTTGTTTTTATTGCTCACGCGTGTTTTGGGCCGCATTGTTTTGGCCCTTTACTCACTCTTTCTGTCAATCTGTTCCTCTGGGTCTCTCGCGGTCTCTCTCTGTTTCTTTGCGTGCGCTCGTGTCTGTGTGTGTGTGTGTGTGTGTGTGTTAGCCGGCAAGTGCAACAAAAAGAAAGAGTTTCATTGAGCGAGTGAAACAGCTGTTTAACTGCAACATGCAACAGCAGAGGGCACAATTTATGCCTTAAAGAAGTGTTCACACAAGGAAAAGATAAAAAAAAAAGAGAGCAATCCAAAGTGAAGGCATAAAAGATACAACAACAAGCAAATCCTTCCCCCGCCACCCCCACGACCAAATCAGTGTGAACTTTAGTCGCAATAAAATGGCCGGTTTCAAGTTCTACATATTCTTCGCCATGGCCATGACCATTTGCAGTGTTGGCCTAATGGCCAATGCCAAGCATTTGGGCGCTGGCGACATATCGGCTGAAAGCAACAACATCAACCACCAACATCATCATCAGCATCAGCATCAGCATAGTGCCTCCACGCATCACAGGCGACGCTTGCAACGCGACTCACGTGCCAAGGATACTGTGCAACAGCAATGCGATGCCGTTAAGGATTATTTCAAATCGATCGACATCACATCGAATGGAGTTTACAATGAGAAAGGTAAGCCTCCCACCCCCACCCCCACATAACTTTTACATTCATCGATCAATGGGCAGAGAGAGAATTCTTTAAGTCAAATTGCTTAAATCAAATAAATCACTTTCAGTCAAAGTTTAGCTGCAACTTCTTCTAGCTGAACCTTCCTCCTCTTCCTACTCCTCCTCGACTGTCCTTGACGTAGATATGCAAATTCATTGAACTGACTGAGGCTGAGGCTCATTCAAGTGGGCAGCCACTTGAAGTGAACTATGAACAAGTGGAGCGCCGCCGTTCGCAATTAGAAAAGCATTGAGCAACGCCTCGAAAAACTTTTTCGACGAGCCATGAACAAAAAAAAAACTTTTTTTTTTTTGCCTACGCCCCAGGTTCATTAAACAAATCGCATAGATACATATATGTATGTGTAAGTATCTGCAAGTATATGTATCTACCTACCTACATATTCATATGTATGTATCTGTGGCGGCATCATTTATTATTCTGATTCGTTTGCCATATCAAGTGGCACGCATCTAACAAGTCCAGAAAGAAGCAAAAAAAAAAAACTATGCGAAGGCTTCGCTACATATTTTTTACACAAGTGAAAATAATCGTATAGACAAATGTTAAACAAGTTCATGATGATAATGATCAGAAAAAGAGAGAAATAATAATAATGGCAAATGAAAAGAAGTGAAAAACTTAACTCACGCAGCGTCGCGTCGCAGCAGCCAGCGTAATTGAGTGAAAAATAATTGTTATTGATTAATCGACCTTGATGTGGTATTTACACATTTACGCACAATTACAAGACACCCAAAAGGCAGATATATATCTTATAACTTCTATATACATAGATGGGTATCTATCTGTATCTCTCTGTTCGTGTTTGTGTGTGTGCGTGTGTGTTTTAAGGGGCAGCAATGATGTTGCAAGTTTCTATACCTGAACTCTCTCGCAATCGTGGTCTCGTTTTTCTCACACGCAGGTAGTTAACAAATAAACAACAAAAATAAAAATAAAAAAAAAACGTATCTATAAGATAGATTTGTTCGACTTCTCCCCTACCCCCTCTCTATCTTTCTCTTTCACTGTCTGACTGTCAAGTGTGTGTGTGTGTGTGTGTTGGCGTTCTTTTTTTTTTGTATCTGTATCTGTCAGTCTATTGCAGACTTTTCCCAAAGATTTATCCACATGAACGCTTACCCAATTGAAATACTTTCAATGTCCAGCAAACTTCTAGCTTCCCTCTCTTTCTAACACTATTTCTTTCTCTCCCTCTCTCTCTATGTTTGTGACTGTGATTTTCAAGTTATTAGCGCTTTGCTTTGTGGAATTTTAATTTGGCTAATGGTCGCATTTACCTTTACCAAATGCCATATCGATCACCCTGTCTACACCCATCTCTTTCGCTCGCTCTCTCATTCTCTCTGTGTGTATCTTCCTGTCTTTTGGCTTGGCTGCTGCTGCTGGTCGTTGCTCCTAATGGCCTGCTTAAGTATGCCGAACTTTGTTTTTGGGTACCCTGAAATGGCGTTTATTTACTGTTTGCATAGTTCTTTGGGCCTTCTTGGACTGAAACAGACTCACAGGTTGTTTTTTTATTTACGTTTGTGTGTTACTTTTACGTTTATGTGCTGTTTGTGATGCTAATCTGATGTCGGTGTCATGCATACGATAAATGTGTATGTAACTTCCCCTTCCCTTCCCTTCCCCCTGCTCTACGGTGTGTTTCTGTTTGCCCAGGTAAAGTAACTCTCTGCCAGGCGCTATACATAAAATTAAATATAAATTTAATTGCGCACATTGCTCGACTGTTAATTGAGTTGCTGCCTTTAAACATAAACAATTCATAAGTACTAAAAAAGAAACCAAATAACAAAAAGGCAAAAGTGTGGAACACTTTGCTGACAGGTTACAAACAAAATCGAGACTAACAGGAAGTCATAGTGTGTGTGTATCTAATCTCTATCTATATCTGTATCTGTATCTGTATCTGTATCTTGTAAAGCAAGCCAAATGCGTCAAGCATGTTACTAAATATTTAAGCAACTCGCAATTGAAAATTAGAGCAAACTATGAGATACGAAGTTTTCAACTTGATGAGTTGGTCGTTGCCGGTGCGTAACTTCTATCTGCATGTGGAGGTCTGTCGCACTGTCTCTCTGTCGCACTGTCTCCCTGTCTGTCTGTATCTTCAAGTGTTTGTGCTCACCCGTACATACATACAGATAGATAAGTGAAAAGTGCAAATAGAAGGTAAAAGGCAAAAGGCAATAGCAAAACGTGAGACGTTGCCACCGACACTCACCAGTCTGCTGTGCCGCTATCTCCTCTTGAATGGTTGGAAGGATACAAACAACTTTTCTACAGCACCATGAACTATTCATGAATGCATTTTAAATGCATTGGTTTGGAAAAATATTTCAAAAGATTTCAATACCAGCAGCCAACAACCACATTCCAACACAGATTCAAGAGCCAGACAAACAGTCAGACAGACAGACAGTCGGCAAAATTGTTAATTAACCACAAAAATAAAAATTATCCAAAAATGCTGACAATTATTTGATTTTTGCCACATTCAGGTGGGTGTGCGTGTGTGTCTCTCTGTGTGTATTGGCAATTGCTGGGCGGAAGTTTGGCACAAAAATTGATTTATTCCATAGACTTTAATGTTAGATTTTTGTATTGAATTTGAATGCAAAATGCAAATCAATTCGATTCCATTTAAGGTTTAACTGCAGCATTAATCTTCAAAGCGTAAATTCATCAAAAAAGTAGCTGACCAAAAATGCCAATACAAAGATATTTATATATATGAACGTACATACATATATTATATATGTTTTGAAAAAAGAGATCACCACAAAAAGAAAAAAAATTCATTCGAAAAATGTTCCATAACATTTTATGTGTGCGGATCGTTAAAAGCCGTAAACAAAGCGAATTGAAATATTGCAAAAATGCCAAAGCCAATGGAGAGACATTTATTACACTTGGCCAAAAATATGCAGAGTGAGAAAGAGATGGCTGGATAGAGAGACAAGTAAGAGAGAGAGAGAGAGAGAAAACAAGAAACAGGAAACTTGTTTGTTTTTTTATTGCATTCGATTTTTGAGATACTTTTGCTATGAGGTTTTATTTTTTTGGACATGGATCACATTAGAAATTTAAACATTTAAAGTCAAGTTCTTGAAGAACTTTTACCACACACACACACACACACACACACACACACACACACACACACACAGAGAGAGAGAGAGAGAAGACTAAGTTTATTCAAGCGTAAAACATTCACCCAGCAGTAACTTGAACTTATCTCATCAATTAAGTTTCAGTTCATTCTTAATGTTCAATTTAATTGCTCGCTGTTCTAGTCTCAATCCTTCTCTCTCTCTCTCTCTCTCTCTGTCTCTCTGTATCTTTCTCTGTCTCTGCATTACAGCGGGTGATCAATTAAACTGTAAGCCAAACATTTCTAATTGATTTAATGCTGGTAAAAGTAATACAAGTGCGTTTTTAAGTGTTTAAGCAACGTTTTGGTCCATTCTCCGGTAGATTGTTTGGTTCCCAAGTCCTAAAAAAGGCTAAAAGAGTAAACCCCTTTCTAGTGAGAGGTGAGTGGGGGGAACATTGGTCTTTGGCATTTACTATGATGAATATGTGTACTTGGGAATACAAGTTTAACCTAACCGTTTGTATCACAGTCTGTCCATCTGTTTTTTTTGTCTTCTTCTTTTTTATGTCCGGTCTGTCTACTCAATTTTATTCACATTAAAGTTGTTGTTTTTACAAGCTTTTTATTTTATGTCTTTCATGGATACACTTCCCCCCTCCGTCTCTGAGTCTCTCAGTCTTAGCATGACGCACTTTTTTCATGGCATTGGCTAGCATTATTATTACAACATGGCCCCGGAACCCAATGGAACGTATAGATCTCTCAACGATTTGCCGCATTTTAAGTTTTTTTTTGTATTCTTCTCTTCTTTTTTTTATATTTGTGCTAATTAGTTTCAATTAAAATTAACGACGCCTGTGCGTTTTGTGCCCATCGATTTCACACGCATTTGAAGTAAGAAACAAGAAACAAATGAAAAAAGTCAGACAGATACAACGGCGGTGGCAAGGTAGGGAGGAAGGGAGGGAATGGGGCTTGGCAATGGGGGCAAAAGAAAAACAAAATCTTGCCTTTGTATTGTATAATATTATGGCAATGGCTTAGCAGCTACTTTCTTAATGTTTGCGTTAATTTTGTGTTTCTTTTTATTTGGTTTTTTTTCTTTGCCCCCCTTTTTTATTTTTTTTACACTTTTGACCTCAATAGAAAAAGGCAATTTGCGTGCGGCGAGCTCGTGTATTGGTTTCTGTTTAGTTTCCTATGCTTCTGTGAAGTGATGTCATTGATTGGCAATCTCATAGATACCAGAACTAGAACTATATAAACATAAACACAAAACATATCTGCAACAAATACTTACGTTCATTATTTTTGGTTTGCCCTCTTAGTTTTCATTCAGTTAAACAACAAGAACTAAAAATTCTTTTTCCTAGAATTTTCAGTTGTAGTAGATAATAAACATAGCCACAAGTGACATTTTTATGATGTTTTCTACACAACATTGTATCATTTTTTTTCCATTCCTCTACCTACACCTTCCACCCTCCTCCTCCTCCCCTTGCACGTTATCCATTTGCCTTGCCCCCCATTCCATCTCTTTGTAAATATTTAATTTTCATTCATGTCAAAAACACAGTCAGTGTGTGTGTGTGTGTGTGTGTGTGTGTGTATGGATGAGAAGGCGGAAAAGGGGCTTCGAGGGGTTTTGGTTTAGTTGAGGTTGTAGGTTGAGTTAAGGCAAAAAGCTGATGATGATGAGGTTCTGCCTTAGCTCAGCTCACTTTTCAACCTGTTTTTGTATATATTTTTATTTATTTTTTTTTATTTTTTGCTCTGAGGTCGCATCTCTTATGTATATCGTCCAACATTTTGTCGTCGTCTTTGGTCGTCCGTCTACACATTTTAATTAGAAACATGCTAAAAGTGGTCGCAATTAAGCGTCTTTCAGTTGAACCAAAAGAGCCTTGTCCGTAAGGAAGTTGTCAACTGTTTGTAGCTTCCGCTTGGACATGGACATGCGACATGCGACACGGATATGGACGAAGGGAGGGTTGCGGCGGTGGGACTGGTAACTGGCAACTGGCAACTGCCAACTGGGGGGAGGGGGTAACGTTGTCGATAATGCTCGGTGAATGCATTTTGATAAGACTGAAGTGACTGGCTTCTGGAGATAAGATAAAGTTCACATAAACTAGTAAAAATACAAGTCAAGTCGAGTTCAGTTTGAGATGAGTTGAAATGGGTTGAGTTAAGTTGAGTTGTAAAAGCAATTAAATATTTAGTATAGGCTTCTCATAAGAGAGGTACACACACATACACACATACACACACACACACACACATACATGTAGATGCGCGCCCCAGTCTAAGAAAATGAAACCATAAAATGTGTGAAATGTGCCTCAGACAGGTAGTAGATACATTTGTATCTCACGCTTTGTACC
This sequence comes from Drosophila willistoni, assembly GCF_018902025.1. Taxonomy (NCBI): domain Eukaryota; kingdom Metazoa; phylum Arthropoda; class Insecta; order Diptera; family Drosophilidae; genus Drosophila; species Drosophila willistoni. Next base: position 3,480,805 of record NW_025814057.1, read on the forward strand.
TGCCTTGCATACAGATAGATACATGTGTGTGTGTGTGTGTGTGTTTGTAGCTATTTTTAAACATTTACAAGTAAATTCATCAAACAAACAAAACCTAAAGAACTTGAAGACAGCAATTGAGATGCATTTTATGTGCTCTCCTCTCTCTATGTGTGTGTGTGTGTGTGTGTATCCGTTTCTTATATGGACTATGGCGATACAATTTTCCAGTATTTTTTTTGTTTTTGTTTTTAGGCCGTTTCACTTTGGTCCTTTTGGGCTTATGCAATGTCTGGCCCAACTGCCAACTGCTAACTGATGATGATGATGCAGAAACAGCCATCCAAAGTCAGAGTCAAAGCCAAGTTTGCCGACTTACTTACCAACAGTTTTTCTTGTCTTTTTCTATGGTTGTGTTCTTCTTGTGATGTTGCTGCTGTTGCTTCATCTTCGTCTCTGTCTCTCTTCATTGTTTGTCCATGCCTTTTGTGCCGCGTAATCGTTGTTTTCCAATGAACACACAGGTATTCGAGTGTTTTGTCTGCATAAGTGTGTATCTCTGCGCGTGTGTGTGTGTGTGTGAGTGTGTTTGGTTTGAGATACAAACGTCGCCGGATTCTTTCGTTGGTTTTTTTTTTTTTTTTTTTTGATTCATGGATGCCAGTTGCTGCTTACGTTTGGTTTTTTGGTTAGATTGTTATGTTCACGGAAAAAAGGTAAAGGTTAATGCCTAGTGAAGTGTGCACAGCATCGAAATAGAAGGGGGCAAACACACACACACACACACACACACACACACATTCATAACTAACTAGTTGGCATTTCCGCTCTAAGTGGCGTTAGTTATGGACATCAGAGAGTAGATTACCAGAGAATAAGATGGGTATTATCCATATAATGTGTATGCCAAATAGGCGATTTAAGTAGCGCTTTATTTGCTTATTGCTCCGGCATTTCTTACCTTTTTTTTCCCCCTTCTTCCATCATTCTACCTTTCCCCCTCCACTCTCTCACTCTTCTTTCTCGATCCTCTCTTGTATTCAAATTGAAGTTCTATGAATTTCTCAGACAGGTAAAGTTAACATAAGCTGGAAATACTTAACACATTAGCTACCCTTTCCTCTTAAAAGTTAATTGTGCTAAGGGTTTGTGTTTTTTATTGGTATTCGATTCTTAATTTGTTTATGCAAATTCTCTCCGTTAAACATTATTCAAATTTGTTTTAAGAGTTTTTGGTCTAGATATTCCGTTATTTTCTAGATGGCTTTTAGGTTAAAATAGTGTGAACGCTTAAAATATGTTTAATTTGTTTTTTTTTTTAAGTTATAAAACTCTTAAACATATTTAGTCACTTTCTTATGACATATTAAAATTTCTTTTAAGTATTCTACATTATTTTTCTAAAATAAACTATAAAAATATTGACTAAAAAAGCTTTGCTCCTAAATGTAACTTCTTCTGTATGAATTTATTTGTTTTTTTTTTACAATGTTATTTATAATTATTTAAAAAACATTTATTTGTAATATTATATGTAGTAAGAAACAAATGTTGATAATCTTAAAAAATAAAACAATTCCTTTTGGATTATGTTTTCTACTAATTTTTCTCACAGTGCTTACATTTATGTTTTCAATTTATTTTCTTGCACTATTTTAATTATTATCTTTTGCTAACTCAAATAAAAGTAGCACGCTATTCCTCCACCTCCTCCTCCTCCCTCTCTCCACACTATCGTTTAGTTGACTCTTTTGTCTGGCTGTGTCTGTTGGCTTTTTTTTCTTTTATTAAATGTTTTCGTTATCATACAAGACAAATGCTTTTGTCATATTTTCATTGCACAATGGCAGCGACGGCGCTGCCACCGCATAAATCAATTATTTGCACCTAAGTCTCATAAATCACTTTATGACGAGCAACAGCCGCAACCACAGCAACAACAACAACAACAACATAAATGACCAACATTAAAATGGTCAGCAAAAAAAGAAACAAAAGAATACGTTTTACACATAAAAGAAATGAGCCAAAGTCGAGCAAATTTCTGGCTTTGGCTCTTTTAATTTTTGTTTTTCTTTTTTGTTTTTTTGGCTCTTTTGCGTTTTTGTAAATAAATGCCATGAAAGCCAGGCTATTATGGCGTTGGCGGTGTCTTGTTATCATAAAGAAATATACAAAAAATAAATAAATATATGTCTGTACATGCACACAGCGAGACACACATACAAATGTACATACATACATATGTATGTATGGCAAACAAAGTGACCAACAATAAAAAATGGGTACAAAAAAACACCTAAAGCTTTTTACAGCCACGTTTTGCAAAAAAGACAACAACAAGGCACACCTTTTTGGATAAATTACATCTCTATTCTAAAATAGTCTGATAATTATCTCAGAGAAGAAAATTATCGTTAACAATAAAGATATATTGATGATATGATATGCTAAAACAATGATAAATTTAATAAACTAACATCGATATTGACTATAAGACGCTCTAATAAGAAGAAGAAGAAATCCTAGCTTAAATCGGTCCACGGGATATTAGCTATAGCCTCTGATCGACAAAGAACAGGCCATTCTTATACCAAATAGATATAAATCAATTGCCATAAATATGCCAAACATTTTGAATACTGCTCTCATTGTCTAGTTATTGATTACCTGCAATTGGTTTTAGTCTCTTAGCTGTTATCCTGACCTACCCAAACTCAAATTCTATTAACCATTTTGTAGCTTAGCATTAAAGTGTTAAGTTGGAAAATTATTAAACTGTAAGAATTTTTCCAGGGGAGTTAAAGATTTTCTTTCTTATTTTTGGAAAGGTTTTTTCTATTCTTGGTGAGTTTTTAAAATTTATATGAAATTGAAGATTTAAAGGGTTTCGTATATTTGAAAACCATAAATATTTTATAACATTATTAATATATAATGTTGTTAACCTAGTCTTAAATGGAAAATTTCTTATTGGAAATTGATTCAAAACAAAATAGAATAAAGATAAGAAGTTTGTTAAGCAAACTTTTGATATAAAATATATCAATATAGTTAAGATATTTATCTTACATAAATGGCACACTAAATGGGGGTGTTAATAGAACAGTTGTTGTAGCACCCTGTATATACACTGACATGTGCGTGTGTGTGTGTGTGTGTGTGTGTGTGTGTGAATCAGTGTATTGAAGTGACTGGATTCAGTCTGGTCTGGTTTTTTTTGGCCTGCTCATTGATTACACTACGCGTTTGGCTTATACTCGCACATACTAAATCCCCAAGCCGCATCCCACACCCCTGGCCAACACTTTCCTCCCCCTTGTCCAGTTGTATTTACTTTTGTTGTTGTACATTTATACGGTTTATTGACTTTGGTCTTTTTTTTTTGTCGGTTTCTTTCTTTTTTTTTGCACACTAAGCTAAAATCCAAATAATAAAAGAGAAGTAAATGCAAACAGGGGAAGAAAACAAACTCTTTAAATATATATATGAGGAGAGGGTGGAAATAGCAAGAAGATGCCAGAATTTGAAACCGGATTTGAAGCGAATAAATATAACCAGAGCCAGATTAACTTTTCCTTAAAAACAATGATACCAAAGAGTTTAGTTAATCCTAAGAAAACAAAACTTGATATACCAAAGAAATTGCCGCTTGAACTAGTATAAAATGAATTGAACCAACTCTAAGTGACTCTAACTAATTTGTTCTATTTACTCTTCCCATTGCAGGTGTGTATACTTATTCATAATGGCAAACAATCTATTTTATCTATTGACAACAACACAAGCAAACAAATAAACATACCAACACATGTATGTATGTGTGTAAGTATGTTTGTAGAGGTATCTATCTATAATATAAGGAGAGATATGGCGACTCCGAGCGGTAAGTTGGTCAGATAACGAACACAGAAATGTGCACTCAACTAGACAGCTTGGCGGTTTTTGGCCGGAAAAAATGTAAAACAAGCAAAGAAACAGAAACACAGAAAAAAAATTATAATATGCCATAATATAATGTGTAAATAATTGTGTGTATATGTGTGTGTGTGTGTGTGTGTGTGTGTGCGTGTAGGTGTAGGCGGTTGGTTGGTTGGCAGCAACCTTAACAAAAGATCATCAATCATTTAACAACAAATGCGGCGAGGCGCTCAACGCCAACACCAATACCAACAACGTCGGACCCCAAAAAGACCAAAACCAAAACCAAAACCTAAACTCTAACTAAATCTGTTGGAAAAATTCAAAGTAATATGGTCTAACTATGTGCAATGTCGAATATTGTATGCTCTACATGTTACTTAAGAGGTGAGAGATTAAAGTGACTAGAGACTCCTTTGAGTCAATATACCTCTTTGATAAATAGGGTAAGAAGAAAAAAAGAGTCTCTCCCCTCTGCCCACGCACAAACAAAAGAAGGTACAGGTGAGTGAGTGAGAGAAGGAGGTATTCGTATTACCAAATATGAATATAAATGCGCGTAACAAAATAAATATGAGCACATCGAGAGCTTAACCTCTCCTCCTCTATATATACATATATACATATAGTCTACCTAGAACAGTAGGAAAATGTAATATAACTTGCCGCGTCGTCGCGTGTTTGTCAACCGGGGGCGGAGATGCAGAGACTGAGCGACAGAGAGACAGACCGACCAACCGCCATTCACTTTTCATTATTAATATTTTTCGTTAAAATTATGCTAATCCGTTGAAATATGATTATGCCAAATGACAACAGCTTGAAAAGACGAATATGCTAGACTAGGGCAAGGCAACGACTTCGTGGATATCCTGTAGCGTAGCTGACAGACCTCCAAAAAGACCTAACCCCATTTGACCAAGTTTCTTGCAGACCAAAATGGGAATATACCCTTTTGAACTTTCAGATTTGAGGGTATACAGGGTATAGAAATTATGAAGATACTCTATTGTAGCTAAAAGCGTAACGTGGGCGTGGTCGCACCATATCACACACACCACAACACACACATGTATTTCTGCAGGTGTGTGCGTGTACTACACTCTTCCCCTCTCTCTCTCTCTCTCCATCTCCCTCTTTCTAGTTGTAAGGTGGTTCTGGTTACGTTCCTTTTCTGCATAATTTGATTGCCTTTCGCAGCTAATTTCGTTACTGCTCCCATTTACATATAATTAAATACATGACAAAAAATTTTCTCATATTTAATCATTTTCTATTGTCGGTCGACCACCCCCCGATGGGTCGGTGGTTGGGGGGAAACTTTTTCAATTAAAGCCAGAGAAAGAGAGCCAAACAAATACAAATACTGCCCGACCTTCAAAACAAACAAATTTTGAAATGAAATTGCAGACGGAAAAAGTAATTTAATTAGCTTAACCAAAAATAAAAGCGAAATGCAAAGTGAATCGGCATAGTAGAACCAAAGAAAAATTATATAAAATAAAACCGGAGAAATAATTTCTGTAAAATGAAATGAAATCATTTCCTGCGCCAGCCTGAAAAAGGGTTACAAGGCGTTGCGTCAACGTTCTAGCCAACTTGTCGCGTGTTTGCCTTGCAAAAGTTTTTCCTTACTTTTACGTTTGCTTCCTTATATAATTTTTTTTTTATTATTTTGGCCAGTCGGTGCCAGTCGCCAAAAAGTTTTTTTATACTTTTTTTTTTTTTGAGGCGCCAAACAAAAGCGAAACTAGCACTAAAAGGAAGTTGGCCCGTTGCAAATGTTAAGGCCCAAGACGTTTGCCTAAAAGCTATGCAAATTGGTATTGGTCCGAGCACGATTCAGATCCAGAGTCGAGCCGTAGCCGGGCCCGGCCAAGTGTTGACTTCCGCTATTGTTCAAAAAAGAGAGCGACAGAGAGAGAGGGAAAGAAAGGGAGAGAATGAATTTTTTAAACGTTTTGCGGAAATGAAAATATCTAGTAGTAAAGTCAAACAATTCCAATGGATATGGAAATATATATATATATAATGAGTAGGCTGTGAATTTTCTAGCAAAGATATTCTACAAAGTTTGTGTCCCTTAATCTAGCCACTTTCTTTCTATAGCTTGAGATTGGAAGACATCATAGCAATGATTTTCTAAGATTAAAATTTAAAAAAAAAAAACAAACAACAAACTCGGTTCTCCTTCCTCGCAGTAACACGTGCAAAATTACGTTTGACATCAACAATATGTTGCGTCGGTTGGTTGGGATTGCAACTGTTTGCCATCGGCCAGCCAATGGTAGCATCGGTTCGCATCATATCCGCTCCTATGCCGAAAACTATGGATCACGTGTGCGTTTCACCAGAGTCCGCAGCAATCGACCATTCGAGACTAGCCAGCGTCCAAGGCGAACAGCCATTGAGTCTTTGCAGCCGGCAAGACGACAAACCTGTCCCACGGTGAGGCGTGGTGAGAAAAAGGAGGAAAATTTGAAGGAAATCGAACAAGGAGGGGACACTGTCCACGAAATCTATCACAGACGTTTGGGTGTGGTACTCGAACCACGTCCTATTAACCCACCACGCAATTCCATGAGCTCGGCTGCGGGAGAATTTGGTTTCTCGGTGTCCGAGGGATCCGGTTCAATAACATCGACAGGGGGTGGCTCTTCCGGTGGCGGGTCGCCAGCTGGACCATCCGGTGGAGAACCCCCAGAGGGAGGACCGCCAGGAGGTAAAGGCCCTGGCAGTGGAGAAGGTCCCGGTAAGGGGAAGAATACATCAGATAAGCAGAAAAAGTCTCCCACTACATCACCCAATGGAGGATCTATAGATAAACTAGATCGAAATGAGCCATCCCAGGAGGGACTCACAGGAAAAAGACAACCAGAAGAGCCAAAAGCTCCGACAACGATGCCAACTCAAGCACCTAAACCAGTACCACTCAGTCCATTGACACCTTCCACTGCAGCGAAACCCAGTCCAGGACAACAGCCTAGTCCGAAACAATCAAATCCTTTGTTACCATCACCTCCAGCTGCGCCCGCTAGTCAGAAAACCCCTCCTGGACCATCAGGACCCACATCTCGACCGCCTAGTCAAGCACCTCCTGGACCACCACGTTCAGGACCACCACCCACACAGCCACCACAAAAACCACCACCAAAAGGACCAGTGAAACCTCCAACTCAAACTACTCAAATCACCCGACGTCCAGGCGGCGGGGGAGGCAACGGCAAAGTTGGCGGAGGAGGCAGCGGGGGCGGCTCCAAGGTCGGCAATGGTGGTGGCAATATGAATCATAAACCACGCACCATCACACTTATGCCCGGGGATGGCATCGGGCCGGAAATTTCGCTTGCCGTACTTGAAATCCTTGAAGCGGCCAAGGTCCCACTGATCTTTGAGCCAGTGGATGTGACGCCCGTTGTGGATAGCAATGGACGGGCGTCAGTGCCCAAGCAGGTGATTGAGAGCATGCAGCGGACCAAAGTGGGTCTCAAGGGTCCCCTAATGACGCCAGTGGGCACAGGTTTTCGTTCCCTGAATCTAACTCTGCGTCAACTCTTCAATCTCTATGCAAATGTAAGACCCTGCCGCTCCCTACCCGGCGTAGAGACTGTCTACGGGGATGTCGATGTTGTGACCATACGTGAGAATACGGAAGGCGAGTACTCGGGCATTGAGCACACTCTGGTCAATGGTGTCGTGCAGAGCATCAAGCTAATCACACGTGCCGCCTCACTCAGAGTGGCCGAATATGGTTTCTCCTATGCCCTCGCCATGAAGCGCAAGAAAATCACAGCCGTTCACGAGAAGTCATCGATGCGTATGTCCGATGGACTCTTCATCACTTGTGTCCGCGAAGTGGCCAACAAGTACAAGTCGCAGATGGAGTCTCTGGGCATTACCTACGAGGAGGTCACTCTCAACACTGTCTGCCTCAAGATTGTCGATAACCCAAAACGTTTCGATGTTCTCGTTCTACCCAATCTCTATGGTGACATTATCTCTGACACCTGCGCCGGTTTGGTTGGTGGCCTGGGTCTAACGCCATCGGGTAACATTGGCACTGCTGGTGCCATCTTTGAATCTGTCCATGGCACCGCACCGAATATTGCTGGCAAAGATCTGGCAAATCCCACAGCGCTGCTTCTGTCCACTGTAATGATGTTGCACTATATACAATTCCATAGCTATGCCGATTTAATTGAACAAGCCGTTATAAAGACCATCAAAGATGATAATGTACGCACAATGGATTTGGGTGGCAAGGCCAAATGCTCTGAATTCACCAAGGCCGTTATAAAGAATCTAAAATGAGACAAATCCCTGCCCCCCCTCCCTTTCAGTTGATGTTCTTCCAATCGTATACGAATCTAAATTATAAATGATTTCAAAAAACACAAAACTCTATATTTCTGTTGCAAATTCATTTTCCTTCTCTTTTTTTTATTTGATAAATATACATACTATAAATTCTTTCAATTCAAAAACTGGTCACACTTGTTTCTGGCCAGAGATCAGAGAGAAAAGAAAAAAAAAAAACTAAATAAACCGCCACCGGCAGCCAAAGTCAAAGTAAAACAGGAGAAACAGAAAACTCCAACACCAAACAAAACCAAACTCAAACCCCAAACCCAAACCGAATTCCTGACCAGGCCAGCAGCAGCGACCAAGTAAGCCAGCAAAACAAGCAGCAGCAGCAGCAGCAGCCAGCCAGTCTAACCAGTGCCAAAGTCAAAGTCAGAGTCAGAGTCACTCAGTCTCTGTTAGTTCGACCGACACCGAAATCGAGAGCCAAGTGCAAGTCATCAACCGCACATGCACATGGTGTTTGTGGCCCTTCTCTGGCCACCAACTCTACCTGCCCCCCGCCAACGTTGCCATAACTCTCTCTCTCTCTTTCTCTCTCTCTCTCTGGTTCCATTCCGTATCCAAGTTACGTTGCATTTTTACATGCATGTTCAGTTCTCGGACCACACTCCAAAAAAAAAAGCAACTCTCCCAACCAACAACTTTGAGACTTTGTGAGAGTTGCGTCTAAAAAGGCACCGACGTCCCAAAAACTCTAAACAAACCAAACTCCACTAGCCAACAAGAACAAGAATAGGGCCCTCTTTCGGGCCGTTCAGTGCGTTCAGTAGAGCGTGCAACAGAAACGAAAAAAAAAAAAACAGGAAGAAAACGCCATAGAAACCAACCAAAGAGCAGTCCAGCTATATAAAAATTAAAAAGAAGAGAACAAATTTAATTTTCTCTCTATATCTGTGTGTGTGTGTGTTTTGTGTGCATTTCAAAGAATTTATATAAACAAAAACAAAAAAGGGGCAGCCAAAGAACCCGGGAACCTCGGGAGAATCGTAAGATAAACCTCGTTCCTTTTTTTTTTTTTGTATGTATGTGAAACAAAAGTCAAGAATTTTTCGTTATTCTGTGGCTGCAGCGCAAAACGCATGATGATGATGATGATGATGATGATGGTAACCGGTTTTCAGTTTCAGTTTTTAATGCAACTTTAACTCGAAGGTGGTGCGGTGCGGTGTGAGGGGTTAGCGAGGTTGCTGGTGGATTAGGGACAGGAACTTGCAAGTAGATCAGCCGCAATGCGTCCTAGTTGTCGCTTCCATTCATAAACCTTCAATTGCCTTCGCCTCGTTCTCCTGCTGCTTCAACTCCTACTCCATGCCCTGGCCTAAACAAATCCATCTCATTTCAATTGGCCAACACGCAAAGGCCATGCTTGCTTCCAGCGAAATTACTGCTCTTGCACAATGTATGCATGGATACGCAGAGTAGGGGAAGTTGGAGGCTTCCAAATAGACAAAAGAAGGCGACGCCCATAATTACCCCGGCCAGGCCAGGCCAGGGCCTTGGCTCATTAGAATGCTAATTTGTAAATGCAATTCGAATGATGATGGCTGGCGAGCTGTGAACATTTGTGCCGCCTCCTCACATAATTGCTTCAACGAATTCGGTTGTTTTCCCCCCACTTTGCTGCGTTTCTCGTGTTTTAGTTCTCGGGAAATTGAGAAAAAATATAAAAAAAATGTTCCAGCGTGATGATAAGGTCATTGAAATTAACCAGAATTATCTATTTCTATATTATATGGACATGCAACATATGCTTTTGTTCCAACGGGCCACACTACTTGGAATTTTAAAACAAAAACTGATGTCATCCAATTTGTTTATTGTTTTTTATCAAAACTATTATCGAAAAGGGCTCAATGTTAACAGGAATTTGTTTAAAACTTGAATCTTGAACTCTCAAGCTCTGTACAGCTTATTCAAAGTATTACTTATGATTCTCAACTTGTTGAAGCCAAAAGTCGTTTGTTGTTACACTACAAAACTTAATATTGCATAAGTTGTAATTAAAATGAAATACTATTCATTAAATGTATTAAATTAAGCTTCAAACTCTTCAATGCAACGGCATATTGTGTGTGTGAGTGTGTATCTAACTTACTAATAGATTGAAATTGACTTTGTTTGGCTCAGTTTTCCATTAGGCCAGCCAAATCATTATTCATCTGGCCCTCTAGGAAAAAAAAACAATGGAAACCCCTTTTCATCTTAAGAAACGTCTTACAAATGGCAAGACAAGTGTTGTGGATATGGCCATGATGGTTACATAAATAGGTAACCCTGTAAATCGCTTAAATCGAAGCAACTTGAAAACTGATTTTCATGCTCATACACAAATTTTCACGCCCAGGTCGTTCGTTTTGCCCCCACTGACTGTTGGCTGGCTGGCTGGCTGGCTCTTACCCTTCTCTGACAAGGGTTAAAGCAGGCACTTTTACAAAGATTTACGACCACTGTCAATAGTGCTTTGCATGACAAACCCTTTGCAACATACAACATACGAACAAACAAACAGGACACATCCATCCAACCCCATTCATTCAGACCAAAAACCCAACCATTCAAATCGTTTCAATGGTCGCAACACAGAAAAAGCATTTTCAAATTTAAATCTATTTGTCACTTGCAAAACTTTTGCCTACCTTTAGACCAGAAACTTTTTTTTTTCTCCCCGTTTTTCCCCTCACAATCAAAACACACTCGGACCATTCGGTAAAAGTTTGGAACATGTAGATTTCCATACCAACTACAGCAACAACAACAGCAGTAAATACTTGATGAAAAAGGAAGAAAAAAAAACCTAAAAAGGAAACGCACCGAACTGAAGAAGGAGAACAACAACAACAAAAAATTGTAATGTAAAGTGACAGTTACAAATTTGGTGAAATAAAATTCGGGACGAGCAAACAAAAACAGCATAACAAAAACAAAACAAAAAACCCTCAAAAAAAAAACAAAAAAACAAAAACGTGAAACATTTTATAAGAATGGAAAAGCCGAGTGAAACAGTGTTTCATTCAAATGAGTTGAATGGCTACTTAGTAGGCCTTGCCTGTCCACCCCTGACATTTGCTTGGATTCTTGGTCACTCCCCACCGCGACCCGCAAAACCCCCACAACGGAGCACTTCAAACGCCATTTACAATATCACAATCGCAATCGCCATAATGCTTCCCATTTCAAACCTTCTGCCCGCTCCGTCCTCCGTCCATCCGCCAACCTCCACGGTCGCTCATCAAAAATCCCAAAATAAGCCAGAGGCTATAATTTATAAATGAATGAACGCACTCTCTATACCCTTTGATGATTAGCTTCTATAATTCTTGATTCGATTTCATCGATATTTTATCTAAAAGGAGAAGCAAACCTTAAGCAGAAAACCTCTAAAGATGGCTCTAAAATCAGGATGACCACGTTTCCAATTGTTAAAAAAAAATAGAAGACAGATAGATTCTGGAAGTATATATGTACATACTTATAATATATATGATCCTTTAAACGACTTGCGGTATGTTGTTGTTTGTTTGATGTTAAGTTTTTAAGCAAAAAGGTTCTTTTGTCTCAGCTTTCCAAATAACTCAATATATATTTATATGATGATGATGTATATAGAATATATAAAGAAATGGGATTTCAAAACGACAATTCTACATAAGACTAAAATATATTTATGTATATACATATATTTGACACCTCATAGAACAAATAAGCCTTAAAAAGAGATTAGCAAAAGATGGCAATTAAATTTTAAAAGCAGAAAATATTGACAGAATTTGTTCAAAAAGTCTAAAATTAATGTGTATTTAGTCCATGCCTATAAAATTAGAAAAGGTCAATATCAAAATTATGTCAATTTTGTTACAAGATGGTTTTAAACCGGCATGTACCAAACTTTGAGAAGAGTATCTGGAAAAAGTGTGTGGCGGAGCTGATGCTTTGAGCTAAAGGAAACAACATGATTTGCATTTATTTGCCTAGCTCCTGTTTGCAATTGTTATTCTCACACTGAGTGGAAGATTGAGGAGGAGGTGGCGACTAAAACGCGGGGGGGAGTGGAATGGCATAGAGTCGATTGCTCTGGGTGAAGGAGGAAAGAGAGATGGGATGGGGTTGGGGTGGAGGTGGGGGTTGGAGTTGGTTAGAAAGGGAGTTGTACCATTATGTTATTGTTTTTTTTTGTTCTTCGGTTTTTGTTTTTCTTCTACTCCTCCGCCTCACTTATTTTCTTTTTCTTTTGGTCTGATGATAAAAATAATCCCATTTATTGTTTAATGCTTAATAAATAAAGCAATTTTTATTTATTTGCAAGTATTTTGTGCTCCTTTTCCCTTTCCCCCCACCCGCGTCTCCGATTCCTATAATTTTGCTTCAATTGCGTTTTGTATATTTTATTGATTTCTTTTCTGTTTTTTATTTTTATGCTTTTGAAGAGGTTGTTGTTGGTGTTTGTTGTTATCGTAAGTAAAATATCATCAATTGTTTATTATTTTGATAATGCGTTTTGTTGTATTTTATTGTTTGTACTTGGGCTAGGTTTTCTATGTAGATTGGCATTTAGGAGAGGCATTTATTTTTTGTTTGTGGGTCGAAGAGAGTTTCTATCGATATACATTATGCGTGCACTGTTCAAGTTAACGATAGCGTTTGTTCTTCTTGACGTAACCTTTTAATAAATCGTTGCTTAATTATGACGAAAATACATTTCACTATTTCGCCTTGGAAAAATCATTAAAGCAACTGGATCAGTTGGCTATAAAATGTGATGTAAAGTAATAATAATTCAGAATTTTCTTTAGATATACATATATGACTTTTTGGTTACCCGGCCACGTGTAAAAACGAAGAAAAATACTCGGGTCAGTCATAATATAAAATATACTTACTGTGTATATATACATACATACATATATGTTCCATATATCCTGCCTCTCTGGCTGATTTGCCCAATTGTGCCAGCGAGAACATAAAAGAAAACAAGAATTGATTGCATTTTTCACGCTCAACGCCTGCCTGAGCATAAGCATGAGCAGCACCATGGAGTTGGAGGTGATTCTGGGGGTATCTGCCTTCCTTCAAGTGCACGCGACCCAGTTATGCCACATGAGGCGCGTTTGAGTGCACCCTGCACCCCACATACATGGGAGTGCCTACAACGTGCTATCCAAGTGCTTGGCCAAAAATTTGTGCTTCAAAAAAACAAAAAAAAAAAAAGGAAAGAGCGATGAAAATGAAAATACAACGGCCTCCCCCCTCCAACTTTTGCATAATGCGCTTGCAACAACACGGGCCCCTACACATGATGCCCCGCTCTCCATCCTTTTTCGGACCATACATAATAGATTTCAATGTGAGCCGGCCAGGCTCGGCCGTGCCAGGCAGCCAAAAACACACATAGAGTGAAGCTTTAGGTATATGTTGACCTTAGCCATACACAATGAGAATGCCCAGGAAGGGGAGGAATGAAGAACAGGAGCAAAAGTTCATTGCCTTGCCCATATAATAGAGAAGAAGCGGTGCTGCGGGGGAGGTGGGTTGGCAAACGGAAACGGGAACAATGCCGTTACCGGGTCTAGTTAAAATTTTATGCTGTTTATTAATTTTCCAGCAAAAGCGGACTTGCTTCTATATAAATTTCGGGACATGTTTGCACGACTTTGTATATATTTATATATATATATATATATATAGAGGTATTGTATATATCTCTGTGTGTGGCAGGTGCGGCCAAGTCCATTGGCCTGGCTCAGCAGCACTTGGTTTGGTTGGTTGGTTATCATCGTTGTTGTTGTTGTTGTTGGTATTTTTGCTGTCGTCTCATTTCAAATTTACAAGTTTTAATTGAAAAACCACTAAGCAGGATTTGTGCTGATATATTGTTGCGGCAACTACGGACAAGTAGCAATAGTTGGCCCCATCTATACCTCCCTCTCTCCCCCTTCAGCATCAACAAGTGCTCTGCATTCGTCCGGTGTACCGTGACTTGAGTTAAGAGAGAGAGAGAGAGAGTTTTTTCGTGTCACGTAACGTCAGTTCTTTGCTTAATTACCGGAACTTGCTGCTCCGATACTCGCCAGGACAGGTAACAACCAACAATTAGTGTCTCGGCCACACCCCCTACACAGAAACACAGGCATCCCCTCCTCACCACACCCACACCCCTTTATTCTGCAAATAACAACTAGAACAATAAAATAGTGAACCGTAAGCCGATTGCAGGTTTTCTTAGTTTGGCTCAATTTCCTCTCCCGCAACCCACCCACTAAGGCAAAGAACTTGCATGTCTCTTGTTCTGTGGGCTGTACTTTTGTTGGCTTAAGTGTTTTGACTTGCCAGCATTTACAACTTTATTTAAGCCCTGGCTAAAGCTTTGTGGGTATTATATGGCCAACATTTCAATGAAATCGATTCGAGAAACACGAGAAATTGATGCACTAATTAATCGGTTTAAACTATTTTGTGCAGCTATTCACAAGTCGAAATCTAAAGACATATACATATGTGAAAAGAAGGCTTATCACATTCATTTGAGAATTTCAAAGGGTTTAGTACAAGCAACTAACAGTTAAGTTATTGATTTTTGAATCTTTTATGAACATTTCCTTACAATACAAATAAACAATTTGAAGCATTTATTTGATTTATCGATTTTTATATCCTCCTCCATTATTCTCCATCAGTCTATTATCTTTGTTTCTTTAGTATGGAATTTGGCCCAAAGGGTAATATTTTAATCATATATATGTATGTGTATGAGTATGTGTATGTGTTCTTTTCGGTACACAAAAAGGAGAAGATCTTACTGAATAACTTATACATATATTTATAGCATATGCTACCCCTTTAGCTTTATGGGCAATTTCAATTATTCTCACTCGACATTTAATTGCATTAATTAAAGCAACACGAAAATGTTGAACATTTATTACATTCTATATGTAGTGATACATATACAAGTGAATGTATATATGCATTTCCCTGACAGGAACTGAACCGAAGTGAACTGAGAACTGAGAACTGTGTGAGAACTGGGGACTGCAATTTCATGTCCTTATCAGTAATTCTTTCCATTTTACCCTCTTGTGCGGGGATTTCCGGCATTAATTGAATGCAGCAAAGTAGCATCATCCAAAAGGCAAGATAGTAGAGAGTAGCGAGCAGGGAGGGAGGAGGTGGTGCTTGGGGAGGGGGCAAGTTGCCTGTTGCCAACTGTCAATGCCAATTAGCAGCGACAACTGTTCACAGCAACTCCCCTTCCTGCCCTCATTCGTTCCATTTGTTTCCCTGACGACCCTTGGCACATTTAACTCTCTCTCTCTCTATCTCTTCGGTTTGTCAATTATCATTTATTGATTGAATATTTCAAATATTTTTAGATACAACCAGCAACAATATCATCTGATTGATGTATTCATTCCTATTCTTGGCTTTTCTGTTTTTTGCTTTTGCGGCATTGTTTATTATTATTTGTGTATGCAGATTTTTTTTTGTGGATTTTTTTGTTTCGTTTCATTTTGATTGCCAGGGCCCTCGATGGACGTTTCAATTGTTTGAATTACTAACGATGAATTTTATAATCGCTTTCAATTTAACGTTATAGAAGACAAAATATATTAATTTTTGGTTTTTGTTTGCCTCTGGCGTATTTATTTCATTCGATTGGCCCTGTAGATGCTCTGGCATATACGCATAAATATATGTATATGTATATACATATATGTTTATATATAATATATATCTTATTTTGTGGACCAATGCCACGTGTCTGCCGCTCGACTGCTGTCTGTCGTTTGATAAATAATTTATTAAACAAAAAGCATGCTCAATGGCAACAATGACACTTTAGGCCAGGAGTAGCAGCATCTCAATCCCCACCCCCATCACGCCTCACAATCATCAGACTTCAGACCAGTGCCTACAGTTACCTTTCCCCCCCTACACACACACACTTTACTTCACTTCAGTCCAACACTTCAGGACACTTTACTTGATACGCCCAGACGTACTTATTACATTGTATTCACTCGTACGCACACACACACACACACACAGAGACAAGTCACTCATTGTTCTAAAGGTATAAAAGGAATACAACAATAATTTGGGATATTCAATTTCATGTGACATCTCTAGAGATACCCTGCAAATTTGAGAAATCGTTTAAAAGTTCTTTTAAGTACAACTAAATGTTAATGCCAATTCTAAAAATATTCAAAATTGGCACAATTTAAAAAAGTTTTCGTAGAAAGTTATAGAATAGAAGTAACTTATTTCAAAGCAAAGACTTCTCCTGTTTTATATAGTTATTCTTTCTGCTCTTTTTGACAAAAATATTTTAAAAAGTCTCCAAATATACATAAGTTATGTCTTGTTTGTTTTTTTGTTAGTTTAATATCTTAATATTTAATCAGTTCTTTATTTTTGTGTTCATAAACTTGGTGTATTTTTCCTACATCGATCTAAACTAGTTGATCTTTAAGTTAGCTTCAATTTAAACCTTGAAAAAACAAGAACTTTATGTTAAGAAAGTCCTATAAAGTCTTCAATATACCTCTTAAACTTGCCCAACAGGGTATAAACAGAAAAAAAACGAGAGCAGGAGAAGGAGAAGTATGTGAAAAAATGAAATACTGAAGCAATAATAAGGCAAGCATATAAATAAATGATGAGTTCCGACACACACACACACACACACACAAAGTCAAAGGCCAATGAGGATGGATGCCAGTAATGCCCGCAAAATGTTTAATGAAATTGTCAATCTGCCACGCCTACAAAATTATACAAAACTAAAGATATATAGACATGTGTACGCAATCTGATGTTGACCAAAGTGACAGAATTTTCATGCCTGCGTTTTAAAGTTTTAAATTATATAAAAATTGAAAAGATTTTGATAATGCTGATGAAGATGATAAAAATAATAATGATGATCAAGTAGATGTATATGTATGTGTAGCTACAATTTATAATTCTAGCCCTGAGAAGGCTGTCTCACTTGTGCTTATTGCAATTAAATACACATAATTCCCAACTAATGACATGCCCAGGCAAATTCAAACAGAGCCGCGCTTATCTCGGCCACGTTAAGCTGGCAACATAATTTAGCCCAAAAGACACGCAAACACATACACACACACACACACATATATACACAGAAAGAATCAGAGAGAGAGAGATAGAAACTGATGCCGGCAAGTGTTGGCCGCTTCCGTTTCCGGCTGCTGCTGCTGCTTCTGCTGATATCGGTTAAATCCCTGCACTAAATAACTGTCAGACAGTCTGTAGTCTCATCCTAGTCCCGGCTTCATCTCCCCATTCTTTCTCCCTTCCGCCAACTCATCCTTAGACAATTTATCCCCAACCAAAAAAAATATATATGTATATATTTGGGAAACGAAAAAAAAAAACGAAGCAAAACTTTGACAATTTCTATGAACTGACACAAAATGGCCGTCTCTTATTAGGAACAGTCGAATGGCCGACAAAACTTGCAAAAGTTTTTGCATTTTGCAAGCACCAAACAAGCAACAACATTGACTACCAATGTCCCACCCCCGCCATTTCGCCCCCCACTCTTCCCATATCCATTACCATTGCCACCCACTCTCACTCTCAGTTTGGCAGCTCCAATTCCTTGTCCCCCACCCTACCGGAATTGTTGTGCCACATTTTACATAACTCTGTGCGCAATAAAAATTAATTTGCTGCCCATTTGGAAGTGCTTAATTTGTAAACGAGACCATTGGGGTCGGTTGGAATCGCTTCAAATTGTTGGCTAAGGGTTATGGCAAGCGGCGAGGGGTATGAGCTTGGGTTTTTGGCTTTGGTTCGGTCTCTTCTCTTTTTCTCTCTTCTGTGTAATATTATTGCTTTTGTTGTTGTTGTTGTTGTTGGCCTCAACATATTTTGTTGTACATGACTTTCGTATGGAAGGGCTATCATAACTTTGATATGAAGAAAGTGGAAACAATAATCCTCAATTGCAGCAGGTTAATCTATTAGAAAATTAATAACTTTCTCATGTCAAGGAGGCAGCATAAAATGAAATGCTTGATTTTGATTTTTGCATTTGTTTCATGGCAAAAGTTAACAAAAGCTAACTTCATTAAAGGAAAAATAAAGGCAAATTTAAAGTCTAGATAAGTTCTGAGTCTGAGAAAAGCTGGAACTCTCAATAAACTTAATAGTTTATGTTCCACAATTGAAAATTTTAACAAGTTTTCAGTTAATTTATGATTTTTTAAGACAAATAATGTTGAAACCATTTGAATATTAAGCGAATTTTGTTTCACTTTTTGAACTCTTAATTCTCGACTAATCAGTTGAAATATATGTGAGAGATCCAACTAAAGATTGGCTATATATCACGACCCCTTAAGGGCATACAAAAGTCGTTGAATATTTGTTGGATTTTCCTTGTAAATGTACCAGTGATTTTTATCGTTGTCCAAAAGCGACAACTCAACCATCCCAGTGGCAAAAAGCCACTGAATTCAGAAATACACAACGGGCGAGAGAGAGAGAGCGAGAGAGACAGAACACAGAACAGAGGCAACTTTTATGGCAAAAACGCAAATGGCGATGAATGTTTGCAATAAAACAAAAGTTAAACAACATCTCGTTTGTTGTTTTTGTTGGTTTGTTGTTATTGTTGTTGTTGTTGTTCTGCTTGACCCCGAAACGCGTTGATTTCCTGATGTCGATGTTGT